>NC_088830.1:22637240-23285990 GCF_904066995.2 Poecilia reticulata | reverse complement strand
ACATAATATGCTTCAATTAGAGCAGATATTAGGAGCCAGATATTTTTCTCCAACATTAGTTTGTGACCTCACAAATAGTCAGACAAAAAAACAGTCAAGAATGACCTGAAACCTAATCCTAAACCTTGTGTAGAGACTTCCCATGAACGTTTAGCTACAACGGGTAGCTCAAAAACATATTATATACTTTGAATAAAAATTGGGATGTAGCTAAAAGTCATTTGCGTGCAAAAGCCAGTGATGCAATACTTATAGAAATTTAATGTCTTTTGACCAAGTTCAATTTCCTTTTAAAAAGCCTCTTACATCTTTATGCTTTCTCTGATTTCACGTCTACTTCTGGACTCACTGATTTTGAAAGTAGTTCATTTGGATTCTTCTTCACTGACTAACAACTTCTACACAGAGGAGTGTCGTCACCAGCCAGTTTATTTGCATCTCTGTCACTCCCCACATACCTTTCTTCCACCGATCTCCTGTAGAATGCTTAATGCTATGCAACAATGCACAGCTTAACATATTTCCTTACTCGTGATCTTTGATCCAGTTTTAACAGTCTGCTTTATGAGAAACTGAATTATGCTTGACCTCTTCTTATTCATAGAATTTAAAAAGTACTGTCACATTATCATGTGTCTGCATCTTCATCCCGTTCATCCAGCCCATCCTCGTGAGATGGGACAGAAAATGAAAACACACAGTCATTGTATCCTGGACACAAACAGCGACACAAATTTGATTTTTTTTTTTCCCAACTTCTTTATTCAGCGCTTTACATTTAATACACAAACAGACAAAACAAACTGTGACATTTATTTTTGGAGGCATTCGTCCTTATCAGTCCTTTGGGTTGATGGACTCACCTCAATCATCAGGTCTGGTCGTCACGTGCGGGTTTGCATTTCAGAACTTCTCCACTAGTTTTTCTGCACACAGACAGGAAGTCGGCCTTTTACAGAGCTCCTCTCCAGGAGGAAACACAGATAACTTTGTTTTAGCCATACATTAAATTAATTTAAAGCTCCCCAGTGGATTGTGGCCAGCTGACTCTGGTGGTTTTACACAGACACATATACATTCAAATCTCTTCATATTTTTCTGTTCAGTTTGAGTTAATGATGATGGATAAGCTGCTTCTTCTGGATGTGGGATGTTTTTCTTTATTTCCCAGTGTAACTCCTCTACATGCAAATAAGACACTGAATCTGCATCATAATCAAGCAGAACTGCAACTATGGCACAGATACAAAATAAATCCAGATTTTACATTATAATCTCGCGCACACACACACACACACACACACAAAAAAATTAAGCATTAAAAACAAGAACTGTGACAAACATGGCTCCATATTTACCTTAGAGCAGGATGTTAAAGAAGGTTAAAAAAAATATTGAACGCTTTTGAGAAATGGTACAAAGAACGCCCTGTTGGAATCCGCAAGACTCCATAACAATCAGTTGACACATACTACAACATTGTTTAGAAAACACAGCAGGAAAAAGGTTTTTGTCCTACCATCATAAAAGTAAACTCTTTTAGGTAACAAGCATTTAGGGGGTCTGGTATCTAAAAAAGAAACACGGAGGAGCGTAAGGCAGATCATAAAAAACAAAAAGCCTTTTCAATCTGTTTACTGAACGTAAACAATAAATCCCAGATTTTGTAGGCATTGCTGAAACACATTAAAACTATTTTACATAAAAACTATTTTTTTATGCATTAAATTAATTTAAAGCTCCCCAGTGGATTGTGGCCAGCCGACTCTGGCTGGCCACAATCCACTTACAGTGTTTTTTACAGGAAAATGTAAAAAAAAAAAAGAAAATATGGTTTAGCATTTTCACAGAGGATATGTAAAATATATTTAGCAATATAACTATTTGAAGGATATTTTTTTGAGTAAAATACTAAGTTGATTAAAGAGGTAAAAGTCTTAAAAATAGTTGTATATGTATGGCAATATAATGTAAAACATAGAGGAGGATCTGTGATGCTGTGGGCTGTTCTTCCACTGGAATTTGTTTAGAAAGATTGGCATTATAAATTTAATCTAATATCTGGAAACATCTATTAAAATTTTGTGAAGTCTGCCTGAAAACTGAAAGTGCGACATCACTGTATCGTGTAGGGAAGTTATTTGCAATATATGGCCAAGTAAACACAAAACTGCTTTTATCAGACATAAAATCAACATTCTTTCATGACCACTCTATATCCCAGATCTAAATCCTGAATGAAGCAGATTTATGCCCCTGAACTCTGGATGATTCTAGAGAGATTATTCAGTAAGGAATGAACAAAGCTCCCTCTACTGTATGTATCATCCAGCCATGTGAAATGTTCAGACTAAGTGCTGCCCTATTGACAAAAAGGGATGTATGGAGTAGTAGCAGCAGGGTTACCAATAAATGTGGAGGGTATCGTAGCTCACCATCTGAGCACATGCTGATATGTTATGACAGTTCTGACAGTGAAACTATAGGAATCCATCAGCATACCACTGGAAAACGATCAGTTAATGGCCGCAAACATTGACGTTAATATACCCCCGCACACTGAGTGGCTAAAATATAAATAAATTCTCACTCAGGCACTTCACACCCTTTGGGGTTGACATTTTCGGCTGTTATCAAAAAAAAAAAAAAAAATCCAAAGACTCCATTCTTGTCCCGTTGACTCCCCCAGTCCAACCTCAGCCCAGATGTAGCGCTGCTCTCCTCAAGATCAGCATCTGATTTATTGAACATTCCGCCACAGCTGAATGTTTTTAAAGGCAAGGGGGATTTTTTTTTCAACTGAAGCATTTTATGCACTTTTAACCACGAGACACAGCGTGGCGAACAGAATGGAGACCTCATGACTGCCGACAAACAGGACAGGAGGAGAGGCTCCGTCTGCCCCCGCCAGCTCTCTCTGTGGGACGCTTTTGTCCGATAAGAGATCACGCACCAAACTCGATTCAAGTCATGTGCTACTCATTACATGATGAGCAACGCAGGACAACAGGGATGTGTTCTGTGACTTACATGTTCGAGTTTCTTTTGGAGCCCGTTTTCCTCCCCTGTATTTCTGTTAACGTTTCCCAACATATGTCCATTTGTATATTTCTTTGCTGCATTGCCAAACTGTTGAAACGTGTTCTGGACCGGAGAGGATGCTGCTATGTCCCTGTGAGTGGGTGAACACCAGGTCCAGGTCAAAAGCTTTTTAGTACTGCAAGACCCTAGCTGTGCTCCAGGGGGAATCTTTTCCACACCCACGCTCCATTCTATTAAACTTTGGACCACATCAACATTCCACAAACCCTATGGCTACTCATGCATACATGCAATCTATTACCGCCATGAGAAACATTCACGTTGCCAGCAGAACGCTGTTTGTCAGCCCATGTGAATGCCAAAAGTTCAAGAATCGCTGGGATACAACGCATAGTGAGTGACAGTTTCATCCTGTTGCTGAAGGCAGCACATGAACTCACTGAGATACCTAACGGAGGTCGCACACTGAGAATAATCTCATTCAGTGTTTAATTAGGAGCTCAGATTCCTCACACTAACTGTCACAGTTTCAAAGGTTTGTTTCTATTCTTCACTGGGATTTTTCATTATTCCTGCCTGTGCATATGAAGGAAACAAAACAAAACAAACAAAAAAGAAAACCAAATAAACAGAGATCGTTTGCAGTTAAGTCCAAAATTATCCCTAGACGTTAGAAGTGGTTTAAAGTCATATTTTAACCAACATGATTCTTTTGTATATTAAATTTAATGTTAAGGTTTTGATAGAGAATCTGGAAGGCAGCTAAAGCTTTGGGTGATGGCAAAGAGGCCTCCCAACTAGGCCTGTCACAATTACAGCCTTTGATAGACAATGACTTTTTTCAAAAATTATTGCAATAAACAATAATATTGTCATTTGAGAACATTTTCAGGGAATATAATGATAATGGCATAATGATGCAAGTACGGCCTCTCAGAGATCAATAAACTTTAATTTCTGAAGAACAATTAACACCGGACCTGGAAAACATTTAAAATATCCAAACTAAAAAGACAAAACAGCCAAAAACAAAAAAAGAAAATAAAATAAAAACCAAACACAACCAGAACCATAAACATACTGGATTACGGAGTCTCTGCAAACCAAATTGCCTTTTAAAAATTGTTGATCATTTGGCTCAGACATGTAAAACAGTCAAATCTGCCAGTCAGTACTTTTGTCATTATTGAGTTCAGTTTTAGCTTATTATGCGATTCGTATGATAAATTACCATTATTTGAGGCTGAATGATAGATAGTCTCAGAGCCTATCATTAAAATAAATCACCAAAACACCTGGGAGAACCACGCAAATAAAGATATTTCCATTGATTATTGGGAATGTTTGGAAAATTCTTGACATTCTTTAATAAATGCAAATGAAAGTAAGAAAATTATATTTTCAAAATATATACTCCTTTTATCTTGCTTTACAATGTTTTAAGACATGTTATGTTTTTCTCTCATAAGCTAACTTCTTGGTTGGATGAAACAATTTGAATCTAAATTTAACGGGGGTATGAATAATTTTTGGGTTTAAGTAGTCTCGTTACATCTGTCTCGTGAGACGAGAAGGGTTTAGGTTTTCACAAATACGCCAAGGATACGCAAAACGCAAACTGTGCTTTAATGAATTTGAAACCAGGTAGAATAATTCACTAGAGATTTTTACTACTCCTTACATTGTGGAAATAATGCTGGTTTAATTGATCCATAATGCTTTTGAACTGGAGGTAATCAAGCCAGACTCGTTAAAGAAAACGTAGTGAAAAACCCTGCGAGCTTCCAGACAGAGGCTAATTTTAGCTGCTAACCGTTAACTAGCTGCAGTTTTCTCACAAGGCTAATTGTTTGCATCTTGTCTCGCAGCTCATCGGTTCTTTCTGCCGACTGTTTCATATGCCACCCTGGCCATGTTTTTATTAGCTCTGTCAACACGGCGAGAAGGCCACAACCTAAGATCATATGTTGCTGTCAGAAGACCATGAGCCTCTGTTAAAGCCTCGGTTTGTGATGGAAAAAAGACCCCAGAACAGGATAAAGTCTCAAAACAATGCAACTGTATGCAATCAAGCACGTTAGAACAAAAATGTAGAAACTATTATACAGCTGCAACAAATGTGCCCTCCATTAAAAATAATACTTTATGGAGGATTCACATACAGCATTCAGTCATTTTTAACATCACACCTGCCACCAGTTATACCGAAATGAAGCAAAGGTAAGGTTCAGCCGTCCTACGAGCACTTAGTTGACCTTTACTCAATTATATATATAATTTTGTGTTCCAGCCTGGGACTGCTTAAACCTGTACCCCCTGCTCTGATGTTCCCAATAAATGTTGAGAGAGAGATCAAGAGAAAATAGAGGGAGAGAAAGAGACAGAGAGAGAGAGAGAGCCTTAATTTTTTACATCCAAAAAAGGTGACATTTTCACACGGGTGTGTAGAGTTTTTAGAGCAGTAAAGCTGTAGATGGGGGCTCAAACTTAAAACCACACTCCTTCACATCCAGGTTTCCTAGTAGATTTTAAGAAAAAAAAAAAAGAAAAAAAAAACACTTCACCCAGACAAAAAGACGTCTGGACGACGGCAAAAAAATGGAAGGTGAACTTCTGTTTGGTGAAACATATTGGGATGTTTTAATATCTGCAATTGTTTGAAACAAATTGCTTGAAGTTCAGACTTACGTCTGCATCATAAGTCTGGGCGAATAGAGATTTGTGCTTTCCTTCGTTTCGCTCATTTGACCTGTTGTAAACATCCGACAGAACATGAGCCAGGGTCAGCTGCCAGTGTTGGAGCTGCAGCTGACGTCTGTCTGAATGACCACAGGTTGGAGAAACGTGAAGATAAGTTCTTCTAGGCGACTCGATGGTAGTCTTTAAACAACATTTAAACAACTTTAAATGTAGTGAAAGACTCAACACATTCATCTGTTTTTATTCATTATAAAAGATAACCAAAATAGGAAAGTTGTGTTAAATAAAGTAAATGCATCCTAACTTCTTCCATTGGACTTCAAAGGAGAAGCTGCTAATGAAAGTACTTAATTAATCGATCACATAAATGAATGGAGTTTTGAATGGTTGGTGCTCTGGGCTACAGAGGTGTGTGTGTTAACACACTGCTTAGGAGGAAAAAAACCAGCAACGAGATGCCACTGTTGCAGTCCGTCAGTTTTGAAAGCATTATGAGGCCATTTCTGGATCACTTGGAGTCCATCGCTCAACAATAAATTAAATAAATTAAAAAAAACAACATTTGAAACAGTTGCCAATTTTCCCAGCAATAAACGAGCCAGCAAATTCAGTCCAATGTCAGATCTTGCAATACTCAAAGGAATTACATGGAGCCCAAAAGTCCCCTCTTAAAATATGTAGGCCTCTGTTAGCATGTTAAATTTCTCTACAGCAAAACTGGAAAAAGACTGAACAGATATGTCTTGCTTGGAGTTGCTGCAGACATAATGTCTCTTCTGTCTAAAAAAAAAAAAAGTATGGGTGCAGGATTTAGGATTGAAAACCTGCATCAAGAAGCTGCCACAAGTTCTGCAGCTGCTGGTTTTGCAGCCACAGGACTTGGTCACTTTGCAGGATGATCTGTTCTCCAGATCATATTCTCCAGCCAAATGAGTTCTGCATCTAAAGTTGGATCATGAAACAAAGAGATTATTTTATTTTGATGACCCAAGCACATCAAAATAAAGAGAAAAATAAAGTGTTGGAAAGGTTTAGTCAAAGTTCAAACTTTGACCTGGTGGAAATGCTTAAAAGAAAGCCTGACTCCTTTTAAGTTATTGCTGCTCCAGGGGATTCTACAAGCTGCAAAAATGTGGGATGAAATACATCTTGCCATATCATTTTGTTTTATCTTTGTTTATTGCTGTTAATGATGACAGTGTGGGATATGTATTACGCTTTCGTATTCTTGTGATTATATTTAAACAATTATAGAATCAGTTAAAGCCTGAAAGCATTCGAAATTGAAAGAGAATATGTCCTTTCTTTTTACCATCAATGGTTCACATTGACATTTAAAAACTGAGAGATTGTTCTGTGGTTTGTTAACTACAGCATTTCATGTGAAAAGCTACGCAGGAGAAAAATAAAATTCATTTGGACCTAATAATGGCAAAACATTTTAGAAATATAGTTCAGAATTCAAAAATGTATGTGACAGTGACTTACTTTTAGTTAACTTGGACAAAAACTCCCTGAAGCTTTGCTTCAAAATAAATGTATCTGAATGAACTTGAGAACATTCATTTTCTCAACTCTTACACATTTCACTCATTAAAACATAAAAGCAAAACTTTACTGTGAAGATTTCAGCAAAGGCAATAAAGCAACAGGCAGGAATATCTAAGAACAGTCTTAGATATTTCATTATTCTAAATATGCAAATAACTGGATAACCTACAACTACAATTTACAACACATTTTTTTAAACATTTGTTCTTAAAACGACAGACATTTGGATACAATGTAAGTAATCAGAGCTGTGGAGTCGCTTACAGCACAATTACTGCCTGCTCTCTTCTGCACAGGATACACATTTTTATACTGAACATAAATCACACACATCCTCATAAATGCTACTCCTCCTCCCTTCACTCAGGCGGATCATTCCAGCTGATCGAAGCCTTGATCTCAAACTCCCACCGACGGCTGGAGATCCTGTTGGAGAATATTAAAGCATGTGTGTAAAGCACATGGTGCACATTTCATTTGTTTGCTGATACCACATTTCTGCATGTGCTGCATGTGCTGCATGCGCGTGTGTGCGTGTTGTGTATCAGAGGTTTCTGTGGCTCTAACTCAAACGAATGAATGAAATGGAGGTGGATATTTGTATGCAGAGGGACATGAACAGACTGGAAATAGCTACAGCGTCTTACAGACGTCTTCATATGCGTTGAGCAACTTCCTCACATGACAGCTGTAAACTTTCATGTCTTTTATTGCCATTTTATGTGACAAACCAACACAAAATAATGTGTAATTGTAAAGTAGACGTGTAAAGTACATGGTTTTCAATTTAGTTTTAGAAATAACAATCTGAAATGTGTGGCATGCTTCTGTCTTTAGCTCACCTGAGTCAATACTTAAAATTGCATGCAATCTGTTGTGATATGTCTCCAATACATTTGCAATAACATTTCTGTCCATTCTTCATTTCAAACAGGCTTGAAATCAGTCAGATCGGACGGAGAGAATCTTTGAAAATCCAATTTCAAGTCTTGGCACAGGTTCTCAATTCGATTTAGAACTTTATTTGGACTTTGACTGAGCCATTCTAGCATATGCCTAACCCATCACACTGTAGACCAGGCTGTTTAAGGTTTCTGTCCTGCTGGAAAGTGAACCTTAGTGCCCTGATTTCAAGACTGTAGCACGGATTGAAAAGTCAAAATGTATTTGTTAATTTATACTTTTTTTATATCAGGTAAACTGGTACACAGCATTTCTTTTGCGATTTAATATCAGACATCTCAGAAGCATAATATCAGACTCTTTCCAAGAAACTCTGTTGCAGCTGTGGGGAGGATTCTGTGATTGGGTGAATTATTTGGAGGAACTGCTGGTATTCTATAAATGTACGGGGAAATACTGTTTACCGCTGCTACAACTCCCACAGAGGGAAGACCTCCGAGGAATCTGTGACCTGTTAATAGCATATAAATAAAAGACATAATTCCAGCTCTCTGGGTCAAATCATTCCTGTCTGACTCCTCGCTGACTGACTGGGTTTCCATGATCTGCCTCCACAAGCCTTTCTTCCAGGATTATCCTGTATTAAGGTCCATCCATCTTCCAAACAGTTCTGACACGCTTTCATGTCACAGCTGGAGAAAAGACACAATGCTGCTTCCTTTCATCAAGTCCGTGACTCAATGTAATCTGCTGGGTTTTCTTAGACGGAAAACCTTTTAACCCTTTCATGCATAGTGGTCACTACAGTGGACAGCTATTTAAAAGCCATTTTTTTGTGCTTCCTGTGGATTTTTATGTTATAAATGCACACAGACCACTGAAGTGGACACAAATACATCATAAAATACACTATCAACTACTGGCCATCAGCTGCAAAAATGCAAGAAATTATTTTTGTTAAATCCATTATGGCTGACAGACAAAAAAGCATGTCGACCGATCCGGTCACCTCCTACTGTAGACGACTCTTGCAGGTAAAATAAATATTGTGACATCAGATAAGCCCTAAAGAACAATACTACTGATGTATTTTTCAAATAACAACTTTGTATTTGGAGAAAATTACAATTGATCACCTAAAAAACATAAAATAAAATAAAAAAATATTTTACAAAATTTTTTTCCTTACCTTTTTTTATGCCTTAAGAAAATAAACAAAAAAAATGGAAAAAAAAAATCCTGACGCAAAGGATCATAATTAATGCATGAATGGGTTTAACTAATTTTAATAATTATGCACTGATTGATAATTAGGATTAATTAGAATGTATGTGTGATTGAACTGAATTATTATTATTATTATTATTTTGGAAAATAACAAGAGATGACATTTGTATATAAGTAAACTGAAAGGTGATGTGAAGTGTTAAAAAATTACCTTTTTTTATTTTTAACATAGGCTATCCTCTGCCACTGGTTCGTAAGTCAAATTTATTAAGTGCACGACTAATAGTCGTCGCGTTAGAAGATCTGCCCACATGAGCTGTAGCTCTCTGCAGTACCTCGAGAGTTAGCATGCTATTGGACAGCATAGAACTATTTGCTTCCATTTTAAAATTTGCATTCAGATTTTTATTATTTAAAAAAGCTGAAAACCATGTTTAGTTTTCCTTCCTCTTTACCAAAAAAATGTAAAATAAAATTAAAAACTAGGATCTCAGTAAAACACTGAAGTGCTCTGCATGTTCACAGAAAATTTAAATTTTTGGATCGACACATTCAATCCATTGTCTTCAATGTGGGCTTGCACCTGCATGCCTACACACTGTGGGTGTGTCTTTTCATATTAATGTGTGTGTGTGTGTGTGTGTGTTTGCGTGTGTGTCAGGAGCATGGGTTGTGACTCACTCTCTGGGAGCCGAGGCCTCTGGCAGAGAGAGAGCAGCAGACCTGGCAGGTCCCGGCAGGGCCCTGAAGCCGCTCTGCGGCTCGCCTCGGCTGCCCCCTCGGTTGCCAACTCACACCAAGTGAGCACTCGCCAGAACGCCACACTGGGAGGCCTCCGGCACGAAAAACAGGACGTCAAGTCTTACTGCTGACAGCCATGTCAGGGCCATGATAGATTCAGAGCCACTGTGGGGAATTGAGGCATGGGCATTTATCCATGTGATGCGTTCAGTGTTTGCCGCGTTCCCATGATAAATGGGAGTCAGGTTATGGTGACTGCAAGACAACATTCAGCAGAGTGGCACCACTTTGAAACGAAATCAAAATCTGCTTCTGGCTCTCAACAGCAACGGACTGAGCTAAAACATTTAGACCAGTAAGTGTCGTGATAAGATAAAACAATCAGCGACTTATCTGCTTCTCCTGTCACATTGAAAACTACTTCAAACTAGCAGCTAAAAACCAAAGACTTGTGGTCTTGTCATGTGTTCTCAGCTCAGGCATGACCATGCCAGACTAACTACTGGGTCTGAGTTCGCAACAAACCGATCAGCTTTGCACCATTACAAAAGGAAGAAAAAATAAAACGCACATGATGCCTGAGCTGCATCTCTCAGATCACGAAATAAAAACATCTGTGAGCAAAGCGACGCATGCCCCAACACATCCAGCTCATATGTCAGGCTTATTTCACAGAATATTGGAGAGCAGTTTTTAGAGCCTAGCCAGGGATGTCGCCCTCATTCCGTTTATCTCTGCTCAGAAAAAGAATGTCCTCCATTTACAGATCCAGTAAATCACTCATCTTCGGCAGGAGTGATATATAATTTTAGCATTTTAATGATTCATTTAAACATATAACTTCATTGTTTCTGTAAAACAGAAATTTTAGGCACAACTTTGAATTCATTGTGGATTTTCCGTTTGCAACACACAGTTAGAGTCACACACACAAACTCCTTAGTCACTTTATTACTAATGGTACATATACCTGTGTAGTAGCAAATATTTGTTTTTACAATGTTCTACCAGAGAAAACTAAACAACCTAAAAGACATGAAGCTCAAAAGACCAAAAGTCACAAATACCAGTGGAGGCAAGAAAAAAAAAAAGTCAGTCAATATTAAAAAAAAAAAATCTGAGATAAATTGTCAAAAAGGCTTTTCTATTAATCTTCAAGCAGTGCATAAATAGTTCTTCACATGCAATGGTTTTGTTAAAATGTTGACATATCATTTGTCATATCATCAGTTGACAAGCTGAAAGTACGGCCACCGTGCCTCTGACAAAAACTGTTTTTCTAAAACATTCCTACTCCAAACCGGTTTATTGTGTCGCTTATTAATCCTGAATTATCCACCGTAATTTAAATAACTGAACACACCGTTTAACAAGAATAGAAGACATATTGCAGTACATGACAGTGTTCACCTTTATGCATTTAACACATTCTGATAAAACACTGATGACATTCATCTCACATCTGTGCTCATGACTCAGCACATTACAAAGAGAATGGACGATGAGGATAGAGCTCGAATGGACTGAGCAGACGCATAAACGGCGAGCAGAGTTAAAGGCAGAGCGCTGAGATGAAGATGAAACGGGCTGCAGAGGAGGGACAGCGAGAGCAAGGTTACGGCCTGGACTCTGACCCAGATTATAAATAAGGCCTCCGAAAACCCGATCTGACCGTGCCGCTGTGTGGTCCTCCTCTCTGTTCAGCTCGCTGTGGACGCATTAAGACCACACAGCTCTCGTCTCGCTGTGCTCCGTGCGGCCCTTCGACGAGTCAGAACACGTTCTTTAAGTGCTGCATGAAAACGACGAGGTCAGAGGATCGCGAGATTCAATTAAAGGCTGCTCAAAACCCACACGTTATCAAACTCAGAGCACAGGCAGAAGGCCGGGAAGACGAAGGATCGCATGTAGCTGCTTTAACGGCTGTGATCCTTCCTCGACGTTTCGACTCAAACCGTTTTCCTCGCAGGCAGACTAATGCTGTAACTCAAGGACGAAAGCAGAACATTTTTGTATGTACCAGTAAGAGAACAGCACTGGGTACAGGCCGAAGTCTTTGGCAGAGGCTGCTGGCAACCGGTTTGCTTTTCGCTTTAGCTGGTTTGCTGGCAATTCCTTCGCCTATTTGGTTATTTACTAGCCAAGTAAGAGCTTGAAACAAGCCTGGAGAAATCAGCACTGTGGGTGTTTTTCTGGGTTTAACTGGATTATTTTTTGATGCTCAGCATTAACAATTCATTTAAGAAAGCTTTACATCAAGGAAACAGTAGGAGCACAATAGCATGTCACTAATAAGCAGCTGCGATTAGGCAAACAAGCTCCTCATTGTCTGAAGATTTTTCATCTTCGGGATGGTCTAACGTTCATGTGCATTTCTTGAATTTATATTTGTCCTCTGTGGATAAACATGGACCATCATGCACACGTACACACCGACACCTCCGGCTCTCTGTGTTGAGATAGTTGGGAGTTAGGTGACAGATACTGAGAATGCCTGGGACTAAATTAAGCTCCATGTTTCATGAAAAACATCCTGCCCAGGCGGCGGCGGCTGCTGGGACCTCTAATGGGGGGCACAGGTATACTTGTGGGAATAAACACTGCTGGGTTACTTCATATGCTCAAGGACAGACAGGAAACCTGCTTTGGTTTAGTTTAAACATCTAGTATAAGGACTTGTAACGCCCCACTTTGGATTTACGGTTAAAACGAGCCAAGCATTTTTTCAACAACTCTAATCTTTATATGGAACAACAGGGATATTTAAACATGTGCTGTGTCAGCCATGTTTACTGACACACCTGGCAAATAGGCGAAAAAGCATTATAAATCTTTTATTGCAGTAACTTAATCTCACTGTGATTTTTTTTTTAATTCACAATTTAATTTAAGTGCTTTTGTTCAGGTGTGTAAAACTTCCATGAAAAGAAAATAATATTATTTAAATGTGATAAGTTCCCATATTAGCACATTTATTATCACTCAACCTTTAATACTTTGTACAGCTGTTCTTCTGCCAAAAGGACAGCTTTGATTCCTCTGTAACATTTCACAAGGTTGGAGTGCACAAAGAGAGGGATCCTTGACTATTCTTCTTTCACAACCTCTTTAGATCGTCCAGAATCCTGTATCCTCTTTTATGCTCTTTTATTCAGCTCAACCCGAAGGTTTTCTTGCTTGCTTCCCTTCTCTTCCCTTTGTTCTGTCTTTGTTTCTTTCTTTAAATTAAATACTAAAAGGAAATATTAACATTTTCGATCAGAACAATCTACAGGATTAATTCACAATTTTTTTGTTCAGCTTTATGTTGTTTCCCTTTGCAACCCAAATCCAACCACTGGATTTTGTAGAAATGATGTGCAAGCAAATTTTAGATATATGAACAAGTTTAATGCAACTGAAAAACTTGTTGATGGAAAAATGTTTCAAGAAATAAAAACAGAACTTTTATCTTTGTGGATCGCGAAGTCATGCTGGCACCGTTCATTACAACACCTTCAGCCACTCCCACATAGCTCTGCTGCATGTAAATCACCAAAAAGGCTCCAACCAAGCTTTAAAATTCAGCCCTGATGGGCCATAATGTTTCATTTTAAACACACCAAATAATGGTCTTCCTATTTCTGTGTGCTTTTTGCTTGAGGTTGCAGCTTGCAGTAAAGCTCCAATATAGTTGTTTCAGTTGCAAAATATCTCTCTCTCAATATATATATATATATATATTTGATATATATTTGATATATACAGTATATATATCAAACAAACATCCTTAACTTGCTCTGAGCCTAATGGGGGAACAATCTGATTAACGATAAACAAACAGGCAGTATTGAAATTCAAAAACCAATAAAAATGAGGGATATTTTGTGGGGTGTGACCCCAAGATGTGTCTATTTGCTCTGGAGATTTTCTTTTTTTCTTATTGTCTTGCTGTAAATGTGGGCCCTTATATTCAGCCCTGAAAGGATTCGAAAGAGCCTCTGTGTTATCTTATGAATCAGGGAAAACAGAAAGAAATTGATTAATCATTAGATAACTGACGGCAACTTACAAAAGTAAAGTATATGCAATCTTTATTGTAGCGACAATTCAACGGGTTTATTCCTGAAATGGGATTTTTCACACCTTGAATAGATGCGCTAGTTGCAATTTTCTAACACTTCTCATAGTAAAATCATGCTACTGCACTGAAATATTCATTTATTTTAAAGCTTTTCCCACATCTTCGCCGGGGGTGCATCGTGAAGCATCACATCTGTTGTGGAAAGTCCTGACCTTTGCTATTAATGCTGAATTTTTCCACAGTGCTGTTTTATTTGACAGTAACACTTTGAGTATTTTTTTTTCCATCTGCACTCTGAGAAAGAAAAGAGAACATATTCACCTGGATGTGCACCCAGAGTGACCTACATACAGGGGAGAAGAGAAGATGAAGGAGGCCTGGAGAGAGCAGGAGAGCTCTGCACCACTCTGCTCCAGCTCCACTTCCACTGGTGACCCCGTGGCTATAAATCTGAACCTGGAAGCCTCTATTTGACTTCCTTCTCTCCCCTTTACATTTTGGCACTGAACAGGCATGACTGTCATATTTTAACAAATGATTTTCACAAAGAACTTCAGCAGGTAAAAACACGGCCGTGTTACAGAGACTACGTTTTGTTCCTTTTTCTGTAAAATTAAAGAAATGTCATTTTGCTGACACGGCAACACACTGTTTATAGTTTAAGAACCTGTTCCACCTGATAAATGAATCAAATGGAAAGGTTTTGTTACTCTGCAGCAGAAACAAGAACAAGGCCACAGTTTTGCTCTTTGTGTTCAAGCACCCATGCATGTGGTGGGCATGCTCTTTGTGCTATATTAGCAAAGTTTTCCTACTTCATTTCCTGCAACATGAAACTAACAGTGAGAAGTGCCCAAAAAAGAAACCCACATTTCCAAACTTTGAGTTGAGTTATTGTGTTGGTGAAGAGCTTGTTCTGGAACAGAGCTCTTCGTCCCAGAATTAACTATGTCAGCATTTCTGAGCCGTCGTCCCAGAACACCGACTGCTGTAGTGACAAAGCCATCTTCAGTGTGGTTCCACTGAATGATCAGGTCCCTGAGCAACATTCTGCTCTGAATTCTGACTTATATGATCTGAGGCTGGTGTGCTTTTATCCACCTAAAAGCACTAAGAAACACCACACACACACTGGTGGCCTTTGCAGCCCGTTTATTCCTTCAGAACACAATTTCAATACAATACGAACCAACCACACAGGCGCAGGGAATGAGGGAGCAACAGTTATTTTCAACTTGGACTTCAAAATTGCCATATCCTAACGTGGCGAACATCTGGGTCTCGTCTGAAATTGCTCTGGTCCGGATTAACAAGACGCTAACTTTTCCAACCGGCATTCCTTCCAAGACAATCCCACAGAAAGACCCTACATACAAGCTACTACTTCCTAATGCTCAATTACCAGCTCTCGGTTCAGAGCTAAAAAGGATTTGACTTAAAAGGAATAAAGTTTACGGCTTGGTTCTTTCTGAGTTAAAGTTAATGGGGATTAAAAGTGGATGAAATTTTATTAGGAAAATTTACTTAGTCAAGCTTTATCGTAACACTCTCCAATGAATGGCTTTTAAAAGTAATATAAAGACCCAGAAAGGCATATTATAAATATATACCTTTATATATATATATTTTTTTAAATCTAGACTTCAATGGAGTACTTGCGAGTAGTAAGTGTCCTACACTCAATGCATACTGGAGCATTCTCAGTTGTAGGATCAGAAAATATGGAGATCCAATCAAACATATTCTCAAATTGTGGACAATTGATATTTTCAAAGGCAAAAATTCATTAGTTCACTTCAGATACAAATATCACCTTTCCACCAGACACCTATTTTCTTTTCAGTATTTTCTCAACCAAGTAATGTGTTATGCCGCTAATCAATTGCGACTCATAAGTCCACTTGTTCAAGTGTAAAACAAACACAACAAGACATTAAAAATGAGAAATGGGATGAAAACCAGCAGCATGGGCAGTCTTAAACATTTTCTCTTAGCTAGTAGTCAAGCCATTTCAGAGTTTATAGAAGAAAAACCTAAATAAATACAGGCTAAGTGTCACACAGAATGTTCTGCTTGGGCCTCCAGAGTGGGCACACTTTTTCTTTTCAAAAAGAAAACCAGGGTGATACATGCAGTATCATTTGCATCCCTGTTTGTTCTTTAGAAGATGCTTTCACCCGAAGCAACTTGGACGGTATTTATATTATTACACTCGCATTGACACCATTGAGAGAAAAAAGATTGAATTAGATGTTTTTAACAAGTTTAAACATGCCAGCAATACTGACAGTGTCACATGTAACATTGTAAGGAATGGTTTAGTTTGTAGTCAATATTCTTAGAGCAATCTTTCTCTTAAGGTTTTCAAACTGAAACTAAGCTCTGCGCTTTGTTTAGGAGCAGCCTATTATGGATCAGTGGAGGGAGCACGGACAGTGGGAGAGGGACTGAGGGGAATTTGGTGCACTGACAAAGTTAAGCCAAGCTGATCCTCCTAACTCCATCACCCTATTACTCCCCCAACTTCATCCTCCCGAGCAGCCTTGAGAAAGAAGGGACTGTTTATTCTCCAATGTGTATTTGCCTTTTAACTAGTTGATTTATGAAACAGCTGAAAGAGCTGCTAAAGCTCTGCTGGCAGAATAAGGACAGTTGCCATTATTTCAGCCTTCTTTAAAACAGCTATGTCCTCTTTGTGCTTTATGCAGTCAGAGGCAGCAGATGGTTAAACCGTCAGATTTATATTTAGGTAAAAGCAGAAAACAGGTGAAAATTTATTATTGCATCAGTGTTTCTTACATCTGTGTAGCTTGAGAAGGAATGAAATGATCCCGATCACCTTCCAATTCGAATTAAAGATGGTGCCTTCAGGGAGGCATGCATGTGCATCCTCATATTTGTTACTACACAGCTTCCTCAGTGTTGTGCGTACCTAATGCCTGAACAGCACTGAGCAGTGACGGATCCGAACCATGTCGTCGATCTGCTGCGTCATGCTCCTTTTCACCACACCTACGACTGCGGCCGTTCAGAAAAGCCGTTCTCCCGATCACCTTTGGAAAACAAAATATTTTTTTTTAAGCTCACAGGAATCTTAGACTAATAGCTCAGCTTTTTAAGAAACACACTTACTTTCTTTATTGCTAAGAAAATACTGACGGCGCTGACGGCGATCTGTATGGTATATGCAGCTGCGTCAGTCCTACAGATGTGTTGCAGCCTGTTTAAATTAATTGTGAGACTTTAATTACTTCATTCAAAAGACTAAAAATTAAAACTATTTTTATAGCTGAGTGATAAATCTGTAATTTATTACAGGACGGTAAATTAAATACCGATGCTTTAGAGTTTCAATCAGTCATGACAGTAAACAACTTCAAATTATAAGATGTTTACGGGTGTGGCAACAAGACAACAAGACGAGAAAATATATCTCTATCTTGTGTCTAATTCTCAATGCCAAAAGAGCCATTTAAATGTAATTGTCTTATGGTTTTCAAAATTTTTGCATGTTTCAATCATGCCTCTGTTTATATCTGTGGGGTGAATACGATTATATGTAAACTGAAACGAAGAAAGAAACTAGCAGAAACAGTAAAGATTAATCAATTAAGCTGTAAAATAGGGCTAAATCACCTGCTCTATTGATGGACTCATTGTTAAATCCAAGTACCACATTGACTGATATGTCTATCGCTATTCTGGTTCAAAACTCCTCAAACATAGATGTAACACAAAGCCTCGCTTAAAGCTCTCAACCTCCTTTACGGCCCTCTAATAACAGAACAGGTGGAAAACATGACAGGCTTCACTGATAATTAAATCATAAAATATCCTTATGTTTAATTCCCCCATAAGGAATTAAACAATTTCCTGATATTTTATAGTTTAAATGGCCAAACGGTAATCTAACAACACTAAACAATTTCAAGTAGCAGCACAAGTTTGCACTCAGAATGCAAACAGTTCCAGAAGAACAGGAAAAAAAACAAACAGTATCTCATTAAACTTTTCTGTGTTTAACTGAGAGGAGATAATAACTATCAGAGATGACTGCATGGTGTGTCTTTTGATTTTTATCCCTTCGAGACCTGGACGTCTCACAGAATGACCGACTGAAATTAAGTCAGGTGGGTTCATTCTCCTTATCTAAAAAAAAAAAAAAAATCTGGTGCTAGGGATATCCATGGAAGAAATGTCTGTTCCAGTTTTTCTGTCTGTCGCTTGTTGTCTGCAGTTGTTTGCTCTGGAATTTACTCTTTTTTTTTTTAGGTGATGAAGTGCTGTCGTCCCACACCTTAATGGTTAACTTACCCAGTGGTGTAATGTGACTAAATACACAAACCCAGCTGCTTTACTGGAGTACTTTGTTTCTGTCGTTTTGCTTTACAATGCCTTGCAAAAGCATCCAAACCCCATGAGCAACCAATTCCCTTCAAGTCACGTAATTAGAGTCCATCTGTGCCGAATTGTATCTCAGTATAAATCCAGCTGTTTTGTGAAGGCCTCTGAGGTTTGTTGGAGAACATCAGTGAACAAACATCCTCTGTTTATGAAGACCAAGGAACACAGCAGACAGGTGAGGGGTAAAGCTTAAAAAGTCAAGTTCTAAAACAATGGTTTAATCCATCATCTGAAAAAAGAAAATGTCTGGCACAACTGCAGACCTACCAACACATGGGTGGCCATCTACACTGTCAGGCCGGGCAAGGGACGGCATTAATCAGGGAAGCACCCAAGATGTCCACGGTAACCCTGGAGAACCCAGAGATCAAAAGCTCAGTTGAGATAAAATATTAGTCATGCACTCATAAAATCTGGAAAGGAGGGAGTTATTGGTGCAAGACAATCAGATGTTTAGTTTCCCACAGTCAAGTAGGTGAATTAGCAAACATGTACAAGAAGGAGTTCTGATAAGATAAGACAAAAACTTAATTTTACGGCAATTTCCCGACAGGGAAGACGGTCATAGTTGAGGGGAAGAAAGAGAGAGGTATACACACATCAATCCTTGGGGGGGGGGGGGGGTTAAATGCTGAAAAAAAGACTTGACAGTGGACCAGATGTTCACCGTTCTGCAAAACACCCAGAAATTTAGGTTTCAAAGATTGTATCCATCCAATCAGAACTTGAGCTATTTTCAAAAGAAGAATGGACAAAGTCTCAGTCTCTAGATATGCAGAGCTGATAGAGACAAAAGGCTTGCAGCAATAGCTGCAGCAAAAGTTGGTTCTGCAAAGCAGCGACTCAGAAAGGCCGACTTGAAATGCAGTCTGCAGTTCTGAGATTTTTAATTGTTAAAAAATATATATATATTCCATTTCATAATTATGCACTACATTGTTTGTGTTGGTCTATGATTTAACTGTAAATACAATTGAATAAATTACATTACAGGTAGTGATTGCTATGTGAAAAATGGGTTTAAAAGTACAGTATGCACATTTCCTCATCTACTCAGCTACATCTTACAGAGTAATATTGCTGTAGTAGATTTTTGCTCTTCTAATAAATCTGTGAAATTAAATCACTAGGCACGACTTGAGCAAGGATTCACTCACTCGTTTTATCAGGCAGTTTGTGGCTTTGTGTTCACCATTAAGAGACTAAATTGTTTTAACTTTGAACACTTATCAGGCTTGTGCAATATTTTAAGCTAAGAAGCCACCGAATAGTGCAGTCAGTGCTACTGATGTGACATAAAAAGTCCTATTTATACAACGCAAAAAAAGCCCCAGACAGCCGAAAATAGTGTATACCACATACATATGAATATTTGACATGTAAATGTATGCGTTGGTGTTTCTGAATCATCCAGTCAGAGAACCACAAACTCATGACACGAGGAAGTTCAAAGAAAGCTGTTGAGGCCTTCCTGTCACAATCCTGTTCCCATCACTCTGACCCCAACATGAAAAATGCTCCTAATTTAACATTCACACATATGCACACGCACGCACACAGGCAATGTGTTTGTGCCTGTATCATTTGCAAAGACTGCAAGGATGCAAAACTATGCGGATTCTATCTAATCACTGGTGATACATCAAGGCCCCAGAAAGAAAAAAATCAGAAGCAGCAACTGATGTTTTTCCAGTAGCTTGGATAACTTTAAGAGAAGCAGAAACCTTCTCTTCTACATTAGAAGAAGGTCTGGGGAAATATGGGGTTTCCCATCTTTTTTGTAATATCTTCAGAGACAAACTTGGCACAGAGATCCTTTTGAATTTGCGGGACGTCAGCTCGGACAGTGATGAAAGAACTGTGGAAAACATCAGTGTGGCCATGATGTTCTGCTGTGTCTCTGATTAGATTAAAATCGTTAGTTGGATATCTTGGTAAAAACAAATGTGCCACTGAGGTCTTTGAACACAGGACAGGCAGTACAGACAGAAAATTACTGTGAGGGGAGTATTACTGCCAAACTGAAAACCACTGCAACAGTGGTCCCATGAACTGATCGACTTTTTTGAGTTTTTAGATAGGAACTTGTGTTTGATCGTTTCATGATCCGCATTCCAGTACAGCGGGGGGCAGCACCAAGAAGCAGGATCAGTATCTTAACAGGATAAGATTTGAGCCTTCAGCGTTCTGATGTTTCACTATAGAAACTTTGAACCTTTAAGGCGAGAAAAAAAAACCTGACAACCTTTCAGCTGCCTTTATAAAGAAATAGAAAAAGATTCAGTAGTAAGAGGCTGTTATAAATAAAATCGCACCGCTGAGCTCATATTCATAGCTAGATTATGGTAATCACGACGCAAATAAAAAGTTATTTTGGCAACATTTCAGAGTCTGATCAAAACATGAGCTCAGGTATTCAGGGCAAGTTCAAAATTGTTTCAATTATATTGACTAATTTATTTAAGAAACAGCATGGAAACTATACACAAACATAACAAAATATATTTATATTTGGCTTATGAAGGGCTGCGCATCTCCTTTTCCTAAATGGCATGACCTTTTGTTTCCTTTTGAAAAATAAAACGAAATGGACTTTTTTTGCAATTTGTCATATTTTGTGCTTTGTCATATTTATACACCATGAGAAAAAGAAAATCATAGATCATGATTACACGTTTCTGAACACTGATCTTCTTTAAAAAAAAAAAAAGTGTAAAAATGCAAAACATTGTGGTTTTGCAATTGAGTTTCAGTCATTTGTCATTCTGTATGGAGCTCAAAAAATCGATGTTCTTTAAGACAAATGTAGTTAATTACAATCAAACAAATGACTGTTTCCTTCTCAAAAATCTCAGAAGCCAACGTCTGAAGAGATGCAGCTCTTGGCCACATTTACAACCACACAAAAACCCACTCTGAAAAAAGCCTGCCACAGCTAACCACAGCCCACTGGTAGACCTCTCAGCTCAAACAAAATGCAGCAGAGAGGATATTGCGGAGAGTAAAAATGGCCTCCTTGTCATTTTGACTCATGAAGAGGTTGAATGGATAAAGCACTCAGCGCCTCAGGTTTGTTTGGTGAGCTTTGGCTGCCGATCCACTTCTTTGGCAAGCAGCGCTCTGCCAAAACAAAGACTTGCTTTTCCTCGCCCTTTTTATACAAACCCACTTCTTTCACTCGCTGGCATGAGTGTATCTGAAGCATCAAACGCACATCTGCCAATTGCCCTGCGGAGATCACGGTTTCCCAATATTGGGACACACAAACGCCGAGCCGAGCGCTGCCTTCGACTGGTTTTGCAATGCAAAGAGACAGTGTCACTGGGAGCTGCCAAAATGCACTGTTGGCAACAAACAGCTAGAAAACAACTGGAAAATGCCCCTCACTGCAGGTGGACAAAAAAAAAAAAAAAAGAAACAAGGTTGAAAACAGGATCAGCCCAAGTGGAGGAGCAGCTGAAAACTGTAACTGTAACTGTAACTTTGTGCTGCAGCGAAGAGTCTTTAAACAACACAACCGGCAGCACTCTTTGGGTAGGCCCACTGTTTTCTTATTCAAACACAATCACAAAGATAAACAGCTGAAGATGCAGCACGGCTGGGCTGAAATGAATCCGTAAGAGTGCAGAAAACCTGTGACCTGCTCTACAGCAAACAAACAACAAGAGGTCTGGCTAAGGGCACTTGTGTCTCACATGATCTTGTACACAGCTACGACCCTGTGAAGCTGCAGATCTCATTCTGATCCGAGTGTGAAAGACAAAGACAAAACCCCCTTCCTCCTTTTTCTCCTCCTCCTCTTTTTCCTCCTCCTCCTCCTCCTCCTCCAGTTCAAGTCATGTGTAGCATTTATTTTTGACCTTTCCATGCATTTTTCAGATCTTCTCCACTGCAATCTGTCTCTCGGGGCGTTTATTTTATGAGGCCTGAAAACAAATAAGTGGATCTTTACAATAACTTGCTTTTAAACCATTGATGCACGTCCAGGAATGCTTTCGCGAGTGGGGATGGTGGTAATGTCTGGAAGGGTTGCAGGGAAACATCTGTGTCTCCGTACCATCAAAAGGATTCAGCAGTGGGAGCCGGAAATCACTTTTAGCACCACAAGCTAAAACAAATGGACCAAAAGATATTAAATGCAAATGCTACATTTTTTGTCTGTTGGTTTTTCTTAGCCTTACATGCAATTATACAGAGCAACCTGTGTGCTTCTGGTAATCCTGACTACTAAATTTAGAATACAGTTCAGTGTTAATGGCATCATAGTCTTTTTTCTGGCAATTAAAAGTGGGATTTTCCTTCATTGGAGAGCTTTATTCTGGATGTACACCTAAAACATAAAATGAGTTGTTAGCCTAGCAATAACACCTTACTCAGCTGCTAGTAGGTTTGCCAAGCATTTCATGAAATACAGAATTGTTCCTTATTTTAAACTTATAAGAGCTATTCCATGTTAAATAGACTCTGAATGCACTTTAGTCAAACTTTTGAACTGTCTGCAAATGCAGCAATAGATGGCGATGATACAGGAAAGCCACGGCTCAATCTGAATAGCAAATCCGTCAGTGATAGCAGACTGTGACTCCTGCAGTCCTGAGTGGTGCTAACTGTCAGCGTTGTTAGAATTTGCCTCAAAACAGCATGGCATTTCGAGAAAAGTACAAGCCTAGCTGGCAGGTAAAAACGAGGAAGGCCAGGAAATTACACACGGCAAGTTCTGATGGCTTTATTTACACGTGGAGGAATCGGTGATGTCAAAACCCCGAGGTGGAGAGAAAGGCAGTGAAGACACCGACCAAGAGCGAGGCTGGTCTGTGCCCTTGAGGATTTTCTTACAGCAAAGAAAAAGTCCCGACAACTGCACCACCACGCAGCCTTGTAAGATGATGCTCAGTGTTACCCACTTCACCTGTCAGTGCTATTCTTGTTTGCGTGGCTCTTTAGCTAATTTAAATAAGAATTTATAACTGAATCTTAAAATAAGCGATTGCATTCCCCTCCTCATTGATGTCTGGTTAATCATGAGTCGGCCGTCACTATCTGCTGAAAGCAGGTCAGGGGGGTATAACAGGAGGGATCCACTCTGGGGAAGGTCTGCTCCAGTTTTTCTCGTTGTCTAGCTTTTGTCTGCAGTGTTTGCTCTGGATTTCAGTGGTTTTCCTCTTGGAGCCCTGTCAGCCCACACCCTAATGGAAACTGTTAGAACTGGGAGGGTGTCGGCACTTCTAAGAGGAGGGTATGAGCTGGTGCTGTGGGTGTGCCCATTTCACCTGTTGAGTCAAGCCAAAGAGGAATACTGATCCCCATTTTTGCAGAATATGCATATTTAACAATAGATGCGTAGTAGATCTAAATTGTTGCACAACTATGGTTTTTTTATGTCCTGCATAGAGATTTATACATGAGAACCAAAGGGGTGCATTATGTTGAAGCCTTCCTGTTGATTTTATCCCCTTTTGTCATGCACAAATCGACTGATGCCTTATTCTGCACCACTTTTACACCAAAGACTTCTACTGATTCAGCTGTTGAATCCAAAGCAGACAAAGAGAAGACAGTGTGGATGTCATGTGGGTAGTCCTTTTTGTCCATATTTACTGTCTTGTCATCACTCTGCACGGCTTTATCGTCTGTAAGCTCACTGTAAAGGCTCATTCATCACTTCTAAGATGGATTTACACAGACGTGACAATGTAAGCTGAAGGGTAAAAGAAAAGAAGCCTTAAAATGTCACTCCGCACCAGGTAGACATATTTGTAAAGTCATTTTCATTTCTTCTTTTCTCAATTTTCTCTGGTTATGTATTTTTGTCAGCTTTGCCTAATTAAAAGAAGGAGGGCCACATCAACTTGACATAATTTACCCTCCTGATCGCAAGAAGATGGTGAATAAAGTTAAACTCATGCTTAACGATCTTGCATAGATAATGCCCCTCTTTCTCTGTTTGAACCAGGAACTGGGCCAGTGTGACCTCCCACGCCCTGCCGGTTCAAGTAATGACAATAACTGCCCTATTCCAACGGGTTAAACCAAAGTCCCCACATCTCTAAGTACCACTATAAAGCTAAACCCATGCTTATCAAGAGATCCACAGTTGCAAACCCAATGTTTCTGTCAAATATCAATGCAGTATTTCCTGCTTATCCTCATCAGTCACAAGAGATGGAACGTTTGTGGGGAATTTCGTGTGACTCAACGCAGCTGGAGCGCATTTCAGCCTTGCCAAAGAATTCATTTATCAATGTTTGTGCCTTATGATTTTCCATTGCCCCCAAGCTGGAACGGACCCTGCTTTTATGAAAGAAGTTAAAACGCCATCCCCAGAGCCCCCACCGGTCCACAGTGTCGAGCTGGAACCTCGGGGACTGATGGCGGTTGAGCGGCAGCCTTGGGGGAAGCACATTGCCTGTCCTGTGATAGCCATATGAGATTCCACATGCTCTGATGAGTAATTCCTCCCTCCCCTCTCCATCGCCATGTGGTTCGTGGCCCTGAGTCATCATCCACACTTTCCCTTACACCCTCTCCCCTTGTCTGTGAAGAGGATTCTTCCTTCCTCCAGCAGCAGCCGTTTCTGCAGGGAAACTCAACCGAATACGCTCCCTGTGATGACTCATTCACCAATATCGAGACCTCCATACCAGCCACTCTCCAGCCATGACTGTCCAGCATGCCACACCCAAGTCTGGAGTCCCTTAAAGGCCTGCTTGCCTCTCAGTCTTTCCCTCCGCTCTGTCTGTTTCCTTGTCATCATCCTGCCTGTTTGTTTCTCTCTTTATGCATAGCTGATGCGCTGTCAATCTGTTCGCCCTGCATTTCTACATTGTTCTACTCTAAAACAGCATTTAGCCTATTTTTCTTTTTCTTTTAGAATAACAACTGCTCTTCCTTTCTGTCTCTGTCTTGGAGCGTCTCCCTTGGTACTTTGTGGCAATGTCAAAACACAGAAGGACACAGCGTGTCGGCTTCCCCGTCTGCATATTAATACTAAACTGGGGCGACTTCGGCAGATGCATAACGACAACACAAGTCAACACACTGCCAGAGAGAAACGTTTCCACAATTTGTAGAGGAATGCTGGTCATTCTGCCTCCTCCTCCCCCTTGACAATATCGCAAACTTTTGCAACCCCAAGCTTATCTTCACTGACATTTAAGCAAAAGTTTGATTCCCTCTTCACATGTGTTACTCTGTGACTTTTATGATTAGTTCAAAATCTCCGAGTGTGATGTCAGGTCAGTGACCCGATCAAAACTACCCAATTGCTTCTTGGCCAGCAGCGCAACATGTCCCTACATGTTGCTCTGAGATCCTCGACATGTTGCAACAGGAGCCTTGTTGACCATTGCAAGAGCAATAAGGATTTTTAGGGGCATTATGACTGGGTTAATAAAACACAGCTGCCCCTAAAAGTCCCTCACTTTTCTTGCTGCCTTTTTTCTTTTTTCCCCCCTCTCTCTCCCTGCCTAACCTAGAATTTGTCTCTCATTCCAAACGTTTGAGATCAAACAGCAACGCTTGTCGGGTTGTCAAACATGATTTTGAGCATAACTGATGTCTGTTCAGTCGAAGCAGAGGAAAGTGACCACAACCTGTGGAGTTTGACCTTTTCGAAAAGGTTGGCTCACGTATATCTGTAGTAAAACAACTTGGATTGCTTTCCAGCCTTTGTGAATTGCATATTTATAATGGCAGAGTTTTATTGGAATTTGCAGTGACGTTTTTAAAAGGGGAGTTGAACGAGTTCAGAGCAGAATTTCCAAGAAGTAACGCTCCGTGTGATTTCACGGTGGAAGTAAACACACAATCCCTCCACATGCGTTCTATGCAATGCTACACATGTCGGCTTTTAACAAACAGGCTCTCTGACCCACACTGGACTACTTAAAGCAGGTCTGAAATGCTCCAAAGCTGGTAGTGTGAGAATATGATCGAATGGAGATGGGAAAAAGCAGCACTGTACAAGTACAACAGAGGCAAGTGGCGAGATGAGTCCGTTTGGGCCTTTTAAACAATATGAAAATGCCACTGAGAGCAGCTTGGCAGGCAGCAGCAGGAGCCAGCACTGCTTAATATCACAATTTTAATCAGCGGACTTGGTGACTATCCCAGAGCTCCCTGCAGCCGTGCTGCTTTATTCAAACCAGGCGGCAAGCCTCCCTCTCTCAGGCCCTCGGCTCTCGCACTCGCGAAGACTTGCAGCATATATGGACAGCTCCTGGCTGCACTCTTTTATTTATTTATACCTCTAAACTGCATTCTGCGACGTGTCGCTGAGTTTTTATGGACCTACATCGGAGGCAGCGGAGGATTGTGGGGCTCTGACAATTGTTTTAAAATCTGCTCCACGGGCAGCAGAGAAATAGTGCAAAATGTGGCACCGGCGTATCACTGTTAATAAGCATTAGGATGTTGCTGACAGTGTTGAGGAATCCAATTAGAACCAGAGTCAACTTTCCATAAACTCCAGTCCACAGCAACTTCTTATAGACTCAAGAAGTAATAGCAGGCTTGTAAAAACAAATGACCTGCCACTGATGTGTTATGCATCACCTAAAATAACCTGTGGTGATTAGTATTAACAGGTCAATAAATAAAAGCTGACACATCCCTGCTTTTGTGCTGTCAGTGAGGCGGGGGTCCTGTTTCATTTGCACGGCTGTTTTAGGTGGGCTGTAAAAATGCCTGCGCCCGCCTTGTGTTTTTAAAAATAAGAATCTCGTACTTCAGCGAATGTCTCACCTATGTGTCACTGGCAGCATGTAGATGCCACCCTAGCCTTGAGCTCTATTAATTACATAAAGCATCTAGTGTCAGGATGCTGAATTCATTAGCATGGTATGCGCGGCATGCCGGGGTCAGGACAGATATAGAAACAAGCCTCCGAAGCAGACCTCTTCTCCCCTCCTTGACAGGCTTGTTCAACATAACAGTTAGTGACACTTTGTGATTTCTCACAATCTGACCTCTGCTTTTTTTATTTATTTTTTTTATTGCTACAGCTGTGTATGTTCAACTTTGTTATATTAAGTTGCTTTTACTCAATCTTGAACTGATCTGATCATGAACAGGCTCCAAATTTTCATTCGTCACGTCTCTGAATTAATCACAGTCAGAATTATCAGGTTTAGGTTTTCTTACATGGCCAGAGTAATCAACTTAAGGTAACTACTGAAACATAATTGTTCTTTTAAGCAACCAATCAAGTGCTGTACAGATAAATGGTGGCGAGCAATGTCACTTTTTGGCATGATTTGGCATTTGTAAATCGCTATGTTCACTAGAAAGGACATCTGCTTTGGGCATGTGACACTTTTGTAACTTCAGATAAAAAGTCTACTTTGATTAAAAATAAAAAATAAATACAAAAAATCTTTACAGCCTCTCCAGTTTGATTGGAGTTTGAAATTGTTAATTTTGCATAAATAGAGCACCCACCTCTGCTTCGACATTTAAACTGACTGTGTGTGCGTGTGTGTGTGTGTGTGTGTGTGCGTGTGTGTGTGTGTATATATATATATATATATATATATATATATATATATATATATATATATATATATATATATATATATATATATATATACAAGCATATTTCCGGTTTTCTTTGAAGCATACTGATTAGCCTACTGATTCCACAGACCATGACAAATTAAAGGATAAGGGTGTGCGCCACATGTCTTTCGATTGAAAAAAAGACATAAGTATGCCCACATTTTATGTCCCTAATTCTTATCAGACTTTTATTAAATTTTTAAAAAGTGATAGCCATCAGCTAATTCTTAGATCAGGGGTCTGCAACCTGCGGCTCCAGAGCCACGTGTGGCTCTCTGGCCAAGTCACTGAGGTCAAAGAAATGCCTTTGATTATTAATGCAATAAGAAAAAAGGACATTTTAGGAGGTTTTTGTTTGTTTTTTTTTTTCAAATTTCTACAACAGGTATTTAAAAGTAACTAGCTTCAAACTATCTTACCTAAATTTCTTTATTTTTCAGATTTAAAGAAAAGACTTGACTCAATCTACATTTTTTTTGTAAAAGATCTTTCATTTTGCTCTAAAATCTGAAAATTAAAAAAAAATGTTTAATTTTTCCTTGTTAATAAAATAAAACGTATCTAATAAATATTTAGAAAATTGTTTTTTGAGGCTCTAGTTTTATTTCTAGGTGAGTTTTAGGCTGCAACAGTGGGAGCAAAAGTGGCTCTTTGACTAGAAAATGTCTTAGAACAATAAAATGCAGAGAGTTCTTAATTATTTACGTTACATTTTCACAACATTCTTCTGACTATAAGTAAAAGTATTATTTTGGAGTGGCACAGCCAGAACTATGACTTGAACCAAGAGTTTGTGGTGGGAGCAAGGAGGCGTAACGGCAAGGAGGTGTTCCAGACTTGAAACTAACCTTCAAAGATAAATTGTAAAAAAAATACTAGTGGAAACATGCAAAAAGCTAGTCAGAAATTATAAGATGGTCTGATCGATATAATTTAAATAAATATTTATTTTATTGTTTATTGAGAAAAGTTTAAAGAATTTTCAACACGTTGATTTTTAATTAAAATGTTTTAAAAAATCGCTAAGTTATATAGATATTGATGTACTGTTTTCCTATTTTTTTTTTTTGCATGAAACAAATTTTACATGTAAATCTGACATAAGCATAAACTGTTTTTCGATAAAATACATATTATGTTTATTTAAAAATAATCCTTACAAGTAAAACATTAAAATATCGAGACTAAGCCACCCAAATATAGTAATGGTTGGTGTTATGTTGGAGTAAATATAAATATAAATATGATTTATTTTTAAATGGCCATGTGTTTTTATTTTTTATTTTTTTTATAACGTGATTTGGTGAACATGGGAATCAGTAAAAATCGGCATATCAGACCTCAAAGAGAAGAGGATTTTTTTTTAGGCCAGAAAAAGCCTTATGTGTTTATTTATACATATGTATATGCAGTTATATTACTGCATATATGTATGCAATAATTTATGTGCTGGAGTACAAATAAAGTTTAAATTGTATTAAGGCGGGTTTTAAGGTATGCTGCATCTGTTCCCAGCTTCTTTCTCTCTCCCTCTTTGTTTTCTTTTTTTTTTTCTATATATAAATTCGTACCAGAGGAGTTTTGTCTTGGTCATGGTGGGCTTATGAGCCAGAAACTGGGACTTTGTAGGCCAGTTGAATGAAGTGAGGACTCACCTTGCCCGCAAAGACCCAGCCTCTGACCCACACCTTCAGCAGCCCCGTGGATCAAACTCCAACAGGTTTAATCCTGAACCCGCATGACTTCCCATCGAATCCAGAGACATGAGCTGATCCGTGCATGCCCACTGTCAAGTGCTGCCTGTCGGTGTGTATGCGGTTACCTGCGCTCCGGACAGGTGTCAGCATCCCGCAGCCAATGGCGGGGGTGTGGGGGGGCGTCTGGGTGGATGTGCGGCTGCCTGACTCCCTGTCTGTCTGCCTGCTTGCTGTTGATCGCGTCTTTGTAAGCGAAGTTTAACTTCACCGTCCAGCCCCAGCTCCGGCGCCACCGCCGCCCAACTAATATATGATCACTTGGTGTTGCACGCATCCCAAATTTGTGCAAGAATATTCCTTTTGGGGGTGGAGAGGTGGGGAGGGGGGGGGGACGAATTGTCTTTAGGGAAAAGTCGGACTGTCCAACCCCTGGCCCATCTTCCTCCCTCTGTCCAGGGAGGAAAAAAAAAAAAAAAACATGCAACAGTGTCGCGCCTTGTGCCAGTCACCCATCTCCTGCCCTCCCTCCCTTTTAGAAAGGAAAAAAAAAAACCGTCTGCGTCTCCTCGCCGTGAGATTCCCTGTGCGCACCCAGTCCACTCATCCAGTTCTGGAACGATGGAGGGAAAGGGGAAAGGGCAGCTTGTTGCTGCTACTGCTACTACTGCCATGTTACAGCTTCGAAAAATCCGAGCAGGATATTCCCAAACAGCTGGAAGGAGGTGATATATGGTGCTGCGCCCTCACGCTGGCTGGGCCCTCCCCAAAATGGACCGGTACTGTGCGCTAACCTGGTTATTTTCAGCGCGTCACTGGCTCGCGTCCAATTATAGGTTTCCGTCCGGGGGCGCAGTAGTTGTCCTGAAAGAGGACTTGAAAACGGATCAAGAGCTCTAGACAGAGAAATGTCCGAGCATGTGCCTCTCAGCTGCACATATTCCTGCGGCGCGCTGACTCTCCCCTGTACGCGGGCCACCCAGGCCCGGGGCTGAACTCCGCCGCCGGTCCTCCTTAGCACGTCGCCTCCGGGGCGACTCGTCTGCGCCTCTCTCAAGGTGTTCCCCCCTTTTTATCGTTTCTGACTGTGTACATCCCGGGTTCATCACACCTCTCCCGTTATCTCCACTCACCAGCAACATGTTGGTGCACAGCGACCTCTGGCGACACTGACTACGTAATTACTTTGATTACTTGCAAGCAGCTGGTAACTGTAGTGAGTGATTTACGCATTCGATCTCTTACAGGATAGTTTGGCTCCAAAAAGTGGAAAAATGTGAAATTTTAAAAATGTCATCTCAAGAACTCTCTGTGACGATAAAGTATCCAGTGATAATATTGAGAACAATTACGCTAATAAAGCTGTTAAGGTCAATAATGGGTCAATTAGGACACGTGAGATACTGGGCCCAGTCTCCATTCAAGCTTAATGTTTGGGGCTTTGTTCCTATACAATACACTAAATCATAATTATTTTTGCATTTCGCTTTATTTTGCTTACATGCAGCTTTTATCAGTTTATTGTAATTCGTACCGTTTCAATTATAACTTTCATTTACCCTTGCGTATGATTTTATTTTATTTTATTTTATTTTATTTTATTTTATTTTATTTTATTTTATTTTATTTTATTTTATTTTATTTTATTTTGACATCTTATTCAAGGCTCTCCGAATCAGATTTTCTGTTTTGTCATCTCACATGGCTTCAGTCAGGTGCTTCACATAACGAGGTCGTTTGCTTCAAAATAAAAGCACTTTCATGTCTGGCCCTTTAAAGATAAAAATGGATTGACAAAACAGACTGAGTTTTCACTTTGGTTACTCCTGCGTCTCAAAATACTTCACAACAGCGGCCTGTTGCTGTCGCTTTGCCGTAAAACGCTTGTGCCAGGTGGGCTTTTATCGTGAAAACCCTGCCCGGAAACGAGACGTGCTGTCGACGTGAGCTTTATTGTAGAATAGCAATGTCAGACTTTGTGTCTAACGGGGACACCCCGGCTTCTTATAAACAGAATAACTCAGCACCAAAGGGGCGGATGTTGACCTCCGTCTGAACCGTGTGGGTGAGTTTCACTTCATAAACTTCCCCTCGTCTTCCAGGGCTCAGCTGGGTCCGAGCAGTGTACGTCACACTCCCATCGCCTTGTTGCTGATGTCCTGAAAGTTGGGACGCAGTGGAGATTCAGACCTGACATGTTGACGCTTTCTGAGCATGATAAAAGAAAAAAAAAAAAAAAAAAGGCCAGGTGATGAGAACGGCATCAGGTTTACTGATGACGTCACCATGTCATTAGTAGACCTGTGTTGTGTTGAATGAATCACTGAGGAATGGACAGAGCCTGCATGTATAGAGATAAACAGCTGTTCCTGTTAGTTTTAACTGGTGGACAAACTGTCCTGGTGACAACTGTGTATATATAGAAGCCACAATGTGTTAATCATTGTTTTTACAGTGATGTCATACTGATTGGCTTGCTGTCAAATTGTATTTTGTGTAGTCAAACCACAAACTACAGTGATGTCATTGCTTAGCGTAGAGCACAAATTACCTTTTTCTTTTGTGTTTTTTGTTTTTCTTACAAATACAAATCAGAAACATATGAAAAACATTTGTATCCATTACCTTGTAGCCCCTGATTAAAACTGGGTGTCCAATTGCTGCAAGTTGGTAAAGTTCATCTGTGCATTTAATGTCAGTATAAAGCAGTTTTGTGAAGGCCTACCTATATATATTTTTATTTTTATTTTTTTATTTTGATAAAAATTAATGAACAGCATCATGAAAACCAAGGAACACAGCACAGAGATAAGAGATAATCTACTAATGAATCTAAAAGTGGAAAGACTGGCCCCACTGCAACACCACCAAGACATGACCGTACACCTGAAACGACGAGCTGGTCAACGAGAGCATTAATCAGAGAAGCAGCCAAGAGGTCTAACATTGGAAGAGCTGCAGAGATTTACAGCTCAGGTGGGAAAATATGTTGCTATTCAGGTGTTATTAGAAGTGGCGAGAAGGAAGGTTCTTTTGAAAGAGCCTCAAGAAATCCTACTTGCAGTTTACTACAAGCAAAGGGTAAACAGCAAATGTGGAAAGAGGCACTCTGTTTAGATAGGAAGACCTACAACAGAGCCTGTGACATTATATGTAACAAAAATAGAAAAAAAAAAAAAACTATTAAATAATGTATTTTTGTGATTACCTATTAAACTGGTTGCATTTAGTCCAAACTGGTTGGTGAATGTGAAGTTTAGTTCTCAGCCCACACGCTGCAGTGAGTGTCGCCCTCTCCTCTCCCCGCAGAGCAGGGGAGACCAGCAGCCAATGAGGCGGCAGGTCGGCCGCAGGCGGCACTCTCGATGGTCTCCCCCACCATGAAGGCGGTGGTGGATGCCGTGTGGGCAGTGTGGAGCATCGGCGCCTCCATCTATGACTACATCCACACCAACGCCATGGAGGAGCGCATCCACGCCCTGGAGAACGTCATAACCATCCATCAGTGTGTGATCGGGCTGCTGACTGCCGGCGTGCTGGCTCTCTTCACCTACATCCTCCTCAAGAAGCTCTGACCCGATGACCTGAAGAGGAAGACTGATGCCGAGTGTGAGAAAGGAGAGCATTCTGGGATACTTGTAGTTTTTCCGCGATGAAAGAAAACAGGCACGTCTGCACAGTTTGCTACGTTGGAAGGAGAGAACTGTGTAAAATAATACCATCCACATTGGAAGCTGCTTTTTTATTGTGTCATCATCTCTGCAGGATTTTTAAGAGCAGTCGTTGATTTTTCACTGTCCTGATCTTTTTTTTTTCCTTTTTGAAGGTCTGACAGGATTGTTCATTTTGATTTAATAATGCTCTGTTAATTTACAGGGTAAAGACACTCAGTATACTGTCCTTAAATTTAGCCTTAATTGAATTCCTATAAAAATAAAAGCATTTACACTGTTGACTAACATACATCCAACACATATTTCTCAGGTAATATAAGGAAACTCTCCAGCATCCAAAGGAAATGTCACTCGATTTCTTTACATTCTTTTAAAGACGGCTGTTGCTTTTCACTCGCTGTTCCTGTCAACAAGAAGTTCAGTCAGCATCATGGGAAATATAACATTTAAGAGTATAGATGTCTTCTGACAAGTTTAGTTTATAGTTGCATTTAGTAACTTAAATAATGATAAAAATCAGTTATTATTCTTAAATATAGTTGTAATAACAAATTCGGGTTTAGGATGTTTTTTTTATTTATTTTTTATTCATTTTTCCATGGAATAACTATTGAATTTCCTTAACAGAATGAAAAAGTACCAGTGATAGATTTTTTTTTGCCATTATGTTGGAAATGTGATTTATTAATTTGTTTTTTTTTCCTTTTTACATTATTTTTCACAATTGACACCCCACAGAGGAAAACACATGTATCCTCTTTTGGAAAATGAGTTATTTCAAAATTGACATTCTCTATGAAAGATATTTATCAGAATTTACAGTTTGTCTTTTTTTTTTCAAAAGGTCAGGTAACATTTGCGTCTCGTAGCATTTTATTTAGTTGCACTGAGGAGAAAAAATAAGTTTTGGACTGTAAAAGTTTTAATCCCCTGATATGTTTTTGTTTAACCCAATTTTTACATTTATTCTGTTGTGGTCAGGAACATGTTGCTCCATCAGAGTTTAAGAGACTTTACAGTTGGTTAGTGTGTTTCATATTAAGATCAAATGGGTGGTTAATGGATTTTAACAGGAGTTTCTGTGATAGACCAGCACAATGTAGTGAAAATTGTGAAGTGGAAAGAAGGAAGTAAAGGGTTCCAAGTTTTTTCACTAAGATCTTCATCGTCCTCCACCTGCCCCAGCTGAACAACAGCAGCCCACAGCATGACGCTGCTCTGACCCGTTCATGCCATTATGATGATGTGCAGTTCAGTGTTTTTTTTATGTCTCATACTTTTAAGTTTTTGTAACATTCTGGACATTTGAGTGTCGGGTCATTTTGCTACTTTTGTTGCATCTGGACTAATTTGGGTCAGCTGTATTTCAAAATGTAAAGTTTTCCGGACTGCCATTTGGTGTCTGGTTGTTTTGTTACCCGAGCTGAGGCACCAAGTGACTCCCACGACCATAACCCTAATGAAGAGTTACGATACCTGCTAATTTCAGTCACTAATGGAGGCTGTTGGTTGTACTGGGTTTTATGTATTCGTAGTAAAGGGGGCATTGATGTTCATTTTGAGAACCTACTTCCACTTTATAATTGTGCTCTATTTTGTGGTGGTCCACCACTTAAAATGTTTTGAAATTTGAAGTTTTAAACTAAGTACTTTTACACATTAACTGAATGCATTTTCTACTTGCTCTTATATGTTATGTTGCATAGAATATGAAGATCTATTTTGATTTTTTTCCCCCATAAACATTGTATACCTCATAACCAAGACTTTAGGTGCCACTGCAGTAAAAATAAGCCACTAATTGTAAGTGTCCTTAAAATCTGTAATTAAATATGGAGGTTTATTGCCATTTTAATGTTTCATATAGGTTTGCTTTATACTTTTAAACAGTTTCAGAATTTTTTATTTTTTACATTGAAAGTTTGCAACTTCTATGACAATATTTATAGTGAAGGCAAACACTGGATTTATGTGCTGGTATTTTAGAGGGATCAGAAAACGCAGTCAGATTAAACTTTTTTTTTTTAATATAACAGCCTTAAAATTGGTATTGTAAAAAGAAAAAGAAATGTAGAATTCACAGAACCAAATGAATTGCTGACTTCTTAAACTGAAACATGGCTAGAACCCTAAAGAAGAATCAACAGGCTCCTTCATGCTGCACAATTTTCCAAAGTCAAATTTAAAAAGCATATAATTAGTTTACACTTTTGTGTAACTGGTTTCAGAAGTCACTGAAAAAAAAAATGATATAGCAGTGTTGAAAATGACACAAAATTTTAGGAGATTGCTTGTGGTAAAAATCTTTATTTTAGCAAATGGCCAACAAAGTCCATATTCAGACATACTTGTGGTGGGTTACCAGTTAATACCCTTCAACCTGGTTCATGCACCAATCTCTATTCTTTTGCTACATTACAGTACAGAGTTTTAGGTAATTATTAGCGTAACACCAGTCCAATACGTGCAGATGTGGTCATTTGTTAGGCTGCATTTTTTGTTTCCCCTCCCAAGTGTCCGGTCTGGAACAGAGTGTATTTGGCGGTGAATCTCTCCACGCTCTCCCCCTCCAGGAACTTCATGGCTCTCCAGTGGATCTTTGCGCAGTTTTCTGGCTGGCCGAGCGCTCCCATCTCCTCCTGGATGTACTGCAGCCACAGGTCTTTGGGAAAAAAAAAAAACAAAAAACGAGAGAATGTTGCATTTTAAACATAGCAGCACTGTTTGAAAAGTTTATGACCTTGAGTCAAATGTAATGCCCCATGGTCCTTAAATCAAACCTCGGTGTTAGCCAATTCTGCTCAAATGTTTTTATTGAAATTCTCTAGTTTTTGCAGAGAGAGAGAGTCGTTACTCATCTGTCTCTGTTTAACATGAAGCTATAAATAAAAGTTTTTAACTAACAGTTCTTCTGCCGGTTTTTCAACCTGGACTCACCATCGTCTGCAGCGCCAAACTCCTGCAGTGCTCTCTCATAATAATCTCTCAGATTGTTTATCTTCGGCGTTACCTGCAGAACAAATAAAGTTATTCATACACTTAGGATCAGAGCCGGCCCGAGGCATCAATAAACCGCTTCTTTCCTTTCAGTTCTTATTCTTCTTTATTCAAGTTATTAGTGGAAAATAGTTGATTGTATCAATGGAGCAAGGTGACCACAAAACCGCTGTCATACGTACTTGTTCCTTCTCGATTTGAATCATGCTGGTGAAAAACCTCTTAGACAACGGACGATTTTCTTGCAGACTACGGAAAAAAGGGAAAACGTGAGCAATCTTCAATTTGTCTTTAAAACATGAAAGGTGTTTAAGGATTATCCTCCACTACTTTTCCCCCTCCCTTTTAGTTTTTATTTGCTTGAGGAGCACACTACCTTGTAAAGGTCTTTCTGGCTTTCTTATATCCTCCGACTGAGTAAGACCAATCGAGATAGAGCTCTTTCATCTCCATGGCGATAGCCGTGACAGAGGACAGCAAACCTCTCTGAGAGCAAAGAGATGAAATGTCTGAAAATACTGCAAAATGTCAATGTAATTTAATTCACAAAGGAGTGCTTTTGTGTCCAAGTTTTGAAAGCAAGACAAAAGTCTCAACATGCTGCTCTGTCAGACTTGCCACTTTGCTTAATGGGAGGATTGGTGCTACCTTAAAGATTGCTTCCGTCTCCTCAGCACTCTGGTCGGCCATGCTCCACTGAAGCTGCAGCTGCCATAGTGGTAGACTCTCCTGTACAAAATAACTGAATATTACCACCACAAGCTTACATAAAATGCAGAACAATTTTCATTGCTCTAAAATTGCGATGTGTGAGTCAGTTTTAGAGCAATTCATGAAATTGTCAACATAGTTTGTCAAAGCGTGAGTGGGGAAAACCGTACAAGGTGATTTAAGATTTTGAGAATGATTTAATGAATTCATTTCACTCTACTTTAAATATACTAGAACAGGAAATGTTAAATAAATATAATAACACCATCCAAATTCATATTCAAGTTCAGAAAGCCTAGAATCAAAAGACATTATACCACTATCCTGAACACACTTCTTTTAACCCAGGTGTGTTTTACAATTTATGCAGGATTTTGTACAACATATCCCAATGAAAACTTGATGGTCACTCTGGAGGCGCTGCAGAGACCCACAGCTCCAGTGGGAATCTCTGCTGACAGAACAATAATAAGTCGTGTATCCTACATGTCTGGAAAGAAGATGTGGAAAATGTGGACTATGTCCTTTAAGTTGTTGGAGTGACCAAGCAGTCCCAGATTAAATTAGACTCATTTTTACACATGTAGTTATTAAGTACATCGATTACATCAAGAGATCTGAAGCAAAATTAATCATTTATAATCTTAAAAATATGAAAGCAACATTTATGTAATCTGTAATAAACCTCAATTTTTACCTCAATATTTTACAAACTGTGTATTTATGTTTTAAGGGTATGTAGACATACACACCAAACCCCAAGCCCTGCAGGTTTTACATATCTACTCCACACTTGAGCAAACAAAGAGGAAAGACTTGCATAATGAGCAAATGTGTAATCCTCCTCAAGCAGCTACTTTACAGAGCTGGAGTTGGGAAACCCCACCACAACAAGCACTTATTCTGCAGACAGCCATCAGGGCATTTGACCGAGTTTAAAGCATGTGTGTGAGGAGAAATGCACTAATAATTCATCGTGTAGCATTTATACTAGACAGCTAGCGTTCAGCCGGTCCTCGGTTTGTCTCACATACAGGCCGAGGCTGCAGCGGACGGTATGGAGCGGAGACTAATTGGGCCAAGGAGATGACCTACTTATGCTGCAGTGCCAGTGGGTAACGTGTGTGACTCTGTTCTCCAGAGAGCGCAATTAAATTGGTTACTGTAACCGCATGTGTGCGCCTCGGAAATGATCAAACCGAATGAGAATGAGAATGAGAAATAAAGACTAATTATTTGGATGTATGTGTGACTGTGTGTGCATACCTTGGGATTAACGTGTGTGAGAGAGTCGTGGAACAGCTTGTCCATGTCTCCACACCCCAGACTCCTTAAAGTTTGCAGACAGAGACTCCAGACCGACACAGATTGGTTGTAGCGCTGCGTGGCCGACAAGGCGAGGCTAGCTGCCGCTTCGGCTTGCTCAGACGACAGCAAGATCTCCAGCTGGTCACACGGAGAGCATCAGGTTTGATTCTAAACATCTTTTCAGGGTGTTTCTTCTACCAGTTTAACATTATCTCAACCCTTAAAAAACACTGGGCTCCTAGCAACGCTTGCACTGTGATTGCTTTCAATGCATTGTCACATTATAAACTGTAAAGCTCTACTCTCAATTACCAACCTTAAAATCAAAACTAGGTCTAGAATCCTCCTTCAAATAGGACCTGTAAATAAGCTAGTTTTAATCTCAGTAAAACGAGTCAGTATACATGAAAGCTAAAAGAGAAATTACAATGTTAAAACACTGGGGGTAACAAAGACATGTTGGTTGAGAAGTTATTTGGAAAGACAAGTTATCCAACGCTTTGTGCAGAGTTCCCCACGGCTCCGTTCTTGGCCCACTGTTAGTTCTTTGGTACATCTATGAAACTTGCACGCTTGTCAAATTATTGCTCTAAAGCCTTTTAACGCAGTCGTCAAGACTGGCCCACGTTAAAATGGTTTGCTTTAAGAGCATAATTTGTGAACTGTGAAGCCAGCAGTATACATGTCAGCATCAATGAATGAATATTCAGGGGTCTTACCCAGTTTTTGTAAAAATTCTCCTTCAGCAGTGAGGAGTCATGGGCACGTTGTAAAACTTCCAGCAGCCTCTCTTGCCTCTGTGACACAAACATAAACATGCAAAGCAATTTACTCCTCCGCCTCTTAAATATTTTACCCCCTGAAACTTCACAGTGCATAAGAACTAAAAGTGCAATTTGTTATTTCCATACTTTGTCCTTGAGGTCTTGGACGTTGGTCTTCCTCTTTAGTCTTTCCAAGCAGAAAACAACATAGCGAGTCCACATCGGCTCTGAAAGCAAAAAAAAGTAGCAATTTCTTATCCAGACATGTAATGGTATTAACATCGAGTGTGCGTACAATGTTAAGACAGGAAATCCAACAATGATTTTACTGATATCATAATTTTTCAGAGCTCTTACCAGTGTTGAGGCTCTTGAGGCCTTCTTCATAGACCTGGCAGCAGCGCTCCTCTCTGCAGTTGATGTCCAAAGCCTGGCCTTTGGCCGTGCGGAGCTCCTCATCCACCTTTGGGGCCACCAACTCCCTCTTAGCCATGAAATCCCACGTCAAGCTGTCCTCTGTGTAGTTGGCCTGCAAGCTGCAAATAGAGGAAGCAGGAAAGTTCAATAATTCAGCCTCGGACAGATGCTAAAGAAAGAAAATAAACACGTCTGTAGTTATGTTTTCTTCTTACTCTTGCAGGATGGAGTCTTGGAGTTCTTTGGTAAAATCAAAGATGGCCGCTATGTTCAGGAGTGAGATGACAAATTCTGCTTCTGTGGGCCACAAATGCCAACAACAAATAAATCCTTGTTCATATTCAAGTCTGTGCTAAAATAAGTCATAAAAACCAACTAAAACTACTTAGATATTTAACACATTTTTACAGAAGAGTAAAATAAATCGTACCTTCGATTTTTGCCGTAGCATCTTTGTACACAACCTCTGCCAGTTTTCCACTGAGGATCTCTGGAGAAAACTCATATTCGCCCTGGAAGGCATCAACAGAAAATGCTGACACAGCATGTCAAGTCACAGGCTCTACTGTGCCTTGCAACATTTCTCCAAACTAATAGGTTTTTAACAGTCACAATGGCACAAATGTCACTGTCACTTCTTGGGGTTTTATTTAATAAAGCAACACAAACAGATGATTAATACAGCTGGTTAACAAAGAAGAATGGACAGACACATCTCTATGTGTGCAAAACACAAACGTAATTACAGTGAAAGGCTGTCCTACACAAATAGCACTCTAGCGTTAAATATATTGACACGGCACAATTTTCAGCACTTTTATTTATTGCTTTGCTTTTCACTTCCAATCATGAACTATTTATGTCGGCCTACCGCACAAGTCCCAATAAAAATGTTACGTGTAGGTGTAACGTGACAGAAGCTGAAAAGCAGAGATTCTTTAGCCAGATAAAGCCCTCACCAAATCCATATCGGCTTTCTCCAGCTCTTCCTTCTCCTTCCTCAGCTTCTCGCAGTGCAGCAGCTCCATACGGAAGTACTGAAGCACACAAGGACGGAGGATTCAGAACAACACGACAGAAATTGCACTCATCCTTGCATTCACACACTTGGGCCTTTTCCATTTGCCCGCTTTACCTCCTGGTAGATCTTCTTGTTGTCTGGGTGGAAACGCAGCGCTCGCAGGAACAAGTGTCGGGCACTCTCAGAGGACTTTCGGTCCTCGAGCTCACTCTTGGCAGCCATGATCCAAAAGGCTAACGTAAAAAGCTTCAGTTCAGTTCTTTTGAATTCATATCATGGATCATTAAGCGATCTGCGTTGATGCCGTGTTTTCTTTACCTGGTTTGTCAGGGTGGATAGCTAACATAGATGCAAACACCTTGCTGATCTGACCTTTGGTTTCCTGATGAGAGAAGCCCGACAGAAGTTAATAGCGGTGTAAACTGTGTGAGTATGAAAAGAAATTCAGAGAGCTCTACATACCCATTTCTTGCAGAAAGCAACATGTGAAAGCCACAGCTGCACATCGTCCTGTTTGTAAAAAGACATCAGGATATTGGTGAAATGATACACAAAACAAAAATGTCATAGAAGTTTAAGTGAACGCTATTTTGATGCCTTTTTTTGTTAGTTGCTCCGACCTGAAACCGTTCACATGCTCCATTCTCAATACTTGTTCCACAGGAAGATCATTAGTGGTCTCCAAACTCTTTATCCTGTCTAAATAGGGATCCACTTTCTGCAAGTATCTGTCCAATGCAAAGGTGACAAAGGATTGCGCTGTGGGACTAGCCATTAACTTCCATCTCCAAAACCAACCAATCTGGTTTTATTTTAGTTGAAGACACCGAAAGAGTCGCCTTAAAAATCCTCAACTAACCACTCAACAGACATTTCCTCTACAATTTAAGAGATGTAAGCCCCCAATGCTAAACCTAAATGAAAAGCCTTCATTATCACTTAGCAGCAAAATTGTGTCATAAGAAAAGTGCTACTAAGAATGTAGCATCTAAAAGAAAAGTTACAATGAAGAAAGTACAAAGATTGTGAAGTGAATGCCAGGACTGTCTCCCACTAGCTGTTGCCACGGCTGCATAGATTGGTCGACATAAGCAGCTGATGTTGGAGGTAGTGAGGCAAAGCCTTTTTGACAAAGGCCTTTTTGTCAAGCAGAGCAGCAAAAAGCTGCTTCTGTCCAAGAACAATATCAAGGAAAAAGAAAATCTGCAGGAGGAAGCACAAGGATGAATAGCAGAAGACTTGTTCTAAGTATTTTATTTGATGAATCCTCCTCCTGTGAGAAACATCTCACATTTTCTTCAGACAAGAAAACGTGAGAGCAACAACAAATCCTTTGTCTTTCCTACAGTGAAGCATGCTGGCACAATCTATGAGTGGGGATAGTCAGAATGCTGCAATGAGGAAGAAAAAGTTGTACCAAGACGTCAACCAAGATCAACTTGTAAAAATCCAGGCACAAGTTGTCGATAATCCAGAGTGTTTTCCAATATTTCTCAGAGTCTAACTCTATTGAGAAATGGGAGTCAGCTCTCAAAACCAGGTGAATAAACAAACTGGCATCTGCAGAAATTAGGATCAACTCTGTAAAAATTGACTCTTCACATAATGCTATACTTAATAAAATATGTAAAATCTTAAACCATATTGCCCTGAATGCCTAATGTCGGACGCCTTCAGAAGAGGGTTCGCGATTACGCAAGAATCTTAAAGAGACAGGAGCAAAAATATTTTCCTACTCATATCTGAGGAACTGGGTTGATGCTGAAAGCAGACATAATAAATAAACAGTTTTTAAAATTGTGATTCATGTAAAACGTTTCTAGTGCAGTAAAACACAAAACATAATTTAGCAGTAAGAAGAGTTGTGCGAACAGTACCAACCTTCCACTTCTTTGTTGCTCTTCTGAATGTGCTATTTATTCTGTGGATGATGGGGAATTCAATCTCCTCTCGTTTGAAATGATAGTTTATGTGCTGAAAAAGAATACAAAAGGTAAGAAAAGACTTTTTTCCATTTTTGATCAGCTGTTTTGTAGTAAGAACCAGCAGCTACATACCCCTCTTCTTTTCTTGATCAACTCCAAGACATTGATTTCATACTGCAACAACAAAAGGACAGAAATAAGATGTGTAATCTTTAAAAACTTATATAGAACTCAGCTGATAAAAACCAGCTTCTACCTGAATGTATGCAATGAAGTCCTCCTTGTTCACGATCAGCCTGTGGAGCTTGTACTCAAGAGCTGTAACCTTTTTGATTGTAGATCTAAATCAATCACATGTAAAAACAACAAATCAGTTTTGCACAATGCACAATTTCATGCAGGCTTCAGAACTCTTCTCATCACAACTGGTATTTGAATTGGTTGCTTTCCCTGCATACACTCTGGCTTTTAACCATAGTTCATACATTTTCAATCGAGTTAGGGCAATTTATAAAGCTTATTTTTGACCCGTTTATTTAATTAATTTTAACCTGTTTATTTATTTTCTATTTTGTGGTCAAATACTGAGCTTTTTAACCACAAAAATAGGAAATTACATGTACAGGTTAATATTAATAGCGAGAAAATGAGTTAAAAAAAACAAAACAAAAAAAAGATTAATAGGTCGTTGTTGTTGTTTTTTTTTTTTATTAAAAACTGTTTCATTTAAGTCCGGGAAGAACAACTAAAATCATCCATCTTGATTCAGATTCATTCGAAGATGAGCTCAACTGAACAGTTTCCCAATAACCAGAGAAATATTTAAGCCTCATTCCGTACTTGATTTCTTTCTTGGTGAATAGTCCCACTCTCTCCAGCTGCTCCAGCTCAGGAATCCTGTCCTCGATCCGATGCTGAACGATCTCCGCCATGTTTTCACCGAGCCCGCAACGGAAGCCTCACACCGCTGATATCAAACTAAATCAAGACGAGAAAATTTATTCTAACTAGCCTGAAGTCGATCACACTGGAGTCTCCACATACACACATGGGTGGAAGTTGTGATCGGAGGCTTTTCCGGTTACATCCGCAAATAGGTCCGACTGGGAACGTGAAACAGTGAAGCAGAGAGTTCCGCATATATATATATACATATATATATATATATATATATATATATATATATATATATATATATATATATATATATATATATATATATATATATATATATATATATATATATATATATATAAATAATATTTAACATAAATAAAAATATGTTAAATATAGCTGTTTTACACTTTTACTAAAGGTACCATATCTTTACTTTCTATAAATGTTCTTTTGGATTTTATCAGAATTCTGTCTCAATTGAGGCTGAAGATGAATGACTTTTATTGTGAAAGTTACTAAGGAATGCTATCGTTACCTCCTTATTTTTTTGAACTAGCCATTCAGGTTTCTTGGGTTTCCCGAGAGGATCGACTGAGCAAGAAGAAGGTAATTTTTTTCCCCGAAAGAATAATAATAATGACTGTAAACTGATTATTCACCTACCAGGCGCTGCTTTTAAGTCAAAAGGAAACCCGATAATGTAAAAATTACACTTCCTGTTCCGGAAGTGTGAAGGCAGAGAAGTCATCTAACTCTGCTTAGCTTCCGCTTTTCTCGTATCCAGCAAGAGCAAGCTTCCTGCGCTGTTTTTTTTTTTTTTTTTTTTTTCCCCCCCGAGATGCAAACCAAAATCTTTAATGAGCTTTTCAGAGCGATAAAAGATGTCGCTCCTGTTGTCACCAGTGGAGCTCTCGTAGTGGCCCTTTTCTCCTGCGTTTTGTTTGCCATCCGAACCTATCTCAGCCTGCCTGAGGAGAGCTTCAGCATCGGAGCAACAGTTTTCCAAAGCGGCCACATCCACCGCCTCTTCCTGTTCCCCTTTCACCACCGAAGCCTCCCTCAGCTCCTGCTGAGCATCACTGCTCTGCTGTTTCTGACTGGCAGTGTGGAGAAAGGCTTCGGCACGGTTCGCTTCCTGTTCATCTTCCTCCTTCTCGCCTCCATTACTGGTGTGATTTACAGCTTCTTGGATCTTCTGCAGGATGCCAGCCGGCACACAGAGGGTCTGCTCCCAGTGGTCTTGGCCTGTGTGGCCCTGACCACCCTACACACTAAGATGACCAAAGGTTTTCTCTGTGGGGTCAGTTTTCCTGCAGTGGCCCTCCCCTGGGTGCTCCTCATCATCTGCACGGCCCTCGTCCCTCACAGTGTGCTTCTCTGCAATGTTATTGCCATACTGATCGGCTGGGTGCATGGGAAAGGCTGGCTGTCTCCTGTGGACCTGTCTGAGTCCAGGGCTGCCGTTCTGGAGAAGACTCTGCTGTTTAAGTTGCTGAGGAGCTTCAGCGGTGTCATGTTCGTCCCTGCATCCTCGCAGGAGAGGAGGAAGACCCTGCTTCCACAAATAAACCCCACTCCTGGATCGTACCCGGTTCAAGCTTATGCACCGCTGCCCAGCACTACCACCGCTCACATCCCAGCTACAGTGTATGAGGGCTGGCCACACTCAGCCAGCTTGACACCATCTCAGCATCCTCATGGACGCCTTTCACCAAACAGTGATGGACACAATCATGGACATTTCGCAACACACAGTGTTGGACACAACCATGGACATTTCTCAGATCAAATTGTGGGACATAGTTGTAGCCACGGCCACAGTCATAGTCATGGACCTACGCAGTAGTTGTGGATTTTTTATTTGATTGCTTAACGAGTCCTCTCACTTCTGTGTTTCATTCTTAGATGTTACAGCATCCTGGTTTTTTTTTTTTTAAATGTGGTGTTTCTTTGTAAAAAAAATTGTTTCTTTGTTTTACAACTTTTATACTTCCAGTAATAAGTCTGTATTTCAAAAGGCCTCTACTTGTAAATGTGATCTGATAACTAATTAAAAGTATCAGGCTGTAGTTACTCACAGCAACAGGGTGGTTGAATTTATCAAGGTTTTAAAATGTCATGGTTTCAAAACCACTAAAATTATCCATGAAAATAAAATAAAATATTTTTAGGGAAATACAAGAAAAAGTACCAGGTTGACCAGACCTAGGGCTGGTCAATATGGAATTTCATCATGATATTTTGTGATACTGTCAAAATAATGATAAAAAAAAAAATGGCGCATTACTGAACATTGTTCAGTAATGTTTTCCAACAAACCTCTTAAACAGAACTGTTTGACCCCCACACCCCCAAAATAAAAACCTTTAAAAGAAAGATTTTTTGTCCTTTTTATCCAATGATGCATCTGTTTTATATAACCCGATATTGTTTAATAAAATTAACTCAAATAAAAACGTCAAATTAGAGCAAGTCATCGACCAGTTTGGTTTAATTCACACCGTCAATGTCACACTGGTCACAAACTGAATCAAAAACGCAGAAGAACAGGAAGAACGTTGAGCCCTACATCACACTGTTATCGATGATGTCAGAGCACAGGCACATCATCCGGCCAATGGAAGGACTCATTCTTCCCACGTGTCTCCGTAGATGTTCTTCTTCACTGAAACGTAAGCAACACCGAAAATGATAAGGTTTTAGTCTTTTCCATCCAAACTATGCACGTCTGTCTCTTTACTTTTCCCTCCTTTGCTGTCCTTTCTGCTACAACTTTCCAATCGTAGCCACTCACCCGGTTTCTTGCTTCTCTCTGGGACCTTCTCTGTGGGCGCTTTGAGCATGGTGTCAGTCTTCTGAGTGAGCGTCACCTCGTAGTTCTCCCGGTTTTTGAGCCTCAGGTCCTCATAGAGGATCGATTTCTTCTGAGGTACTCCGTCTTCCTCCAAATACGACTGTACTGAGGCGAACAGAGACAAAGAGATAAACAATCAAAATTGAATTATGACCGACTGACAACTAATTGCGTAAAGCGATAATAGCTGTGCACCACATGCAGAAACTTTAGCGGTAGCTGTTAGGTGTTTGCCGTTTACAGGAACTGGATAGAGCAAGATTTTAAAGTTACTGCTTAAAAAGAAAAAGAAAAAATGATTTTAACAAGACGACTTGAGAAACTGAGAGGAGTAGCAGCGCTCTCGTTTGAGGTGAACAGTGACTCTTCTGATATGAACCTGGAGCACTGAAGTCATCTGCTCTGTCCATCTGACCAGGAGGGTCAGAGCTGAATTCATATCCGTGATCCTTGGTCTGGCTGGACGCTGCGCTGGGAGCGTCTGGAGGCTGGAACATGGAATCAAACGACGGACTGTTTGGGTCGCTGAGCTCTGACTGAGGACCACCGGGGCTGTGAGGAGGAGCACACAAACGAAAGCGGCTACTGAGGCTGTCGCTAGCAAAAACTGAGACAAAGACAGGCAGAGAATTTAAGGAGGCTGCCGCCTGCGGTGTGTCCGACTCACAAATGCGGCGGCATCCCTGCCCTCTGCCTCAGGATTTCTCCCAGAGGAGAGTTCTCCAGTTTCTTGAACTTTTCCTGGCACTTTTTCATGTACGACAATTTCCCAGCCATGTAGCCACAAAAGCCAGCAACTGGAAGATGAAGCATAACGCAGAAGCTTATTTGTTCAGAAACAAAAAAAAAGAAATTTTTTTTGTTTTTTTGGAAAACACTGAAAATACTTTCTACTTTCAACAGTCAGACAATTCATCATTATCCCCCCCACCCCGATAATTTCAGGCGACATGTGAAGGTTATCACTCAGACATAAGAGGCGTTAACTTACAGGCCACTTTAGGTAAAGATCCGAACCTCGGAGACCGAGTCAGAGTCCCTACAAACGTTTACAGATCCATGTAACGTTTAGGTTCAACTGACGTGACATTGGCATATGAATGTGATTTCACAGTGGGATGCAAATTACCTCTGGCAACGAGGGCTTGAGTGATCGCTATGCTGACCACAGAGAAGGGCACCGCTGTGAAAGAAAGGAAAATATTATTGTAAAAAGTTCAGGTGGGCAAAAGGCAGCTGGAGACCTTGAAAAGATTTTGATTTCTTATTTAAACTTACATCGATAAAAGAAGCTCTCACGGCTGCACTCTTTCAATACTCTCTTCTCCTCCTCTGTGAGGATGTAGTTTTCACCCAGTGGCACCTGCTGATGGTTGCATGAATGTTAAATTAGAGGCAATCAATTGTAACCCTTGTTAGTTTATCGCTACATAAATTAATATCCAAACTTTACATGGCAAAACTGCTATGTAACGACCTTCTACCTAAAATGACTGGACAAGGAGAGGGTCAGTCAAAGAAGACAAGAGTCCTATGGTGACAGAGAGGGAGAATCTGTCAACAAAATAGCCATCAGTGATGGACCTGAAGTCCCATCTCCATTTTGCCCAAAGCAAAGTATGAGGCAGAAGATGTTCAGCCAGATGAGAGCAAAGCTGATCAACATACAAAGCACTTTGTGTGGTGAAAAAGTAGCAACACAAATCAACCAAAACAAACCATCCACACTGCAAAGCATGGTAGGAACATGCTTTTTTTCCCCCAAAGTAGGGACTGGGATTCCGGTCAGTGTTGATACAAAGATAGATGAAACTATATACAGGGCCATTCTGATAGAAAAGGAAGCTTCTCCCAAGTTCATAAGCATTATTCTGTAATTTAATTTCTACAATAAATGTAATCTTCTTAGGACACTTTCCAAGGGGAATTCCCCAAGTTAGATCATATGAGATGAAATTAACCCGTTCAGTTAAACTCCTCCAGATATTATAAGCACAATGCTGCAGCCTCAGACTGAAGAGATTAAAAACGCGAGTGGGGAGAGAGCTGTTTGTTTCCAAAGTCAACGCAAGCTAAAGTTAGCTACCAGGCTAACTGCTTAGATAGAGCGTGTGTTTACCTGCGTTGTTCTGCGCTGCTGCTCCTCTGTAAACCCTGGATGACTAGAAGACATGTTGACGGCACGGCAAGCACTTCTTGGCTCTTCAAAGCATGTGTTTTAACAAAGTAGAAACCACACAATAGCCAGACTTCTTTAGTGTTTGGTACAATGTCATTGCGCCTGCAACCCACATTTAACCCGGAAGTAGAAACAAAACTTGGCTTTATCTAACTGGTTCAACTAGGAAAAAGGGTCACAATTGTTCCTTAATAATGAAAAATAATTAAGATACATGGACAAAATAAAAATAAAAATTCCGATGCATCTTATTAAACAAGTTTCCAGTTGTATCTTATTTTGAAAGTTAAACATACATCGCCAATTAGCGCCCTCTGATGGCAGTGAACACACTGTAACTACATTTCATTACAACGGGAAAAAGTCTAACCTGCTTTTGGGTTGAGATTTGGGAGGTTTCGAGTCAAACCAACTCTGAATCATTTTTAGCTTTGTGGTAGGGTGATTCATCCCAATCAAAGAAGATGAACACTATTCTACAGTGTTATGCCCCATATCTATAGATATAGAACATAAGGATTCACACCAAAGGCCAGCTTGGAGTGTGATTGCTTTCCTTCAAGGTGTAATAGCAGCACTTGGGCCCTAGATGGTGCTCTTGGACTTGCAAAGTAACACTAAAGACTACACTTGGGCTGCTTTCTGCATAGACTTTTAAACTTTTCAGATTTTACAAGACACAACAAAAAAATGAAAAAGTAGGGTAACCAAATTAGAGAAGTTGATTTTAATTTGAATTATGCTGTGTGAGGCAATATGCATATTACATATCATCTTCTCTGTCCAGTTGTGTCTGTCAGACAGGTTCATCATTGCTCTCTGTTAAACTAGTCCCAGGGGGGTATCTGGGATAATGTGTGTTGACATTAGTCTCACTGGGTCACCGAGGGGTCAGCTGGGCAAACCATTCTGTCAGTTGCGTATACTTGTAAGATTGTGCTTTGTGAGATATGCTGGGACAAAACTGTGTAGAAAAAGGGAATTTATTCTAGTTTTTATCCCTCATTTATAGCTTAGATTGATGTACTAATAAAAATCAAATTCAGTCGATGTCAGTCTCAAAATGAGAAACATCCCTCAAAAGATTTGCAAACCAATGCTTCACTCCAGTTCCTTTTTATGTCGACCCATCATATAAAATCTCATTAAAATGAATATTATTTGTGGTAATAACATGATGAAATGTGGAGAAATAAGAAGAAGTATTTTTAGCGAGGTGCACCAAACAAATGAGGAACTCGGGAGTATAGTAGGGTGGATAGGAATCGTTATGACATTAAAACAAGCAATAGAAAGGGATTGTAGCCTGTCACTCACAACTATCGAAACATCCATGGAAAGTCCAGTACATTAGCTTGACCTGAACTGACCCTAAGCTCCCATCGGCTGCTTTGTAGGTCGGCTGATCTCTGAAGTATTGACCAGTGGGTAACTATTGTTAAAAAGAAAAATCTATAGATTTTTACTCCAAAAATAGAACACTGACACAACCACAAACTCAAGTTGTACCGCTTTGATTCAGGGCACATCCTGTACCCCTCCCTCGAGCCAGCTATTCCCATGAGGTCGTGGATAAACTTTTGGGACCCAGTCCTCTCCCGCAGTTAATCAAAGAGTCAACCAGCTGGAATTACAGGCGTTTTAATGCAGAATATTAATGGATGGGGGGACAAAAAGGATTTTCTCAGAAAAGGTCTGCGGATGGTCATTTCTTCACACAGGACAATAGAAGAACCAGTAATAGATTCTGGGTGTAAAATCTGCAAAGCATTTCGGGTGAGCTGACGTTTACCAGCAGCAGGTATACAGGTGCAGGGAGACCACATCAGCTCCAGGCTTATGGCCGGGTACAGTGTGAGCAGTGGATTGCGACACAGCAGTAAGAGATGTTACACCAGCGACAGGTAAGGTTAATCAAAGTTTGAAAGGTGTGTCCAGATTATGTGATAAACGGAAGTGTTCCAGGAAGGATGTGAGGGCAATCATCAAACCTTCTTCTGATGCCTTGTTTGTAAAGAGGCAGCATTTCTGAACTTGCAGTCCAGGTGAACTTCCCACCAAAGGAGCATGGATTCCCTCGGCGTGCCACAGGTGAGCAGAGAAAGTTTTTTTTTTTTTTATCTTCCATCACAAGAACAGGGCACAAGAGACAAAACATACAATATCTACATAATGAAAAGAAAACATTTTAGAAATTAAGCTGATGTATATGGAATCAAAATATGTTCCTAATGCATAGGGCATCTTAGATGACTAATGTTACTAACGTTGTCTGGACATTGCATTAAATTTGGGGAAATTGCCAGTGGAAAGCTCACAATGAGCACATGAAACATATGTTTAATGTCTCATTTATTTAGTCATTAAATAAATGAAACATTTAATCAAGTTAAGTTGCATGGAGAAACTTAACGGGAATAAATTTATCAAAAAATGCATAGGAGACAGAGGAGGTCTGTTATCAAGGAGTTAATTAATAAAGACTACGTTTTTTCAGTGGTAAATCTTTTGTTCATGCATTTATTTGTGAGAATGGAATTTTACTGCAACCGCAGCATGTGACTGCAAGATCAATAACATGGCATGTGATCAGCTGTGTGTGTGTGTCTGTATGTTGGAGGGAGCCGTTTCCTTTTTGAATTTATTTTGTTTTGGAGGGAGGGAGGGGCGACTACATCTGCAGAGTTTACCAACAGATGTCATACTGTAGGTAAAAAATATGTTTATGTGTCAAAAAAAAAAAACCCTAATGCCACCGGCTCCACATGGTAAAAATGTTTTGTTTTGTTTTTTTAAGTTAAAATACAGCAAACAGCATTTTTGCATATGCAATATATCTCAAGCATGATCTGTGTATTATTTTCTCTTTCAGTCAACTGACACACAGAACAACACTAAGGACAACCAAGATAAGAAATATGAAAAGAAAACTAAAGGTTACATTTTTCATTTTTTTATGACAGTAATCCATATAAAATCATGTAAAACAGTGATTTCTAAAGACAGAAATGGCTCATTCTTTTAATCTGGACTCTTACATGTTTCAGATGTCAAAGCGCACTCCACTCTGGCTTTGGTGGAGCAGGACTCAGAGGACCCTTGGGATCTTCCTGAGCTGAAAGACGCAGGGGTCCCGTGGTCAGGTAAGGATGGTTTATATGATTTAAATTTCTATGAAGATGGCTTCTTCTTAGCTAAATTAGTTGTAGGTTTATGGTAACTGTCTGTTTTGAAGACTTTAACTTCCTGGATGATGTTTTCTAATGTTTGTTTAATATGCCCACATATTGTTTTTTTCCTCATTTTTCCTGCTTTTTTGATGATCACCAGTTCCCCCTGCACTAAAACACCCAAGCAACATTTGTATTTGTAATTTACTTATTTGTAAAGGGACAATACATATTGATGAACACAATGTAAATATGTCAGATTGTAGCCAGGGCTAATTTCCATCACCAGTGCCTTGGCTGGCCACACACAAATAAACATTATGCAGTAACAAAAACAACTCAGTGAAATGCTTGAATTTAACATGGTGCTTCCACCTCTGTTCTTCACAATTAGGAGGAAATTTGCAGAGTTCCAAATTCCCTCTTCTGTTCTTCCGATTATAACAACGGTCATTATAGCCAAAGACTTCAGTTTTAGATTCATTAGATTGCAGGACAAAAATTGGGTCATTCATTATGTCACATGTGCATTTTCAAACTGTAATATGGCTTTTTATGTTACTTTTTAGGGAGATGACTTGCGTTTCTCTGAGTATCTGAGTGGCATCTCTCAGCCAGTGTCAGTAAATTGTTTAATTGATGGTACAGAGTCTCTCTTATTAGTAGCTTCAGTCAGCATCTTCACAAGGTTCTTCGCTCTTAATAAATATAGGACCAAAACAAGTTTATAATTGGAAACCAGAACCAGAGATGGGTAGTAGCTAATTACTTTTGCTCAGTTGAAGTATAGATAATCTTACTTCAGTCAAAAAAATAAATAAATCTATATACACGACACAGTGTGAGTAACTTCACTCAACGGAGAAGTAACCAAAAGAACTGCACCAGGTTCAGACACTTGGAGTTCAAGTGAGAGTTGTTGTTGTTTGAGCGCCACCTTTGTTGTTCTGATGTTAGTTCCTATCTGCTGAGACTCCTGAGACATTTAAGAGTGAAAAAGATACAGTAGGCTACATATCAGTGGAAGTACTTTAGCCTGTTCTAACTACACACATACATTACCTGCTGTATTAGTTAATTACATTTTATATTGAAACTAAAATTCTTGGAAAAGTATTATTTATTTGGATTGATTTTATATTTTTTATTTTAGTCTTTAAATGACCAAACTTTGCACATAACTTTATAAATTATGTTTAAATATGAAATCAGATGTTCTGATCAGCTACTCAGTACTCATGTAGCCTTTTTTACCAAATACTTTTTACTCTAATTTCTTGGATGGACAGTTCTTAATTTTACTTGACTAAAAATATATTGAAGTAACGTCACTAATCTAATCAGAACCCATATCCTTCCTGAACAGGATGAGTGCTAGATGACCCATGGTGTTAATAATTGTTTAAACAAACAAATGTGGCACTGTCATGCATATTGAAATAGTTCCCATAGTACCCATAGTAAAATGACACCTAATAAACTACTAGCAGACGTTAGGCTTTGATTGGGGAACTCTTCAATCGAACTTGTGGTGAACAAAGTCCAACAAGTTGTTCAAGTTTCAGCTGCTTTATATACCAACCTTGAACACATAGAATAATCTATTTCTATGTGCCTTAAGCAACACCATATAGAGTCATTAACTAATAGATAATCAGTTCCAGCAGTCAAACGGCACTGAAGACAATAGAATTAGAACACAAAAGGAGCAGAAAATACAGACATGATCACACTAACACTTAGTATAAGTATAAGTGTTAGTATCAATAAATTGATCTTTGACCTAATTCTTTCTGAGAGCATGGGTGTAATAAATTATATGATTGTGGTAATAATGGGAGAAACTGCTGAGTGGGAGCCAAAAATATTGCTGCCAAAGTTAAGATAAAGGCGCCGTCAAGGTTGTGTATCTCATCAACGTTTCTGTGGCCAATTTTCTGCATAGTCATTAAAAATGAAATAATAAAAAAAAATTATATATATATATATATATATATATATATATATATATATATATATATATATATATATATATATATATATCATTTTTTTTTTTTTTTCTAACACCAGAAAAAAGTGTTCAACCAGATTATTCTGGTTAAACCCCAGATTAATCTGGTGTTTAATCAGATTAAACACCAGATTAATCTGGTGTTTAATCAGATTAAACACCAGATTAATCTGGTGTTCTCTCAGCACTTCACAACTTTTCCCACATATTCACTTGTTTCAGCGCTGGACACCAAGGGTAAAGTGCTGAAAGTGCTGGTTTCAGTGATGAAGTTCATCATCCTCCTGGGCCTCCTTTACATGTTCATCTGCTCCCTCGACATCCTCAGCTCAGCCTTTCAGCTGGTTGGAGGTAAATGCATTTTTAACTTATAACATATAACCTGCGAAAAAAAGGCCTCTGTTGTGCAATAAATGTAATTCAGTCATGAATGATGTTTTTTCTAATCATTTCTTCACATCAAAATGACAGACCAGCATCCGTTTTGTACTTAGCACGGTTATAAAATAGATATGAGACGGTCCCTTGTTCTTCTTGTCCAGGCAGAGCAGCAGGCGACATCTTTCAGGAGAACTCCGTCTTGTCTAACCCTCTGGCTGGTTTGGTCATTGGCGTTCTTGTCACCCTGCTCGTCCAAAGCTCATCCACCTCCTCCTCTATAGTTGTCAGCATGGTCTCCTCAGGCAGTGAGTGTGAACCTCTTTAAACAACCGCAGCACGTAGCCGAGGGGTTAAAAGAACACATGGATAGACGATGATACGGTTTGATCTGGATCTGTGTTCTCTGACAGTACTCACAGTAAAGGTGGCTGTTCCCATCATCATGGGCACCAACATCGGCACTTCTGTTACAAACACACTGGTCGCCATGACGCAGGCTGCTGACCGTAGTACGTTTCGCAGGTAATACTTTGACTGTTTTTCTTTTGTACTGAGGGATGTAACTATTGAAAAAAATAGCAACTTCTTTAGCCTTAGCTAACCACGAGGATGTTACAAAACATTTAAGGGTCACTGGTGTTTTGCAAAACAGTGAGGAAGACCTTTTTTTTTTCAAAATATGAATAGCAAATTGGATTACAGAAAATGCATACAGTGCCTTGCAGAAGTGTACAAACCCCACTGAACTGTTAGTCACAATACAACCACAAAATGTAAGTATTTCATAGATCAAGTCAGAGTGGTGCATAATTATGATGTGGAAAGAATCTTATTGATTTGCTCTCGCTGTAATTACAACTGCAAGTCTTGTTGGACCTGTGAGTCTACTAGGTTTTTACATGTTTGTGCTCGTATGGTGAAAAGCTGCTTAAGTGCAAGAGGTTAGGAATTTTCATCATTTTTAACCTCAGTTGAAGAACAAAGAATCAGTACATGTGGAAAACTCAAACCTCAAATAAACATACAGCTGTTACAAATGTCCATGCTGAGCTATTATAATAATTTCAGTTGTATTGCTTGGAGGCTATAATGTTGAAGTTTAACTTTTCTTTTCTCCACGCACTTAGGGCTTTTGCGGGGGCTACTGTGCACGACTTCTTTAACTGGCTCTCTGTTCTGGTGCTGCTGCCTCTGGAAGTGGCCAGCGGTTATTTGTACCGAGTGACCGAGCTCATCATCGAGTCCTTTCAGATCGAGAGCGGAGAGGCGCCAGATCTGTTGAACGTTATCACTGATGTCCTCACAGAGGCCATCATACAGGTGAGATGCCGTGAATGTTATCTTAATTATTAGGCCTAAGATAAGTTTGTCCTTGTGTAAACCGTCTGAAGATAAGTGTAGGAGATCGGCATTGCATCTGGATGGCTCTTCTGCTATTGTCTAACTGCTTTTGTTCATATTTCCTTTAAACAGTGCCACCTCTTTTCGAAATACAAAAATGTCACAGTGAGATACATTTCGATCTGCCGTTTAGTGCTGGTAGTCCCTGTGATGATGTTGTCTCCATATTCCCATCTTTATCTGGATGATAAGAGACAATTGTAAAGTGCTTTTATCTTTGAACCGCTTACTTCTTTTCTTGTGATTCAGCTGGATGAATCTGTCATCGGTGGAATTGCCAGTGGAGACTCAGATTCCAGGAATAAAAGCATGATCAAGATATGGTGCCAAACTGCAAATGAAACCGTAAGACACGCAGTGAACTGTGTCAAACCTGTCACAAATTGCTGGCAGTGTACAATCGCAAGATGAAAATTAATTACTGTCTTAACTGTGTTTGTGCTTTAGATCTTACAGAACTTCACAGTTCCTGGTGTAGTGAACTGCACCTTTCCAACTCTCTGCTGGGTTGAGGGCAACTATACTGTAATAGTGAAAAACGTGTCTGTAATGTCCAACATAAAGAAATGTAAGACAAAGAAATTTTTCTTCTTTTACACTCATTTGAAAAAAACAATAAAAATCACAAAATGTATGATGTAGTCAGTAATATAATGAAGGATTGTCACATCACAACCACATTACACAACCTGATGTATAACAAACCTCTGAGTTTATTATACTCAATTACTACCAGGTGATTGATTCAGTACTTTTGTTATGTTCACTGTGCTTCTACTGAATCACAGTGAACAGTGATAAACAGTGATAAAGATTTGCAGATAGACTACATCTCTTTATCAATTAGGTACCATTTGAATGCAATTGTTTGCACAACACTTAAATCATAGATATCTGAGAATAGAGGGCAGGGCTGCATAAACATCTTTTCTCCAGACATTGGTTATTCCTGCTTTTACTACTTTGTTATTGTTGTTTTTGGGCATCTCCCTTCATGCTGTTGCCACACCACAGCTGCGTGCACACAGACTTGGCAGATGCTTAATGCCAAATGGGATAGGCAAGGCACGAGAGTCGAACTGGGAACCTCCACCTTCTCTATCACCGAGCCAATGTTTATACTGCTTTATCCATTTGAAAAAAAATAAAAAATCCAACCAAAACTTGAATCAGTTCTATACCTTCTACTAACAAGATATAATTAATTTGAGAAATTGACAAGATTTTTTTTAATTGCCGACCAAAGTAAATAATATGTATTCTTATTTGTTTTTCTTAAATGAGGTTTACCGAATACCTACCAAACCATGACTGTAAAACATGAAAAGATACCTAACCATCATTTTTGTGTGCCTTATGGCCTCTGATCTGTAATCTTTTAAGTTGGCCTTGATCAATAGTTTTCTAGACTCTCTGAAGGTCCCTCAAGTATTTTTCTTTGGCTGCCTTTTCTTATTTTTATCTCCACTTCTGGCACCTGACTGCAGCGTTTGTCTAAAATGTGAAAACTGGAGCCAATTTAGAGTATTAAAACAACAGTACACATCAGCAGTGGCCTGTAATATGACATTACAGCTGCTGCATCCTTCTTATGTTCATTTACTGCATAAGATAAGATAAGATGTCCTTTATTAATCCCAGAATAGGGCAATTATTGGGCAGCACAACATTGTTAACAGATAGCATACTCAACACAGATAAAAATAAGACATAGATTTCAATACAATAAAATGGTGTCAGCGAAATTGAGACTTATGTTTTTATAGTATGCTATATTAAATTTTACTGACCTGATGATGGCTGTGTATGGAAATCCCAGTAGGTCACCAGTTTCTACCTTGCTCAGAATCCCCTAAGTGCCATTTCTTCCCCATTAAATCTTGTCATGACATCTTTACAACTCATAATGTTTCAGTGCATTCAACTACTACCAGGTGATTGATTCAGTACTTTTGTTATAAAGCAATTCAATAGGTGTTCTTGATACAGCATCACAAATGTACACCATTCTGAGTGCAGAATGACGTACATCCTCAACGCCATCACCTTCATGTTATTCGTGTGTGTGTGTGTGTGTGTTTTTGCAGGTAATCACCTCTTTGTGAATACGACCCTGCCTGACCTGGCTGTGGGTCTCATCCTGCTGGCTCTCTCTCTGCTGGTCCTCTGTTCCTGCCTGATCTGCATCGTAAAATTGCTTAACTCCATGCTGAAGGGACAAGTGGCTTCAGTCATCAAGAAAATCCTCAACACCGGTGAGCAACTTCACACTCTGGATATCCAGTCAGCTGAATGACACGAACAAGATGGCAAAAAAGTATTAAGACGTGCACGTGCATGCATGTGTACGTGTGCACAGATTTCCCGTTTCCGTTTGGCTGGGTGACGGGTTACATCGCCATCGTAGTCGGAGCTGGAATGACTTTCATTGTGCAGAGCAGTTCAGTGTTCACGTCAGCCATCACTCCTCTTGTCGGTGAGAACAATCAATGTGTAAAATAAATGGACATAACAAGTGGTATTTAAAAATGTGTTTGATTCTAATTAATTGAGAATTATTGGTGAAATAGGTATTGGTGTCATCAGCATAGAGAGGGCATATCCACTGTCTTTGGGCTCAAACATTGGCACCACCACCACAGCCATTCTGGCAGCCATGGCTAGTCCCGGAGATAGACTGGCGAATGCTCTACAGGTCAGTAAACCATCCACAAAATAACTGGTAATGGTCACTATGTGGGAATGTTTCTGACACGCCTTCATTATATATTTTTTTTTTTACTTGCTTGGTGTAGCGTTGAACACAACTGTTTCTTCTTTATCTAGAGACATAGTCATTTAAAAAAAATGTAGCTAATACCATTTGACTGATATATAAATCTAATTGAATTAATATGACATTAATATGAAAAACATTTAAGTCAAATAAAAATTTGAAAAGACAATGACAAAATAATAAATGTATTGATTTTGTATGTTACAAAACCCTATAAAAACAGGCGTTTCGCATTTGCTTCACACAAACAAACTAATTTGAATTACTGCTTTAACAATCGATGGCTGTGAATTACCTCTTTAACAGAAATCACTGGATGTAAAGGATCGTTCCATCAGGCAGATATAGCCTGAATGTGCATAGAAAGAATGTAACTTTTTTATTTCTAAGTAAAATAAGTGAAATTAATAAAATGTTTCAATCATTTTGTCTAGATTGCCCTTGTCCACTTCCTGTTCAACATCTCTGGAATCATTTTGTGGTATCCAATTCCCTTCACTCGTATCCCCATCCGGATGGCTAAAAGCCTTGGAAACATCACCGCCAGCTACCGCTGGTTTGCTGCAGTGTACATCATCCTCTGTTTCTTCGTCTTACCCCTCCTCGTATTCAGCCTGTCGCTGGCCGGGTGGCAGGTCCTTGTGGGCGTGGGTGTACCTTTAGTTGTCATGTTGATCGTCGTGGTGGTGATCAATGTGCTGCAGAAAAGAAAACCTGGATTTCTGCCTGCAGGATTGCGATCCTGGGACTTCCTCCCTCTCTGGGCCCACTCCCTGGATCCCTGGGATAAAGTGGTTGTAGCATTCACAGCCAAATGCTGCTGCTGCTGCAAATGCTGCCAAGACTCAAATGATGATCAGGGACATGAAGTACAAGAATCTGTGGAGCAGAGCACAGAAATACACAAAGCAGCGTACGATAATCCAGCGATGGCTGTAGAAAAAGAAGTAGAGGATGAGATAAAGATAGAACTGGATATTATAAAAGCAGCAAAACTTTGAGATGTAGTATTTATTTTGTATGTGATTTCTTTTGTATGATTTGTAGAGGAACAGTGGTCATGGCAATAAAAATATTTATTATATACCTACAAGTGAAAAATAATAAGAAAAACAATAAACACTGATGGTTGTGGTTCATTGAAGTAGTGAATTAATTAGGATTCCACTTTTGTTTTGTTGGACAGATTGCAGATGCAATGCATCTCATGTCTGTCAGTATGCTCCTCTGGTTATAACTTTTACCCAACTGATTTCACTTTTACATTTTTGACGTTCGGTTGTATGAAAACACGCAACACCGATGTGTCTTGCGAGACACAGATCTGATCAATGTCATTTTGCAGAATCAGAGATTGATCTGAGCTGATGTCAGGGAGAAGTCAGTGCCAAATGGGATTTCTAACTTTTTTTTTTTAGAAAACCTTTATGCAAATAATATTACATCAACTTATGCACCCTTGTCATTGATGCTTTACTTGATGTCTGTAATTCCTTTTCAAAAAGGTTCCATGCAAAACAGCAAGAATAACTACAACAATAACTCCTGCATGCCCTTGCCCTTATTGTTTAAGGGAAAGAGGCTTTAAACATCCTTTTCCACACCTGGATGTGCACACTTAGCTAATCTTCTTTTATAATTGAGAGTAGCTTCATAAACCTAACCTATTTGTTAATATGCTGTTAAATTGTGAAATGTCCAAAATGTGCCATGAGCGTTTCCTACATGCAGGCTGTGAAATGTGTTAAACTGCAAAAAAATGTGGGAAAGACTAAATAGAAGTGTAAAGTTGTTCACATATCTGTCAGTTTTTTGTATGTTTTTTTTTACATACTTTTATTTTACTGTGAATAGACAATAGAGAGAGATCATTTACACATCATTTTAAGGTGTTGATAATTTAGCAGTTGAAAAGATAGATTATTTTCCTTTAACCCAATCTATAACAATGCACAATTATTGTATTCAAAGAATATAGAAACTAAGTTTGGATGACTTTACATCTAATTAAATGTTTTACATGTTTATTATTTAATTTAAAGCCATGTATTTTGAACAATGGTATTAAATACTGAGAAACATAAAATAATGCTATATAAAAGATTGATCGGTGAAGTTCAGTAACTGTCTTGCTGAAATCACCAGTGTCATCATTAAAACATTTCCTGAACAGTATGTATTGTTGACCCTGTATTTATTGCTCTCTTATCACAGTTATCTGCAGTTTTTTCCATGACAAAACAAAGTGGGTGTGGGCAATTAATACAGATAATTAACATTTCATCACATTCGGAGAAACAAACAAGCTCTGTGTCAATAAACCCTATCATCATCCTTATTTCTAGCCAATTAATGTTTCACCATTTGTGCACTCTTTAAAGACGACAGTTTTTTTTTTTTTTTTTTTTTTTTATATATATATTCAGCCTCATTTGTCAAGTTTTTTTTTTTCTTTTTATCTTTTGTGTTTCTGGAACGTAAGTGTCAGTATTGAGGAAAATCAAACTGTTGGCCTGACAAAGAGACATGTTCAAAGACTACCACTTACAGAATCAATATATCAGCATTGATTGTGCACTGTGGATGACACAACAACCACATACGCACATGCTCATTGTAAAGAACTGACTCACACACCGCACAATGTGACATACGCTTGCTTATCTAAACTTTTGTCAATATGTCAGCAAATTAGTGCTTAAAGTGCTTCTTAATGGCCAACTTTTATCTACAAATTTATCACAACACTGCCCATTTCTAAGAAACATCACCTCCAAGAACAAAGGCTGAATACTTTACTCGGAAGTAGGGCAACATGCACAGTGGAAAGATGTTCTCTCTCACATCAGCCACTTTCAACAGATGTATTTGACATTCCAGTTTGAAAATGGACCTGAGAAAATATAACTGTGACATTTCCATTTGCGTTATTCAAATATAATGTTTTGTTGTGTAAGGCATGTGTCAAAAATGTGGTTAGATTTATTCCAGAGTATTTTATTCATCTTTAAGGTTAAAGGAAAACACTATATGATTTTCACACTTGTTTACCAAATCTTGAAGGTGTGGCATAAGTTTGTGTTAATTCCCCTAAGTCAATAGAATCACCTGTCAAAGCAAGAACCGCTTTAAGTCTTTTACAGGTGTTTTCACCAGCCTTGGTCAATTTCCAGCAAAGCTGCTTATTTTCAGTCAGACTGGACAGATAACTGATATAAACATTATTTTTGTTATTCTTGTCACAGATTTGAAGCTGAATTTAGGTCTGGGTTTTATACTTTCGTCTCAGCCATTCCATCAATGATTCTGTATAATCAGAATCATTGCCATGCTACAAAACAAACATCTACTCAAACTCAAGTCTTTTGCAACAGATTTTCTCCCAGTCTCCCAGTCTGTCTCCCCATTCATTTTTCTAACTTCTTTACATGGGAAAAAGAAACTCATTCTCTTCTGATAATGCTGCCATCACCATGTTTCATGTGGTGTGACAAACACTGTCTCCAAACATGTTCAAAGGATCTTGGTTCATAACAAGGGGTGAAAGGTAGAGCTGTTGCCTTGCAGCAAGAAGATTCTGGGTTCAATTCCCGGCCCCAGTCTTTCTGCATGGAGTTTGCATGTTCTCCCTGTGCATGCGTGGGTTTTCTCCCGGAACTCCGGTTTCCTCCCACAGTCCAAAAACATGACTGTCAGGTTAATTGACCTCTCCAAATTGCCCCTAGGTAAGAGGGCTATAAAGAAACTTTACTGAGCCTCCTGGCAAAGTCTAATAGAGGTGTTGTTTTTCCAGGAATGTCCTTGGTAGCGTTCAGCTTCGCAACTCCATGGATACAGGAGGGGATGAGGAGGGAAGAGCGTTGTGTTTACACATCTTCAAGGAGGTTGGAAATATGCAGCCCTTCCAAGGCAACACGGGGAAAGCCAATTCAGGTTCAGAATGTCTTAGGTCGGGAAAATTATAAATTTCAATCTTCCCTAAAGTCTCTCCAATACATCTCAGTTCCCAATCATCTAAATTAGTTTTGTCGTTCTACTGAGCCGAAACTAGCAACTTCTCCAAGATTGATTCCAACTCGTTAGTTAGTTTTAGAGTCCTCGTCTCTGTCCACACCAACAGTCCGAGTGTTTGCCAGTTCGGCCAAGTCCATCACAAATTTGTCGACAAGCCAGGAATCCGCAAGCTCCAAACAGCAGAAATCCTGTTATCATGAATAAATCCAGGGTGAATCCCGCCGGGTGTGTCCCTGCAGGACAAGAGGGCCCTCCTGTGCCCAGACTTCTCGTCAAAAATGGGATCAATTGCATTGAGAGATCGGTTGACTTGGATTTGAAAGTCAACCGACTTTCAAGGCTCCAAAAGTATAGAAAAAGACAAGACAGAAACAGAGCAAGCAGTGCAGGCATGGGCAGGGACGGAGCAGAGGAAAGAAGTGTCCGCCTTCATCGAGAGCAAGAGAGAAAAGAGTTACATTCTGTTAGACGCTAAGGCCCATTCCTCAGAAAACAGAAACTTATCAGGCCGCAAAGACATGGTGTGATTTCAGGGAGTGTCTTCAGTCCATACAATCAGCTACCCTCCTCCTTTTCCTTAGACGCTGCACAGACTTCTTTTTAGAAACTCTTCTCAAATGAAATGGTAAAAGTATCTCTTTTCAATGCTGAAAGTGAATAAAATAAGTAAAGTCTGAATGATTTTGTTGGCTGATTTTATGCTCCGTGTGTCAGTACATTTTTGATCCATCAGTTAGGATTTTTCATCCTCAACAATTGCTATCTCAGAGGATAGTTGTGTGCTGAGACAAGAGCAGAGATTGGATTGGTAGTTGAAATTCTTGGGGGTACTATAGTTATAGTATATATAATTATATATATATATATATATATATATATATATATATATATATATATATATATATATATATATATATATATATACCCGCCCCCGGTCTTTCTGCATGGAGTTTGCATGTTCTCCCTGTGCATGCGTGGGTTTTAAACCGTTTGCTCTGAACATTGATTTATTAAAGTTGAACAATACCAGGGCAGCGCATAATATAATAAAGTCAACACTTTTAGTCCTTAATCAACAACCCCCTCCCTCTCAAAAGTGTCTCAACAGTCTTTGTGTAACCAGAAAATGCCTCCTAACTTAAAGGAACAGTGACAGTACAACAGCACTAATGAACACCTAACAATAATTTTAGATAATAATTATAGATTAATTATTATCTAAATAATTAATAATTACAGTATAAACATAAAACGTAAATATTTAAACAAGTGCTTGTTTTAACAGTGTAGTGTGAAATTTTCAGTGCTACAGCAGCAAAAATCAAAAACATTGAAATTTGATACCTGGAACAACAGTATAAAATAAATTGAAATAAACAGATGGTCATGAGCAAAACCAAAAAGTGTATGTACCCCTCATTAAAACATAACACCTAAAAGATTTTCCACAGAGGCCTAAAGTAGTATGTATAACTGAACCTCACTGTAAAGTTAGCTAGAGTTGTGTCCTTGTCCTGTCTAGTGAGCTCATGATATTGTTTGCTAATCCTCTCTAACAAATAAAAGACCTTCACAGAACGCCTGCATTCATTAGTTCACTTTGGGGATGAAAGGGGGTGAATATAAATGCAAGCCAGTTGTCAACATTCCCTGGTGCATGAAAGATATATAAGATATGTTTTTTTTCATCCTGTCAACATTCACTTGCATTCAAAAGGTTCTAATAGTCATTATGCCAAGGTTTGGACTAAAAACGCTGCCATCTAATGGTGGATACAAGCCAACCACAAAGGGTTTGAAGACAACAGCAGCTTTTGAAAGGACTTTTCACGCAGTTGTCAACTTTAAATGTGATTTGTGTTCAGACGTGTATGTCATGTTTTCTTTAAACAGGTTCTTCATGCTGGTGTTTCAGTGATAACTTTCCCTCTCCGCTCATTTCCAGCATTGACCAACAGCTGTTAAGAGCAAAGTCCCAAAAATAAAATTGTAGCCCGAGAGCTTAAAATGCGAGTGATGCATTAGCTAGTAGATGTTAATTACAACCCAAAGACCTGCATGTAAATACTGTTGTGATCACAAGCAAGAATGAGGACAATAATGCTACTCTTTTTCACATCTCAATTAGGACAAGACAACAATTTGAAAAAGAAAACAAAATAATTTATTTTTCAAACCAAGAGGCAGTTTGTGGTTATTACAGACTGCAGATGTGTGTTTATACACCTATTGCACACAAACAAAATCAGCTTATTCCTACATCCACTACTCATTAGAACTGCTAATTAAGTAAAAGATAAAGCACCATATACAAAAAGAAAAAAAAACATTAACACAGAATACATTTCAAATTGTAGCACCATTCATTGAATAACTCTAAAGGACAAAAGAATCATTTACACTCGGATGGGCTTCTACATAATTCACAGGCTTGTGTTTCCATGTGCCTTTTTCCAGCCTAAAGGGGGGGAACCCTTAACAGGCCCACATGCAGGACTGCTGCAGGTGTCCGTGCATGCAATGACAGGCAGCTTATAAATTCAGAAGACACTTCGGTCCTCTCCATTTTGTTCTTTTTTGTTCCTCCTGCTTCTTGTCTGGATTTAAGGGAGCGTTTTTAATGTTAATGCTATCAAAAGGCACAAAAAAAATGCCCAAAAACAGATGAAAGAGGACAATTTAAGTTAGAAAGGGACGGGTCCATAGTAGGCGGTGTACGCTGCGACGATGCCTTCAGTGTCAGCCATGTCATCACAGGCAACATTCAGCTCACACACCTCTTTAAGGCTGTAAGAAATGGGAGAAAGACCGAGTCAGACACGTGTAATATCAGTTGTTGATCCAACAGCAATTAGCTGAATTAACTGCAAATATTTCTGCAAACGTTAAGATGAAAAGATAAGACTGATTATACCTTTCCAGCTGCAGGGGGCTGAGACTGCCGTGGGCAGCTCTTCTTCTCCTGAGAAGAACAGAAGCCAGGTCTCTCTTCATAACCACATGGGACTCTGAGGAACGAAGGAGAAAACAGCATATTAAACTGTTTATTTTTTTTTGTAAGCTCTAATATGGAACTATATTTCTAAAACCAGAAAAATGATTCTCAATTCAGCAAAACCCCAACCGATTACCTTCAACACTGGCTGACTCTGAGGAGGACGAAGAGGAGGAAGATGAAGAGGCAGCAGAGTCAGAGGCTGAGGAGTTCGATTCAGAGGAGGAAGACTCTGAGGATTCGGCGGAGGAGGACTCGGAAGACTCGGATGAGGAAGAGGAGGAGGAGGAATCTGATGTTGAATCGGAGGCTGAGGAGTCGGAGGCAGAGTCGGAGGCAGAGGATGAAGCTGAATCAGACTCGGATGAGGAAGAGGATGATGAAGCGGTAGCATCCACTGCGGGATCAGCGGCTGTGTCAGCAGCAGGATCCACGACGACCTCGGGTTCAACTGCTGAACAGGACAAAACAAAATGTCAAACCAATGTCACACACACGCACACACACGCACACACACACACACACACACACACACACACACACACACACACACGCACACACGCACACACACACACACACACACACACACACACACACACACACACATCCCTGACATCAACATTTGATGCAAAGGTTTTTCTCCTTACCTCCCATGGACCAGCACACCGACAGAAGAGCACAGATGGAGAGCAGAGCCAGAGTCTTCATGGTGTCTTGTAGATTTGGTTCTCTCTGTAGACAAGCTGATATTATTTTATCGGTTGCTTTTCTTCCGACGTCTTGTTCTGTTTCTGTCCCCAAAGTCGAGGTCAATATATACTGTAGTCCGGCTGTATTGTCAGACCAGACCCACACATTGAACCCAACTCTCTGATTGGCTGGAGAATCAAATATCAACGTTTCCGCTTCCACTTGTCATGAAAGCTCCCACAAGCACCCACGCAACCTCTGGCACTGAGTTGAAAAACTCATGCAGCGTACGCAGCCACAAGCATTCCTTTCATTTGCCTGTTTGCAGACTACATGGCAGGGATTTGTACCTCTTCAGTGCTGCATGAAAGTATTCACATCCGCTGGAATTTTTCATATTTTGCCGTGGTGCAGCCATAAACTTAAATTTAAGGGTAAATAACTCAGGTTCAGGACAATTTAATTGGGGCAGTCTGTGACCATAATTTTTTCAGCCTTGCCACAAATCCTTAAGAGGATCTAAGTTTGAACTTTGATTTGGCCATTCTATCAGATGGATGTGTAAATATGAATAAATCTAACGATTCCTTTGTCCCTCTGGATGCATGTTTAGGGTTGTTTTGCTGCTGGAAAGTGAACCTCAAACTCCGGTCTCAATACATTTGCAGCATCCGACAAGATTTTACCCTGTTTTTGTCCCGTTCCCTTTTCACCATCAACTCTGACCAAATTCCCAGGCCCTGTTACAGAAGAGCATCCCTATAGCATGAGGCGCTCTGGCCATCATGTTTCATGGTGAGAATGACACATTCAGGCTGATGTGCTGTATTAATTTTCCATCAAATGTACAGTTTTGTATGTGGCCTGATCCTTTTTTTTGGACTGACAGATCATCCCTGTCAGTTACCAGGAATGTCCTTGTTCAATTAATACTCTGCTTGCCTGGATTGCCGGTGTAGCTGGATAGCTATGTCTTGGAAGGTTTGCAGTTTGCCATGCTCTTTTTGCACTTAGATTTTGTATCACGGATTGAGATGTTTAAAGCTTGGAATATTGTTTCCTTTCCTAATCTGCTTCACAACATTCTCATGATGCTGTTTGTTCAACAGTGTTTTCTAACAAACCCCTGAGAAAAGCTACATTAGTGCAGAGATAACATTAGAGGAAAATACGAAATATGCACCCATTTTTTTCCAAATTTGTACTTGAGAAATGTTGCAAAGTTGTGAATCGTTTTCCTTCCACTTCAAATTTATAAACTGCGTGGTTGGTCTGTCGCATAAAATCCAATAAAAATTTAAAAAATCACTGAAATTTGTCTGTCAAATATATTAGCGTGAAACATTTAAAAACGACAGCAGTTGACTAGACTTGTGTTTGCAAAGTGAAAACGGGTACAGAGGTTCACGAGGTTTGAAGACTTTTCTATTGCACTGTATATTCTTATAGTTAAGCCGCCAAATGTGTTAAATCACCTACCCTAGGGGTGTCCAAAGTGCCAATCCAAGAGCCTTGGATTTATTTTTTGTGGCCTCAACTGCAGTTCAAGAATGACACAACTTTGTCCTGTCTAGCGCAGGTGGTTGATGCAGATGAAGAGGTTTTATTTTTAATCAGGGTAAAACAATTACCAACATATTTTCTTACAATGGAAAATGTTATGTATGATACACATTTGAGTTTAAATAATCATGTTTTTATAATAAGTAGACTATCATCTATCTAGAGATTTTTACCTAAAAGGTGACTTTGTGCAGACTGATCAACATTGTAAATGTGTCTCAATAACTGTCCTGCTGCTTTGTTGATAATAATTTGTTGAAAATAATAAATATAGGCCTATATTTAAAAAGAAGTTGACTTTGTTCCAACCAAATCAGCTTTTAGTTCATTTATTTCACATACTTAAAGTAAGCATTTTGAAAGCACGTAACACAAATCCTGTTTTAATAACTAAAATAAAATTGTTCAATCAAGCCCAAAAGAATTTTAAAACTGGATTATTTTCTGATTATTTTTCTTTTAATACAGCAAATATGTAGAATCCTTTTTTAAGTTTTGGATTCCAACATCCTTTATCTATAAAAAAAAACTTTTTTGAATTTAGTTTTTTTTTATTTTACTTTTGACCTGACAATTTTTGGTCCATATGTCAAAAAGTCTGGAGACCCTGTGTTCAGTGGATTCATTTTGAACACATTTACTATCAAATTCATAGTTTCATGCATGATTTCAGATTTCTCTGTAGCAACAATCCAGTCTATCCTCTCGCAATCAAACTCAAACTGATCCTTTTGTGTTTATCTTTTCTGACAATTCTGTGCATCTTCTTCAAACCACAGTTTCCATTACCGAGTATAAATATTGCAAGCCCTGCAAGTCTACAGTGGTGTTACGAGATTTCCACAAAATACCCCTAAGATGCAACTGGATTCTAATCAAGGAGACCCAGTGGAACGCTGCGTCTTCCACAACAAGGTTGCTTCTCGTTCCATCACAGTTGTGCTCCTACCCTCTTTGCCCCAGATGTGATCCCCCACCCCCACAAACCCCAAACTATAGCTTCAGACGACCGCAAGCTACTAATCGAGTGACACAGAACAGCAGTGAGCCTCATTATGCGACAGAGCTTAATTAGAGTGTTGCTCAGTCTCTCTCAAACCGCAGTCAGTCACTATTTCCAGATTCTACTTGGCCCGGGACCTGGAGAGATCCAGAGCACGGCCACGGCCTGCAAACACCGACCTGTGGCCCAACACACGGCCTTGCTTGAGGTATTTCAGCGTATATGGAGGTATATTTAGGCAAGCCCCATGTGTTGGATGCAAAGCGTATTGCATGCGGCTTTGGCTGCAGCGTTGTGTTTATACGATACGGTTCAAGAGTAACCGTAACTGCGGTTTTCTTGATAAAAATAAATATTTGGAGATGGCAAATTTGGCTCGAAATGTGCTGCAGTTGTGAGGATCACCAACCATTTATGGTTCGGGTATAAATATCCTTGAGGACCCCTGATAGGTTAATCTGTCATGTGGGGAGAGACTCAGTCTGCTGCAGAGTGACCTCGGTGTCCGTAATGTATTGCAGTCGGTCGTTATTCCTGGTGTCAGTGATTTGTTTTGGACCTTACGCTGTATAATTTCAGTGTCTGGTTCAAATCTCCATTTTTGTGGATGCATTTCAGAGTGTGTGGGGGGACAAAGCCGTAGAAAACAATTGCTATAATGTCCACGAAGAGGCTGGAAAAACATCGTCTGGGGCTTTTCTGCCTTGGGTCAAGTTTCTCCTGTGGCGTTCGGCAAAGCTCTGCCGAACGCCACAAAGCCTGCATGCTGGCCCATGCATGTCCACTGGAGAAACACACTGTGGAATAGATCCTGTGCATTCTGAAAGGAGATCATCCCACAGGCGGATTATCGGAGATAAAAAAAAGAATATTTCAAGCACAAACAATTTGGTCCAAATAAAACATCTTTATTGATTTTACTCTATTTTAGCAGTAACAAGTTCAGGTGTATTCTAATTAGAAATCTGAATATCTTCTCTTATGGACATAAGGATCAAAACAAGGAAGTAAAAGAAAGAACAGAGACTTGACTCTTTTCAAATAAACCCTAAGCCGATTTTGCTGTTGTTTTGTATTGATTTGACACTTTGCATAATTTGCTGTTCCTTTGATCAAGTCCTTCAATTCATTTCAAGCCATAGGAGAAAAAAAATGTAAATAATTAAAATGCCTATCCTGCTCTAATCCCTCGATCCAAAGAACATGGAAAAGTAGAACTTGAAAGAACACACCAAGGACGTAAAACACTGTTTAAAACAGGTTATGAAAAAACATCCCAAGCTTTGAACATTTCACAGTTCACTGTTCAGTCCCTCATCTGTAGCATAAAGGAAGCAATTTGTTGGAAGAAGCCCTCAAAAAAATCCCATTTGCAGTTTGACACGAGTCATACGGGAGAAGGAATTCAGGTTCTGGTTGTATTTGATACAGTAAGTTACAATAAAACAGCAATACAACAATAATAATGGGGAGTTATTTTTGAGTTTCCTCTTGAACAAAAACATGTTCTTAGTTCTTTATCTGGAATAATAAAAGACTGAGCAGCTGTAGCAGTAGACAGTATCTATACAATGTATTTGTCCCCTTGGATATTTGACCTTTTTATTTCTTTTGCAAATCAATCATAGTAAAAAAAAAATCTTTATTTTTTTTTAGCATAATAAGTGATAGCATAAATATTCTACCCTTCAAGTCAGTGTAGACTTTCAGTGGCAATCACATCAGAGACTGTGCGGATAGGTTTCAATCAGGTTTGACCATCAGATCAATGTCTAGGCTTTGACTGGGCCATTCCAGAACATCAGTCTTGTCATCTTCAAACAATTTCTATGTAGCTTTAAATTGATGTTTCAGATTGTTGCCTTGCAGGAAAATAACTGTTCTCAGAAGACACAGTTCTTATGCAGATGAAGACAAATTGTCCTCTAGGACATGACACATTTAAGAACAGAAGAAATCTGTTCTTCTGTTCTTTTATTATTTTTTTAACCACAATGTAGTAACATAAATACATCAATAATTAAATAAAATGTAAGAAAATAAAAATGACATTTTTAATGTTCTGCCAAAAAAGTAAACAAACTAAAAACATGGGAGATTTTCTTCACCATCAGATGTTATAAAACCAAAGCCACACCTTCAAGTCTGTTCCCTTTGACCCCGCTCAGCTTTACATTCGTCTTCTCTGTCAGCTGCCTCACTTGCAGCCACAAACAAAATCGAATGGCAGGCGTTGCTCACTGCATATTTCCATCTGGTCTCTGAGAAACGGTCACCTGCCAGGCTTCCCTGATTCCGCCGGATGTATCCGCTTGGCAGCGCAGCACTACTAATTATACTGATCCCAGTCTGGGCCTTGAAATTCCCGTCTTGCTTGACAGATTATTTTTGGGACAAGCCCAAACTTTTCTTCGCTCTTGATGTCTACAGCCCATCTGTTGTTCTTTTACTGAGTTTCTACAGCTTTTACAGCAAAATAATCGTACTTTCACTCCGCATTTAGAGAACCGCATATGTTCTCAAGACAAATATAGAGATTTTTTTTTTTTTATTTAGATGCCCCAGTTATTCAGTGTGTGTATTTGCTACAAATGTGGCTTCTTAGCGTTTTTAATGAGGATTTCAAAATTGGCCTGATCTCCCTATTTATTTATTTATTTTTGCATACTATACCACACAGAATGAATAAAACCAGCAATAGCAACTCCGTCTTGCTTCCCTCCACTCTTGTCTCCCCAGTCTGCTTTCTGTCAGTCTCCCTGAGGTTGGTGTGTTGTGGTTTGGACGCTAACATTTGCAGACAGAATATCAAACTCCACCACATCACTGCAACTTGTGGCCAGTGACCTGTGGCTGCCTAACCAGACCGTAGACTGGCTCACACTTTGTGTAAACAGACAAATCCTAACATGCACCACCAAAGAGGTGAATGTAAACACTTTTTTTGTTTTTCACCACATCACCTGTGCTGAAGAAAGGAAATCGCATGACAGTAGAGTCAAGTGTTTCGTTTTCCATATATTTGTTTTTATTTTGATGTTTAATAAACGGGTTACATTTTGGGTGAGTTTTACAGTTCTGTTTTGGGCTCTTCTCCTGCTTGCTTCACGTCCTGAAAAAAAAAAAAAAAAAAGAAAGAGGATTTAGTGAGTGACATACAGTTACACGTATTGTACAAGTTAACTTGTATCCTGTTTTCAACAACAACTTTAGCTGAGTGATAAAAAGTATCCATTTTTCTTGAACTTTTTGACATTTTATTCAGTCGCTTCTTTTCAATGTATTTGAATATGTGTTTACTTGAAACGCCATTACATTATTGTGCAGGGGGGAAAAAATAATAACCGATTTCCAAACGTTTTTACAAATAAAAATCTTTGGACACACAAACACGCTGCGGTACAGGTCAAATGAGACTTTGGTCTAAATGCAAAAACGCTAAACGCCTGTTCTTGGGAAACAAGACGCACCACTCTGAACACATCATTTTTTCATCCAACAGTGAAACGTGGTGGTGCCAGTATCATGCCGACAAAATGCTTTAATGAAGGTGCTCAAGGGGAGCTGCTCAAAACTGGAAAAAGATGAACTGAGCTAAGATCACTGAACCCGAGGGTCGTCTTAATGCCAAAAACAAAAGTAAAATCCTATAATTTCACTGTCATGATGTTTGTCCTTGAAACAAACTGACTCCGATTGTTTATGTAGTGCAGATTTGATCAAGGAGGCAATGATGTGTTCACTATTGTATTACACCTAACACCTCAACCTGTTGTTTTTTCAAAGTTCAATATGATGAATTCTTATTTACACATGCAGAAGGACTTGTATCCATCCATCGTCTCTGGATATTTTAAAAATTGTTTTCCACTCTACATGCTGAGGTGCTATGGAGACAGTTTGCTTTGAGAACATAGAGCCACAAACGGTCGTCCTTCAGTTTGCCTCCAAACTGCTACGCCCAGCTGTGCTGGGTTCCTGTGTTTTAACTGGCACACACAAACACACGCATGCATTCATGCACGCATGCCCGCCCACACAAACATAGACAATTATAGCCAGGAAATCATATAGATGCTTCTGTTATGTAAGGAATGAATTTAAATTGTTTCCAGCTTATAAAAAGTTGGCATTTTTGAATTTGGCAGTAATTTAGACTGAAGCTAATGATTATTTACAACGGACATGGCAGTAAGAGGACGTACGGCGATAATTGAGGAATTCACATGTGAAGAATTTCAGGTCAGACGCGACGGATTTACCAGGAGAGGGATTTAAGAGCTTTACTTTATTGGTTTGTGACAAATACTCTGAACATTTTCTTGTTCTTCTTTGAGTTACCATTTCACACGTAAAAATCGTTTGTGCTGCACTGCCTCCTAAACCTATTTTTGTGTCATTTTTCTTATGTAACCTGGAGAAAGCGTGAGATTAAAAATCAAATTTTCAAGAATTTTAGTAGCTGTGTTTTCTTTACAAATGTGTGCAAGAGTTTGTCAATATTCTGTTAATGTTGAAAAAAAAAATAAATTTCACAATTACAGTGTTTCCATTAAATAAGAAAATGCAATTAAAATCACTTGAATAAGTTTGTCCACTCGATAAGTCATTAAGAAACATTCTGCACCGTCATCCTCCTGTTCACTTCCTGTCATCTCCTTTGTCTTTTCTGCCAGTAGCAACATCCGGTTGTTGATCATGTGACTCGTGTGATGCACACAAAAAAAGTGTGCAAAATGTAAACATTTTCATAAACCCTATAACCACCTCATCCTCTTGCAATACGTTTTCATCAAAAAATGTGAGTGTTTTCAAAATTGTTTATGGGAAATGTTTCCATTAAGCCAATTTATTTTTGTAATTCCAATTTGTGCACTTATGTGGTCAATGGAAATGCATTTACTATAATCTTGGCCCTCAGTGCAGCTGTTAGCTTTAGCCTCCGTAACCAATTAGTCTGGATTGATAACAAATTAAGATGCAAAGTGAATTTATTTTCTGCATGAGGTCACTTTTGGAGGGTGAATGTTTTCCAACAACGCTACTGCTTTCTTTCCCTTCACGTTAGAAAAAAATAATGACATACTTATTTTTTCTATGATAATTATTAAGTATTTGTGCAGTCAGTTGAACTAAATTTCCACCAAAGTTGGTACGAATTAAGCAGTCGTTGAACTGGGTGTCGGTTTTATTTATTTATTTATTTTCATTATCTATGACAGCATTTTTTATTGTATTCACACAGTTATTAATTATTCATAAAAAGTGATGGCACAGATAGGAAACTAGTTTCAGATAATGGCTCACCTTCAGTTCTCCATTTAGGAAAGATTGACAGAAGTCCCGGACACGCTCTGTGGAAATTTCTCCTTCAGGTAGGAGCCACTTCATGTCGGAATGTTTATCATAGAGCCCGACCCGAGGCAGGTCTGTTGACTTCAGGCCAAAGTAGTTGAGTGACTTGAAATTGGACTTTATGCCTCCGTTGATAAGCACGAATAAGAACTGGAACAAATAAGTTTAATTACATCATGACATCAAACGTCTGATCCCTTCGTTTATCTAGGACAGAACGTCCATAAAGCCTACTGGGAGTGTACTTTTACTTTAATTGTCCAAATACTTCTGTTTGAACTCACTGACATCTCTAAAGTGAAGTTTAACATGAACCTATTTTTCTCTAGAAAAATATATTTCAGGAATATCTTCACCTTGCCTGTGAACTCGGGGGCCAGAGCTCCCAGTCTCTCCTTGAGCTCGGTATATTCTTTACTCCCCCTGTTGGCAAAGAGCACAAGGTGTGTCTTCACCTCTGAATTGAACAGGCCCACAGCTGTCTGGGAAAATAAAGAGAGGCAATTGAACATCATGAGACTGTTAAGATGCCAGACATACCTATTTCCACTTGTGGAGCTCTTTAAGGGCCTCTAACTTGACCGGCTCTATTGCAGCACTTGAAAAAGTATTCTTTCATGACAGCCTTTTCCATTTTTGATCACATTACAATCACAAACCTGGCTGGGATTTTAGTCGACAGACCATTACAAAGCAATGCATAATTCTGACGCAAAAAGGAAAATGAGACAGGAAATTAAAAATGTTTAGTGGTTTACATACAGTATGTACTCAGCTTCCTTTATTCTTTTTCTGAATTGAATCCCTTGCAACTAATTAGTTCCGGAGTTGTTTGGTAAGCAAATAATCATTCTGTGTAATACTGTAAATCCAGCTGTTCAATGAGGCCTCAGAAGTTTGTAAGAGAACAAACAGTAACATGAAACCCTGAATATTGCTCTCTACCTAAACTGAAAAACACCAGCAAGGAGATCATTAATCAGAGAAACAGCCAGGAAGCCAACGGTAGCTTTGGAGGAGCTGCTGAGATCCACGGCTCTCCTGGGAGGATCTATCTGGCTAAAGATTTTCAGGGGACTCTGCAAGCATGTAGAGGAAGATACTAGTCAGGTGAAACCAGGTTTTTTTTGTTTTGTTTGCTTTAAAATGTGTGGTGGAGAACTAATATTGCACATGAAATATGGAAAGCTGATCGAAACGATACCCTGAAATATCTGCTGTTGTACCCGCAGTGAAAGGTGCTCCAATAAAGTGCTGACTCTGAGGGGCTGAGTATAAATAGAAGATCCACCTTTTGGACTTTTAGTCATGAATACATTTTAAATCCCTGTCCCTCTAGTTCAGTTATGTAATGTTTTGTGTTGGTCTACCAATAAAATTCAGTAGAATATGAAAAATTCAAGAAAATTCAAGTAGTTTAAAAACTTTTGCAGGACACTGAACATGTTTTAAATTTTGAGCAACTAGCTGTTTCTCTCCTATTTGTCTTTTTAATTGTCATTTTGTCTTGACTTGAGTCATCAATTTGTATTAATTGCTGATTTTGTGTTAATTAAGAAAATACATTGTGTATTACATATTATTTGACTGTAAATGGATGCATTTTTCTAACATTCATTCGAAAGACTCCAGTGCTTTCAAAATTGGTATAAAATATAAAATATTTTTCATGGTATCAGTACAGAAGTTTATTTTTTCTCTAGTTTAACACCCCTACTCACCACTTGGTCGTATTCTGTGATGTATCTGAGCTCATTGGTGGAGATGAAGTTCACAAGTCCATCAGACTTTAACGTCTTGATCTCATCGAGAACTAGGTTCTCCTGGTGGTTATCTACCTGGATCACAAGACAGATGCGTGTGACAAAGTTAGAATCATCATCATCTCAAAACCCCCTGCATCCCTAATAATAAAGACATGCATAAAATCTTTAAATGGTTTAAGCACTTTTCTGAAGAGACTGATGGTTCCTGAAGAGATGCTGAAGTCAGCCCACACTTCCTTCACTGTGCAAATGGCTGCAGGGACAAGGTCAACTTTCTGTGACGCTGCCAGAAGTTCCTCGTATCCAAAGCTCTCCTCATTCTAAAAGAAAAAAAAACAGATAGTGTCAATCTTCTCTTATCACGCCATCCACACTTACTTCTTCAAAAGTGTGTCTTCATGACATGCTTCTGCGCCGTCTTGGCCTCGACTGCTGATCGCCTTCCATGAAAATGCAATCACTCTGACATAAATCTTATGTAACCTGGCCAAGACTGTCTGAGGTTGCCGTGGACTGTCGGTGGGAAAAGAAGTGGAAAAGTTAAAGAGAGAAATGGAGGCTGCCTCAAAGAGGGGTGAATCATCGCTATTTTTGAGACACTGTTTTATGAGCTCTGGCAATCTGATTTTTCATTTTGAAGCCTCCATGTGATCATTCTCTGTGAGTCACTGCTCCAATATTTTGGTCTCATGATGCCTCCAGCATCCAGCTCCGTGCTATCCTCATATGCTCTTGCTTCTCCACTCTGCTCCTCGTGAATCCCCTCCCTGCACTTTGCAGTTGCGGACATAAAAGTCTGCCGAGCCAATCCCGCAAGTCTTAGTATGTATTTCCTGTTAGTTCTTCCGTCTTCCCACACAAGCAGCGTCTGGCCAAGGAAGTTTGGACAGAAGGACACTGTCTCTTCTCTGCCAAAGGTGTGGTGACATTCGTCAAAATCTATTTGTGAGAATATCGTATTATAATGAGCAGGTTAGGAATGGCTGCTTTTTAGGTTTCGCATTTTTCATCTTTGCCAGAATTTTTCTTTGCGCGACTTTCTTTCTTCCACTGTTCTATGAAGCTCAGGTTTTTGACATGTATCACAAGTAGTTGTCAACAGATTTCCCACCTGAGCATTGTATCTCTTCAGCTCCTCTAGAGTTACCATGAACCTCTTGGCTGCTTCCATGATTAATGTTCTTACCCAGCCTGTTGACCGCCATGTCCTGGTGGGTTTGCAGTAGCGATGGGCAATTATCATATTGTGTAGGATGTAGCACTAGTAGCTTTAATCATTTGACATGAGCAAGGGCAAAGAAAGAGGATGATATGACGTAAATATCCGAGGATCGGGATTCAGCTGTGTTGAGGATCTCCATTTATGCCTTATATGGTCAACAGGAGATCATCTTAAAAGCTCTGTTTCTCCACAACTGTCTCTCGGACCTGTCTTCTGTTATTCCTTGGCTTTCATTATGCTGCTTGTTTACTAAAGTTTTCCAACAAACCTTTAAGGACTTCACAGAACAATTGGATTTATGGTTAGATTAAATTACACATAAGTGGAGTCTGCTTACTAATGAGGTGATTTGTGGGGTCAGTTGGCTGCACTGGGCCTTATTAAAGGGTTTTCGGAGTTAAAAGGACATGAATAACAACCCTCACAGATTTCTCCTGATAGAAAATGTGAAAACCTCCACTTCTCTAATATGATCAGTTGATGCTGTTTCCTGATTAGCTGACTTCTGAAGGCGTCATTAACTCCTCTGACCTCCAGGAATCCGATGACCACCACTTCAGCGGAGTCGATGAAGGCCTTAACAGCTTCCGCATCATCAAGCTTCGGAAGGCCGCTTTCTGTGAAACAAAGACATAACACCACATGGCGTGAGCAGCCGACTGTAGTGGCTCTACTGTCACTTTCAGAACCATACAGACTAAACTCGTTATAATGCTAGCCGCTAGTAAGACTGGACAAAGGCACAGGATTGGTTTGGGGTGAACTCGAACATAAACAGATTAGAATGCTAACATCAGGAATCCTGTTTCTCCTTTCACTTAAACAGATCAATTTATTCTCAAGTAGGTTCAAATGTTTCTTTTCATTCAAATGCAAAATAAAAATAAGCAAATTACACATTCCTGTTTTCTAAGTCGCCAATAAGATAAGAGTGGGCAGAAATAAGTCCTTTGAATAATAACTGAAGTCACTAAAAAGGCATTTATATACCTGTACAAGTGAGAAACACAAAATGTAGGTGAATAAAATACATGGACACAACAAGAAGAGCTCTGGCATAAATTTCAACATTTGTTTTTTTAAGCTCAGTCTGCAAGTTGTAAAAAAAAACATGGAATTGTAACCACCTCAACCTTCTATTTAAACATTTAAATGTATTTGTACACAGTTCATAGTTAATAAGGAATCTTAAAAAAAAAAAAAAAAAAGAAAAAAACGTACATTATCAGGACAAAACACACTCATTCAAAATTACTCGTTTCAACAATGGTTAATGTTACTGCTAAATTTTAGTTGAAAGTTTTCCAGGTATTTTTACTGCAGAGTAACAAGCGATGTGTCTTGTTTGGGACCTGATTCAATCTGGGATCCAATCCTGTTTAAGGCATTTTTAAACGAGTCCTTGCAGAAACTAAAGTGATACTGATTCTGATGTTGGCTTTTGTATTGTGTGTGAATTTATACCTACTCCATCACCAGCAACGAAAATGTGCATGAAACTGCTTGTTTTCATGCACACCAGCTTGAAAACCTGATATAGGGCGAGTAAATGATTTATTTGTTTTTACCCTTTGTTTCCCACAACAGTCTTAGTGTTTTTACCCAGTATGGTACGAGGCCACAATGACTGCTGTAGAGTCCAGCAGGTCATGCCATGTGCTCTGTACTCAGAGATCGCTTGTAATTGTGGGAGAGGTGATTAGAGAGTAACAGAAACACTACACATCAAATTTTAAGACGTTTAAAGCAAAGTGTTAATTTTTTTAGTTAGAACAACTTTTTCAGCAAATTTTATAGATGCACAATTAACTGGGACCTCAATAAAAACGATTGTATCAAAACAGAGACTAAACATGTTAATGTTAGATTTCATCAAACTGTTCCTCTTAATAACCCTGGAGCAAGATACAAGTTTTTCTGTTCTGTAGTTGGTAAAAAAAAAAAAAAAAAAGTTCCTGAAAAAAAAACTGATTTGAGAAACTGCAATGTCCAGAAAATCATGAGTGATTTAAGTTGGATACGATTTTAATACTAATGTAGACCATGCAATTGTAATTTAAAGTACTCTGTTACATGGAGCTTCACTCTGAAGCTTCACTCTGAAGCTCCATATTTGTAAGCATATTTCACCAATACCAAAATGGGACTGAGTATTAGCAAATACCTGACCTTCAAATTGTCAGATCAGAATCTTGAACAAATATCCTGATTGACACACAGAAGTAATCTCTAGTGGCTCGTTGCTTCAAGGGAGGCACAAAACTGTTCAAAGTGTTATCAGAGTGGAAACGCTCTAGAGAAGGTGCACAGAAAAACTCAGAGAACATATGAAGTAATTTACCTTTGTCTGCGGCAACAACAGAGGACACCAGAAGGGTCAAACACAGAGTGACCAGCATGTTTGGACCAATTTAGCTCACAGGGAAGAAGGCAAAGAGAAAGCCAAGCAAGGAAAGCCCAGGACACTATGTCTGTTCTTTTCTGTCCCCTCTGCTCTATCTGTGATGGTTGCCTCATGGCTGCCAGCAGAGACGCAGCAACGTCTGTGGGTTGTGATTGGAAGCTCTGTGGGAATCATCCAGGTGCTCCTCAGAAGTCAGACAATCAGCAATCTTAGACTACGTGTCACTGTGCCACAGGAGACACGTGTGAGTGCGTGTGTATGTGTGTGTGTCTCCGTATCTAACTGTAATGTAGGGATGACGGTATCAAAACTCACACGGTCGGTTCCACCGGTCTTTCATTTGGCTCCGTCATACGTTCACATTCCTTAAATGTTTGCACTTTTATTTGCACTTTTAATCTGAGAAACATGCAGAGAAGTTGCAGTGAGTGTTTAGGATGCTTGTGTGAGCAGCAAAGCACCAAGTTTAAGCAAAGCGCAGTTTTCTACTTTCACCACATGATGGAAACGTATCCCATTTATTTACCTCCAAGCAGAACGCAGCCATCTCACTCTCTGACATGAACACCAGACTTTTCCAGTTTGACATTATTGTTCCCAATATTTCTGTTTTCTAAAAAAAAAAAAAAAGACATTATTATAAACATAATTGTTGTTTATTTTCTTCTTTATATTCAGAGCTTTTACACATGGTGACATTATTTTGCCTTTGAATTATTTGGGAAAGCCCAGATGACGATGTCCTCTCTTTGATGGCTTCTGATTAATTTACATTTGAGATAAATGGATGCACACTGGCAGATGCATGTTAGGGCATCATCAGTAACTAATTTATGGAAATTATCACAAAAAAAAATCTAAAGAAAGCTGTCAAGACAGGCGTAAGACAATGGTGGTCATCCACCATTGTGTCCAAATGTCAGATGCCTGATGCTTCAGTTTATGGAGACATTTTGAAAACGTCTGGCCATCAGCAAAGAGACGGATTCTGTGTCTCAGAGATGAGATGTGATGTGTGCATTAACCGTGGAACAAAAGCAAAATACACTGTGAAGATTCTGTTTGAAATAGGTGAATAAGTGCTAAACATGGACTGGAAAGCCACTCAGGGAGACCGAAGCCGTTACTCTGAAATGACCGGATTACAGTTTGCAAATTACACACAGCGACAAAAATTCTAGCAAATGATTGTTAGTTGTGGGATACCAAGAAAGCTTAACTCGAGTTATCAGTTTTTAAAGGAAACCATGCAAAATAATAATACGTGTAAACGTATTACACATAAACTCTCTCTCGTTATTCTGGTATTTAGCAAATAGAAATACTGACCACAGGCAATAAAAGTCTTAGTTTGATTTAATGTCAGACAGCATTTTATAATTGAATATTTAAACAATGACCAGAAAAAGTTACAGTCAAACAGCTAAAAAATATGTTTTCTTGATGCTGAAAGTGTTCAAAATACTAACAAAGGTACATGTATTCAAGATGGCATTTATTAAGAAAAATTGTTAAAAGGGCAATTGAGGTAACATACAACTGCACTTTTTCTTGAACAATAGCTTCATTTTGGGAAAAAAATTGCTACACTTGAAATTACACAAAGAAGCTTGATGAACATTTAATTGGGAACCTCACAAACTCTCCCCTTGTATCATTAAAATCTAAATACATGTTCTAAAAAGACTTAGAAGAAAATGAGTGTTCTTTTGAAAACCTATTCTTGTTGTGCCTTTTTTTGTCTTATCCAGAAGTCGGTTTACAAGTGGTCTCTAAATAAGACAGAGACACACACAGCAGGGATATAAAGGCTTGGTGGGAAACTTTGAGAATTTTAATGAACCAGAAGACAAGCGATCCTTAAACTGTGCAGAGACTGGAGAGGAAGTGGAATATAAACGTATCAGATAATCAGAAATATCAGCCAGCACACAAGAACAATTCAGGAAATATTGCTAAACTTCTTCGACCAACATGTCAACACCTCTAAATAAATTGCCAAAGCAAAAAAGCAAAGTCAGTGTCTTAAAATACATTTACTCCCACAGGTTGAACTACTTGGAGGATTAGACTAAAATAAAGTATGCATGCAGATCAAAAGGTAAAAGGTTTGAATTCACAGGTGCTGGTCTGTCCAGAGCAGCAGCAGGACAAAGTGGTAGCATCAAATCTGGACTGATAGTGCAACAGGCAGTTAGTTGAACATATGATAGTGAGTCAAGACAAATTTTGAGTGAAATAAATAGTATCCAAAACATGTAAATGTGTTTGAATCAGATTTATCAAAATTAGAGAAATTGCAGCGCATCTCAGTTGCAAAACTTACTGCTAATATCGCTACAAAAAGTGATTGAGCAGCACGATCAATCATTTTTTGGCCTCTTCCCCAATGTGCGTGATGTAATTGAATATTTTATATCCTTTAAACTCGCTGTCTTCTGCTCAAAATAAACGTCTCCCCAACTTTATTTTTTTAGCGTATCCGAGAGTAATTAAAGTTACTGAAGTGCTGACACAGATGCTTTGCCAGCAGTAAAGCTGGCGTTTACAGCATTCCTGACGCAAAGAGAACAGGAAGGACAGAAATAAATCCGACATGTCAAACTCCTTCAGGAATAGTGTTAAATGTTCCACAGGCTCACAAAGAACGATGCTTAGGATGAAATTACAGGTCAGGTTTCTCTTAAGGCTGGTGCTGCTCATAAACATTGTTCATGTCAAACTATAGTTTACGCTGGGGAATACATGTGAAAACAAGCGAAAGCAGTCTGCTTTCAGAAAAAAACAAAAGTGTGTAGGCGCTTTAAATGTGAATTCCAGAATAGAAAAAATGATCAGAAAAATAAATAAAAAATTAAACACTCTTGGCTGTAATGTTCAGTAATGAAAGAGGAAAATAAATTAATACTATGTTACAGAGTCTTAAGTCAGCAATTGGAAAAAAAAAATCTGCCTAGATAAAAAGCAGATATTGTCTGAAACAATCGTCTTGTGAAGATGAACTCATGCAGAGATTAAAAACCCTCCACAAACTTGGAAGTTGGAGAGATCTTGGTGTCCTCAATCTGTCACCACCCCTTTGTACAGCGCCAATGAAGAACAGGTCACATGGTCTCCAGAACCCACAGGCAGCCATACTGTAATGTATATGCACCGCAAGGTCCACAGGAACCACTGGAACACCATACATGTTACGTTTGTGGCGTCCTCTCATGATCCTGAGCAAGGTGGGGAACATTTGTTTGTTTGGAATAAAATATCTCATATCTTAAGTGGTAAATAAATCACAGTGTCTGTATCTCAATCTGCTTAAAAAAAAAAATTGCCCATGATTTTCTCAATTTTTTTTCCCCAAAACACGTGCAACAAGACCTTTTCTGGCATTTATAAAGCTATGTTTTAATACAATATCACACATTTTTTGTCATTTATTTCCACCTATTCTCTCACAAGTGTAGCTGTTGCATGAAACTCTTCCTTCCTGTCTTTTCCTCAGTTTTAAACTCTTTCGAGTCCCTCTTGGTAGCGATCAGTGTGGGTGGTCACAGCTCAGCAGCAGCCAGAGCTGACACTGTGCAGACAGAGAGTAAGGTTTAGCTTCAAGCGTCAGTGATGTAATGCAGGTGAGCCCGAGGATAACAGATTACAGCTAATAAGACTAAGGCCGGGTTATTTCTCGACCATCAATTACATAACCTCTACCCTCGTTTTGGCTTTATCACAGCTTCCGTGAGTGTGCGTGCGTGTGTGTGTGTGTGTGTGTGTGTGCGTGTGTGTGTGTGTGTGTGTGTGTGTGTGTGTGTGTGTGTGTGTGTGTGTGTGTGTGTGTGTGTGTGTGTGTGTGTGTGTGTGGGTGATCTTCTGGCACAGACTGTTGCTCACTTATACATCTCACTCATGCTACCCTAAATGCTCAGGATGGAGTAGCTTGACAGTGAGAAACAGAACCTATACAAAAAGTGAAAGTAGATAACTTATCCGAAACAATATTGCAGCAAAAGACGGAACGCGGTGGGAAGTGAATGATTAATCTAAAATTTTATATATGAATAATTTCAAAAGTGCCATGTTTCCTCTTTTAATGCACTTGATCATTGTTGCCGTCCACTAATACAACATGTGCTTTTTCTGTGGGAAAGTAAGCCGCCTATGCACTGTGCCATCAGACCGCACACAGTCAAGTAAAGCATTTTAAAATTCTGAAAATGTGTGCAAAGTTTTTGTGTGGCTTACCAATAAAACACAAACGTGTCCTATTATTTATTCAAATAACCCCTGATGACTTTGCAGTTAGTCTGTCACAATGCAAAATAAAATCTATGTGCTGCTGTCAACATTTTTACTACTGTAGTAAAATTATCAATCAGCTTTGACCTTGCGTCTCTGTTCCTGCTGTCAGACACATTCTCACTTTCCTGACATTTCACGACTTTCAAGACAGCTGCCAGCATCCCCGGGCCTGGCCGTCCAGGCGAGTTCAACCTTAGAGCGGACTGCAATGTGCTAAAAGAAACACTGAAAACCACCAAAGTTTTTATGGCGCCCACAGGTTCTTGCCGCTCTTGATCTTGAAATGCGTGTCTGCATTCCGAGACAACCAAAGTTGAACTTTGGTGTGACCTGTGCAAGGAGGAAAAGGAGAAGCCTTCCTGTCTAAGAAAACACGAGGATGGATGTATGCGAGAGAGAATGGAGACAAAGAATGATACTTCTGTTCTGCTCTAACCTTCTTTGTACAGGTCCATCTGAAAGTCAATCATTGCAAACAGAGAATGTTATTAATGTATTTTACCATAAACTAGAGATGGGTTTTTACAGTGTATCTTTTTCTTAGGGACTAAAATTGGTTACATTTTTGTTGGTTATGTACCTTTAAATTTTTCTTGATTAAAAAACAAAAAACATGAATCAATATGGGAACGTTTATTAAAAAGTTACATATTTAATGGTTGCCCTATTTTTTTCACAAAATGTTTTTTTTCTATCTATCATATTTAGTTGTATTTTCTATTTTTTCTTTCTTCCTGTCTTTTTTAAGAAGCTCAAGAAAAGAAGAGAAGTAAGGAAAACATCCTGACCAAAGACGATCATGCGTGTGATTCACATTCTGGTTGTCAAGGCATGAAAACATCTAAAGCATCTCAGGTTCTGCTCTGTTTGGGTCACCAGTGAATGAGGACGGCTTTAGATGAAGATAGATTCAGCAGAGATAGAAACAAAGACTCAGAACAAGCAGTTGGAGCGTTTGCCTGCCTTGACCTACATGGGCCAATCCCAATCCTATTAGGCTGTTAGCTGCTCATTTAGCCTCAGTGTGAAGAATGATGGTGTCATGTCAGGCCAGCGTGACAAACAGCACCTTTGGAGGCTCTGCAGTTTGTCTTGTTTTCTAATTGCCTGAACTGAACATCTTGAACGGTTGGGTGTGGTTTGGACAGGAAACATATGAAAACAAACATTTACGTTAGTTTTAATGTTGCAATTGGCAACACTTTGGCTTTACATGTAAGCTCTCGCCTTTCAGTTATATAGGTAGTGAAGTTTATTGATTGTTTGGGCATGAATAGTAGATATTTTCACACTAGATTTTGAATATTGTTTTACTAAGTAGGACAGAAATTAAAATACTTATTGTACAACTTTTGTCTTGCCATTTTTTTCTGAAGTTGATGGTTGAAGCCACTAAATTCTGGAGTGATGGCTAAGATTTCATGCTTATCCAATCATGTATTGTGCTTGAGTTTGCTTGTACATTCAGGTGTGTCCCTTGAGGAACGCCTTACTTTGGATATGCCGTCTGCAGACTGACCTACTTGCCAAAGAATGTTGTAGTAAACACAAACCTTGTGCACTCTGATATGGTGCGTTCACTGATGTGAAAATTGACCAAATACAGTCATCAAAAGCAACTTATCGGAGCATTTTCGGTGGTAATCCTTTATTCCAAAGCTGGATATTCTTACTTGAGGCAAAGGTAATCTTTTGGACTTTGGAAAAAGGAAAAAAAAAGAAAAATAAGCAACAAAAAGGTGAGCTCAGAAAAGTCTGAAAAGCAACATCTTAACTTTTCATGTTGTTTGGATTTCTACTTGAACTGTTGAAAATACTGGATCATTTACAATACACTCAGATTTCCCTGCGTCCAATCTGCTTAGACCTCCTGTTGAGGGACTTTTCATCATATGACACCAGGAAGACGTCTCGCAAAAAGGTGATGCATGCATACTTATACCCTGCAGGCATATTTTTGGGACTCCCACAGAAAACATTCCTTGTAAACAACATTAACAAGGATGCAGAGTAACGGTGTGTGTGTGTGTGTGCGTGCGTGTGTGTGTGTGTGTGCGTGCGTGCGTGCGTGCGTGCGTGCGTGCGTGCGTGCGTGCGTGTGTGTGTGTGTGTGTGTGTCTGTGTGGCAGCAGTTTGAGTGGCAGGGTGATGACTCAGACCTCAGATTTATGAATTGCAAATACATCATTTTCCCAAAGCTTTCACAGTAGACAGAATAAATTATATTTGTGGTGCATGTTGTTAAGGAAATAATGCAACAGTTATATTCCCTTTCAGCCTGAATGTGCCTAACGTTTTACTCTGAACACTTTGTTCCTCGTGGATGCTCCAGGGCAGAGAAGTCCAGGCATCTCCAAGTGGTCTGTGGCTATCAGGAGCTAATCTTTGCAGAGTTGTTAATGATAAGAACAAATCCAGTTGAAGCACAAAGGCAGATTTACAAACTAATTAATCCAAAATGAAGACCACGCATGCTCCGTCTGTGACTTTCTAAATTTAATCCTATTGCCAGTGGAGACAAACAATAGGCAGATTGTTATTTTGATCCCAGGTACCAGCAAGTAAACATGAGAGTGGCTGAATTTAGAAAGTGGCACATTAAACTCAAAATAATACTCCAACACACTGGCAGCTTCTTGTTATTTTGTTATCCTGCCAACCTCTGAGGAGTCCGTCTTTTATTGCAGAGAGGAAATCTCATATCCACCACAAAGAATTGTCTCCTTTATTTCTATCAGGAAGTAGGAGCTCAATAAGAAGATGCTGTGAATACAATAAGGTACCACGTCACAAAATGTATCAACATTCTGTATTCCAGGTATTTTTTTTTATTTTTTATTATTTTGCTTGTCTTTCTCTGTTACTCTGCCAGGATTGTCCGTCTGTAAATTTCGCAAACAAAAAAGCGGAAAATATTATTATTTCTGTAAACTCTTGTAATCGTGAAATGTCTACGTGAATCGCTGGACACGTCCACCTCGTCAGGATTGAAAAAGAGATGTGATAATCAGCTTCGGGACCGATTTCTGAAGATTTGAGTAGTGAACACAAATTCAGGCAAATTCTAGATTCTCTAAAATGTCCTTTTTGCCTTTTTGTTTCATGTGGCTGAGTACCAAGGAAAAGCCCAACAGATTTACTTTCACAAGTATATAAGCACATATATAATTTTTCCCATTTACATAAATACTTCTACCACTACACTGTCTTGTTGATATTTCTGTCTCCAGGACAAGTATGTTCACTAATTCACTACACATGGCTTCTCTTTCCCTTTACTTTACTTCTTCAGTCTTGAAATGTTTTCATCCCACTCAGCTAAGCCGTGTGACAGGTCCTCCACTTTCCCCACCCACCTTTACATGCATCTGCTTCAGGTCACAGTCAAATTACCCGACAAAAGGTTTTCAGCCAGTGTCTGTCATTGTCATGCCACAGCGCTCAGGGAAATGTGCCATCTGTGTCCTCCTTTTTTAAGGGGTTTGAACACCTAACCGATGCAAAGACACCAACACATATTGCTTTACAGAGGCCACAGACAAAGTTGTTGACACAAGCAAATGACAAACCATCTATAAAAAAAATTAAAAATAAAAATAGCTTCTCAATATTGTGATTTTCAAAGATGATGATGATTTTTATTCACTGTTAAATATGATTTTAATGAAGGATTCTGATGCACAACCACCAATCAGTTAGCGTTGTATAGAAAACTCAAACAAAACAGTGATGTCAGAGCCTGGCCATTGCCTTGCTAAGCAGCTCGGTTCCATTCTCATCTCCCTTCAGTCTGGACTTTCTCCCATTGAGCTTGATTTCTGACTTCAACAGACCCCATGCCTCGAGGAAGCAATCGTTTGGCAATAGCCGAAGGTTCAGACCATCTGGAGCTGGATTTTACAAAGCTAGTGCTCTTAGTGGACTGAAAGGTTGGACAACATTGGCTTGTTATTTTAGTTTTTGTAGCAACAAGCTGAGTGTTGCTGTTGGACTTCTGTAGTTCTGTACTCTCATATTAAGGCATAGATTTGCCCAGTAGAGTGGTGCAGGGCGGTAAGCAGATCACACTTTTAGCGATTAAATGTCTTCAATTGAGTTGCAGGTGTAGAAACTTTTAAATATATTTCCTCACAAGCAGAATTAATATTTTCTTTAATTTAGTTGCATTCCTTCATGTCAAAATGACGATGAGTGCTATTTTTGGTTTACGTAGAGAGAGGAGAGCTGTTGATGTGATGTACTGGCAATTTCTTTATATCTATTGCTGGAGATAGGCACCAGTGACTCTGCGACCCGGCACCGGGTTAAGTAGGTATAAAAAGCAGATCGTGTAGATGGATGGATGAGTTGTTTAATTATACCTTTCAGCAACCTGCCATAACCTGGCACCAGAACAAATTTGGCTTTTAACCCCAGTTTCTGCTTCACTGACTCCAAACGGCTGCAATAATCATAATTAGCAAAGCCTTCGGTGGTAATAAAGTCAGAGACGAAGATAGATGTTTTGTGCAAAGCACTCACATTTATTGCTTTTGCTGCAACAGTTTTTCTCGACTCAGACAGAGATGGTATCCTTTGCTGAAGCATAATGTGATTTACATATCCCTGATGGAAGACCAACATGACGTTCGGCTGTACAACAGGAATTTGCTCGCGTTGAATCAGCAGCCTTGAAGAGAATGGGTGTGAGAGAAGATTGTAACACTCCTGAGGTGTCGCATTGATCCATTTTCAAAGTCCCTTTTGTTACATTGAAAATACACGGAGAGCATTCTATCGGTTTCCTTCCCTTTGTGCGTAAAGAACTGGGTGTAAGGAAGATAGAGACAGGAAAAGAGGAAAAATGGAGGCAGAGATAAACGCAAGATTTAAAAAAAAAAAATGAAAGAAACATATGGAAAGGCAGGGAACAAATGAAGTGCAGAAGGGATTCCTCTTTTATTTCCAGGTCAAATGTCTATAACATCAAAAGCTGCTTCATCTGTGCAGCCTGAAGGTAATAGATTATCCACGTGATGGACAACATTAGGACCACATGGGGGAGAACAGTGGCAAAAAGGGTGAAGGCAAAGGAAGGAGGGCTAAACAATTCCATATTTCGCCAAGTCGCTGAGCTCCATGTCGCCGAAGGCTTCCCATGGGCAGACCACTGTGAAGTCTGTGCCAAGACCCTCCATGCCTGGAATGTCATCTCCAAAACTAAATCAAAGAAACAAAGAAGCTTTGATTAGAACAAACGGAAAACCTGAAGGCTGGAAATATGGCCTAAAATATTAAAGTGAATCTGTCAGGTTCTCACCCCTTCTGGCCTGGTTTAGGTGCCTTGCTCTTGAAGGTACGAGCGGCCCTCTGCTTGAATTTGGGAGGGGCCTTCTTCTCAGCGGGAGTTGCGACGTCTGCCATTTTTATCTGGTCACTGAAAGCAACGAAAGAAAGAAATACATAAACCTCGTTTTCTTCCACTTATCTTGTGCCTTACAATTTCACAAACATTTCCTTCACTTTTAGTCCAGTTTACAAATAAAGAAGCTAATCAAAAGGTAAAGGTAATTTAATTTTTATAGCACATTTTCAGCAACAAGGCAATACAAAGTGCTTTACAGGAATTAAAAGGAAATACAAACAAAATAACAAACCAAAGGAAAGAGCAAAAGAAGAAAAAGCTAATAATATTGATCCAAACTAAATAAACTAGATACTGCTATTCAGGGTTGGTAGATAAGTATAAGTAAGTATCCTCTGGTCTAATTTCTTTTCTGGTTTGGAAGAATAGGAGTCTGAAAAGTAGTTGCTAAGGTAGTTTTTCTGGATTCCAAGTTCTAATCCCAAGTAACAATTTAAAAACTAAATGGATGAGGAACTGCAATGAAAAAACCACTGGGTAGCTTGAGAGACGCAGAGTTCGGAAATGCTTTTCAAGACGTCTGTGCGGCTCCATTTCTATCAGCACAAGTAAAGGAAAAAGTAACTAACAGCTACGCTTTCTCTCTACAATCTGTTCTTCAATCTATGAAGAACAGATTGTCAAAGACGTGAAACTGTATAAGAGTTGACTAAATTGCAGAGTCATCTCACCTTGTTCGGTGTTTTTCAGAAGTTGTGTGATGAGCTTGTTCGTTTCTCTGCTCTCGGTGTGTTTCTCCTTTCCCGGTCTGAGCGTCTGCTTTTAAAGTCCCCGAGCTGCTAATCCTGCTGTCAGTCTTTTGAGTTGGCACCTTTTCCAGACCCTCCCATGTACCAGCTCAGCTGCAAATAGGTGAGATAAAGGATGGCCAGATATAAATCCATGGTGTATTTTAAGATGGACGTGCTGGTCAACGTGCAAATTCAACAGAATCGCAGCCGCCGTGTTATTTGAGGTCAGTTGATAGGCAGTATGCATCTTGACCATTTCACGCTATTTTTGCATTAAAAAAAATTTAAAAACAGTCTAATGGCTTTTATTGAAAACAAAAAAGTGATTAATGAATTGATTAACAATGTAGTATGTTGTATGTGCAGCACAAAATCTACCATAAAATCTTGTTAAACCTAGCATTTTCAAATACTTAATATGCAGAATACTTTGTATTCTAGTTATACTGTAAGTTTAAAAGCTGGCATTAGCTGGTGCATTATTGATCTATCTGCTAGCCTGCAGTCAGCTGCTTTACAGTCGCAACACCTGCAGCTTGGAAATGCTTACTGAGCGACACCTCAACATAAGTGATGGTCGGTGCTCCTTTAATTTCCAGTTTTCCACCATTCCAGATATGGCCAAACAGCCATGTTAGTCGTTTTTAACAGTAAGAGACAAGTGGAGCTTCCTTTCTTCTGCCAGCTGACTGGTTGTGCACTGCCACAGGTGAGGTGCTTTGCAACGCAATTTGGATGAAAAGCCCTTTTGCAAAGTACATTATTATGTTTTTGTTTCTTTTGGGGGGAAGAGGGGAAATATTTTTGGCACTAGTGGCCTTTATTGAACAGTAAATAAGGTAGACAGAGAAGGAAAAACATGCAGTAAATGGCCCTGGACTGGCAGTTGAACCCAGGATGTTCACATGGAGCATTACAACGTCTGGACATGGTGCGTGCGCTCAATCAAATGAGACACCCAGCTCCAAGTTTTGCAGTTTTTATTCAATAATTCCAAACCTAGTATATCTTTTAGCAATAATACCATACTTGCAAAAGTTTTAAACTATCCATTATCTGTTTATGCTAATTATTCAAGGAGCAATGTTTCTAATTGGTGATCAATTATTCTGCTCGCTTTTCTTCTTTGGACTTTGGATGCCTTTTTAAAAAAAAAAAAAAGTTCTGTGAACTTCTTGCAACCTGAAAACAGTGAAAACTACAGTATGTTCTCTCAGTTTTCTTTTAATTGTATCTAAAGAAATTTGCTTTCCATCTCTTCTTTTTTTGGGAATCAATTCTAATTATTCTAATTATAATTCTAATTAATTATCTAATTAAAATTATAAAATTCTAATTATTTTCTATATATACTGCTCAAAAAAATAAAGGGAACACTTAAACAACACAATATAACTCCAAATCAAACTTCTGTGAAATCAAACTGTCCACTTAGGAAGCAACACTGATTGACCCGACGAGGGTCCCCGTTGTCAATCAGTGTTGCTTCCTAAGTGGACCGTTTGATTTCACAGAAGTTTGATTTACTTGGAGTTATATTGTGTTGTTTAAGTGTTCCCTTTATTTTTTTGAGCAGTGTATTGGTAAACATGTGTCTCAGGATCACCTGCTCAAAGGTTTGTAGTATGTGATATAAGACCCCAGAAGCCTTGAAGTCTTTGCAGGAGATCAGCCGCATGGAAAGAGATAAAGTGTACTTAATTATTCAGCTCTTAATCTGTCCCTTCATGGCCCCAGGGGAAAAGGTAACGCTCAGACTGTAAGTAGGACCTTAAGTGATCAATCATCAACGTGACACGAAGAGTCAGACATTACTTTATAAGAAAAAATGTTATTAAGATTTGCTATATGTCAGAGTCACATTGACCAGACTGAAATTAAAACTGCTTTTATTAGAGGCTATGGTTTTAGAAGAAAACATAAGCTGTGCACTTTTTGAATATTTTCACACATGGTTTTATGTTTTTGGACATAGAGCCACAGTGAGATTGAATAAATGTGAAATGACTGGAAGCTGTATAGACAGTCGTGCAGTGCCATCGTAGAAGCACTTTCACTGCCTTGCAATGGGATTTTAATGCTGTACAGACTGCGAGGTAGCAAATGATTGAGTTTTACAAACAAAAGAAATCAGTAAAAGTCTGTTTGTGTTCATCTTCCTTTACAATGATAAATAAAAGTCAGCACTACTAACTGTCTTCAGAAGTCACAGAGTCATGAAAACACCAGATTGTTGGGCAATGAGACAATTTCCCAAGCAATGAACATATATTGGCTTTTCAGTTCATCCACAACCTGCAGAGTTTGGCTCTCCACCAGCCTGGCCTTTATGGCAGAGTGCCAAGAAGAGAGACACTTGACAGAGAGTCACTGCTGGTCCTGTTCCACAAGCCATGTGAGGACAAAGTAAGCAGGTGGAAGAAGTTGTTCTCTTAAGATCCTGTCTGCAGAACTCTATTTGTGGTGGAATATTCCATATATATCACCACAAACAGACTGTTCCCTACCACAAAAACTGATGGTGGAAGTATTTTGCTGACGGAGTGTTAAAAAACAGGGAAACTCCATGTAGAACCTGCTGCTAATGAGCGTCACCATCCAGCAGATGACCCTGATCATTTTGCCAAGTATGTAGTGAAATAATCCTTTAACTGCTGACTTAAAAATTTCTCTTCGCAAATGTTCATTCAACTTGACGCAAGTTCGGAAGGAAGGATGTTATTCTGTAGTTATTTGGAAAATAACTCGTTACATGTAGCTGTGCTATACATTGTAATTTACTGGGGGTTTTTTTCCAATTCTTTCAGAGCATTTCTCTGATTAGAATTAAAGTTATTATAGTTGCTGGTTCAACCTCCACAACACTTAGTGATTTGTGACCATCATAGTAACGGTTTCACATTTCTTCCAACAAATTGCAAACCCTTTAGGATACATGCGTCAATTGCTTCCATTCTTTTCTGCTTTATTGTAACATTACCATTTTCTCGCGTCAGTCGAATGAACTGTACTCAGGACTGTTAAATGGTCATTCTCTACAAACTTAATGGCTCTCATTTTGCTGCTTGAGTCGTTACAAACAAAAGAATGTCGAGCAGGTTGTCAGAATCTGTCATGCAAATGTTCCCAACCCAGACATAATCTGAAACACCTGCGGTTTAAATTCCAGCTAACAGTGTTTCTTGCATAAACGCAAATTCATGCGCCACTTTGGAGATTTGATTTTGTGAAAGACAAAGACAAAGACTTTTGCTACTTTATATTGATGGGATGTTTTGTGATGATCTATCACATCAAAATGTGTGGCTATAAAGTTAGAAATGATGAAAACTGTAAATTAGTATGAATACTTGTGCGAGGCAGGCACTGTGCTTTGTTTACGGAGTGCCGTTTCGATGAGCAAGGTGGCAAACTTTCACATGTCAGGACACATTAGGGTATTAGAAAGCAGAGAGGGGAGGGGAGTATATAAGATAATCACATTGCAGAATGCATGCGCATAAGAAGCTGACCAGAGACACATCACCATGAGGTAGGATGAAATCTGTAACATTCTGTATGGAGCCAGTTGCATAAACATCTATTTTTTTTTTTTTTTTTACCTCTTATAATTTTTCTAAGGCTATTTTGTAATTTGTATCGTTGTAGTGTTAGACTTTGGGGAAGAAGTAGGATTGGGGTTCTTGAAAGCATCTCGAAGAGAACTGATGATGTTGACTTTTGTGAATCCAAAACTCTCCCCCTACAATTGACAAGATTGGATGTTATAGTGTCAATGTGTATTGTGTTATTTATTAATTGATGTTCATATAGCAGGTAAATGTCTGAATGCAAATATGCGTGGGTTTAGTTAGTTTTCTTATTTTCAAATCAATTCATTTTTTGTGGTTGAAAACACCGAAAGGAACGCACAACACATTGTCTGAAATTCTGTATCTACGAATTATTACTTGTTTTCTGTGATTCAAAGAAAAGCAAACTGATACTTGTGTAAAAGTCTGGCTTACTTAATGAGGCATAAAAATCCAGCCAGGGAATAAAGATTTTAAGATCTAATAATAATAATAATAATAATAATAATAATAATAATAATAATAATAATAATAATAATGATAATAATGCATAAACTCAAAGCTTCTTCCCATCAATAAAAGCTGGAATGAAAACAGATCACAGGGTGCTCTGTGATTATTACACAGCAGATTAAAACTAATTAGATAAAGTGTAAATAACAAAGTAGGGATTACCCCTTTAAAGCTGGACACAACAATTATTAGTCAGAAGAGCCTTTACGTTTAACAATAGCCACATTATAGCATTGATGTTACATTGGTTATTTACAGAAGAAACATATTGTAAAACCCTAATCAAAACATGTTTTCCAGTATATCTAAATCTAAGTTATAAAATATTCAGCAGTTTTTGGTTTGGTATTTGACCGTATGAAAAAAATATGTATTAAAAGACATATCTTTATGCATTTTTCATTTACATATTTTCTATTAAACATTTAATGTCTAAGCTATTTGTATGACATTAAAAATAGGTATTTTTAATATCATCCAGACCCCCTGTAACTATTAAAACCAGGCACCCTTCTAAAAATCCGAGTTTTCAATAAGAATAAATGTATTCTTATTGAAAACTCGGATTTTTAGAAGGGGGCTTGCAAATCATCTTGGACTAGAATAAAACTGATATTTGACATATGTAGAACAGAGACTCTCCACCAGGGGGCATAAGTCAAGGATGCGATTCAGTACAGAAGGCCTTTGAGAAAAGTGCCAACTGTGGTAAAGCGGTAGAGGTCCCAAGAACTAAAAGTATTAAAAAAAATGTTAGATTAAAATAGGGTTAAAATGTAAGAAGAAAAAGATTTTGAGTTTATGAAGTAAAAATTAAAACCAAGACTTCTCCCTGTGTACCAAACACTTGAGTTTTTCTGTGACATGTTAAAACTAATGGAAGTACAAAAACAAAATCTCTTTTTGTCAAAAGTTTGTTGATATATGTTAAGCCAATTAACTTTTGTCAGGTTAAAAGATATTTGGGTATTTATAACTTTGAATAGACCGGGAAAAGAAAAAAACAAAAAAAACAAAACAAGAATAAGCTCTTTGCATAACAAGGTCTTAAGGTGGACTAATAGCTTTGGTGTATAAATTGACCTAATCTGGGAGAGTTATGTCACTGGATGTCTAGTAGGGTCTTAGGTAAGAAAGCACGCGAAGGCTGTTTAACTCTGAGATTACCAAACTCACTGTACATTTTCTTCCAGTATCTAAAAATAACTGAAGGGGTAGAGAGGACTTCAGTAAACATCAATGCATCAAATAAAATGCCAGATAATCAACAATTTCTAACTCAATAGCACTACTTGAGAAAAGATGACACTTTACACCAATGACCCTCCTGTGAAATAATTCAGAGGGAAACTAAATAGAACCAGAGAATTACATTTTTAATGGTAATATTTTGGAAGACATTTAATTGAAAAAGTTTTTTTGTTTTTTTTAAGAAACTCCAGCAACTAAGTCCACACTTTGTGTTTTCAGTGAATAAACACATTGAGATTCCTCTTTGTCATTTACACAATAATACACGCTGAGTCAAGACTTGTTTTTGATTGTAGATTGGATGACGACATCACCTGCCTGGAAGGCTTTGCCACAGACATCACAGTGATCTGTCTGTAGGAAGCTTACTGGGACGTGGAGCTCAGCGACTTGACTCAATATGGAATTATCCTCATGTCATCGTGCAACCTGTTCTCCAGATACTCCCTGCTCTTCTCTGTCTAATGAGTTAACTCAAATTGTGTTTGTTGATGTAATGCTTAAGAACACTTTCTCAGAAAAATTTAAAATATGAGTTAAAAGTCATTTCAAACATATTGAGTTTTATAAACTTCCCTGAATTCTCAATCGCTCGCATACTTTGCACTTCCCATGTGTTTCCATACATCTGCTTTTTTTTTTTTTTTTACATTTCTTTATTGAGAATGACAATGCAATTAAATTAGATTTTAATTTGACTTGGTTTCAACGTTGATATGTATTTTAACACTTCATATGAAATTTAAAGGTGCGTTTACTTTTTAAAAGTGCAAATTATCGTTTTTGTTTTAATCTGATGCTGTGGGTGTAACTTTTGTGTTTGAGCTCGGTTTGTTCACAAATACATCTCAGAAAATAACCTATTATTTCTTATCCAACCTTGCTGTACCCACATAAATAAATGACTAAAACACCAACCAAACTGGAACCAGTTGGAATGGTGAAGAGCTAAGCAGGAGCATAGTCATCCTCATAGGCAGCCATTTTGAATTCACAAGATGAAAAGGAAATGGTAAGATGATACAGTATAATAATTGTAGTTGGAGTGGATTAATGGATTTAGTTCACACTAGGGAGGTTCATACCTACTATATACCAAGACTAAGCTAGTGCTGGCTGTGGTCAATATTCTCATGATTACCAAATAATTGGTTCTAAAGTCAATAAAGTCTATGTAACAATCTGTTTCTGGCGTTTTTCTTGTGATTGTGTTCCGGCATTCAACCTCTGTACATTTTATGCAACTTTAACTTTTTATCCCACATTGCATAGTGACCATGACTTTTGTTATTGAAATTTTACTGATAAAAATCATTAGACATTATAAAGCCTTATGAATTTGTGCTGTTGAAATCAAAAATAATTGCACCCGATTAGTATTTCAAGTAGTGTGGTAATTTGACAATTAAATTTTCGGTATCAATGCAAGAACCTAAAAAAAAATTCTGCAAAACTGTCTTATCCATGTGTAGATATGGGCTGGTATTTAAAAACATTCCTTTCCTTTACATTTACAATTAAAGACTTACTTAAACAACTGTGTATAGCAGCAGGTAAAATGGGAATTATTTCATTTCTTTTCTGCTACATTGTGTTAAATTGTAGATAGATAATAAAACACTTATTTGCCTCATGTCTTTTCCCTTTTTAAAAAATCAAAATCAGCTAAATGAAGTCAAATGACCAAATCATAAGTACATTTTAAGAAAATTTGATTGGTATTGGGGATTCTACCTGTTTTAACTTGGTTTTAGATCGATACCAAAATCCCCAGAATCACACAGCCCTAAATACCAGATGAACAAAACAACAAAAATACATAGAAGAACAGCACTTCTATTTGATCTTGTTCTTAATCTGTATTTTGTGCTAATATTTATCAGAATATAGTTAGTATATTTTAGTAGAAATGTAGAAGTTGAACCCATTAGGACAGTCAATGCAATTTTAAAGTAAAAACAAACAGGAGGCTCAAGCACAACAAAACATTTTATATAAAACATTTTATATGGACATTCAATAACCAAAAAGGAAAAAAATAAAACAATGGTAGTCAAAGGGATACAGACAGGACAAAGGGACCGTTCATTGAAAAACTATATTAACTATGAAGAATGACCACATAGTTTTCTATAATACAGGGCCGAGAAAGCCATGACAGGAAAATGAAGCTGCCAAATTCCATTTTCTTCAGCAGCCATTTTGTTTGTCAGCAGGCAACTTTTTTTTTTTTTTTTTTGCCAACAGCGATGTGCTCTTTGTTGTCAGCTAGATTGCATCCACTAGCTGCCCATCAGGAAGTTTAGTGGTGATGGAGGGTGCTGCGGCTCTCCGCTGTAGGAATCAAATATGAGAACTCACGAGATTCATGCAAGACGGTTTTTTTTTTTCTTTTCTTTTTTTTTTTTTTTTACATGACAACTATCACTCATGCTGGTTTGTCCATGCCATTAGTGGCTCCAAAAGTCCATCTTCGTGAATTTTATTTATTTATTTTTTTTGAGCACTTTTCAAGTTGGGAACCAGAACATGCTGGAAACTTAACATCTTTGGCTACTGCCATTTTTAAAATTTAGCCCAGAGCACATTCTATATTTAGATAAAATACCAAACCAAAAGGATGAACTAGAACTGTTAAATGAAAGAAGAAAAAAATGTGACTGCCCAAAATATATTTTTTTCAATAGTTAAAAAAGTGGGACATTAAAAAAAAAAAAAATTAACCCAATCCCACCCCACAAACAAAAACAGCTCAACAACAGTCCTATTTCACACAATGTATATGATTTGCCAAACCAGAATATCAACCTGCGTATGCATGAGTAAAAACACTTTCAGTCATTCAAACTGAATATCCACTGAAATGATGAGGAGTCTTCATTAAAATAGAGGAAAACAAATCAAGCAAAAATAAAAAATAAAAAAAAGAACAAAAAAAACTACAAACATAAAGGAAAAAGCCACTGATTTAACGAAAGTGCCACAGACCTGGTCTCAGTCTTTCTATGGCTCACTGAAACAAACGGAGGGGGGGAAAAAAAGAGCACTTTTTGTAATTGGTGAAATAATGATTACGTGTCACGACAACAATTCCTATGATCAATTGAACAAAAAAACAAAACAAAATAATAAAAATGAAACACTTTGGTGACGTTACCTGCATACCTTTAGTTACGCTATCGATGTATGCTCTCAGCTCAGGAATTTTAATCTGAGCCCAAAAAGTAAAAGTTGAAATTTGCACCTTACTGAAGAAGTGACAACACATTTTTATATATTAAAAAAAAAACAAAAAAAAAAACAAAAACAAAACATTTAAAACAACGTAAATAAAGACACCTATAAGAGCATGATAATAATAACACAAGTAATATATTTATATTTATATATATATATATTTATACGGCAGAAAAATGTGCTTTCTACAAATCTTTGGAACACAAAATAAGTCAAAAGAAAAAGCCACATTTTGGAAATATAGGGTACAATAGTATAGAAATATGCACAATAGTAATGTGTTTTGCATTTAAATATTCACTATCAACTCACCAACGGAATCTCTGTCTTGCTCAGTAATTGCTGTTGGCAGCATCTTAAACGCAATTACCAACTAAAGTATGTTTCAGGAAGACTCATCCATTGCTGGACTCTATAAAAGATGAAGAATGAGGGGAAAATCTAAATAATAGAGCTTTACAATAAACAGACCACCGGATACCTGAACAACCCCTACGGCTGCAACCAGATGATCCCCAACAGGATGTAAACTTAACAGGAACATGTTTACAGTGTAGTGTTGCACTTTTTTTTGTAGTGTTCCATGATGGCCGCACACAGACTGTGTAGTGAAATTCTGTGCATGACCAAGAAGACGTGAGATATAGTTGGTATATTACTGAAGAGTGGAGTGTTTGTAATAAAGATGCATTTTTTTTGTTTTGTTTTGTTATCCCCCCCGAGTTTCACTGATGAACCTCCACCACAGTGGTGCAGCTGTTTCAAACAAAAAAAAAAAAGGTTTTAATATTAAGAAGAATGAGAATAATTACAACAGTAATAATAATAATAATAATAATAATAATAATAATAATAATAATTTGGTAATTGTTTTTTTTCTCTAAACTAATTTCTTTGCATAACATTTTTTTTTTGTTGAAAGTTTAAAGGTTTACCATTTCCACATACAAAGAGAAACTTGAGGTAAGGAACAGCTCTAATAAACCCCTCCCTCCTTCAGCTTTCCGTCATTTCTCCAAGACGCTGGGTTCAGTCTTCCTCACAGCAGAACACTGAAAGGGTGAAACTCGTCCTTTTACCATCTGCCGACATTGCGGACGAACTCTGAAACCCACCACTGGGTGCTTTTGTTATTTCGCCATTCTGGTTCAAAAATCTTTTTTCTAACCGAAGGCACCTTTCTGCTCTCGAGACTGTCTGCTTCCCTCTTACTTTCCTCAAGAGTGTGTGCAGGCCAGCCGGCGCTCGGCTCCTTCTAAGGCAGCTGCTCAAATGTCCATTATCCACATACAGCCTCTGGAAGAACGCCTGGGCTCTGTCCCCAAATCTTGTGCTGCTGAGTGCTGAGAGAATAACAGGGGGAGACTATAATACAGCCGTGCAATTGAGAAGGTGGTCACTTTTCAGTCAGATTTTTTTATTTTATTTTTTTTTATGTAAAGGCGACCCTTCAGTCTTTAATACAGCATTCCTCTATTTTTGTAGAAGCTTAGATAAGAAAACGTGGGACTGCTCTGGGGTGGGGTCTGAAATATCTTTGCTGTGGTCGACTCCACTCTTTAAAACAGGGCGCAGTCCACCTCCAGGACAACAGAGGGAGCTCTTTCAGAATAATTCAATGGGAGAGGGGAGGCCCTGGGTCATGTAGTGTCTTTTAATAAGGGGCAAATCTGCTGTAGCCTCCCCTGTAGAGAGTAGCCTGAAAAAAAAAATACAAAAAGATTTTTACATTTTTTGCATTTGTTTCAGGGAGGATCTCATGACTTATAATGAATCCCCCCATAACTAGTTTTCTTTTGACATGCTTACTCTCCCCCATGATGAATGCAGCTGTGAGATACCTAAAAACACTGACTTAACATAGTGTAATTATGTATCTTCCATTATAGTATAGAGCCAAAAAATGTACAAATATGGTGATGACAGACCACTCAAGCAGTGAGTCAACAGCCAGACCATCGAAATGACCTCTGCAGGCATGAAGTTTCACAGGTAAGACAATGGAAAGTGTTTACATTTCCATATCCTTTTTTTTTTTCAGTAAAAAAACCCAACAAAAAACATCTGCAGATCCTTTTTTAAAGGAACTCAATAATTGCTCTCTAGCACTCCTCCTACATGTTAACAAGCAGTAAATAGCTGCAGCGACATGCTTTTTGGTCAGTGTCTGAAGAGAATATATTAAGATGTTTGACTCCAGCAGTTGTCACATTGTATGAACCTCTCCCACTGGCACCATATGAAGTATTAGTGAAGAACGGTTCACTTAAACTTACCATGGCTCCAACACCATAGGCTGCTGGGGCCAGAGCAGCATGGTAGGGATCTGCCGTGTAAACCCGTCCGTAGCTGTGAGAAACATCGCATTATGCTTAGAGACAAATAGCAACAAAAAATAATAAACAGCAACAATGAGATAATGAAGGGTTTGTTATTGTTTTATCTATACTTGTATATTCATTTTGACACCATATTTTTATTTATTTTGTCACCTAAATCTAACTGTATTTTAGCAATGGAAAAATGCTGCAAAAAAAAAAGTAAGACTGAAGGGTGAAATCCCGGAGGAATACACTTCTAGAAGCCGTCACATCTTGAAAAAGAAAATGTTTGATTACACTCACTTCTAATATTTAGCCTAGGATCGAACATAGCTTTTATTTATTATTGCTAAAATTAGATATTGTTGGAATTCTATTTTTTATTAGACACATTTTTTGTTATTGTTTGCTTGCATAAATGTGAATTATTTTTGCCATTCTGTTTTTCATAATTTTTTTTTTGTCAATGGCGACAAAAACTGACAAAGGTTTTGTGAACAAATTCAAATTTACATATTACTGGTGAATTAATTTATCAACAGTGTTTGAATGTGATCCTGTTGGATGAGCAGATCCTAAAAAGGCTCCTGTGAATGTTTAGTTGTTTGTGTTTGAAATGTTTTAAAGACGTCCTGAACTATTGACTCACCTGTCACTGTAAGCTGCTGCTGCTGCAGCGGCTGCTGCTGCAGGAGTCGCTACAGCAGCTGGCTGGGCGTAACGATACGCTGCGTAGCCGCCCTGTGAGGAGGCGATGGGAGAAGAGGGAGATGGATGAAAGTACGTGGGAGTGCAGAGGAGGACATGGGGACGATGTAGGGACAGGTGGGAAGGGGCAGGAAGAAAAATGAAACATTTGTTCAATGCTCACTATGTGCTTTCTGCAGTGCAGACGACTAGTAGTGAATCTAAAGGGTTATATTGCGAGAGAAAACTGCTGAGAAGAGCGAAATATTAACAAGCAGACAGTCAGCAAAACTGGCTAATCTGGTGCAGTACAGCATTCACAAGGATGTAGCTACGGCTCTGTGTTTCTCTCTCACTCCATGACTAACTCAGCAAAACTATCCGTAATTGTATGTGACGCTATTTTAAAAACATTTTTTTTTATTTTTGGGCTGTTTGCAGCCTTCAACGTGCGTCATCTTCCCCACTGTGTTAGACAGAGAGGGAGAGAGACCTTAAAGCCATAAATGTGCCCAACCACCGTTCCCTTCCAAAAACACACGGTCAGAGAAAGGGGAAGGAGAGGCGAGATGACTGTGCCATTATTTATGTTTGCATGAACAGCTTGTGAACAGACACCAAAGGAAAAAAACAACAAAAAAAAAAAACTACAGGTGTAAGGAAACAGTCAGCCAGTTGGATTAAAAAAAAGAGCAAATTGCGCACTCTCACGTGGCCGGCAACCAATCACTGACAGACACGGCATGCTTTCCCAAACTTAGAACACATATTAGGTAAAAAAAAAAAAAAAAAAATCCTACAAAAAATAAAATAAAATAACACACACCACTGCATTCTACCCTAAAGAATCAGTCACGACCAAGTCCCTGCATTCAGGACCACACATTGGCTGCTATGGGGGGAGAAGGCTGGACTAAGTAGGAGTGGAGGAGGACAGAAATGAGGTGAAGGAACAAGAAGATGGAGTGAGGAGGGGAAGAAAAATGAATTGGAAAGGAGTTGGAGAGAACGGTAGAGTAAGAAATGGAAAGGAGATTTAAGAAAAGCAAGAGGGAGAATAGAGAATAAAACTACCGCAGCTAGAATGAAAAAGAAAGATGAGTTGGGAGGATGGAGAGATTTGGGAGGTAACAGGAGGGAGGAACGGGGGGGGAGGGGGGCCAGCCTTGTAAGTATGTCCGCATGCTGACACTGATTCAGTTAGCATGCCACAGGTGAAACAGATAGGGAGATTCCTGGAAGGGGTCTGAAATAACTGAATGTGTGTGTCCTACATCCTTCTGACTGCCAGTGTACACTCTGTGGACTACAACACTACTCACGACCGTTTCCTTTTTCCTCACTTTCCCAAAACTTAAAATGGATAATTTCACTGAACAGTCCACACTGGGTTATTATTAGGTATAGATTTGCCTTAATTTATAATCTGGATTTATCTGACGCTCTGACTCACTGGGACAAAAACAGAAGTGTTGGATTTAACAAGAAGAATAACTTTATTCAACTTTTATCTTTTTAAAGTTTCTACTCCACAGTCAACACCTTTTAATTGAAAGGTCAAGATAATAACTTGCTGTGTACTGCAACTTTGTAAGTTCTGACTCATTCTTTCATGTAGGAGAAGACCTTTCTTTCTTTAATTTTCTTTTGGACAGCTGCACAGATCCACGGCGCTTTTTTACAAAGCATAGACTCTCCACACATTTCAGATTAATTGTAAAAACAGCTAAGATTAAAACCTATGGTAATAAAATACATTGAAGTTTGCAGTTGCAATGTGACAAAAAGTAATAAAAGGTCCTGCTAAGCACTCCATGTACAATTGAAACCAGAAGTTTACATACACCAAAATAAACAGACACATGTACCTTTTGTCCCCCACCATCTGCAGTTGAATCAGACTAAATCTCTGTTGTTTTAAGTTTATAGGCTGCCTGGATTGAGATCAGGGCTTTGTAGTGACCACACCAACACACTGACTTTGTTGTTCTTGGGCCAGTTTGACTGTATGCTTTGGATCGTTGTCCATTTGGAAGACCAACCTGCACCTAAGCTTTAATTTCTTAGCTGATGTCTTCAATATTTCCACATATTCTTCTTTCCTCATAATGCCATTTATTTTATGAAGTGCACCAGTCCCTCCTGCAGCAAAAGAGCCTCACAACATGATGCTGCCATCCACATATCCTTCACAGTTAGGATGGTGTTCCCAAGCTTACAAGCGCCTCTTCCTTTTCCTGCATAAACATACAAACATACCTCCATGCACACATTATTATTATTTTTTTTGTAAACGTCAGACTTTTAAGACATTATTAAATGAATCTCTAATATATCCTTACTCTGATTAACCCCCCCTAAAAAAACTTCAGAAAGTGAAAAGAAATTGTGCATCTGTCTTTTCATTCAGTGCTTGTGAGCTTCTGGTTTCAAGTGTAGGCATCTTAAAATTAGTCTTGTAAAACAATCAAGTTATACTGCAATATCTCAGTCCATTACTGTAACTGCACACCTGCCATCTGGATTTCAACTTATCAATTATTTATCCACATCACTTGGAAGATTCGTTGTTTTCTTTGGGAATTTTAGCCCAATTTTTTTCTCCCCCTTCCGTAACTCCACCCATGTCAGAATCCAGTGAGTTAGTAAAAGAAGACAGAAGAGGCAATTCAATCTCAGATGGTCAATAATGTCTAGCAGCACGCAGTCATTGGAGACGAGGAGGATGCACACTGGCTGTCACATAGAGTGTGTAAACCCTACCTGGGGCAATCTGCCACTAATGTCCTGAAACACTAGTCTACAGAGAGAACAGAAACAGCTATTGTCAACCTGGTCTCACACATACACACACATACACACACGCAGCAACACACTCATGATCACACTGGTACAAACGTACTCCACAAAGGCACAGAAACAAACCCCAGAAGAGTTTACTTGTGAATGGGCCTGATTTGAACGGTTTGCTGCACTGAGGAGGAATACTGCATATCACCAGGTGTGTTACTAAATATTTAGGGCTCTTAGAAAATACCTAAAAAATAAACTTGGCGTGACGCATTGTAATAATAATTTCAGATTTAGGCAGAACGACACAAAATGCGTTACAGTGACTAATCAAAACTGTCAAAAGTACACGCCTCTGTGGGTTTGATCCACACCGTTTCACACTTGAAAAACCCACAGGCAAGCGAAGGAAAACGTAGGTGACGAGTGAAGCAGTGGAGGAGAGGCATGGCATACTTACATAGAGGTCAGCCGCACCGTAAAAACCATCCTGATAGGCCATCACACTGAGAGGGAGACAGACGACAGCAGGAGAAAAGACAGAAAGGTAGAGAGTACAAAGGAGTGGTGTTCGGAAAACCAAAAAAAAAAAGAAAAAAAGAAATCAAAATGAAACAAAACAATGAAATAATGGAGTGAAGCGCCACCGTGTGGACAGAGCAGAAAACAACAAATAGAGAAGGTGATGGGGAGGTGAGAAAACGGTGCCAAAGAAATTGTGAGAGAGAGAAGAGAAAAGAAGGGTGAGATTATTACACACCGTGCAACATGCAAGACTAAATACCACCTCTTTGTATACAGATGCACCGACTTCAAAGTGTTACTACTGCTACTTCAGCTGGTGAGATTTACCAAAAACAAATAACTTCAATTTAATTTTATGACAAACTGCAGTCACATCATAATATGTTTAAAGGTACAAGGAAATGGTATTTTAGCTCCGCAAACTATCAGTTATTGTTTTTATAAAAATGTATCCAAACACAACATGCACGATTTGAATCACTGTCTCGATAAGTGAAGCCATGCCTTAAAAGAAGATGGACCTTATCCAAGTTTTTCCTTACTGATCTAAAAATACAGGTATTTCTATTACACATATTTACATATATATTTACCCAGGGTATGCTGGGATGGCAGGTTGTGGGACGGCAGCCCTGACCGCGCTGTAGACGGGCCGAGCTCGACCCCGCAGATGCGTTCCTCGAAAGGTTGCAGCGGTGGTAGCGGCAGCCGCTGCTGCTGCTGCTGCCGGGTACGGGAACCCTGGAACTGAAGATTAGACAATTATACGACAAAACATGCCGCTTTCATTGTATTCACAGTGGTGCAGTATTAACAATATCTCCACAGAGGGAAAAAAAAACATCTTGATTAATCTGTGTTTTCATAATTTACCACCTACGTAAGTGAGTGGCTGTTGGCAATCATTTAGAGTTTCTGCAGTTTTATTCAGCTAAACCGATGTGATTTAAGTTGTTTGGTATTCAAGCTTCTAAAAAAACTTTAGAGTCAGGTTGGTGTTAATAAAGGTAGATGTTCTCAAAATAACAACTAGGCTGTAAAAAAAAATACATTCACATTGAATGTATGATCCTTGCCCTTGCAGGGTGGGGGGGGCAAGATTGTGTCTTCAGATTATACTAAGCTCCACCTGTGTAGTTATGCACTAATGCTTCACTTCTTATGGTCTCCCTGATCATGATTGCTTCTCATTTTGTATTTCTTCTATTTGTCCAAGAATCATACCAAGCCTTGATGATAATCAAACTACTTATTTTTTAGATTGTAGGTTGATGTTGTCCCACTGAATTAAAATAAAAGCACAACAAAAGACTATCTTATAAGAAACATGTTTTACCTCTGCTATAATTTATAGTTTTAGTAATGCTCAACAACTTTGGAAAATAAAAGCCTGCGGATGTGCAGGTGTCTCATGTTCTAATTCTTAGTTTGTCTTTGCAAGGTTTTGCCTGCAAATTCTGTATCTGCTGGATATTATTTGAGAAGCAGAATAAAATTCATTTTTTAATATCTTACCTGTATAGAGCTCAGGACTGTACATGGCTCCAACCATAGGACTTAACTTCCAACCAGCTGTAGGAATAAAATAAAAAAACAGCATCAAGGCAACATTCCTTCATAAAGAAAGCTAACATTTTCATGACTAGTAACTTAACGGGTGAAAGGAACCAATTTCGCCAGTCAAGCTGGTTGCAAGAACGATCCAATATAACATTTTTATTTACGGTTCGTAACAGCGCGAAACAGAATGAATAATGTGATTTGAACCCAAATGTTGGATCAGAACTCAAACAAATCCTTGTAAAATGATCAGTGATCTAGTCCTAGAATAAACACATCCACCTTTCAATGTTGTTTTGTGCTTCCCCACATCTTCCAAGCTGTTTGGGAGAGCAGTTTATTAAATTTAATATTGGAGCTTGAGATTTATAAAAACGTAAGCCTATTGACAGAACTGGCAAAATAAATAAATAAATAATAAATAATCAAAAATTCCCTTATGGTTTTAGTCAAAACCATAAGGCAAACATTAAAATTCAATACATGAAGTAATTAAACCTGGACTGAAATATTATACAACAGTTTTTTTTTTATTACAGCCACACTTAAACAGCTGCAATTCAAATACAACAGGTGCAGTTCACTTCAGTTTAAAACACAAAAAGTAAAAAAAGTAAAAACAAATGTGCGTATGAATGTGTGTGTATTCAGTCAAGAGTCAGAGGCCAAATACTTGTACGTATGGTGTTAAAATTAAAGGTCTGATGTGGCAAATGTATGACGAAGACCGTCATTAAATTATAAATCCATGTAGAAACCATGGCAATTAGTGGGCCAGAATTTCTGTCCTTTAGAAAATGTAATACAAGAAAAAACTCAGAAACAAATTAAACATTTTTATAAATGTAAAATGGTCAGATAAAATTTTACGCTTTATAAGACTATGTAGGGCCTTTCTTTCTTTACACAAGTGATATCTATTATGTAAAAAATACATACTGGTTTTTGCAGCTAGCAGCTGTAACTACATTTATAGCTAGAATAACATTTTAAAGATTATATAAATGAGACATATTCTGCCTTTTAAAGGACAGAATATGTCCTTTAAAAGGACATATGCTGTTATTTTTTAGTTGTTATTATCCAAAATCCTTCTGTCTGGTAACTCAGAGTTTATTTAATGTAGGATTTGACTGAGCAGCACTGGAATCCTGCAGACTAAAATGAAGATGTTGCCACGGAGGTAATTATGCAACGATGATCTCAGCTATGATATGTGCCTCTCTTTTTTATCTGTGATTCCATCGCTCTGTGACCTTTAACCTTTAGCATATTGGAGAACATCATTTGTGCTGCTGTTGGTTAATTATTACATTGGCATGAAAAATGTACAATAATAACAGTTGGAATATATCAGCCAACAATTACTGCACTCCAAGCAGCCCTTTATGGTGTGAATATTGCCCTCAATATTGCGATGATGATATATTTGTGATTATATTGTGCGGTTATATAAAATGAGTTTCATTCCTTAAAATGCTACCAATATTTATATTGTACTAAAAAGGAGAAAAGTCACCAGTATAGCTTAGGATAATATGTTACCATATGGAAGTGCTGCAAGGCTCTCTCCATTAGCGTATGGTGTGGTCATTTTCTTGTTCGTCATCACTCTGGCTGTGGCATTATTAACCTGGAAAATAAACAAAAGGTTTAGGAGCCAATTTATTCAGTTTTTAAAAAAATAGAGATTCAAGCAAAATTCAGGAAATATGAACATATTAATAGGAATACATTTTCTTAAAATTTTAGAACATTTTATTTTTCACAAAAATCTTCTGCTTTTCATTTAAGGCGCCATCGTACTTTTAATTTCAGTTTTTATTCTTGACAGGGTGTTAATTCTGTATATGAGCAGCGATGGTATTTAATGCATGCGCTTCTTTTGAAAGAAGAAACACTGAAAACAAGGATCCCAGTGAGTAATCAGGCAGTTTTGCACACAAACATTGCAACTATTGGCACATAGAACAAAGAAAATAAAAAAATATATATATATATTTCAGAGCAAAGGCATTCGAAAAGAAATCCAAGACCATTATATTGCTGCTAAAAAAGGAGGAGACAAAGAAGGTGAATTAAGCAGCAGATTTGTCAGTTGAACAAAATGCAAAAACTTATAACCAAAAATAAATAAATAACATCAATCAAACAAACAGTTTGTACAGAAATTACAGACAGCCAACCAGAAGTGCATCACATCACCAGAGGTGAGCAAAACTAACCAATTAGCAAGCATCAGATGCAGCAAATAGACCAATCAAAAACAGAAAAGAAAAAAGGTTGGATTCCCTCCCAATTGAGAACACATCATACAGAAAAGGGAGGAGGGGATGGAGAACAACAGAGAGAGGACAGAGGATGCAGGGGGAAGTGCCAGTCCACATGAAAGGAAACAGAAAAACACAGAAACGTGAGGAGGAGAGTGAGGGTGAACGATTCATCCAAATGTGCAGTTCTTCCAACGAAAGGAAAAAAAAAACAATAAGATGTGATACACATACAACACACAAATCTGATTGTTTGCCTACATCGAGTCTAACTGTACATGAGCCATGATGGAGGAGATGATGATTGGTGCAAAAACGGACACAGAGAGAAAGGACAGCACAGAGAAAAGAAAGAGGATGGGGGATGCAAGTATCATTTCTCAAATTAAAAATAAAAAAAATAAAAAATTCAACCAAACCAAAAGCAATCAAACCATTGCTGTGAAACACTGCCGGGCATTTCAGATCAGTGTCGCACACCAGAAAACACCTCGTAGCACACAACCGACGACACACACCATCCAGAACCAAACTGATCAAAAGGTAAATCAAGGACACCTCCTCACAGAAATCAGAACAAGGCAAAGCTGTTTTCATTTAGGTTTGCCAGGAATTATTTCAGGGTGCTTTTTTTGTTTTATTTTATTTTTTATTTTTTTTATTTTATGTCAGCTTTGCTTTAAAAATCGGCCCCGTTTGGGAACCCGAGCTACTCATCCACGAAACACAGCTCTGATTGAAACATTAAGGCTGCAAACCTGCACTTCGACAACAGTCTGAGCACTGGTACAGGAAGTGATCATCAAGCACTACAGCACGCCATGATATACAGACAGCTATTATCCCCTCTCCAGAAGAGCTAACATAGCACTCATGCTCCAGCATGCTCTCCCGCTAATAAGGTGCAAGAATGCAGCTATTGGCTGACACATGACACAGAGAGATGACATAGTACTACATGACGTCATACAGATGACCAGAAAGAGAGTAAACCATGCAGGATACAGCTCACGAATTAAATGCTTTGAATGCAGTTAGAGGTGATTGTAATGAATGCATTAAGAAGTGGTAGTCGTAGTTGTTGCACTTGCAGATAGATGCGGTACATTCAGTTACACAAGTGGCCTTATTGTAATGCCATGCGGTAAATGGCTAATCTCCTAAGAGTCTCATTCACCACCTCCCCAATCAATCACAGGATTAGCCAATCAGGTTCTGTCCACCAATCAGTCAAGCTCCCTGCAGCAAGGGAATCCTTTGTTTGGGTGCATTTTCTTTTTTTTGTTTGGGCGCATGGGGTGGGGGGAGGGGTCATTCAAAGATGATGCCATGTGTACACAACTTACCGTGGTCAGGGGAACGGCGTGAGGACACGCGAGCAGTTACCGTGGAGACTGACAACAACAACAACAACAACATACAAAAATCATCAGGGAAATCGAGAAAATATGCGTAAGAAACAAATGATGAACCAAACAAAAGAAGAAAAGTAAAACAAAATAAGGCAGGAAGGGGGAGGGACAAACAAAACGAAGTAATGAAAAGCAACCCCCACCCTGTGGTAGAAAGGAAGTGATGTCAGAGGTCACATGACAATAGTCACCTGCAAGTATCAGCCAACCACCTAGCCTCTATAACCCACCATGACGACAGATCATAAAGGTTAAAGAAATGGAAGAAGATGAAACTCAGGGGACACGCTACGATAAAATAAGAAATTAGAAATTCAATCTCTTTCTAGAGTGATTTTGCCTCTTACTACATCACGAGACAGAAAAATGAACAAAGATATGGGGGGATGAAGGTTGACATGAGGACAAAAACAGAGAGACAGACTGGTCAGGTGTGAAAAGAAAGATAGAAGGAGATGGAAGAAAACCTACTTAAAAATACAGAAAGGAGAGGGAATGACAGCTATCTATGGCATTGTCTTCACTTCTTTCTCCACCCTCCATTTATTTTTGTAAATCAGCACAACCTACACACAGACAAAGAGAAGAATGCAGGACATCCAAAGACCATGCAGAAGAGCTACAGCAGTAAGTAAAAGAAAAAAGAAAAGACGTAATCTGAAGCACGATTTAATACCAACAGCTCGAGCAAATGACAGAAAGCATGGTGCGCGCGTGTGTGTGTGTGTGTGTGTGTGTGTGTGTGTGTGTGTGTGTGTGTGTGTGTGTTCCCTCTCGGAGGCCATTTGCAACTGAAATCTGAGCTCATGCTGACAAATTAAAAAGGAAAAAAAGATGCCACAACAAAATGCACTTCCATGAGATCTGGTGTTCGTTTTCAAGCGGGGTGTGTGCAAACAGTAAGCCATTTTTTTTTTTTTGTATTTAACCATCCATCTTGCTTATGTGATTATATATATATATATATATATATTTTTTTTTTTTTAGTTCTGGAAAATCAAAAATGACATCACACTTCTCACAGCAGTTTCATTCCTCATCTCCCGCCCCTGAAATGTCCCACCACCCCACCCATCATGCTTCGATCTCTGAACGCACCAAACATATCAGCTGCGACCGCATACAAGTCGCTCAGTGTGAAGTGACAGGCTGGGGGAAACTCCCAGCAAACTCTAACCTTACAGTGCCTCACCAAAGTATTCACGCCCTTTGAACTTTTTCACATATTGTCAAGTTACGACGTCAAACAGTTGGGTATTTTATTGGGGCTTCATGTGGAAGACCCAAATAAGATAGGGCATCATTGTAAAACAGAAGGAAAATGATAAGACTGATTTAAAACGTTCACAAATAAAATCTGAAAGTTTTTTTTGAGACCATTTTGAACTATTATAATAATACTGCAATTGCACTCTCTCAAATATAACAAAAAAAAATGTTTTAAGAGAATAGCCAAAATAAACTAACAAAACAACGGAAAAGAATAATTAAAATGGATTATGAAGTCTGTAACTAAAATTTTATTTCAAAAAATAATAATCACTTGGTTTAGACAGGGAAAACAGGCAAAAGTGACAGGTAGTGCAAACTAACTACTTCATATCGGGTATCAAATGTTTAGTGTTTCTCAAAATGCAGACTTTCCAACAATATCAAAAGGTAGCATCTATTTCAGAATCCTTGTCCTAATAAATATCATCACACTAATTTTAATTTATCACATGATTACTTGATCTACTGCTTAATGTGCAAGACTTAGAATTGGGGCTGAATTTGTGTTCAGTTTCTTTTTATTGTGAACTCAGGTGCCGTCAGAAGTCACAGAGGTAGTGACTGGGGTTTAACTGTGTGTAATTTAATCTCAGAGGTTTGCTAGAGGACACTAATAAAGGAAGAGCATCATGGACTGCAGGGAACGCAGCAGACATGTTAGAGAGAAGGTTGTGGTATAAGTTCAGATCAGGGTTAAATTCTGAAACACTATCCTAAGCTTGAAAAATCACGTTGAGCATCGTTCAATCCAAAACTGACAGGCTGAGCGAGGAGCGCGTCAGTCACAGAAGCAGCCAAGAGGCCTGAGGTAACTTTGGAGAAGATGCAGAGATCTGCATCTCAGGTGAGCAAAGCTGTTGACAGGAAAACACGTAGTCTTGCAAAGTGCGGCAACAAAGGGGTTGTTGGAACAGAAACAGAAAGCAAGGAGACAGAAAGAAGTGCTGTTTCCAATTTGCCACAAGCAATGTAAGGGGCATATTAAATACGCTGCTTTAGTCAGGTGGTCTGTGTATGTAGGGGCGGGTGATATGGAGCTAGAATTTCATTGCAATATTTTGCGGTACTACTGTGTTAACAATTAAGATGATTTAAAATATATATATATATTTTTAGGTATAGCATTCATAGCATCATGTATAAATATTGTTCCTGAAAAGCATACCCATTTGAAACAAGCTTCTTCAGGATGCCAATTACTTAAATAAGTTGTGATTTGTGTCACTAAACTGCACATAGTAATTGCATTTAATCATATTTTCAAATTTATTTATCTCGTTGTGGAACAGACAGTGGAAAAAATAGTAAAAAAATAACATTTCCGATAAAATTGTCTTTTTTAACAATTAATAGGAATTTATCGAGACAAAGATAAGTGAAAATTCATATCATAATTCATAAATGCCCACTTCTAGTATGATCCCTTGAACAAATCATCCCAGTAACTGAAGCAGAATCAAACTGTGACGATCTTGTTTATTCATTGTGGAAAGCTAAGTCTGGCGTAAAGATAACCACTAAGCAATCCTGGAAGACATCCTGTTGTGGCCTTGAAAAGAACTGAGACCAGGGGCAGACAGCTGAATAGAAATGCAAACCACACTTTTCAGATTTGTATTTTTTTTTGTTTGAGAGGATTTGCGAAATGTTTCCTTCTGCTTCACAAATTTATCCTACGTTTTACTGAGTCATGGCAAAGTCATAAGAGAATACATTTCGGTTTGTGGTTGTAAAGTGACGAAATGTGAAAAGGTTCAAAGTGCTTAAATCGTTTCGCAAGACACTGTACGTTTCCAACCATGCGACACCAGCAGGCACTTTTCCGTTCACAGGAGAAAACAAGAGAGGCTTTTGAAATCTCTTCCAGTCATAAACACAACCATAAATCAAAAACGGCCACTCATCATGATCATGGAAGAAGTGATGATGAGGATGGAGAAGGTGCAGGGAAACAGAAAAAATAAGATAAAATAATAATAAAAAAAAAAAAAACCAGACCCTACATGCTGTGACAGAAGCAGCAGAAATCGCCAGCGATCGAGTCGTAGTGACGTCTCACCAGCCATGCCTGTTGTGTAGCCACTCCACCCAGCAAGCTTTGCAAACCACACAGCTCCAAGTTCAAGGTGCAATGGAGAGCCCACAACACCAACATCATCAACAACATCAACGACAGGAAGTGCCGTCATGAGAGAGCGTGCGGCACCGCTGCACCATGCTATAGTGAAGCCAGAGGAGGGGGGAAGAGGGGCACACAGAACAGCCACGTGGAAACCTTCTCTGGGGGCAGAAACCACCATAATGGTTCTCATTTGTCATTTCTAGAAATGAAGGAGAGACAGAGGAGAAAATGGACATTGTTCTGGAGGGCTGGACGCTCACCTCGATTTTACGTCCTTCCACCAGCGTGCCGTGGAGCTTCTCCCTGGCCCTCTCTGCATCTGAGCTGGACTCAAACGTAACAAACCCGAAGCCCTGCGAGGAGAGGGGGAGGAGGGTGGGGAAAAGAGGAGAGGCGGCAAAACGGGCAGAAACAACAATTCAGTTCCTATTTTATAAAAAACAAAACACTTTAATGCTTGAGGGTCTGTCTCCACCATCTTACCTTGGAGCCCCTCTCGTTGAAAATGATCTCAACATCAAGGATTTTGCCAAATTGCTGAAACGAAAGAGAAGACGCAGTGAAATTAGGAGACTGCAGAAGCACTGAAGTCACATGTTCGCCACAGGGAGTCAGCACTGCTCAGCCATGATGAGCTGGCACTGAGCCAGGATGGGTTCTCCCACATCTATCTCTCCCCTACTCTTGCCTCATCAAAACATTTTGGAGGCATTTCTCTTTACCAAATAGCGGTTATCACGACAGGCCGTTTCAGGGTAACAAAATGTTCTGACTTTAAAGGGGCAGAGAAAACGTTTTGCGCATTGCAAGCAGAGAGAAAAGGAGGATTTTATTTTTTTATTTTTTTGGCTACGTACCCCAAACATTTGCCGTAGGTCGGGGTCTCGGAAGCGGAAGGGGATGTTAGACACATGGAGACGTTTGGGCGTCCCCTTGGCGTCCGAATCATCCCCAGGGCCCCCGCCGCCACCCCCTCCACCTGAGCCAACTACAGACTGACCGTCAATCTGAGAGGAGCCGTCAGACTGCAGGGTCAGAGAGACAAAATAAGACATGAACCAGGTTATTCAACTGATTACAATTTGTTCAGATATTTGTTTTTATCATAAAAGCCTGAGTAGACTAATGACAAACAAGAGGCACTAATGACAAACAAGAGGCGGTAATTAGCCGATTATTCCTCTGATTTATCTATGTATCAGTATTTACAGACATGTTTCCATAAATGGTACTTGTAGGTACTTGCATTGTTTAACATCAAACAACAGATCAGAATTAAATCAAATGCCCCCTCATGAAAATAAGACTTCAGTAGGTCCAAAATTTACTAAAACCAAAACCAAAGATACAAAATGGATCGGCGCATCTGCATTTAGAACCAAATTTTGAAAGACATTTAAGTTTCTGATTAACAACAACTTGAGTGGCTTTTTCACTTTCATCCAACACAATTTATGTTAGAGAAACAGTCCCAGATCCAGGCTGCTTAATAAAACAGAAAAGGAAGGAATTCAGCAAATGTGGAAAGCTGCAGAGAAAATAATGTTGATTGCCTGAGAGGCTTTACTTAGCAGATTTATTAAGCGAATTTATCACCTGCAGTCCAATAATTCAAAATAAGTACGCAGCGTAGTCGGGAAAGTGTATTTATTTAAGAGGAGAGGAAGTCTGAAAGAAACATCCCTATGTAATGTCAACTGTATTAAACAAACAGATCTATTCAGCTCAAGTTGTTTACAAATGTTAAATCATTAGAGCAAATATTTAATAGTAATTAAGTATTTTTCTGTAGTAAAACATTTGACAGAGCTATTTAGGTTCAGAGCAGAAACATTTATAGAAGTCTGGAGATTCACCGATCAAGTTTTTACTGGAAAATACAGATTTCTGCCTGTCATTAATGTCCCAGTGAATGATTCCAAATTAACTTGTCTGGCATTTTTATTTTTAAAAAACATATAACATGTGTAAAGCAATTTTTTTCACAGAGGTTGTACTTTTGAATCCATCAAAAAGATGACTTTTTCCTTACTTACTCATCAGAAAGGTCCTTTAATTTTATCTGATAGTTTTACAATTAAAAGGGTCACATCAAAGAGCAGCAGTTTGTTGCATTTATAGACCAAATATGGTCGAAAATATTAGTTTGTTGTGTTCAATGAATGAAAGAAAAAAAACTCATCAGGTTTGCAGTATTTTACCTCCTGATCACAGATCAAAGCCAGACAACAACAACAGACTGGATGACTCAGATTTCTGTCAGATTGATTGGTGCATCTCCACATATCCAGCATGGATATTGAACCTATGATTTAATTACTCAGCAGTCTAAAAGAAAAACATAAAACAGCTCTAAAAAGCTTAAGTCTTTTTGTGGGCCACACCACAAGGTCGGCGCTCACCTGGCTGAGGCTGTTGCCGGCGTTGGCCGCGTTGTTGCCTGCTCCGCCGGCCTCCACCGGGCCCTGCACCGCTCCTGCCGCATACAGGCTGCTCCCGTAATCCAGAGTCAGGCCGTTCTGAGGAGGCGGAGGCGGAGGAGGTGGGAAGGCGGAGAAGGGTGGGGGTACGAGTCCTTCCTGACCGCCAGCACTATCCTGAGAGCCCTGTGGACGGAACGAGAGCAGAGTGAGATGGCAGCGGGAGCCACGGTAGCCAGCTGGTGAAATTCCCCTACACCTCCCAGACACTGCGAGACCATTTCCCCAGAGTCTTGGCCTAAAAGTCATGCAGACATGGTGGATACTAAATTTTAATTTTTCCCTCCTGTGTAAGAGCGTGCATGTATCTACAGCCCCCTGCCCATTAAATATTCACTGCAGCCACATCTATTATTGAGGGTCAGATGCCTCCATGCTCGGTTTGTTGCACAACGATGAGTGTCTGACGCCTGCACACACACTCACAAACGCCTCTGCGCACAAATCACCTTTGACATGCAAACACCCACACACCTAAGCGCTCGCACAAAGACCAACTGTTATTATGGAAGACTCTCCAAGTATTTCACACACAATTACCCCATAAGATACCAGTTTAGGTTACCAGCACATAGTGGAAAACAATGCAGACATCTGCAAACACACAGTAACACACACGTACGCGCGCACACATTCCTCCCTGCTGGCAGAGGGGCATGAATACCCTAAATGGTAATAGTTAGTGAGCAAGGGAGGCAGCAGGGAAGGAGGAGGAAAGGGGGGGACGGGGGGGATGGACGATAAAAGGTGGTGACTGATAGAAGAGGCATGCTTTGCCTCTGATCCATAGCTGCAGAGATAAACCATCCATCACTGTCTTTCAGATCTATTTATAACTCTTGAGAATTCATGGGATGGCCAATCAATTAGAGGCTGCAACAAACTGGGACAATCCTTTGCTCTTAGTTTATTGATCTCACTAATATAATTACATCAGGACTGCAGCCGTGCCAAGTTGCACCAAGATGCAGGCAGGCTTTAAGGTAAGTGCTGAGGTCAGCATGCAAACATGCTGAAGCTGCTTACGGTAACGGCGCATGTTGGCGGTGATGTCAGCAAACCACCATAGCAGTTTGTACTAGTGCTTGGCTGGCTTCTCATGAACAAGACGGCCTCCTATAAACATATGATGATGGTAAAAGACCTTCTTCACCAATGCATTATGTTGACCACACAGAAACACTCACACAGAAAATAAAAAAACTAAAAAAACTAGTGAACACATCTAACTTTTGCCAGGTACAAAAAGGCAACCGCCTTGTAGACATCTTGTCACAATGACAAACGGACTTCGCTAGATACCATCAAGGCTAACCTGGACGCAGCAGAGTAGATCTGTTTAATCCTCTTAAAATTTCCACCTCTGGAACATGTTGTATTTAGAAACATTGGCAGTACTTTCGAAATGTCAAGATTTATTTTACAGGTCTGCATCTTCAACGCAAACATGGAGCTTGCTGTTCACCTGCAGTAATGAAAACCAAGCTGTGCAATTAACCGAGATCACAGTCCCAATTGTAAGTATGCTTTTATTTCGTAATGTCTTCTGACTGATGCGTATCTCTGCACCTTTCAAAGGCTGAAAGCAAGATAAGCTTTGCGAAGTCATGTTTTGAAAAGTCTGCACAAGTAAAAATGGGAGAAAGAGGAGAGGAAATGACGCATGGTTGGTACTAAACACCCAGCAATAGACGGCACCATGTTGTATCTGGAAGAAGTCGAGTGTAAAATGAAAATTAATTTTTCCACAATTCAGCAGGCCATATCACTAACATAAAATATGCAACACAGCTTAAAATAATAAAATCTTGTTTTACAAATATTCTTCTCTCAGACACAAACTGAGACTTCGTCTCTGTTCCTAAAGTAAAAAAAAAGAGAAAGAGTTTAGAATCGTTCCTGGCAGGAGGGCTAAAGAGAAATAAGTACAGTTCTTAAAGTGGGACCTTGGATAAAATCATTATTGGCAGGAAAAATCAAAGTATAAGCAAAAATGGATGGTTTTACATCTCTCAGCAGGACTGCAGATCTTTTCCCGTTTTTCTCCTAGAATCTCAAGTTCTGAACCATTTCCCTCATTGTTCTGGTACTGTTGGATTGCAGAGATGCCTTTAAAGGCAAGAATGCCCGCAGCTTGGCTGAACCAACCATACACAGTTAGGAAAATGTTGTCTGAACTATGCTGAAGTGCAACAATAACATGACTTTTTAAGCATGTTCTGCAACCAAAAGGTGGCCTTTCATACAGCAGACAGCAGGTTCACTGTATTCACCATCACAGTGAGGTACGAGGCTGAGCACTGCAGAAATGCTTCAGTTTGCTCTCAACGCCAGTAGAGACGTAAATCTGCAGGGCGGCAAGTGCATGTGGAAAAACTTCCTTCTGCATCCATATGAAAAAAAAAAACCTTGCTTGACTCTGAACCTGACATTGGTGACTAGTGCTAATAAAATTGTAAAAGAAGGTTGGTAGAGCTACTCATTTTTTTTACCTTATTGCGTTATTTTTGTGTTTATTTAAAACAATGGGTTCTTGTTAATGCAACCTGTTCATGCTGTTTCCAGATGCAACCTCGATTTAATAAAGACAATCAAGTGATTAGGAAACCATCAGATATCCTTTTTGTAGAGCAAATCGGCCCTGGCACAGGCAGCTTCTCCGTGTCGTATGACTGGGAAGCTGCGATGTGAAAAGTGGAAAAAAAAAGAGACAAAGATACTGTTCACACAATAATAAGGACAAACTGGGCCAAAAATGAGTCACATGCATTCATTTAATATCAACCTGAATATGATAATTAGTAAAAAGAAAATACAGAGTTTGTGTTTAACCTAAGAAACTTTTTTTCCAATGAAACTTACTTTTTATTTATCTTCCTATTGTGTTTTTCATTCATAGTCTACATGTAATTATTTTCACCATATTGGTTCTGCTTTCCTCTGCGGTTATTAATATTTAATGATAGTTGTAATGAGGTAGCACAAAAAGAACACACTGGTAGTAGCAATTTAACAGTAATGGTTGATGTCCTTTTTATCATAATCGTTTACCAGACATCTGCTTGGTGTATGTGTGTGTGTGTGTGTGTGTGTGTGTGTGTGTGCGCGCGCGAGCGTGCGTCTGTCCATGCGTGAGTGACAGTGATGCCCATCTGAGCTGCACAATGGATCACTGTCCCTTTGGGAGAGTTAAAAGCGTGTGGGAGGGTGTTTATGTCTGTGTATGTGTGCGCGTAAGCCATCTGTCTCCCAGCTTTTGACCTTTCTCAGCGTCGCACCTGTGACACTGTAGTCCAGCCCCTCGACTCTGTAACAAACCGGGGGATGAACGCGGTCGACACGGATCACATCAATATTGTGACACAGGAGCAGCAGACTGTGAGGGGGAAACTTTGTCTGTTCGTTGGCAGAGACAAACAAAAGTAAATAAATACAGCAGGAGCCCTGGAATGAAATGCAAGAAGCTTTTAGAGAAACTGCTCTTTCAATTGCTTTGGATACTGGTTTGATAGTTTATACAGTGCCTTACATAAGCATTTATACCTAGTGAACTACAACATTTTGTCAGGTTCAATCTGTCATCTGGAAATACACAGAGGATGGAAACAACTGTGAAACTACAGACACGGCTGTCCATCAAAACAAGGAGAATTTATCAGAGAAAAAGCTGATTGTATCGCTGGAGAAGCTGCATACATCCACTGTTCAGGAGGGAGAATATCCTGAAAGGACAACTATCAGTTGTTGATTTTACTTGTTCTTGAATAGTTAAAAAAAACAGAAGTGAAAAATAGAAAGAGCCGCTGTTGAAATAAGCCATTTAAAGTTTGCCCCAGGCCTATGAGGGACAGAACAATCATGCGGACGTCGATTTCAAAGGGCAATCCTGAAAGAAAACCTGTTAGAGGCTCAAAAGACTTGAGACTGAGGTTCAGCTTCTAGCAGGACAATGACTCTCAACATTCAGACAGTCGCAGTGCATTGGCTCAGACAAAAGTAGGCCTGGACAATATGGCAGAAAAATTACATCTCTGAATTATTTTCATGCCAGATCCAAATTTTTTAAAACATTTTTTCCAAAATAGTAATTACAAATGACAGTAAACATTTTTAAAAAGTGGCTTTTATTTCAATAATACCTTCTGTGAGTTGTACAACAGAGTATTGGGGAAAGGCTACAAGGATTCTTGCTTAATTATGAGAATATAATCATAATATTAGCAGATTAAAGACACAATTTTTACCACATGAAAGTCTTGTGAGAAAAAAGTCATTATGAGAAAAAAGCTTGGATACAGTAATTATTTTTGTTATTTTTTGTGGGATTTCTCAGAATTTGGCTACTTCATTCTCCAAATATTATGACTACATTCTTACAATATTTTTGTACAAATATTCTATATTAATTACTCACAATTACAAATGAGAAAAATCTAAGCGAGACCCCTATATATTTTGTTGTAGAGTTGACCTGAATTCAAGTCCAATTAAATAAAAGCTGTAAAACATCTCTCTGCTGAACTGTGGAAATCCCAGTAGTGTATTGGTGAAAATAAATTCAGATTTTCCAAAAATCTTCAAAAACAAAGTTTTGATTAATTCAAGGGAATTTATCGCCCGGCCCTAAACCAAAGCATATTGCTGTGTTAACTGGCCCAGTCAAAGTCCACATCTAAATTCAATTGAGAATCTGCGGCAAGCCAAACAAAACAGATCCTCACAAAGTCTCTCCATCCGATCTGCCTAAGCAACTCTTTTCCTTCCGCTTCATAACTGTGCAGTTCTTTGTGTTGGACTATGACATCAACAAAATGCATTAAAGTTTGTGGAGGTTGTGGTTTGAATATTATTGCTCTGTACTGGAAATTTCAGACTACGTATTGCTGTATAATCCTTCAACAAAAACTTTTGCTAATCTTACAAATAAGAATGTTACCCTTGCAGAAGCCATTAAACCTGCTAACTAATCCTCTTTTTCATGCTGATGTCGGGAGAACGTAAACACTTTCTGTAGCTTCAAGAGGAGAAAATGCTCAGAAGTCATCCTTTATTGACTGCAGTACCGGACTGCCTCTTGTGATTTTCAGCAGCGTAATCACAACATGAAATCCTGTTATCTTACTCCCTCCTGCTCCCTGATAGCACGCAGTAAATGCATGTACGCCATTAATCTCGACACTCTGGCAACGCAGTCATTTTTTTATTTTTTTTTCATACGGAAATCCTTGAACTGCTCCTTTGAGAGTCTCTCCCAACACAAACCGTGATCTCCATCTTCAGCGTGTGGCCACTCGAGCTGCGCTGCCAGCAGATTACTGACCGCTGTGTCCAAGTTTAACTTCATTCACATTCTCAGATAGCAGCTGTGTCCGCTCATCTAAACTCTGCAGCTGTATGAACCTGCTCCAATATTGCCCACGGGCATCCAAAATAGGATTCTGCTGAGTGATAACATCCCTCACATTGCTGCCTTCCTGTCCTGTGAACATTTCATGTGTTATATGTTGAAAATGGGGGCTCATTTTTTTCACACTAACCATGGCAGCTATTATTACTCTCTGATAATTTAGAATACCCCACGTCAATGATGAGGCTCTCAGTTGTAATTGGGGCCTAGAGTGAAAATAAAAAATCCTGACCTCTAAGCATTTCTCCTTCCACGCTATAATGCCTCTTTTAAATGTGCGCTCGGTAAACAGCTGATATAATTTTATGCTCTAATTAAAGGATAGAAGCCTTAAAATAGACCAGGAAATCATTAACGTGAGGAAATTTCTCCATGTTGGATAAAGAAATTCAATCTGTGATGGTAATAATGAGAGCTGCGTTCCTCTGATGAGAACGATCTGAATTTATTACATTCGCCTCTCCATCTCGGAGACGAATAGGAGAGAGCAGAAACGCGTAAATTAGTTAGCTTAGATCATGTTTTAGGCTGAGTAATGGAAGAAAAAGAAACCTATGCTAAAGGACCGACCGATTCATAGGCTCGTCTTAGATTAAATGCACTCACAGACATGAAAATGATCAAGGGAGGAGGAACTAATTCCAGGTCAGCAGGTGGGAGCAGAAACAGAGAAACTAGAGCTGCTCAATGAAGAGCAGGAAGTCAAAAGTTCAACACCTGGATTGGGTAAAGTGGAGGAAAAAGTTGTTTCTTGAACAACTTTCTGGAGAGATTTTTAAGAATTGATGAATCCATAAGTCCATTATGGATTTAAAACTGAACTGAAGAAATAAACATGATTTTTTTTCCCTCTAAGCAACTTAAATGTCACACTGACCACCAATCAAACGGCTTGACATTTTCAGTAAAATTGCTGGGTGAGCAAATGGTGACGTCAATAATCCTCATACAAAAACAGGATATGTTTACAGTAGAAACTTGAGATATAATCTTACAAGCAGCTTCGCAGGTTGCACATTACTCAGACACTAGAACGAATACAATTTTTTTTTCCAACTTCTGGCAATAAACGTATAAATATCCAACATGCTTTTTAAACCAGGCTGCACAACCTCTTCTCACCTTCACTCGGACAAGTTTAACTTTATTTATCCTTGGTGTTGTTTGGCATTGTGGCATCGTCTCTGCACATTTGCCGCACAGATGGTATATAGAAGCTAAAATTTCTAGCTAGGCTCAAAGAGCAGCTCATTTTGATGCAAATGATATTTGGCTCCATTTCTACCTAACTGCAGTTATAAAGGGAGACGTTGTTTGCTTGTTAATGTTTTCCTTATAATTTATTAATCACCTATGAGTTATTTATGAGGTAGAAAAAAACGAAAAACACTTTTATGATCGCTCTATGCGGGTACCCATTACATCAGCCGAACAAATCAGGTTTTGCCCTCTTTATTTGTTCTGATGAACTTCACTGCTATGAACAATATCTTTTGTGTTTCTGCGGCTGTTTGGTTCGTCTTCGTCACAAAGCTGGATATCATGCCAAGTTACTGATGGCATTTGGGCAAACGGTAAACATGACTTCTTAAAACTTTATCTCAAAAACAGCTTCTTTTTTAACCACTCCTCCAGAGGACAGAATTGTGAAATCCATGTAATTGTTGATCAACGGCTCTCTGATTTTAATGCCGATATTTGATCTGATCTTCACCTTTCCGACAATTATAAGAACACGCAGATTACCGTGATGGCTCTAATCATGATCTTAATAAATATTCCTCCCATGTGTGATAAGACTGATCAGAAGGACCCCAGGACCGCTCCGAACAGGAAATGTTCAACATGTTTGAATCCCAAGGACAAACAAGTAACGTATTGTCCAATGTGACGTGTAGCCAATCAGAAAGCGAGTTGACAGACACACGAAAGGGAATGCAAAGTACATAAATAAGTTGTAAAAATACAACTGTCATGGCGCATCAGAAAGTCCAAGTGGACATCAGAGACATCTTTTTGTTTCTTGTCTGTTAAAAATAGTCCCCAATCGCCAGTGCTTCTTCCTCGTCGGTCATGCTTGTTCACTTTGAACTCACGTTTGATCTTGAAAGGTTTTGCAAGTGGCGTGTTGCATTTGCTGTGTGGTTTGACAAGATTCACTGTTGGACTCCATGTCTACATCGCCAAACTTGTGATGTTTTGTGTTGTAAAATGTGAGTTGTAAATCAACTGACAGCTGAACCAGGCATTCGGTAGGCCTGTAGTTGTGCCATACAGTTTCTATTTTCAGAGGATGGATAGTTTTGTTGGTTTCATGATGTTTCTTCAGCAATATTCTCAAACAAACCTCCAAGGTTGGATTTTATTTTGGGGTGTCATGTTGTCTTTTTCACTTCAGTTCTATGATTTGATAGATGTGTTCGTCTATCACATCAAATCCCTGTGAAACCATTGCTGTTTCTAGGTGTAATATGACAAAAGGTAAAAAAAAATAAAAAATTAAAAAAAAGGTATGTATGGTTTTGCACAATGATATAATTATTTAAACAACCAGTTCTGACGTCATTTACATTATCTCGTTTAAAACCTAAAGTCATCCCTTGCACAATGGACTTTTTACTGCAAAAACAAATGGCCCCACGTTGTACGCTAAGCTTCAAAATAGGCCAATAAAGCAAAAACAAACCAATTAAGCTCGCTGTGGAAGCTTTCCTCAGGTACCTGCCTGCTGCAGAGAAAAATCACTGACTATGCAGTGAAATTCTACCTTCTGACACATTTGCTGGGGAAACTACCTTCCTGCTGTGCAGTAAAATGTTCCTCACAGCTCCGGTGTTGTCATTTGCGAGTCCCAACATCTATGACTCATGACACATCTCACTCGACTACTGATGAGTCAGACTTGGACTTGACAAGTTGTGATGCAACTGGACAGAATGATAGTAACGTGGAATTTAATACAGCACCACCACAGGTCCGATCAGGTGAACCGGAGTTGTTGATGCTTTGAAGCGATGTGATTTCCATGGTGTTTAAGCGTTCGTCGGCTCCGTCAGACGCCCTTGCTCGCTGCCGTTGCTCATGCTCTAACAGACCCCAGTCAGCAGGAGAACGGACTACCCCGGCTGTTAGCGCCGCTTCTGCCAGACGAAAATAGAAGCAGGAACGCGAGCCAAAAACAACCCAGTATTTGTGTTTCACGACCGCCGTTTTCAGAGATCCATTTTGGCTGCATCTCGGCGGTCTTTTCTTTACCTCGTATGCCGTGTTAAAAGCCTGGGTATCTACACAAACATTATGTGCTTTGCGTGCAGCTCTTTCTATCTGGCATGAGCCTTTTGCTGACTGCGAGTGGCTTTTGAGATTCACATCAGGATAAAAGCCTCAGCTGAATAAATGCACTCAGAAAGGAGGGTGAGAGGGGGGTAAGAGAAGGAATACAAAGACACAAAAGAAGGGCAGTCCCGGTCAATTGTAAGAGAGCAAACTTATGCGGTGCATTTGTGTCAGCACTCAGGTTTGCTCTGTTTAAGCGCGCACGCCTCAGTGTGTGCGTCTGTGCATGTGCTCCCCCTGGCGTTGGAACGCTACTAGGTTGCGTGTGCGTGTATGTGTTGGCCCCCCCGCAAAAGCCAGTGAGTCAGAGCGGTAGCTGTAGCTGGCTTCCTTTCGGGTCAGTTAGCAGCACCAAGTGGGTCTGAGGAAGGCACGTTAGAAAGCGCCCCCCGTCTGCCGCCGTCTCACCACGAAACACGAGGAGACAAGAGGCAACACGATTTACACTAACTAGGCCATCGCTGGGTCATTTCACATGAATAATGTCATTTGAGGATCTTTACTTCCTCTGGGCGCCAGCGCCTCTTTGCAGGCCGATTCAGCGACTCTGGAAAGTGTGATTCATGTTGTTAACAGCCCCTCGCGTTTTGGCTCAGTGATCGGATTAACTGAGGAAGTTCAGCGCCTGGATCCCATCTTGGATTATTTTATTCGCCGCTGCAGAAAAAAAAAAAAACAGCTGGAGAAACGTTCATGACATGTGTCTGTGGCATAACGATGAGCCAGGAGACACCCTCTTGTTAAATTATTCCAGCCCACGCCATCATCCCCCACCCCTCACCCAGTTGCTCTTCCCCGCTCCTCTTGCTGTTCTCCCTTTCCTCCCACTCTCTCTCTCTATGCTGCGCGCTTCACTTCTTTACGCTTCATAAAATCCAGACGGGACCCCTCGCATACGTCCCGCCCCCACACTTGTCAATCAAGCCCATTTGCCTCTTAGCAACAAGGATATCAACGATGCTCAAGCTCCTCCCACCACTCCATTCTCCATCTCCTTATAGGGTAACATATCTGTTCATCAAACAAATGCCTCCTACCCAACCTCTACAGTGTATTGCATTACACCTCTTTAAAACTTTATTTTTACATTCTTATATTGCAATTACAGACCTGAGTAATTTGATAGATCAACACCAAGAAATGCTTTATTGTTAAATTGAAAATTTAAGAAATACTTTGTAGAAGAAATTTTCACTGCAACTGCAGCTCAAAGCATTTTGGGATATCTCTCTAACTTCTTTCCACATCTGGGGACTGAAATGTTTGTCCATTCTTTGCAAAATAGCTCGTGTCATACTAGATGGAAAGCAGCTGAATATTAATTTCACAGCCACACCACATGATTGCAGGATTCGCTCCATCCATCTTTTCAAATACCTTGCACGTCATAATACCACCCACCACCGTAGGAATGATTTTTGCAGTTCAGTACTGTCTCTACCCAGATTGAACATCTAAACACAAATTTTTTTTTTTTTTAAACTGCTATTCTAACACATATTTATGCTTTGATCTGAAGCTTTTCATTGCAACCGAACCAGTAAGTTTGGCTTGCTAAAAGCCAAACCAACAGCAAAAAGGTTTGCTGTTTTAGTTTTTCCTCCAAGAACTCCCTTTATTCAGTACCAACATCCATCTTCTTATCATCAGCATTGTCATCCTAATGGTCTCAACACAGAATCCCAAATTATGGAATGCATGGTCATCACAAATTAAAGATTTAGAAATAGTCATTTATAACCACCTCATAGGTTTTGTATGAACAAATAACAGATGTTGTGTCGATACTTTTTCTTCGGTTATATTTTTAATAGTTTTTGTTCTTTTAAATATTTTATATTCAGCACTTTAGACATCGTTTGCCATTTTTAAAAGTGCTTCATAAATAAAGCTTACTTAGCTTTCCTGTCCCTGCTTAAGACAGGCATCCCCGCAGCAAGATTCTACTGCCATCATGCCTTACAGTACTGAGATAATGAAGTTTTTGCTACACAGCATTTTACATTTAGGCTGCAAAATTAAATTTTGGTCTTGAGTGACCAAAGAACTTTCTTTCCACGTTTGCCGTCTCCCTGGCAAGCCTTATGGCAGACTGGTCCTCTTATGGCTTTCTATCAGCAGTCCTTCTTATTCTACAATAAAGTCAGACGTCTCCACAAAAGCTGCAGCCTTTTATGAAAAATAAACAGTCCAAAACAAAAAAGAGGGGATGACACCTGACAAACATGTGCAGGTGAGCACACAAGCTCTCTAAACGATGTGTGTTTACCCAACTAGCACAGACAGCAAGGTATGACCATGAAACCAGTTTGGCTTGTTCAGGAAGGGCTCTGCTTTAGGGCGACTCATGTCCTGGCGTCCAGTTTGCTTTTAAAGAGCGCACGCAAGCCAGCTGGAGGATGGTGTTGTCACTGTCAACTTCACCCTACGAAGAGTCAATGAGGGCAACCCCCTATCTGTCACACAGGCCGTTTTATTTTTTATTTTTAATAACGCCTCACAGAGCGCCGTTCCAGGGCCAGCAGAGACGACTGCTAAGGAGGCAGAACTGTCACAGCAGCTCAAGACTGGAGCGCTTTCATAACTCATCTTTTTTTTTTTTTTTTTTTTTTAAAGTCCAAAAGGTGCTTAACCTCTCACAGCTCTCCCAAACTACAATCACCTCCTTCCTCAAACCGGCAAAACAATTGGCACAAAATGAGTGACTCATGCAAGTTGCCACAGCAACACTGCTCATTGGGATCATTTAACAACCTTTATTGTAAAAGCCCAAAGTAGAATCAATAACCAGATTTAGGGAGGTGTAGGTGGGGGCGTATACTCACAACCCGTTAACAGTTTATGCAAGCGTGGCAGCATGTGTTCAGCTTCGGCAGCAGGTAGGCGTCTCTCCCTCGCCTCTGGGCGCACGCTTAGGTGGGGCTTGAGAAAATATTTCAGTCTTTTGAACCTGATCTGCTGCTCCAACTCCTGCAGTAAAAGGCCAACCTTATTAGCGCATGCAGCAATATGAGGGAGCTAATATATTACCCTCATCGTACGGCACCTTTACACACTCGTAACTGCAAAGTCAGCTCCAAGAGCGTCCCAATGGCCCGCTCCAACAAACCGAACGCATTGTCACATCTCCAAGTCCGTCACCTCGTCAGTCTATTTCCACCCCAAGCATGCAAACTGTCCAAAGGTGTCCAGTCACCTTAAAAGTATATTTCCTGATCTCATGCTGCTGTTCTCTTTTGGTTTTTCCAGCCCATCCCCCTCTCTTCCAGGGGCTCTTAAATGAAAACATTGAGATAACAGCTGCCAGGGCCCCCGGGAGAGCAAGAGGAGGGAGAAAAGAGGTCAAACAGTAAAGAGAGCATGAATCTAAGGTACAGCTGAAAAAGAAGTGAACACACACACACTCACTCTGATCCTGACTCACTCCAACTGAAATGTAATATGAACATGACACTTCATGCACCAACTTTGCAGCCCACTGTGTGTGCTTCGGCTTCTGTGTGTTTGTGAAATGTGTGACACAGAAATTACAGTGAGGAGGTGTTTGGAGCTGAACAGGAGAGAGGGAGACGGAAACAAGAGAAAGTAAAAGTGAGTAACAACACATGGAGAGAGAGAGAGTAAAAAATAGACAGGAGCAACTGTTCACTGGACACCTGTCCCTTTAGCTCAGGGGTAATGTACAGAGACAGCTGCAGGGATAATACAGACTTTTTACCAACCTTTCCTCCTCCGTAAAGCTCATTTATTTCCACTTTTTTTTTTTTTGCTCGAAAAAAATATCTAAAGAGTTGGCGTGTAGCTAAACTGCTCCATCCAGCTGTACGATCTAACGCAGCGAGCGGCGCGCTCACATGGATTCCTCTGAGCATACATAATACATTGCCGAGCACAGTTTCTGGCAGCGGCAGCTCTTCAGATTGCGTGCACACTTCTAGCTCTGGGCAGGGGAACAGATGCCACAACAACGGCGGTAACAATAATGCATTGCCACTCGTGCGTCTTGCCGTGGCGAATCATGATTGCGGCCGTTACAATCTCGCCGTCATCCACTACACTAGTTTCTCTGTTTGTCGGCCGAGTCCTAACAGGAGTCTGGCATGTCCCGTGCGGACCACGGTAACGGGTCAAGTAGAGTCCTCGTCTGTTAGTACTTAATTAGCGCTTAATGCTCGGTGACGGTGCCCGGTGCTCTCATGCTGTTTCTCGTACTGCAGCGGCGGAAAGGTACGGAGACAAACACTCACCGACAACACGTTAGGATAGTACAGTCCCATCATCGTATACTGTGCAACAACTCCAACTGTCGCCGCTCCTCGCTCCTTTCCTCTTCTCGCGCTGCCTCGCCTTCTCTCCCTCTGTGTCACCTCACCAGCTCCGTCTCTCTTGTCTGTCTCACAGATTCAAAATCTCCCTCTCTCTGCCCCCGCTCGCTCCGTCTGCCCTGCCAATCCCCACCCCACCTCCTCCTCCACCTCCTCTGCTGGCCTCTGTCCCTGTCACTCTCCCTCGCGTGCCTTCTTCTGTATTCCCCCTCTCTTTCCGCTTCTGTCGTCTCCCACTCACTCTTTTCTCTTCTTTGCCTCTCCCACTCGCTCCTTGCTTTCCTTCTACCCCCAGCCTTCCTTTTCGCTGCTGTGCCCTTGCCTGCTCATCTCTTCTGTCTCTTCTCCAGTCCTCCTCCTCTGCTCCTCTCTCACCCAGAAAGCCTGACGCCTCCTCCCCCCTCCTACTTCCCTGCTTCTGTCACACCTGCAAACTTTCCCCTCCCCTCTGCTTCCTTCTCATGTCGCAGTCCTCCCCTCCTCTTTCTCTCTCTTCCTCTGTTCTCTTTCTCCATGTAGGTGAGTTAACTGGGGCTGCTGGCACCACTGGGAGAGAAAGACAAGACTTTCCCTCTTCTTCCCTCTATTCCTTCTCAGACATGCACCTTGTTAGGAAACCGCACTGCCAACTGCACACAAGGTTTACGTTTTGAGCAACATTCAGGAGACACTGCTTCAGAACAAATGCCATCAACTCAAATCACCAAACAGAGTGTTAAAGGGCTACTAAACCTGCTAGGATGTTACAAAATGGCACATTTTTAAGTGTATGCACATCCTTTTGAATAATATATGAAGATACACAGTGAGAAATAACAGCCGCAACTCAAAAATCTGACCTTTTTCTGATCAGTAAACACCTAATCCCTAAGGGTTAACAGGGACGGGTGAAAGCTAGTTTTACAACAACAGCACTCTCTCTCATACACACAGTTGGACGTCTCCCCTCCACATAATGTAAATAATGAATGAATTCACACAGCAGGAGTTTAGAAAGAAATATTCTGAAAGCTACTGTCAGGTCCAAAGCGTTGTAGAAAAAAGACAGTAACACATCAACTACTACACTGTCATTGGTGCATCTCAACCAGCATAACTTTAATAGTTTTTGTGCATTAGAATACAGTGACAAAGCCGTTCAGTGTGTGCTATTTTTAGCATTCATTCAACATACATAAACATGTTTAGTTTCATGATGTTTATAATGTTAAAATCAGTTGAAACAGCTAAAGAAGTACTTTGTAAAAACCTAAAATTATAATTCCTCCCCATTAGGCACGTTTGTCAGGTAGCCACTGGTGGTTTTTTGTGTACTGTATCACAAAATACAGGCTAACGTCACCAGCTAAGGGGGCTTCAACTGTGCTGGGACTTCATAAATATGCTTTTAGTACTGCCATCATTGGGCTAGTGACGTTGCACTGTGGTGGAAAAGATTTATGTTCTGCTAAAAGTAAATCAAAGTATTGAGGCCCTGTCCGTATTGGATATTTTTTGTTAAACAGAGATATTCTGTGTTTGCACCTCTAATCCACAAGAAAAGTGATTTTTATAAAACTAAAACAAACAGGCTGTTAAAACCGTTTGTGGTGCATCCCTGTGGATTTAAAGCTTTGTAACATAATGATACAAGAGCCTACTTCGTGCAACCTACTTATGACTTTGTGGGCTGAGAATTAGAGCGACAACTGGGATGTCTTACGTTTTCTGTCCATGTTGGTTCCATCTCTGTTTTAGTTCAACTTGCTCTGAAGAAGTCGGTGACTAAAACCAAAGGCTGAACAGCATAAAAGAGATCACCATAAACACATTTTAGGAAGAAACTGTCATGAAAATGCATGAAAACATGGTGAACAGAGTCATATACTAAAGCAGTAACAGGTGACGCAAATCACATCCCTCTCTTGTATGGAAATGGTCATTGAAAGGAAGACTCAAGAGTTAGCCATTTTCAGCATAGGTGAGAGATTTAAATATGAAGTCACATGTCAGGCTGCTGCTTTTAACTCTGGATTTTAAAAGGCTGCCTTCATTTTCACACCCAGATGTTATTTTTTTCTTCTTATTTACAGTGGGATCTCCATTTTCTCAACAATATGAAGACTGATATGTACAGCTGGCTACGCCAAGAATGCCAAAGGTTAAAACAGGATGTTTAAGAAGTCAACTTTAAACTAGTAAAACCTTGCATTTACTCCTGACAGATTAAAAACCATACTTATTTGAGCTACATAGAAAACTATGCACATTGGGTACGTAGGTTGTTAGTATATTAATTGTAGAGGATTGCATCACATCCATTCTGGTTAAAAACTTTGTGACTGGCTCCTTATTTTTCAACAAGACATTTTTAAAGGCATATTTGTTTTAGCTTGACACGATGAGTTTTATCCAGAAAAAGGAGGAACAGATTTTAATATGGAAAAGTTTTTCAGCTGACACAGCAGTGTTTCTCATGTTTTTTTATTATTATTAATACGTTTTATAATAGAGCCTTCCCTTAATTTATTTTGGCTGCTATAAATAACTGCAGTCGTGCCTAACGGTCTTACATAACGATTAGAGCTCTGGCAGTGTTTGAAGACCTTGAATTTGAGACTTTAAAAAGGAAGACGAATATTCAGAGATTTTTGTGTTATTTTGGCATAAAATATCAGCTGCTAGGCTTTCTAAGATACTTATAAGATATTCATATTTCTTTAACGGTACCTCTCAGCTCTGCCCACCGTAGCTTTCCACTAAAAGCATAACTACCTAATTTCTATCGCTGAAGGATTCATTTCAGCTCTCTGCCTAGTAATGAGTTGTTTCTCCCTTCACACACACACAGCTCCCTCAACTCTCCAGGCTCTTCCTTTCAGGAGCCTTTGATCGCATCATTCTCACACTCCTGTTGACAGTTTAGCACCTCAGTGTTGTGGAAATCTCCGCTGGCCGGCATTGTTTTCTTCCTCCCCGCCCCGCCTTCCCCTGACCAGTTCACACCTCCAAGCCCCAGGAGAAAGCCCTGACTGACGTCTCAACATCCCAGAAAGAAATTGCTCAACACAAAGCAGAAAAACTTTATGAGTAGCCTTGAAACATCATCTAGAAGGAAATGATTCAAAGCCTCATCATTTTCCAATGAAATAAAATCCATCTAATTGACTCCCAGGCATACACAGCATCTACTTAGCTGTACTGGGGAGGAAAAAAAAACCTGACTTGGACTGCGGCAAATAAAAGCGCATGAGTGAAGACCTAAGACAGATAAAGAGCCGATAAAGCAGCCAGAGGTTGCTGAGCATCGCAGAGAGTGAGGGATGAGGGGATTACGAGCAGAGGCTGAGAGGATGAGTGGATGAACACAGGATGATCTAAGGATTAACCACATAAACTGAACAGCCTAATAACACAATCAGCCAACTAATACAAACAGATTGTATACTTACACACAGACATCCGCACAAAAAACATGTGATACGGCTGGTTTTTCTTTCAGGAATTAGATTTTTTTTATCCTATATTTGTGGGCAGAACAACAAGAATCTGCGTGTGTTTAGAGGCCTAAAGATGAAAGAAGTGTGTCCTGTGAGCCTAAAAGATGATTACTATCATCGAGGACAGAGAGGAAAGTAGGTGGAGGATAGGAATAGATGAGTGATGGTTGTGGAGGCACATCTTCCTCTACACAACCATTAAAGTGAAATCTACACCCCCACCTTGTGGCTTACAGAACAACACCGAGCCATGTTAGTGCTGTACGCAGGCTGCAGGGATGTGGCTTATTATGCAACTAACATAATACCAACACTTTCACAGGTGCTCTTACCTGACTGTGAGATGGGTATCCATGGTAGCCAAGGGTCAAAGGATCGTTGTTCTGAAAGAGAGGAGCGGATTTTTTTTTTGGTGTAAACATGGCCTGTAATTTCAAAGGCAAACAGACACTTTGTATTTTCATCACTCGGGAAAGCAGTTTCATCTCTTGTCGTGTCTCTATCTGACTTTACAGTTTTTGTGTGACCCCCCCAATCAAATTAACTCCACTGGTGACACACTCCTGCAATCTCCTCAGTCAGCCTCCTCTCCAGTTTTCCACCCGGCGGATCCTTTTGTCTGCTTGTAAAGACGTGATAACGGGGGCGAGGGAGCTCATGCGAGCGGCGGATAAAAGGCAGGAAAAGAAAGAACGAGTGTTGGCGCGGCTCTTAAAATCATAAATAGGTCAGGAGTGTCGGCGAGCGTGAAGCCCACTGGTGTGGAATGCCATCATAACCTCTTATGCAACCTCTAACAAGTTCCTTTAAATGTTCTGGCTGCACGGAGCAAAACTTGCTACATCAAACGTCTGGAGGAAGAAGCAGAGAAAGTCATTCCGGGCCAATTCATCCCTTTGCCAACTCGCACCCCCCATTTCGTACCTACATGTTGCAATTTCATCCAACTCTACTTCCATTTTGGATGTCTAAATTACGTTTACTCAAATGGATAGTTCAGGATTTTCGTAAGGTCAGTTTAAAAGGCTGTAAGCCGTTAATCCCTTATTGGCAGAAGATGACTCTCTTGACATCGTACCATTCCAAACTTGCTAGGCCAGGAAGCTAACGCTAACTGCTGGTCCGTAAGGGGCCGAGACCAAGTGGACTTTTACCAAAACAAAACATCTAAATTTCAGCAACATCTGATAATGCTGATGTATGAACCTTCAAACTGACATGATGTTTTCATTAGGCAATTATTTACCCAGGAAATAGATGTAGGAGGCTGTGTGTCAATAATGTGAAACACATATCCCTAGTCAGTCATTGCAGATGATGGCCACTCACACTAGTGATGTTTACATGGACATAAGTAAATATCTTATTGGAATAAAAATGCATCATGTAAATACCCCATTCAGAATATTCTGATCAGATTCACCTCGATCAGAATGAAATTGTAATCCGAATGAGAGGATCACAAGAGCGATTGTTTATGCTGATTGATCATTTTGAATGGAATGTATTTAAGCACTTCTTATTAACTTGTCTGTCTAACTGACTTGAGATAGGTGCCCTATGTTAATGTGATGTATGTTCGGCAAGACTCGGTATCAGGGGAAGCAAAATTGTTTTAAAACTGGCTTGTTATGGTCCAAACTTAGATGGATATTTATTTGCTTCTGCTCTCTAATCCTGTAATGCAGGAAGACCAAAAACATATGTAGCGTAGCCCGTAGCTTAATTAGGGGGTGCAGTAATGTCTCAACCAGTATTAAAATCTGGGATCCATTATGGGTGCTCAGAATGGACAATCTACTGCATTTGTTTTTATGGAAGTGCAACTTTTTCTGTGTATTTTTAGGAACATTTTACAACTCTGCATATGTCCGTGCTTCTATTCAAAATAAATACTGGTGCATGTAAACCACATCATGATTGGATTTAATTAACTCTGTGCCTACATAAATGATACATTTTGATTATTTAATCCAAATACAAGGAATTTTGGGCATGTAAACAAAACTCCAGAGCCAAAACTCCTGAGCTGGAGATTACTTCCTGAGGTGTCTTGTCCACCTTCGCTGCATGCATGCTCAGTGGGATTTCAGAAAAAGTTAACTTAATGCAATCAATTGTTCGCTGTCACTCAGGAGGAGTGTTTTCTGCAAGTCTGCAGTTTGCTAGGTTTCCTTAGATTGAAAATGTAACTTGAGTGCACTGCTTCATAACGGAGATAAACTAACGTGTAATCAACTTGGAATCTGTTCATATGATTGGATTCAAGTGACTTCTTTTGGTGAAGAGCCTCGAGACAACTTTTGTTGTAGATCGGTGATATATTAATAAACAAAGAACAAAGTTGTTCCTGTCAGACTGAATTCCTGATATAAAGGAGAAGCACTGTAATGTGCAAAAATATAAGAACCTTTTAAGTGAATTCCATCAAATCATCAAACTCAATTTACCGTGTAATCACCAACTTTTTTGTAAATATGTATCGAATGCAAATGTGACGGCAGTTTTGTTGTTCATAAAATAGTATTTACATAAACCACCATGACATTTCTAGGATTGAAATTGTTTCAAGGCAGCAGAAGTCCATTTGTTTCAAACCTTACTAGACCGGCCACATGCCGGTCTAGTAAGGGTTGACCGGCAACCCTTACTAGGTTGCCGGTCAACCCGGCAACCTTCTCTAAGAGATGTCTTAGTGAAGACATTTCTTCACTAAGAGATGTCTTGGCATCTCTTAGTGAAGATAACAGTTATCTACTGCAGGTTAGGCTGGGCCAGTTAATGATATCAAGGTTTAATATTTATTATTTTTCTAGGTGTGATTTTAAAACAAGTAAAGTTTTCCACATTACTGCTGAAAAAGCATCATGAGATGCCAAAGAAAGAGCCAGAGCAACTGGTAGTACAAGACTAAAAATGACTACTGCACATACCTTTATAAGAAAGAAAATATAACAATCTGAAAAGCTACCAGTAAACAAAAAAGACAGAATTTTATTGTGGAAACTAACAGTACCCTCCATCACTCCTAATAATCCAATAATGCTGTTTATAACTATTTTTGGCCAGCCATGAGTGCTATGCATGTTAAGCAGCTGCCAGCAGGCTCTCCTGACAAGCCCAACCAACTTGCTTAAATCAGTTTCTTAAATTTTTCATATAAAGACCAGGATGCCAAAATGGTACAAGAAGCAAATATACAAGAAAATTACAACTGAATAAAGAGGGTATTTATTCTATTTTTAAGACTATCAAAAATAATTATCATAGCATTATCATAAACTCAGTTACCAATGTGTTACATTATTTTAGCGGCAATAGAAATGGGAATAGGTTTGTTTAAAATTTTGTGTTTAGTATCGTCATGTTGCTCAAGGTTGCCATCTGTGCAAAGAGTCTACTTATGGCATCTGCTCTGAATTGGTACTACAATAATAAACGGAATTGAAACTATAGCATGAGAATCTCATAAGGCTCCATGCTTCTTAATATATCTTGGGACCAACTTTATGCAGACTCATAATGTTGTTGTTCTGGCTATTATGCAAATGTATTTCATTAAAAAGAAGACTTTTCACAGCAATTACAGCACACTCGGAAAACAGATTCTCCTGTCCCTGACTTCATATCAGCAGATTACAAAACATCTCCGCTCCTCCCTCTTCTCTCAGTCCTTCCTCCTCTGATCTTCCTTTCATGTGGAACCAATGTCCCCTCGTCTGCTCTGTCCCCCAGGGTGGAAGGGGGGTGGGGGGGCACTTTGCTCTGCGCACATTGCAGCTTGAGTTGCCTGATTAATACTGGAGCCATCTCACTCTGGACCCCATGAGGCCATTTCACTAAAACTGAACACAATGTATCCAAATGTAAGAGGCAGAAGCAAGGAAGAGGAGGGAGAGGAGGAAGAGGGAGCAGGAAGCGCCTTCGTGATTGAAAAATACAGCTTGTGCGAGTCTATCTCGGAGCCAAAAATGTACTTAGTGATCTGGCTTTGGGAGGTAGAAGCTCTAAATAATGAATCACCTCTTAGAGGCTTGAATAACATGAATAAAGTATAAACCGTCTTTTGCAACGAGGGCAAACTCCGAATGCAACACACTGCAGGTATGGAGGAGCAAAACAACACCCGGAGAGGAGACGAAAAGAAAAAAAAAGAAAAGATTTATGGAGCTGCATGCTGCGTGGAAGTAGAGGGGGTGCTGGGTGAAAACACACATCTGGAAACATCTGGAACTCATATGTGCGAGGCACTGAATATGGAGCCTGCGATATAACGGAAAATGGACAGGGAAAAAAAAAAGATGGAAGGAGCAAAGACAATGACTCATACATGAGCAGAGTCATGTGCTTAATTTCCTTAAGGACCCGGGAGAGCTGAGATGAAGGAGGGAGGGGGGGGGGGTCTGTGTGGAAGAAGCACAACATGAGTGAGTCTCACTCTCGCGCTCCACGCCACACTTACTTACACTGTATATGAGAAACAAAACAACTGTGTATGTCATGGAGTCATGCTTGACTATTTAAATTCTGTTGGCAACAAAACGAAGCACGGACGGTTCCTGCCTGGGAGATGGTGACTGGGTTATTTTAGCACCGATTAGAGTTTTGTAGCCAATTCCTGGTTTTGTAAAGCTTTTTAAAGTTAGCCAATTTCGATTTTTTTTTTTGGCAAGAACTGTACAAACAGCATTACATTTTTCCAAGCCTCTTAATTATTCGCATCAGCAGCAGAGGCTATGTCACACACACAAAAAAAAAACTATGATTGCGCAATGATGTCTTAAGCTGTCTTTAGCCTGTGGCATTAGTGACAAGCGCAGTTAACGAGGCTAGCCTTTTGAAAATAGCAGTCTGTGCATTCCTCGAGGATGTAGAGCCCAACCTTAAATCAGATTTTCAAAATGCTGCCAACATTTCCAAATCAAGTATATTCCAATAATGACAGACTAAAAACACAAAAGGCTGAAATATTTGTAAACTTTTCTCTCCATTAAGTTTCCTGCTGAAAGTCTTGCTCTCTCTTGCTCTCCATCAGCCTAAATTAACCACAGACAGCATATAGTCCTTGTTAAAATAGATTATTTTATCTCTGCTTTTTCTGACTTATTTTCAAAACACTTAACCTATGTTGGAAATATATAACTGTTGGTATTTTCTCAGTGCGACACAGTAAGTGGATTTTCACACTTGATAGCCCAGAGACTTGGTTTGACTGGGGACCAAAAGTGCAGCATTTGTTACATTTTCAGCTGGTGCAGTTCGCTTTCACACTGCATTGTGTCAAACAAGCCGAATTAGTTGAAAAACGAGCCCACCCTCTCACCTGTAGTAGTGCTGCACCAAGAATCACTGAAGGCAACAGCACGGAAACCTCAGAAGACATGAGTGCAAACTCCTTCTTTGCAAAATGGAAGCAAAAATGGAGTTAGCGTCAGGTTTTAGAAACTGCTGGTTTTCTCTTTGGTCTTTTAAGCCTTTCGCATTTGTTTAGGTTGCATTTACCCAGAATTCCTTGCGCTATAGTCCGCTTCCTACATATGGACTGCAAGTGGGCTAGCAGTCTCTAGTCCACTTGCAACCACATACGCATTCAAACTGTGTTAGAGTTCACTTCAGTTGGAATGAGACCTACGTTTTTAGGTGGACCCGCACTGGCTGTTTTGGTCTGAATCAGAGTTTGATTGTAAATTTACACTTTCACACACAAACTGGCGAGGGCATACACAGTGAACCGGTGGCTGTGCAATCTGGAGAAAATAAGAAAATGACCTGAAGACAACAGATTGTAAAGAGGAGATGGGGGGAGGAGGATACATGGCTGTGCAATCTATTGAACACATCAACCTCAGTGCTCCAGCAACCACTGCAGGTCACGGCAGGTGCTTGACGGTAATTCTGGTCACAGGACCCATGTCTATTATGATTCTGCCCTGGGTCGGCTGCTTTTCTGCTATTACCCGAGAGTTAGCCTTCCCTGTTGCAATGCAGGAGACCACATACACTCAGGAGGATGTGAATCCACTGTTTCCACAGCACGTATGTGCTAACCCTCCAGGCAGCCAGCCCAGTGATCTGAAGTTTGTTTTCCCTTAATACACCTCACATTCCTTCGACTTTTCACAGTAAAACTACACGTGCTTCCTCAAGGGGATGTTGGCTGAAGTCAAAGTGGATCTTGGAAGCTAGCTTGACACTTCGGGAATCAAGATAATCACAGCAGCATCAGCTGCCAAATCATGTGCTACACAGCGAACACCACGGTTCACTGCACTGATCTTAAACAGAGAAAGAAAATACAGAGTTTCTTTTTTCCCCCCAATAAATAACTTCTGATCTGATAAAACAGAATCAACATTTGCTTGTTGTCGATTACTGCTCATGATAATTGCACATAATTATTTGCTCTGCCTCACTGCAACATCATTTAAGTGAAAGTAGAGACTGAAATGTGGCTTCTGGGAATAACGTCAGTGGCTGTATGTGGAAAAGTATATGTGGAAAATACTGCGGCCAGTGCTCTGACACTTTAGTGGGATTTTGATAAATGTGCTGATAAAATTGTTAAAAAAAGTGTTGGATTGGGTATCACACTGGCTTCAACCCGTCAGCCCCCTGGTGTGCAACTTCAATAATGTCTAATTGCTGACTGGAGCCGGTAACTTAGCACAACAGTTTTCTTTCCGTTTCTTTTTCTTTGTGTATTATGTTTCAGCCAACTTGCAGAAAGTACAGCAGATACATCCAGGATCGTGTAGTGTTGATATCAGCTTCAAGAAAAGTCTGTATTACAGATATGTTACTCTTCCATCAGGCTCAAATTTCTGTAGAAAAACAGATTTCTGTTAGCAGTCTTTCTCATAAACAACAACTTTCAAAGTTTCAGACTTGGCATGGAGCAGATCAGGTAAACATTATATTGTAAAAAGTATTTGCTAATCTACCCTCAAACACATATGAACTTGAGTGACATCCCATTCTTAATCCATAGGGTTAAATATGACGTCGACTCAGCCTTTGTACTGATAACATTTTCAATATGGTTGGAAAATTATTAAGAATTATGGTGTGAAAACTAAAATAGAAAGACAACAGTCTTCTTGAGGTAACACATTATTTTGAAAACTACAGTGAGCAAGTTACAAGCCATCAGTCTGTCAAGCAGCTAACTGAACAACCTGACAAAAACAGTTTTACTGTATGCACAGCAACAGTTATTGGGGGATTATCTTGTATTTTTAAGTACAAGTATCAATATGATAAATAATAACTATAATAAAAATATATTATTTTTGCAGTTGCAGAAAAACTGACTTTTTTAAATAAAAAGAACATTGATTTATATATTTCTGGATTATTAATTTAAAACGCCAGTGCTAACATCATATTTTTAATCAAGGTTATATTGTGAGAATCTCATATTCATCCACGCCTAGCACAGACCCTCAGCCCCAACATTGGCAGCTAGAGTGGAGCAATATCATGTGAATTAAGGTAGAGGCTGCATTGCAGATGGAAAATTATTGACTATGATGAAGCAAGAAGGTTATCAGACCAAAGGAGAAAGAGAAAAGTGAGAATGGCTTCTAAGGCCCTGACAAGATCTTGTCTCTCGAGACAACAAAAAGCTGTGATACTTCTTGTAAAAGTGAACTCTGTCTTGCAAATTGCTATCTAGTTGGTATGTGACTGTCTGTTACAACAAGTGGAAGCTAATATTAGGAGCCCCATATAAGAAGGTGAGCACTTTGTGGCTCCTATTTCAAAAAACAAAAAAATGGAAGCAGTTTTTCAACTCTTCCATGTTGTTCGTGGTTAAATATGACTAAAACATTACTGGCTGTACTCTGCGGTTGGGTAACAAACATAGCACCAGATTCATACCTTCTATGTTGTTGCAGGTGGAAACGTTTTTGAAAACCATTTTTACAGGCAAGTTGAAATCAAAATAGAAAAACTTGGAAAAAATGACTTAATAAGGCACCTGTCCAGGGTGTACCCCGCCTCTCGCCCGGAACATTAGCTGGAGATAGGCAACAGCAACCCTCCCGACCCCACTGAGGGACAAGGGTGTCAAGAAAATGGATGGATGGATGGACTTAATAAGGCAAATGTTTTCAAAGGAAGAGTGATATAGATAGAGACAAGAAAAATCTGTCAAAAAGAGGAAACTGTATGCAACCTACAATCATTTAACTGCTTTTATTCAAGAATGACATTTTGTCTTGTTAAACTGTTGCATGCATGGTTTAATGTTAAATCCTGTGGTGGCATTATGGCCCCCTGAGACTATTTTTTATTACCAAAAGCAGATTTTGAAAGAATGTGATAAAATCTTTCTTTGTGAGCTAGGTGTATTATTACGCCCACCCCTGATTTTACCTAAAATAATCAAAATGCATTAATGCAAATTGGGGGTTTTGATGGATGTATTTAAGTACGGAAATTAAATTAACCAGAAAAGAGACGTTTCAGATTTTTAAGTAGCTTTGTGATAGATTTGTCATCACTATTATCAACCAGCTGGGTGTTTCAGGTTAACATAATCTTTTTTTCAAATAATTACAGATTAGTTCATTTTTTCTTTTTTAGTTCTTAGTAGGCCTGTCGCGATAAACGATAAATCAATTAATCGGACGATAAATTAAACCTATTGACCTCATTTTAATTATCGTCTTTATCGTCTCTTCCGGCCTTTTTTCTTTTTGTTGATGACACTGAATGAAAAAAGGCTCAGCTCCGATGCTCTCCACTGACCCTCCCTTCCTCATTTCCTTAGTCTAATGTCCAGCGCACATTACACGAGTTCTCGGCCCATTTTTAAACCCTGAGAGACAACACCTTAGCCGACAGAAATCCTAGGTATAACGGTTCGATCGGGTTTGTCGTGCCGTGTGGTGTGTGGTGTCCAGCCACATGGGCACAAAATAATGGCTACAAGTCCAGTTAACTAATTTTAAAATCAGGCATTAATCAATGCTTTACTATAATCTACCTGTGATGCATGTGGCTAGAGTCAGCGTAAAGTTCTGACTCAATGAAAATCATTTTAACCTGTTTATGTCACGTTAACGAAGAACAGCTGAAAACTTACCTGGTTTATCAACTGAGGTAGCAATTTGGCTCCAACTCCTCCCCTTGTCATTTCTATATTCTTTGCACGAAATGTTAAATAAATATTAATGTTGTTTCCACAAATCATCTCCAATGTCCGCTGGACTTCGGGTTGCGCGGTTTCAGCTGTTTGGGATTCCCCTCCGTAATTTCTCCTCAGAAAGCGGAGGAGGAGAATCCGCGCTTTCTGATTGGCTACTTGTCACATTCAGCTTTAAGCTCCCAGCCGGGGAAAACCCCTGATTTAGATCGGAGAGGCCACGACGATCCACGGTAACACACCACACACTGCAGGATGATCGGTTAGATCGGCCAACGATCTAAGATTTTCGTAAATAGGGCAAAAAATGGTGTAGTGTGAACTATTGCATCAGGTGGTCGGATGTGCGCGTTTTCTCTATTTAAATCTAGTGATTACTGAAGGGCAATATAGTATACAGACTTCATAATCTGCACTCTTTTAGTTGAATGCAGTATTAATTTCCACTTTGGCTTTTTGTTTAGTTTTTATTCAAGTACGTTTTTTGTTAATGGAGACTGAGAAACCATTTTAGTTTTGTTTTTGGTTGTTTTGTTTATTTAGTTCATCAGTTCCAGTGTTATGTGTTCTTTTGAAAATAAAGTGTATCAGGAAATTGCATGTTTTAGTCATTTCCATTAATCAGTGTCAAAAGGTCTTGAAACAATATTATCGTTTATCGCAATAATTTTTTAGACAATTAATCGTCCAGAAAAATGTGTTATTGTGACAGGCCTACTTCTTGGTCTATATGATATACTGGAATTATCTAAAAATGTGGACAAAAAAGGCTCAAGAACAACAGAACCTTGATTCGTAGAAAAAAGCAATGGCTGCTTTCCCATTTCCAAATAAGCAGGTCTTATTATACTGCTATGCACCAGAAACACATCAGGAGCAGCACATCACTCAGCCGCAGTTCATATGGGATGATAACTACACTTTATCATTGGCTCCTCAGCAGAGCCGCATCCCAAAACACTGCTGCTACCTCAGAAATGCAAATCACTCGAAAGGTTTTCCCCAGAAATTTATAGCAGCCCTGAAAAATAAAAAAAAGGTTTTCAATCTGGTGGATGAGGACATTTTTCTTACTGATGTTTCTGTGTCGTTTCAGTGCTGTGGCCAAGATAAAAGCATGAAGGGCTGAACCACATATATTACTGTTCTGGTCCAGTCATTTGTCCTCTGGGCTGCCACTCCAGGCAAGTCCTTATTAGGATCGAGAGAGTCCCGATTCCTACACAGAGCGACAGCATAACACCAAGCACTCCACGGCAGGCCAGACGGATATCGAAGCCGACAACCTCCTCTCAACATTCCCAATGATCTGACTTGAGCTGAAGATGAGAGGTGTTATAAATCCCCTGCCACCCTGAAAATAAAAACAGGACTTCCCCCAGCACAGCGCATGAATATAAAGTAGACTGATTATATGTTGTGAAGTCAGCAGCAGTGAGCCAGACACCAATGTAAAATCCAAACCCTTGCTTTTAAAGTACGGCTCAAACTCCTGTTAGACCCGCAGCCGTTAATTTGGCCGCATTAGCTGAACATTCAGTCACCTCCTTCATGCTGCACTGATTTAGCAATGCTTTGTTGCTTAGCTAAAACTCTGCAGATATGATTTGACAGTGCATTTCCACCCCTGCACATTGATGACATCACGTCAAGAAAAGAAAAAAAAGAAAAGAAAAAAAAGCAGCGACAATGACAGAGTGGGTAAAAATCTCATTGTTGAACAGTGGTGGCATTAACATATTACTCACTACTTCAACCACACCCAAATGTGCTGTCTTCACATTCAGGTCAAAGTTCAAATCTTGCCATTAAAAACAAAATTGCCCTAATGTCAGCAATACAGGTTTTTCTTTTCCTTTTTTTTTTTTGATTTACAAGAAAGGATGGAAAGGATTAAGTAAGGGGGACTCTTGCTTCTGCGAGCCGGGGCAGCTGTAATATTTTCCATTCCCTGCAGATTAGCTTAACAGACACACTTCTCTGCACTTTCATACGGCTTTCTTGGAAACAAGTTTGCAAAAGTCGGAAAACTTAAGGTCATTTAGAAAAGTTTGACTCTAGAATATGTATGGCGTCACCGGGTTGGAGAAAAATAAATACGGCAACTTGCAAAAGTAAACGGAAAAAGTTCAAGTAAACCACTTTTTTTTACATTTTTCCAGTTATAACAACAAACTTCTATGTTTTCATTTAGCTTTTATGTGACAAGACCACCACAAAGCAGTGGAAAGAAAAGGTTATTTGGTGGGGCTTTTCTTTTTATTATTGTAAATACAAATTTGAAAATGTGAAATATATTTTTATTTAAGTCCCTGTACTCCAACACCTGGGGAATAATCCAGTTCTACCAACACTAGTGAACAAGGCATTGTGAAGAGAAAGGAATGGGAAATTTTCAGTCCCTATATGAAACATTACGTATGTTCCTGCCCTGAACGAATCATCCCCTTGGTGAAGCATGAGGGTGGCAGCATCACGCTGGAAGGTGGCACTAAATACAGACCAATCCAGAAAAAAAACTCAACTATGAATCTGAGGCAATACTAAGAAAAAAAAAAAAACAAAGACTGAGCTGAAGCTTTCTCATAAAGGCAAATAAACTCGACACGTGCAAAGGAGATATACATATCTTTTGTTTTGCTTTTTGTTTTAAATTTATTTTTGCTTGTTTATTCTTTTATTACACTATGTTAAATAAAGTCAAACCAATATATATATATATATATATATATATATATATATATATATATATATACCCTGAAAAACTTGCAGCAAAAGGTAGTTTTAAAAAGATTGCATACAAAAGCATGCAACTCTTTACAGATTTTCTATGTAAAATCATTTGAAAATTATATGTCATTTTCTATTTAGTTCATAATTATGTACTACTTTGAGTTGGTCTGTCAAACACCTTGAAGTTTGCAGATATGTTACAAAATATGAGAAGGTTCAAGGGTCCGTCTTCAGTTTTTTTCAAACAATGAGCTTTAACAATAATCTGTGTAAAAAAGGTGATGATAATATGTCTATAAAGGAATTTCTTTCAAAGTCAAGCTTAAATTAACTGTTGGAGACATGTTTATTGCTCTCCATCTTCATTCTAAATTCATTGTCTGATTCTCTAAACAAATTAATGTTTAATTTATGACCTGTCAGAAGTAATACACTGACAAACATCACATTTCACAGTGATGACATTATAATGTACTTTTTCAGCTGAAAGGGTCAAAATTGTTTCATAAATTCTGATTGAAAAATTACTGTACTAATTGATCATACTGGTGTCAGCCAATTTGAGCAGCTAAAAACAAATAGCAATATTAATCTTCATTTACTACCCGCTACAAATATCTGGGCATCCACTTTGTTCTTTTCGTTTTAAATAAGAATCTTTGATCCCTTCAGTATCCACAGTGATCCCATAAGCTGGAAACAAAGCCTCTTTACTGCCATTGATAGTGCAAATCTGCTCCTGCAGTACCAACAGAGACTGCCTTTGAGGGGGGGGGAAAGGGGAGAGGGTACCTTTCCCACTCTCATTTCCGGACTGTCCAGCCAGGCAGTTCGATACGTTTTAGAGCCTGAATACGATTGATCCAACCCCCACCACCACCCAAAACACACACACACACACATACAATCCCCCAATCACGTGTGTAAGTGCATTACAGCAGGCACTGCCTGTCAGCACTCACTAGACAGGACGGCGATCTGAAGCAAGCCATTTAGTTTTCCCAAACAGGAGCAAACAGGCCACTTCACCTCCATTACTGGCTCTTTCAGTGGTGGAGAAATTGCTGTCTGTCTTCCAGTGGAGTACTTCAGTCTACATAATCCACTCTAATGATATCCCGCACATCCCTCTGCCCTTCGGTGATGCTCTATTAAAAACAAGATACGGCCATTTTTGGTGCACTGAGGCCAAGACGGCTCTATTGTCATTTACTTTTTTATTGCTTAGTATAAATCAGATAAAGGTTAGAGACATACTTTGATGCATAAACAAGTATAATCTTTATATTATGTGTTAGACTCTAAATGTGTCTATAAAAGGACATGCAGCACTTTTCAACCTTAGTTTTGAAAAAATGTTTTACAAAATATTTATAAAACAATCTGAAGGGAATCAGAAACCGGTACTGGCCGAGGGAAATGCTGATCTGTGCATCTCTAGTTCATACCGCATTGGCCACATAATTAAAGGCTCGGTTTGTTTACATTGTCCACCCTGTGGTGTGTTTTAAGGATATTTATCAACCAGATGTTTTTTGAAAAGTTCTAACAGGATGTCTGGGAAGCAGCCTGATGGAGACATGCGTTACATTGTTACAACTCCTGCTTCGTATTAAAAGTCAACTCAAGGCATGTGTAGCTGTGAAACGTGGTGGTATTTCCCTCCCAGCTGGTAATGGAAGCAGCAGAGTGCATGCAGGGCCTTCTGCTTCAGCTCCAACAACAACCATCACTTGGGATAAACATGTTGAATAAAAACAGCCTTACTGTTCTTAAAATATGAATCGACAATTGTCCTCACCTGTCCAATCTCGCCGATCCCTCCTGAGCCGTCGATTCTGGGGCGCTTGCACTCAGCCCCGGTGGAGTCCACCAGAGCGGCCGCCGTCTGTCCATCGGGCTCCGGGTCTCCGCGCTTCATGCCCCGCACGGCTCCCGGAGCACCGGACTGGTTGGCGTGAACCCCAGCCATGGTGTCCAGCTCCCTGTCCCGGTCTATGAGAGCCCGGGACACAGGCAGCATGATGGATGCAACGTCGGTCGACATTAACATTTAAAAAATCTTCTTTTGTTCCTTTTTTCCCGAAATAAACCGAGGCTAAGACCGCCTACTTAATTTTCTGCACCTCCGTGCCTTGAGCCTGACAGTGGAGGACAATAAACGTCTTAATAGGACAAGTTGTTTTTTATTTAAGTTGGGCCTTTCTATAACCCCCCTAAAGAGTTGATGTCTGTAAAAAAACAATTTTTTTGGCAAATATCTAATAGCCTGCTTTGTTTTTACTCTCAGCAAATATGAAAATGTCCCTGTAAAATAAAAGCAGCTTTAATTTTAAGCTAAGCAGGTAGCCCCTCTGCTGTCCGTGTATTTATTTACTGCGGGGCTGCCTTAGAGGCCTGCCTTATTTCAGACCATAACAAAACCAATTAAACACACCAACTGACTGCTGAGCTCAGTTTCCGTTTGCCCCGTTTTTTAAGCCTCCTCCTCCTCCTCTCCTCTTACCGGAGCCGAGTGTTTAGAGAGCGGAACACCGACAACAGCCTACCGCAACCTCAAGACGAAGAGCCCCTCAACATGTCTTCCCCGTCGCCTTTTTCCTCCCTATCAGCCACAGAGAAGTGGTTCACTCAAAGTCAGCCCTCCTCATGAGCTCTTGTCCATGTTAGTCCGCAAGAGAGGGGGGTGAAAAAAAAAGCTCTCTCTGGCTTAAAGTGGGGGGGAAAAAAACCAACCAAAAGGACGGACGCACAAACGGAGGGACGGATAAACGGACGGAGGGGCTGCGGTGTTTCCTTCTCCCTCTCTTGGTTATTATTTTCTTCCCTCTCCCCGTTTTTTTTTTTCCCCGGCGGTGTGTTCCTGTAGCGTGTGTTACAGAAAGGAAACTGTCCACCCTCCCTCCTCCTCCCACTCTCCTGCTGTATTCATTCCCCTCCTCCTATCTTCCGCTCTGCCTTTGAACGCTGAGCCAGGCAGCCATGCAGCCCGCAAAATACACGCAGTGTGCCGCAGTGCTTCCATACATTTTACTGAGGGGAGGTGCGTTTATGGGGAGGAGGGAAAGCCCTGCTTTAGGAGCCTCTCTGCTCCCCACGGTCCAGATTCTTTAAATCAAATTATCCTCCTTACATTTCTACTTGTGTTGTTCGGGTTTTTCTAGCTGTTTCCATGCAGACACCTCACATGACTAAATAATAACGGGGTGGGTTTCTCTGCGAGATTTCATGCCTAACTCATTACACAACCATTACCCAGGCCAAGGTCCTCACAAGCCCAGCTGTGAGTCATGCAGCTCGCAGAACCTCATGTTCCTCTGGCAATTTTATTGCTTGGATGACACCCAGTGGTCAAAGGCTACCAAGGGAGGAACATATAAAAAAAAGGTACAGAGAAGGCTTTATTGACTCCTAAATAAACTGGTCATAAACATTTAAAGGACATGCTTGTTCTTATACTCAGAAGGAATAACTAGTTAAATCTAAATGCAAACCCTAAACTTTTCAGACTTCTGTCCTTTCCTAAATTTACCCAAATGCAAACTATTTGGTAATTTGGTGACCTAGTTTCAGTCAAGCGTCTTAATGAGTCCCATTAAACCGTGAACCACAAATTGAGTGTATATGAGGGAAAACAATGACATCACTTTCACCAGATACTGGGCTCAAAAGTCCTCTCAAATGTTCAGTGCCTTGCATAAATATTAACACCCCTTTAACTTTTTCATATTTGGGTTTTGAGATTTCATGCGACAGACCAATGCAGAACACGGCGAAGCGGACGGAAAATGGTTTTCAACAGTTTTTACCATCAAAAATGTGAAAATTGTGGAAAGACGGTGCTCACTTTGTAGCACCATCTTTCACTGACAGCTAAAGAGCATCTGTGAAACTAAATTTCCAGGTTTTGTCACATATTCGTCATTTAATTTGGACTTTCTCGTTATTCATTACTTTGATCTAATCCACTCCCCTGTCTGGCTGTATCCTTAGGATCATATTCCTGCTGGTGAATCTCCACCCCAGCCTCAAGACTTCTAAGCTTCCAATTGTTTTTCTCCCATGACTGTCCTGTATTTAGGTCCATTTATCTTCCAACAACTCTAACCAACTTCCCTGTCCTTTCTGCGGACAATCCCCACAGCATAATGCTGCTACCACTACGGCAGCTTCCAGGTGCACTACTTTGTTTTAGGCTATCACATTCAATCCAATAAAATACATTGAACTTTGTGGATGCAACATGCCAAAATGAGCAGAGCACCACAAAGGACTGTACTCTTACCATTCCATTTCACTCTACACCAAACTTGCAATATAAGTCAGAGTCCTGTCATCTTCAGAAAGAGTCTACTGACTCTGGAGTCGTCAGGTGTATCAGAGATGGTCAAGAAGCTGAAGACAGAGTTGGTGGACCACTTTGTGGCATGGCGTGGCAACAATCATCGCATCTTGCAATGCGAACAAAACATTCTAGATTTCATAAGAAAAAGGGTCAGGTCAAACACTTTCTATAGAGAGGATCTGGAGGTGGTGGAGGCAGAAAAATACTTCTGTGTTAACATGCAGACGAAAGGATGAAGCCATCTACAAAAAGAGAAGAGAGAGCAAACTTTAGTAGCACAGTTTTAGTAGCACAGTAATTCAAATGTTTCCCTTCATTCAGACATTAAATTGCCCAGTTTTATTTTTAGCAAAAGGAATGTGCCAGTGTTTGCAGAAGGGATTATAAATAATTTTCTTTGCAATATTTAGAGTAACCAAACATGACCCAAACCCTCCCGACCCCACTGAGGGACAAGGGTGTAAGAAAATGGATGGATGGATGGAAACATGACCCAGTGGTATGCATTTACATTAGTGGTTAAGAAAAAAAAATAAACAGTTCTGTGGTCGAATAAATTCAGAGATTGGTAGGCTTAGTAGTGGGTGAAAAGAGGATGTACTACATTTGCTTATTGGCCTCTAAATAAGAGAAATGCTATATTATTTACCTTGCTTTCAGCCATGAAATCTAGGTAATTTAATACACCGCAATGCAAATATTTTTCCCATTGGCCAATGGGTTTAGGTGTCTAACCTCTTCACAACCCCAGATTAAATTGCTCCCTCTCAGCATGTGCAATTTAAATAAACTTACATCAATTGAAACAAGCTGTGTTTTTATGGGCTACGGTACAGAAGCCCATTTGGCCAAAATGACAAAAATATGGAAAATCACCCAGTTAGTAGAAGATGGTTGATTTTTAAACTCTTAAGGACTGAAAAATATACACCACCTTTGTATGAGATATTTTAGTTTTTTTCTGGGTTTGTCTACTCATAGTACTTGAACCGGTATTAATACTTTAATCACAAATCTCAATGTATTTTTCTGGGATTATATAAAATACAAAATGACATAATTGAAGCAAAAGGTAAAAAAAAAATGTATGGGTTTTAAATCTTAAAAAATAAATATGTGGTGTGTATATTTGCATTTAGCCTACAAATAAATATTTCATGGCCATCTCCATGGTGAAACATGGTAGTTCGCTGTGGAGATGCTAGAAATAGCCAACTCTACAAGGTATTGACCAAATGAGGCCAAATGGGAAAAAAATGCACAATTTCCTTTTATTTTGCAATTCAGCATTGAAAGTGAATTATGTTGCAACATTAAAGCCCAAAACTGTACATTGAAGTTTTGCAGTGGTGACCTGACAATTACAAGACATTGCATCTTGAAAGACGTTGTACATGCATTGATAATTAACAAAAGCAAATTGCTGGTAGTTTTCAGTGGAATTGATTTTTACACTTTGAAAATTTTTAATTTTTCAAAATTTGCATTTGAAGTCTCAACAAAAATGTACTATGTTCTTAAGGATACTGGACAAACCCCATTACATTTTACATAATTTATGCAGTCAAACAAAATGGTTTTTATTTACAAAGCTTTAAAAAAAGTTATGCGAATTTGACTGCCATTAGACCAAAATTAGCTTGTGTGAGCTATGCAAATACCTGCATGCAGCTTGTGGGATATTTCCAATGTACTGGGTTTGCAGACGGTGAAGAGTTGTTAAGCAGGTTTATGCATTTGACGGTGAAATGAAAGTTGAACAGACGTTCAACAAAAATCTAATTTTTGGCACTACAGAATGTAGGGACAAAGGCATTTTACATAGGTGCAGCTACAAGGATTTGTGTGAACTAAAGTTTGACCAAACAAGCAAAGAGTGTTAATTCATTAAACAATATCAAGGTCTAGTCTTTACAGGCAGAAGTTTTAACTCTTTCATGCATGAATTATGATCCTTTGTGTCAGGATTTTTTTCCAATGTTTTATTTTCTTAAGGCAAAAAAAAAAAAAGGTAGGAAAATTTATATACATATACACATTTTTTTTTTAAGGTAATCAATTGCAATTTTTTTCCAAATACAAAGTTATTCTAAAAATACATCAGTAGTATTGTTCTTTAGGGGTTAGCTGATGTCAATTTTTTTTTTTTCCTGCAAGAGTCGTCTACAGTAGGAGGGACCGGGTTGGTTGGCATGTTTTGTCTGTCGGCCATATTGGATTCAACAAAAATAATTTCTTGCATTTGCAGCTGATGGCCAGTAGTTGATAGCATATTTTATGATGCATCTGTGTGCATTTATGACATAAAAATCCACAAGAAAATGGCTTTTAGATAGCTGTCCACTGTAGTGACCACTATGCATGAAAGGGTTAATGTAGGAAAAGTACATAAAAGGCATAATCTCATCTTTGTCATTATTGCACACTTAGATTTGGGATCTATCTTCAGCACAAATACAAAGTACATGAATTCCTCTCAATTTGAGATGTTGACCTTTTTATTTTGTTGGCAAACAAACTCAAAAAAAAGTTATTTATTTTGACTTTGTTCAGTTGAAAATACTTCATACTTTTCTATGATGCATTTATTGGTGTAAATGCAAACATTTATCAGCGGAATTTGCAAAAAGTACCCCTTAATTACAATAAAATATGAGTGATGTTTTAAAAACAGGATCTCAAAAAGCTTGCATGTAATGCCTTTCTGAAAGTTATTTTCTTGCTGCAGTTTTAACCTAAACTTTTACTGCTCATCCCCATATCAATAAATAAAATAGTTGCAGGATTAAAGGAAAACACAGCCCCGCCTTCAGAGTTTTTCAAGAGCTTTTATTGGAGGTTATTTGTATCATATCTGAGGACAAAGAGGAGAGAAGACAGTCAGAACGCAGACATAAAAGCTTTCAAACAGGAGCATCAGCTATTTGTACCATCATTTCCAGGTGTTATGCACGTTTCAACTAACAAAAAAAATGTATTTACTCAGTCACCGTTCTCATTTAATTAGGTTAAATTAAATTGTAGTTTTCACAAACTTTCTGAACATTTTCAGTCTGATTGCAATAAAGCTGCATGTTAGTATACCTTCCACTGGAACTCAAGGATGCTGTGAATTAAATCCATTTTTCCATCGTCACTGACCAAAACATCCCTCAACACAAGGACCATCTCGAGGAGAACAGATCTCAGTTGAACACATAAAGTAGATCTGAAAGGGAGCCAAATGAAGATCAGGAATGAATAAAAGTATTGCAGACCAAAAAAAACCTCATTTGAATTTTAATCTCATTAAGAAATAGTTACGTCCAGATAATTTGGACTTAAAAATAAACGAAGTCAAAGCAACTGTTCATAAACCATATTGAGGCTTATATTTACAGTGACCGTCGATGCTCAGCCTTACCTCCTCATCCATATCCTGGAACTCCCCATCCGGCAGGAACTGAAAGGTGCGAATGGTGAAGCGGCGAGTCTGACTCTGAGGAGACGGTGGCGTCGGGTCTGATAGAACCGTCTCTGGTGTGGCTGGGTCCAGTGGGTTGGGGCATCTGCAGTGATGGCATGAGCATTTTTAATTCTTCTAGAAGCTACCTCCTCAGATGAGTTTGGATTTAGTCAATGCTGGTTGTTTTTACAGTGTAGATGTCCTGGCATACCCATTGTAAAGCAACACCCACGCTGCATTTCCAGAGCGAGGGTAGGCCACACAGAAGTGCACCAGCAGCACCAAACTGGGATCTGGGGAGCTGAGGAGGCGCACTTCAAGGTGGAGAGGTTTCCCCAGCAACATGTGCAGAGGCTGGTGATACTGTGGGTAGTAACTGGTGTACTGGGCATCTAATAATAGATGGTAGCATAGGAGGGAAATAATCAGTTCAACAAATTCTATTTTTTTTTGGTTCATCTTCCTCATCAACCAGCATGTATCTACTTTTTTCATGATGCAGTCGTTCTTTTGTAATCTTTAATAGAGGTGTAATGACCAGTAATGAATCAGTTTAGAATATTGTAGACCAATTTGATTCACCCATACATTGTTTTTCGTTTCTAGGGTAGTCATAATGTCTTTTTTTTAAAAGTCCTTTTTGTTTACACAAACTACTTCAGTAATTTTGTTCAGTGTAGAATTTTCCAGCTTAGGTTTGACTAATAATTTAGATTTTGAGCCACAGATGATAAAATGCAGCTGAGAATCACTGCCAAGTGTAAAACAGCCCTTCAGTTCAGCATTGACTACAACTGGGGACTCCAATAAAGTCTGGTACTTGAGAGCTACAATCATATTTCACCAGACAATATCATATTCAAAGCAACCAGATGGCACTACAAAGAGACTGTAATTAAACATGAAATACTGTCCTTTTTAATATCACGCGACTGATCCACCTCTGATCTCAAACATTAACAGAACCTTTTGGTTTCGAAAGAAAGACCATTTACCTTTGGCAATCCTGAGCTGGACTCCAAACACCCCCTGAGTATGCACATCAGGACCCAGGGTGGGAGTTTTAACGACGTAGCTCACACTGAGAACTGTTCCTGGCACGTATCTGCACTCCACCAGTAACCTGAAAATAATAGACGAGACTCAAGTCATAGCAAAAACCGTTTAAATCCAATATGTATTGCTTTTACAATTTTACATTTGCAACCAAATGTAGTGCAATCAAAATCACAATGAGTTGCGGTCATGTTGGTTAAGAAAACTGAAGATTACTTGCAGTCAGACAGCGAGTGTAAAGTACCAGCGCTGAGATCAGAACGCAGAAACAGCTGCTAAGGCTTTCTTGTGGCTTTATTGCTCCCCAAGCATTCACTGGAAGCGCTTCAGGAGCAGAGCATCTGTTGTACAGCGTTTCTAACAAAGTTCAGATTTGTTTTGCCAGCAAAGCTAATCACACACAGAAAACTGATGCATGTTTGAAGTCAGCTGTAAAAACCACACCAGAGGCCTTAATGTTTCTGAATTTGTTCATTTCAAAGACGTGCATCTCATAGAACTGATGCCAAATTGCATTTCATTTTTTATGTTGGAATAAGACTGATCTTTGTAATGACATTTTTACAACTAGAGCATCTCAAATTAAGAATTAAGTTTGTTTTATTGGTTTGCATTTATTTGCTTTATTTTCCTTCAAACTTAAACTCCTGTAGATTTATTACACAGTAAAAGAATTTGTGTCTTATTTTTGATTGAATGCAGCTATAACCCAAAATCTAGCTGGTCAGTGGAACTGCAATATCTAATTTACTGACATATGCAATTTGTATTGTACTAGAAAATATGTCACCTTGCTGAAGAGCATGTTCATGTACATTACAGTCACTGAATACTTGCAGAGATTAACCGAGCTAAAATCCCTTTGATGTCTCTGGTTCACGAATAACACAATAACTGCTACAGTTTTCGCCCATGTCCCCAATACATCTGTGTGATGGCTTTTAAAGATCCGACTCCACCAACCTTGTGAAGCTTCTCAGAACTCTTTAATCAACTTTGCTTCACAATCCTCTGAAGGGTTCAGTCATCTTGTGCACTTTCCCCATATAACACATTTTCTTAACACTAAACCTTCCAATAATATGCTTTCATACACAGCTAGCGTTAATGACAGTCTGCTGGTTAGCTGTTGAGCAGCAAACTTGATTGTTTAGGGAACAACATCAAATTTTGTATTAAACATAATTTTAGTTATTCTTACGCAATATTCAAGGTTACGAGAAACTAAATTCCGTATTTTCATTAGCTGAAAACAAAAAATCATCAAAACAGAGATACAAGTTTTAACGTGTCCAGTGAAATTGTATTGTTCAGTTCCATGACTACTTCTCCTTGAACTGAACCAAAATAAAGTTAAGATATTTTTGGAATTTATATAGACACTTTTAAATAAATGACAACTACAGTCAAGAAAGAGTAAAATAGGGGAGAAAAACTTAAAAACCACAAATTATGTGCTTGTTGAAGACGTAATTTGATCTTTCAGAGGAACGATGCAAACTAGGTGCATGAAGTTATACAGATAGAAGTTTAGCAGTGCTTCACCAAGACTACTACAGATGGGATATAAAAGCGTTAGCTGACCTGACAGGTGAGTCTCTTGTGATGGTGCCATAGTTAAGGCTGACAGTTTGTATTGTGTTCGTAATCTCCACCATGTAGACGACAGTCTTCCCCACCACCTGTCAAGACAGAAGGAAAAACAAATACTTAATCCATTCTGTCCATTTGGATGAATCAATCCATAATCTATTGATGTGATCCCAAAAGGGTCAGCCTTCATGTTTGTTTAGGGTGATCTCCTGTATTTTAAAACAGCTGAGAGTCTGTTTTAAAGAAAATGTAGCCTTTCCAGGTCCTCATTTCTTTAAGCACTAAAACCTCCCAAGCTGAATAAATATTTTCCAGCTCCTGGTCAAAACTGCCCAAAAAAATCCACAATTGAAAAACTGCAAACACTACACAAACCTTTGTTTGATTAAACACCTTTTTATGGGTAAACAGTCTTGAAATAGAAAAGTAATCCGTAGTGGGTCCATGTCCTCCTGGTGGTTGCCTTAATGTTCTGGAACATCGAGCACCAGCAACAGCACTGACAGCCGTCTCCTAAATAATCATCATTAAGCCATCAAGGATATTTCAAAACTGTAAAGAAAACACCCACTAACTCCAAATACAAATATGTTTGGCTGATCAAACCGTCAAATCAGAATTTATGCCGCTACTTAGTTTAAAGCTGGAGAAATTCAGACAGGAAAGCCCCCGAAGTAGAAAACACTGCAGACAAGAATTTCTGAAAGCTCACCACTGTCACATTTCGAACTAAAACCCGTTCAGCTCAGGAGAACAGAACCCGTCTCCTTCCCGACTCCTGTCATTGTGGGACACTTCCATGGTGCTTATGCTTGCATACAACTCAACAGACTAGCATAGAAACTTTCAGGAATCTGGCAATTGAACCAAAAGATGAACCAAACTTGGCTGACGTCCATTTTTTCATGCAGCCAGACAAGGAAGCAGTGCGTTTGAGATGTTCCCTTAAAAACACACCGTCATCTGAGCAATCTCAAATGCTCAAAAGGCTTATGCATAAGCCTCTTGCCTGTTGCTTATGTTGTCTGCACTTAATTGACAATATAAGCAACATTTTCAATTCAAAAACTCTTTTTGCTGCTGAATTATTGAATAAATAGGAAAATGAGCTCAGCAACAAAGATGTTCATTTTTAATCTGCTAAATAGGTTATTCATTCATTGATGCCAAGTGTTATACCAGTATTTCAAGAACACGTGATCATTCATGTAACTCGGTTTTTTTTCCCTTTAGTAATCTGAATGGTAACATAAGCGTTTGGGATATCTGCGGTTGCTGCAACATGTTTTGCATTGAGATGGTATTTTAGGCTTTGATAGCGTCTGTGATAGGCCAACTCCTTTGTGCACAACAATAGTCTTGTCCAACTTCCCATCAGATTGTTTTATAAGCAAAAATGAAGCCAAAGTGGGCCAAGAAAAGCAGCTGTGTTGTTCATCACTGTCGGCACAACAGATTTTCAGGTGTACAATCATCAGAAATATTTGACTCTAATAAAAGTAATTCAGTTAAAAATGTTTAAATTTTAAATCTATGCAATTAGTCAAATTTGAAATGAGTGCTTTAAATCACATCCTTATGAAGCGTGCACACACACACAACAAAAAAATCTCAATCTGTTATTTGCGAATACAAATAATTTTGGTAGTCCCAACCCACATTACAGTTAGGTTCTGCTCTACTGGATTTAATGTCAAGGAGAAGAAAAAAAAACTTTATGCTGGCCTTCTGTAAAAAAAACTTTTTACACAAGGCCTGGTTTCAGCTGTATATAGTAAAATAAAAATATATTCACAAACCTAATTAGTTAAAATGTCTTTGGCTTAGACCCGAGAATCTGAACAAAATGGCGTTCATTTCCAACCCATTCTTCGATATTTTGACATGATTTATGAATCTCACCACTCTGCGTGTCCCACAGCCATCCATTGGGATTTTGAACAATGCATACTCAGGGGTCACCCTCTGAGGTCTGCAGGTGGAGTTGCTGGCAGCAGCCAGCAGCGCAGTAGAAAGAGGTGGGTCCGTGAGGGAGGCGGGCACAGAGAAGATCATGTGGCGGTCAATAGTGCACTCTGGAGGGATGAACAAAGACACACAAACAGATACACATGCACAGTTACGAAAAGGTCGCATGAACAAAAGGTCAGAAATCTCAGGAGGCAATTGATAACAAGACCCAAGATTCTTCCAGCCGTTCTGTGTTGCTGCCGGCTTAAATCATGCTGCGCCTGCCCTGAATATGCTTCTTCACACGTCTGGCAGCAATAGTACCTTTCTGTACTCTAAAACAGCTCGACTGCACTTAGCTAAGTGGCGTGAAAATGCCAGTAGGGATACAGAGCGCAGCTCACCATCCATTGGGTAGTAGCAGGCAGGGGGGTGCTTGTTGAAGCAGCAGCCCATGGAGAGGCACTGTGTCTCGGATATAGAGCTGGATCCGCAGGGGAGGCGGTATTCGCTGTGAAGGTTGCACTCTGAGGGGCAGCACGACAAATGTCAGGAACACAGCTGAAATAACAGACGGGCCTGGACAAACTGAACAGCCTTTTAGAGAGTTAAAATCTACCTACCATGCTCAGAGCTCGGGATCACAAGCGGGCAGGAAACCTTTGCCTCCTTTTTTCCACTTTGCGTTGTGTAGAGGATGCTAATGATGTACATTTTACCCTTTTCAACAGAAATACAATCATACAAAGAGTTAATACGCGCATAAAATAGTCACTTGTTCAAAATATCATGTGCTCAGCGTGAAATCCGAGTCAATACTTGCCTGCACGCTCATATGACAGTGTGAATGTAACTGGAGAAACAAATGGATTTTGCCATCCTTGGCCTCACTTGCATAATATCCACATTCTTTAGGCGCTTCAGCAAGGCTCATCTGGTTCCCATTGGTATCTTAAATGCATATGTGAAAAACTCACAATAAGACATTTCAGTGTAGACCTTAAAGAGAACAATTACAGCTCTGCAGAGGGAGGCAGAAATCCCCAGTCACAATAAAAAGCCAAGCTTTACCCCCCGCTCCCATTCACCGTACAGCAGAGCCTCTGAACCCTCTGAACTCATGCAGAAATGATGGCTACCATATGCACCTGGTGTGTACAAAAGCAGACACACACCTTTAAAAACTATTTCTGAAATGGGTCCAGGAGGAAGCACGACCTTCATCTGCTGGAAGGAGCAGAAGACTTCGGTCCTCGTGGCAAAGGATGGACCTGACTCGTCCTCGGTGGCGCTCGGAGCGGTGGGGAAAGTCCATGGAGTTTCTTCTGGAGAATCAAGGGGGCTTTGATATGGGCACTGTAAATCGAGAGTCCGATTCTGCCAAGTGAAGAAATCCCAATAACTTATGGGTAGAGAAATGGTTGTGGGAGTCTGAGGAGCGAGAGAGAAATTGATACAAAAAAAGTTAGCGCAACTACACAAAATTTATAGATACACTTTTTAAAAAACAAGTGAATTTACCTAAACTTGCAAAAACAATGTATTCTTGACAGCTAAGATGTATGGAGCATGAAAAAAGATAAGACTCTACAGTCCACAAATGCTTATACTCCGTGATAGATTTATCTGAACATGAATTAAGCTAAACTGCTGCTTTGCTTAAACAGAAATTCAGACCTTATAGAGCAGAACGACCCTAGAAAGAAGAAATATAGATTACTAGAGTTTTATCAAACGAAACGCTTAAAATACTGTGCAACCTTGGAACCGATTAAATTTTTTTAATACTGCTCCAGCTTTTTCCTATAATAAACCCCAATTGTTATGGTGTGTGATTCAAAATTTATCAAGATCATGTGCCATTTCATACCTAAAGTGCTGTAGTTATACATAAAAAGTACATTATTGCAAAAAGTCTAAAAGGATCAGAGAGAAGGATGATCTTTACTGACAAGGCAATAAGCAAACTTTATGTAAACATGAACAAAAAAATAAACTCAGTAAACACACACGCAGCACATAGAGGAATTAAACAGTCGTCTGACCTGTAACTGGCTGTGGCAGGCCGGCAGAGGAGAGTGGAGGATTAAGCCGTGGCCTGCAGTCGCCTGCAACATGTAGCCACAGAACGGAGACACGCTGGAGAGCGACTGCCATGACATAAATGGGTCTGAGGAAAGTAGTGATGCGGTTAAAGATTTTTTTATATTTAGAATCAATATACTGCTTTAAAACTCATTTTCAAATGTAAACTAATATTCTGCATTTAGGTTTGATGCCTCTGAGAAAGAAAAACTAAACAAGGGATCAAAGGTTCTCGGATTCCAATAAGCTATATTGTTTTAACATGAATAGCTGTAGCATATTGTGTACTTTAAGCTTAGTTCTTTGGAGCAACACCAAAATGTATGCAGTTGGATGCATTTTGATCAAATGTGCCATAAAAGAAAACCTAATTACCCGCCAACAACCTTCCAATTTTGTAAAGTATAATTCTGAAATGGACAGGCTGTAAAAATGTTGGAAATAGAAACATTAAGATAGGAAAGAGGGAAACAAAAAAGAAAAACGACACTGAGAAAAAAAAACCAAATGGAATAAGGTATAAGGTATTCTGGAAACACATATTTGCCCATATTTGTTGTTGTTGCCCCATTCTTATCCAGAACTATAAAATCACTTAAAATCCAACTGGAGACTTTTTCCAGACTGAGGAGGAACTCTCAAGAACAAATTTCAGATGATTTATTCCTTAAAGCTAAATCAGCTAAAATTATAAAAACATCACATCCTTTGATACCTGGAACCCCCTAATCCTGGAACACAAATTATATTTGACAAGCCGTAAGGAGCCACATTTTCCTCTGAGAAAATCTTTTCTGTTTACACAAATACTAACCTCTAACATGGATGGATTCTGGGTCGGCATAGGGCAGGAAAGCAGCCATACTGTCCTTCAGACACTGGACCCGGGATTCCAGAGGGGTGATCCAGTTCGGGGGAGAATGAATCTTTGGATATTGGGGTGAAAAGGAATGGAGTTTAGGGTGGTATGTTTGGTAGAACATGTGAGGACTGGCTGTCGGTTTCTCAGGCTCCTTTTGGACTGGCAGCAGATATGGCGGCAGCTGAAAGTGAAAAGGAGTTTGGATAGGAGATTGGCTGGAAGGATGCCCAGGACTATCAGGGGTGTCAACCGGTGGAGTAGCAGCAGGATGTAAAGCAGAGTAAGAAAATACTGGATGGTAGTAGGACATGGGAGGATAAAATGAACTGGTTTGATGCTGTGGGATTAACGGCCGTTTTGGTGGAAAAGAAGGACGAGGTACAGGAGCTTTGGTCACTGGTATTGCCGTGAATACAGGATGATCAGGTTTCTGATGATAGTACTGAGGATAAAATGGACCCACTGGAGACTTGGACTGGTCTTCAGCTGCTGCAATCAATTCCTGGTAATAGAACGGGAGGTAGGGATAGAAGACAGATGGGTGATCAGGAAATAGAAAAACCTGATGTTCGGAAGGATCCTTCAGATGAAAATGAGGAGGGAAGTACTGCAGATAGCCGCCTAAAGAATACATCAACTTTTCAGATCCAGGTGGGTTCTGGACGTGCTGTGGCATGGACTCAGGGAAGCGGTCAGTAGTGGGCTGAGGTGGATGAGGGGTCCCTAATAGGATATGGGGGACGACTGGAAGTAGATGGTGGTACTGAAAACCAGAAGAGAAGTGGTGCTGGTAGAGTGGGTTTTGCATTGTCTGCTCCTTAACTGGGGCTCGATGAGGGGGAGGGAGAGTGGTAGTGGGGACAGGGTGGGTTGGAACTGGTAAGTATGGAAACAAAAGGTCACCGGGAAACTGAGGAGGATACTGAGGCAGGGATGGAGAATAGGGAAGCTGAGGGCTGACGGGGCAGGAGAGAACATACTGCAAACCACCCAATATGAGCCGAAGCTGCGGACCATCCTGTGGAGAAAAAGCATATTGACCTCATGTTATTCACTGGTGAGAATCCAGGAGCAGTCTTCAACTAAATGAGCAAACTTACATCAGTTGTGATACAAGGAGCACTGTAGGAGATTAGGTAGGTCAACTCCTGGGCCTCAGAGTCAACCAGGAATGCACACCTTTCAGACACAAAAGGATCCTTTGCTCCATCCACTGCCAAACAAGTTAAACATTTCTGTTACCGATCCAGTCAAGGATTGAAAATTGAATTTTGGACATTTCCATACCACTTATGAGTTTTTGACTCAAACCTCTTGTAATTTCATGTTCAGCTGTAGAAACAAAGTAGTCACTCCTCTGTTTGTTAATCAGTTTTGAAATTGTCCATCCAAAACCGTTATTTCTTTGTTAGAGATGGTGCTCCCGCCACATACAGATTTTATTTTTGACTTTTTGTCAGACTAAAATATTTCAAACAAATTTGATTAAATCATTGTACAAAATCCAATTCTATCATCCAAATGTAACAAAGTCTATCATGAAAAATCTGGCACAACTTGGAAAAAAACATTTTTAAGACTGAGAAAGTCTTAGAAACCACAATGAGAGCAATGGAAACCATCCAAGAGTTCACAAAGGAACCAGAACAATGTCCGACATACTCATAGATGCCTTTTTTGGGCCAAAAAAGGCATCTATGAGAAAATTCCCAGGCAAAAACCACTGAAAACCACAGCCTGATTTCACATTCTCCAAACATCTTAATGAGCCACAAGACAAATATTATATTGACTATGAAGGCACAAAAAATAAGATTTTTTCTGCATTTGGGCAATGCAACAGGATTTAAGAACAGGCAAGTCCACTTTTGCCTTAAATAGGATGCATCCATCCATCCATTTTCTTTACACCCTTGTCCCTTAGTGGGGTTGGAGGGGGTTGCTGGTGCCCCTCTCCAGCTAACGTTATGGGGGGAGGGGCGGGGTCACCCTGGACAGGTCGCCAGTCTGTTGCAGCCTTAAATATGATGTTTAAGCTAAAAACACCCCTCCGGAATTTTTGGTGTCACTTTTTTTTGACACCAAAAAAATTTGTCAAAATTCCTGTGCAGTCATGTAAAACACTTTCATTTACATTGCATCAGCTTGTTGTTGGCACAAACAATTTAGGGGTCATTTTTTTTAATACACAATGCCACATTAAATAATTGTGTTTCTTAATAAACAAAACCATTAAATAAACTACTTAGAAACAGGCAACTAGATATTTAAAAATAAATTTGTAACTGGACAAATATGTATTCACAGCACAAAAAGAAGACAGCTGAAGAGAAATGCTCTTTGCCCTACTGGTCAGTCTGCCAAGTAAATTCTGAGCAGATACAGCATAAATAGAACTAGTTTTATGATGTGCCTGTAGCCTACATACCAACGACATCAAGCACAGGTAATCTATGCTCCTGCCCTTGGATCTTCACTGCCATGCCATAGGGAGAGCAGAAGACAAAGGGAGCAGACAAGGAGTACATGGGAATAGCCGTGGATATCATCACCGGGCAGGACAACTTCAGTGGGTTCCCCAACCACAGCATGGGCAGCACGTAGCTGCCATTCTGAAATATAGCATAAATAATTAAATAAGACACAGCGTGGCACAGGTATACTATAACTAAAGACGACAACACTTTTGATCCTGACACCTCCTTAACAATATAGCAGCCGTCATATGGCACCATCATCTCCAGGTCAGTCCATGATGCCTTCACTGAGTAGCCACAGTCGGAAGGTAGCTGGAAGATGGAGATGGGAGAGGCCCTGTCTGGAAAAAGATGTTTTAAGATGGTGAATAGAAAGGATTTAGAGACTTCAGGAGAAGAAAGGGACTTAATACAGTGCTTAGTTCATCCCTCAGGAAAGGTCGTATACACTTAAAGTTCAAAATTGGTGCAGGAATGTCAACAAAAAAGATAGTTCAGCTATCAGGCAGAAAAGGAAATCATCACAATTACCACCATTAACACGTGAATCTTTCTGCTTTGTTCATGCTCTTTGAGGTAAACACAGCACATCTGCAATGCATCCCATCACCTAATGAGATGTTTGCAGCATGAACAGAGCCTTACTTCTGTCAACTTGCAGGTGGCTGAAGCCTCTACCGGACAAAGTTAAAGTCATGACATCGTCAGCACACTCCACCAGAGGTCTCATGGCCTCCCATTCAGAGAAATATGGGCTAGAGTCAGACGACAGGCCAGAAACCTTCCCCTCAATTTCAGAGAAACCTAAAAGATACAGAAAAAAATGTCTCCCGATTAATGTCAACATGACTAAATTATTATATGCTTGCATTGATAATATAATTTTTTTACTTCTTGAAGACGCAAACATTACACTGAAACGCAATTTAGAAACGTCAAAGCCCAGACCTCACCTCATGCAACTCTGAATAATGTTTTCTAGCACACTGAGCTGCAAAAATGTGATTCAGGCACTTGAACAGTTATTGCATGGGTAGGGTGGGTTTCATAATAAATAAAATTAGAACTGCTTTAATGTTAGTGAAGCAGCCAAAATGGTGAGGATTTATCAGTCTGAAAGTGCTAACATTTATAGCTCGTGCTAACTGTATACATAATAAAAGTGCAAAACTGGTTTGTTAAAAACCCATAAAACAAATTAATAAAAAATGCTATTCAAGAAAACATCTATTCATACAGAGCTAGAGATTATGGCGTTGGCAATGAAGCCTTCCTAATAAATGAAGTTCACCAAAACTGTCCGAATAAAAGTGGAAAGGCACAACAAGATGCTGAATTATAAGTGTTTGGCTCCTATGTCAATAAATATTTTGTCATTCAATATTAAGAGTATGAACAGTTTTTAGTGTGTCAATCTTGAAACTAAAATGTAAATAAACGTTTATCGGCACTCATTTCCAATGACAAACTAATGCAGGTGATGTAAATGTCGCGTGTGTTAATTTTACATGTTATTTACGTCATTCGACATCATCTACAAAAGGGATGACTTTCTTCTGGGTTTAATTCATTAAAATATTTCCAGTTTACCGTACAATACAGTCGCCCCACAGGTGTATGTATTTACTATGTGAAGCCCTTTGGTCAACATTGGTTGTTTTGAGCTGTGTAAATAAATTTTACCTCACCTGTAAAATCTGCTTGATAACCATCTTCAGAGTCTGGAGCAAAGGGTCCTTCTTCTTCCTTGACATTACCAGTGGTCCATGTGGGGCTAATGAGGGCTAACCTGTCGCTAGTTTGATCAAGTTCTGGTGTCCTGACACCTGGGTGTGGGTTTGTAGGATGCTTAATGTCTAGCTGGGGCTCCAGGAGTTTCGACAGGATGGATAAATTCCGACTAGGGGTCCATATAACCTGTTTAACCGTATACGGCCGTCCTCGCTGACCGTCGTCAGGCCTCTCCTCCCAGTTTAAGGCTGACTCTCCCCGCTTGGTGGTCGAATCATCTTCCCTTTGTGCTAAACTAACCGAGCCACTTAATTGAAAAGAATAGAAAAGAACAATAAGCGCTATTAAAAATAAACGTATTTTTCTTATTAGCTCGCAAGTCATGGCGGGTTTGAAGAAGCTCCTTTCCCAACACGCACACTCACGCGCCACCTGAACACGAGGCAATTAATTAGGAGTCATCAAGCACGAGCCAATTAAAGAACAGCAAGTCGTCACAAAACGTGGGAACTGGGAGAAAGTTTCTGCTTGGCAGTTATTGAGATTTTTTTATTTTTTATTTTTTATTTTTACGATGTCTTGTTAGTATAAATTCTAAAATGAATTGAATCAGTTTTACTCTGATATATTGTTTGAATTTAATCAAAATAAAACAAGCGTGCCAATTTGCTTCATTTTTTTTCTTTATATTTGAATCAACACTTCTAAACAGTGATGTAAATGTAACAGCTGAGTGATTCTTAAATAAATAACTTTAATTAATTTTTTTTCAAATATACTTCCATCTTAAAACATAATTTTTAAGATCATTATACTCAAACTAGTTAAGTGAAGACGAAAAAAATGCTATGGCCCACAAATACTTTTAACTAGGCAGTCTTGGGGGGGGAGGGGATTATTAAAATTGTGTATTAAGTCTGACGCTTAGTATTTTTATTGTATTATTTTAAATGAAGGTGACTAAAACATAGCAGTCACTAAAACTTAATTGGTGGTTGATCTTTATGAAGCTGCCAGCAGATGCTTTCTAAATATGATTATTTTCTCTGATCCAGGCTCAGCAGGGGATTCAGATTAAAAATAAATAAATAAATAATAAAACATTTGTGCATTTAGGACTGGAAACCTCTCCAACAATGACCATTGGATATAGATAGGCACTATCCCCCTTATTATCCTGCAAGGACAGGCAGCTATAGAAAAAAGATGAATTAGTGCATTTACGTGCCCTTGGTGAGTCACATCTTTTTGTCCTGAAAAAAGGTGCAGAAATACTTTGAATGTCAGAAATCTGCTTGCAGGGGTTGAGAGTGCAGATGGAAGTCAAGTTTGCTCCTAAACAAATCCAGCAAGAGATATGAAGACTACAACCGTTGTTTGCTTAATTTTTTTTTGCTTGAGGAAAAGGACACCGATATAAACTGATAGCACAGGAAAGGGGACAGGAGAGCTGTTAAAACGGAAGGGAAACTCTGGGCATGATCCACTAGCAAAGCCTAAAACATCAGAGGATATCAGCAACCTCTTGGTTCTTTCCCAATATCGCTCTTTGATATAACACCAGGCTGACTGTTGTCCAAATAACACAAAATGTTACCAACTCCAGTTCCAGATGCATTCCACTTTTATTGGTTAACATTTTTGCCCCAGCAGCTTGCACAACTCTTCAGAAGCATGATCTGATTTGAGCCCACCCACCCCCTCTTTGTCTCTCAGAAAACAAACCCCTCTCTACGTCTAACATCAAACCGTGTAAACTAAGTCGTCAGTCTGTTCATGCCTAGTGAAATTCAACTGTCAACAAAAGAGGAAAAGAGTGAGACACAGCAAAAGAGGAAGTGAATGCGTCTGCACCCTTCCCGGCTCAGACGGAATAAAGCAGCCTTTGTAGTACTCAGAGCAGGACTTCATCACTCCAGGCCAGTTTCTCTGAGAGATCGCCGGCTGTCAGATAGCCGCGCTTCTCAAGAAGCCGCTCTGTGACAGTTTGTTTCATCCAAGACGGATGATGTTTAAATTCTGCCAACTAATATCATGACTTTACTTCATCCATGCTCGTAAAATAATAGCTGTCTGGCGATATCCAGTTTGATTATGTGTATTTGAATGAAATGTATACTCTACTGCACAAATGCAATGTTTGTGCAGTAGAATAATCCACAAACATAGAATATTGAGATGAAGGAAGTCCTTTCTGTTACTGAGCAGTAAATATAAAGTATTCCTCAGGCCGGCATAAAAAAAAAGAAAAAATTTTTGATTAACTTCAGATTTACCAGAATTTTATGAATGCTAGAGACAGGGCATGTTTCATTATACAGGTCTGTTATGATGTTAGTGCCTGAGAAACAATGAGATAAAAGAAAAGTATTGAACATTGGAAATGAATAGTTCTTGCAGTTTCACTTGGATAATAATCATGTCACCAATAACTATGGGCCGCAAAAATATTAGCTAATCATGTCGTATGTTGCTGTCTGGCTCTCCAGTTATACGATTTCTGATGTTTGTTGTTTGATGCAGCAGTCAGTGTTAAAGAAAATCACCAAGATATTCTGGTAAAGCCATTAAGAAAACTACTTAGATGTATAATTCCAACGTATTCTATTAAACCATATTGTTGAACTATAAATAATGGGTTTCCTTTTTCAAAGTTTCCTGGATAGACTACTCACTACCTGCATTCTGTTCGCAATGGATGCAAATGAGAAAAATATTAACATCGTTTAGTAAAATGTTTTTCTCATCACGACAGGCATCCATGTTATTGCATATCACTTAATTTCCTAATTTTGTGCAGCCCTTATATGTAACACAGGAAACACAGAGTTAAATCCAAGTTTCCAACTTCAGTAGACCAGCAAACTGGTTACTTTTCCAATATATAACCCTTTTTCTTCAGTTTGAAGACAGACAGAGCCAAAAAATAAAAAATTGCCTTCAGTTTTTAAACAACTTCTGGCTTGGTGCTTATGGGGTAAACAGAAATGTTCCAAAACAATGAGAAATGCTGGCCAGCTGAGAGGCGAGGGACATAATAACTGTCATTCTCTGTCTAAGACGATGATTCTCTTATTTAATGGAGACCTTCAGAGAAGACTATGAGACACCAGCACTGAGGAATGTTCTTACAGCTACAGACTTGCAACTATATATTTATACCCCTGACACTTTTAAACACTTTATGACTTTGCAAGAACAAACTTTAATGCATTTTGTTCAAATTTTAGGAAGACAGTCACAACAAAGTGCATTATTGTCTAACAGGTTCTGTGCTGTAACCTGCCAAAGATGTTTTGCATATATGGCGCCGCTCTGTGAGATCTGCAATTAACAAAATTATTGCATGCAAGAGGAAGTTGGGCCTCAGAAACAGCTTTTCTGTAAGACAAGTCTTGCTGCAGACATGAAGATTCAAACTGTGGGGTATTATCCAATTGAAAATGTAACAAACAGCTTGATAAATCATAATTTTTAATCCTCTACTATATGGAGATGCTTTTCTTCAGCAGGCACAGGGGGAGCTGGTTCGAGTTATGGGAAGATGGATCAAGATCCACGATAATCTGAAGGTTGTGATTGGAACATATCAAAACGCAAAAAAATGAAAAGAAAAATCGAGAGATATGAACAACTTTACAAGGAACTGAACCTCTTTACCTTGACATCATGAAAAGCAGAGGATTTGGTGACCTGCCTGTTTATATTCAAAACACATCATTCTGTGGGGAAAAAATAAGATATTAAACATTCGGTCAAAGCAAAGCTCTGATGGGAACTTAGACATTTTGTCTTAGTTCATTGCTACGACAGTGAATCTCGAGGTTTAATTGCAGCATTTCTGACTGATGAGACTGTTGACACTGTTGATGAACTTATAAATGTGGTTCTGGCATAATTCGATCAACATGCTGTAGCTGCTGAACGTTCATAAAACTCTTGAATGCATGAAAAATTCCTTAGGCTGAGCAGCTCACAGTCATAGTTTTAATCTTTTGAAAATATTTTTATTTTAGCAAGCACACACACACAGACACTTTGGGATGTTTGGGATCGTGCGAATTCTCTCAAACTCACAAATAACTAGAACTGCTTTTCCCTAGACTCAAGAATTTCACAGAGGTTCATGCATATTTTCTTTTATAACCCTTTAAACTGCTGTCATACAACATTAGAAGATAATTTGCATTGATTTCTGTGGCTATTTATGCTGAACCTGGCCCTCATGCAAAAATGAACTGTAAAAAGAATGGACTGAACTGAAATTGATCTCTTTTTCATAAGAGGGAACTCCATGAGGTAAAATGTTGAAGCAAAATTTATTATTTGTGTACTGGTGTTGAATGAAAACTAATTTTGAAAATGTAAAACAGAAAGGCCTTTCTACCAGGAATAAGTTATTAATAAGTTGCTATTGAGGTTGCCACGGTTTCAGGAACCTAAACTTAGTCTGGGTCAACTTTATGGAAGAGAAATGTTGTCATTCGGTAAGTTCACGATTTCAGTCTTTTCAGATCTGAGATGTTGTTGGTATTAAGAAGATTTCTTTATTCATCAGACATTTGTCAACTTTATGCAACCTTAATGTTGTCCAACCTGACAACCTACTTACTTTTCCTACGACCACAAAGCTATAAAGAGCACAAAATAATAAATCAGTTAAATTAAAAATAAAACATTGTTTACATCAGGTTTCAGCAGCAACAGACAGTTAAACATTTTTAAAAAACAAACTCTGGAAAGGCTATATTTGGGTAATTTGTACAGGTCAAAGTATACATCATTAACGAGCATCTTATTTATTTATTTTTTACCCAAATCTGATTTAAAAAAATTCAGAAACTGCAAGCCTTTCTTAAACTATAGCAGATGTGTGAGACCCATTATGTTTTAGATTTACAGACAGGTGAATGGGCATAATTTATGGTTTGATGGATAGTTTATTATTGAGCAGGTAAAGAAAATAGAAATTTTAAAAAGATTTGAAAATTTTTGACTGGACAAAATTGTGTCCTTTGAGTATTTTTAACATTAGAAGATTCAACCATGTGGCAACATGCTTGGACACGAATGGCCAGCTCTTCAGGGTGAAACACGGTGGCAGCAGAGTCATGCTATGGGTTGCTAGTTTGCAGCTGGCACAGAAATGATCATACTAATACTTTTGATAAAGTTCATATAAAACAGGAGCCATGTTGCTGAAACTTATGAAATGTAGACTTCTAGTTATTGTCTTCTCTTTGCTTTTCCCCTCACGCTTTAAATGTCACCATCAGAGTGCGGCTGTTTCGCAGAGGATGGACTCAGATCGCGCTGCTCCACTGGCTACAACTCTGTCTAATGTGCCATCATTGCAGAAGTTATTCTGGGTGCACAATGGCACAGAAAATGGAAGTTACAGGGGATTCTTCCTCTAACTTCCATCAACACATGGGGACAGTTGAGCCACTCGACTCAAATATTTAAAAATACAAACTCATCACAAAGTCAGGACATTGAAAAAAAAAAAAGCATATATATATACTCATATATATATATATATATATATATATATATATATATATATATATATATATATATATATATATATATATATATATTTGAGACTTTCTGGGTGGGGCTAAGAGGGGAGAGTAAAAAGGAGTGGAAAGAGAGTGAGAAAACAGGGAGATGTGTGTGTTGAGAATTAGAGGCAGGGTGGGGACACACTTTTACACATTCCCAAGCAGCTGCCGCGCCGAGACTTGAAGCGCTTTCAGGTAACTTTTACTCATTCTGTTCTGTTTCTATTTCGGAAAAGTCCTGGATTACCTCACGTACTCTGCGGAACTGTGTTATCAGTCTTATTTGCTATTGTAAAGAAAGATCAAGTTAGCCGAGTGCACTGTAAAAGCGTTGAAGGGCAAAATAAGCACAATAAGTGCGCCAAAGAGGCTGCACATTTAATATAGTCATAGTTGTTTTTGTGCAAGTTAGAGTTGTGAGTCGTTTTTGCCTCGCTGGATTCTCGCGCTCTTTCTAAAGTTGTTGACTGCGGTGTCGGGCCTGTGTGTGTGTGCGTGTGTGTGTGTGTGTGTAAAACTGAGGGGGTCCCATTTGGGAATGCCCAAACACGTCCAAACAAACGCGCCTTTCTCGTCCACGGAAACTGCGGAAAGCGGTGAAAACGAGAAGATAAGCGAAGATCAGTAGTTTTCAGAGAACGTAATCGGGGAGGAATTGACTTTAAGTTGCTAGAAAATAGGACAGAGTTGTAAAACGAAGCGCTTTGGAGCGTCAAACCGCCTGACTGTGCGACGTGTCTGACTCCAGATGTTGTTCAAAAATCCTCCTGACTCCCGGGGCGTGTTGGGATTCGCATGTAATGGCTCTCTGTCTCTCTCCTCTCTGTTTTCAACGTCTTTCAGTGTTAAATTGTATAACTGGAACTCGTGCTGTGTATTAATTGATGCGTCCTATAAAGCGCGTGTGAGTGGAAAATAAGCAGTGATGTGCATCCGTTCGCATTCCTCTCATTTATCAATTTTCAGAGGGTCACAATGTTGGTGCTGGCAGGGATCGTCGTTTTGCACATCACCACCGTCATCCTACTCCTGGTGGCCACCATTGATAACGTGAGTACTTTTTATTTTCTTACTTACGGGGGTCAGAAGTGATCCCCCCACTAACTGATCTGTACGGATGGCAAAAACAAAGTTGGGAAACAGATTTTCACTGCAGGAGTTTAAAAAATTGCACTGAATGACAAAAGTCCCTGCTAATTTGTTTTCAATTTGGATGATGACATCACAAGAGGCAACAGAACTGAGCTCATGGGTTTGGGTCAGTCAGCCCCTTCAACAATTTATACTCGATGTTTTGCCATTTTAAAAATGCAACCGACTTTGTAAAAACTTTTGCAAAAAGTTAAATAACGTCAACTGAGACGGCCAATGGCCATTTGTATGCACACTAGCAGATTCAGGTTAGGAAAAACATATATTAAAATTTTTTTTAATTTTGGAAATTTACAATAAGCAGATGGCACCCATTTGGTGGAATGGCCCATTTCATGTAATCAGTAGTGAAAGCAAGCCTTTGTGAAAGCTAGACAGCAGCTTTAGCATACATTGCTTCATGTTTTACTTTTTCACTATTAACAGTGGACTGTGAGCAGTTTAAGATCACAGCAATCTGTTCATGTTAGCTGTGGGGTGATAAACACTGATGCTACTTTAACTGAGGGTTGTATTAAATGTCCTTGGATCATTTGAAAGCAAAAAAGAACTTAAGAAACTGAAATCTTATTAAGCTAGCTAAGTCATTACGCACTCTCAGCTTATCAAAATAAAAGCACTTCCTGCTCTGTTCATTCAGAAATTCTACATTCTTGCTCATTTGGTGTCTTTACTGACCTCTGCCCATTATTTTTCACTTCATAGCTTACAAAGGGGTCCTGATGCCAAAAAAAAACATTGACAAATAGAGGGAAGGTTTCATTTATCTTAAGCTGTGTTTTAAAGAATCATTGTTTAATATAGATTTATCCAGTTCACGTTTGATCAGTCTAGATATCTGAAATAAACAATCTTGAAAGTGAAATACATTCCAGATTCCATAAAAACTGTAAAACATCCATGAGTTTACGTTTTAAAGGACACTTCCAAGCAGATGCCAACTTTAGCGTCAGTCTTGGCGAACAGTTAGCCTGTCTCTGTAATCACTTAGTGCAGATCTTTATTCCAGATGTAGAAGTCTCACTATTAGTTGGCCCTTAATTGTGAGACTTAAGTACAATTTCCTTTTCCACTTAGCGATAAGAGTCTCAAAAATAACTATAATGTGGAAAGCTTAAAACACTCCTTCATATTCAGGACTCATGATATTAGCTTACACAAAGACACATGCTAACAACAATGGGATAGCCCTTCAGGAAACATCCTTCACATTGATTAGAAATGTAGTGGATCTATAGTATCAGAAAGTTTTATGATAATATTATTTAACCTATCCCTAGCCCTTAATTATTATTTTTTTTTACATTTTTGGCAAATATTCCTGAAATTCCATGCGGTGTTTTCTACTGCAGCTCCAATGTTGTGGTGTGACAATAAATAACAACATGTAAACACCTCAAAATAAGGAATTTGATTAAAAAATACTGAATAACAAAGAGACAAAAAGACAAATTACATTATCTAAAAGAACCATGATTATTTGCTATATGCCCTATGTGATGTATTTTACAGACAAAAGTGTGTGTGTGTGTGTGTGTGTGTGTGTGTGTGTGTGTGTGCGTGTGTAAAATATTCTCACGAAGACTGTGGATTTTATCTTGACTAAATAATGCTTTACAACAGCAACACAAATAGAAAAACCAAACATGACATGTTGTTTTGTATGTGATTTACCATGTTTAAAGTGAATTTGATTTTACATAAAAGTCTGACTAATCTCATTAAGTTATATCTGTAGCAGAATTTTTTTTAGTTCAGAACAGCCTAAGTTTTCAACATTGCCTTTCCATGCGTCTTTGGCCTCACGGTGCCAGTGTGTAAAGCATCGAGAATAAAGCCTGACTTGAATGTCAAAATATGTTTTCGCCGCCCACTGTGTTGCAGATCTTGAAACCTCCACATGCACAAAAACAAGCAGAGCAATGTGTATAGAATAATAAAAAAAAGCTTTGTAAGAGAACAGTGAATTGGTCTGCCCACACTGATAAACACATACGCACACACACACACACACACACACAATTAGAGGGAAAAATAAGATGAGGAAAGAAACTTTTGCCGGCAATACAACTTCCAAACGTTTGCAATGTAATCATTATGTGCCTCTGTATGTTTTGACGTTTATTCTTGTTTTCAGGCTTGGTGGGTTACTGACACTGAATACACAGACCTGTGGGGCAAGTGGGACTTAATAGGCTTAGACTGGCATTATGGCAATCTGAAGAAATACTCAGATGTCCAATCAGGTTTGAATACAAAAAAAAAGAAAAAATTTAACATCAGCGGTGTTAATTGAAAAAGTAATTTTTTTTTCTCTTTAAATCTTACTGCAGACTTCCTCCAGTCGGTGCAGGCCACCTCGGTCCTGGCCTGCGTTTTCACCATCCTGGCCCTGTTTGTGTTTGTGGCTCAGCTGTTTACCCTGCCCAAGGGGCAGAGGTTCATCTTCACTGGCATTTTGCAGCTAATCGCTTGTAAGTAACCTGGAGTCAAATGCAGAATGCTGCTGTGAGAGATATTGATTCATGTCCCTGTTTCATATCGCTGGATTTGGTTCCTTACGGATGCCACATGCTTGGCTGACTGAGGTCAATAATGCCATTAAACCTCGATGCTTTCGGAACGGAACGATGCAGACGGTTGAAAAAAAATGAAACATTGAAGCAGAAATAAATATGAGATTTTGTAGCATTACGGCTGCACAGTGGCGCAGTTGGTAGAGTTGTTGCCTTGCCCCGGTCTTTCTGCATGGAGTTTGCATGTTCTCCCTGTGCATGCGTGGGTTTTCTCCGGGTACTCCGGTTTCCTCCCACAGTCCAAAAACATGGCTGTCAGTTTAATTGGCCTCCCTAAATTGCCCCTAGGTGTGTGTGTGTGCATGGTTGTTTGTCCTGTCTGTCTCTGTGTTGCCCTGCGACAGACTGGCAACCTGTCCAGGGTGACCCCACCTCTCGCCCGGTACGCTAGCTGGAGATAGGCACCAGCAACCCTCCCGACCCCACTGAGGGACACAGGTGTAAGAAAATGGATGGATGGATGGATTTTGTAGCATTACAAAAAGATGCATTATTATTTAGTCATTTAGCCCTAAGACTAAATGACTACAAAATAATAACAACTTGTTTAAGATCTTGTTTTAAAGGTCAGAGAAAACATGTGATGCTTGAGCTTCCATGCACAGATCAGCTCAAATGAAATGCAAATCCTAAACTGTAAATGACAGCTTATGTTTGCTCATTATGTAGATTGTTATTAAGTTATAAATTGTGAACTCTTCTCTTCCTGGTCCTTCATAGTTACAGCCACATATTCTGACTGCAACAGTAGTTTTGGTTTTTATGTGATAGAGTCACACAGAGTAGCATAAAATTCATTTTTTATACAATTAAACATCTAAAACCACGAGTTGCATTCTTATTCAGTTTCCGTCACCCTGACACCCTAAAATAAAATCCAGTCCAATGAACTGCCTGCAAAAGTCACGTAATTGGCAAACAGAGTCCATGTGTGTGTAATTTAATCTCAGTTTAAATCTGGCTGTTTCACAAAGGCCTAACGGGTTTGTTAGAGAACACAGGTGAACACAGTGACAGACAACTAACAATATACTCCTGAAAACACCATCCCCATGTGAAACATAGTGGTGGTGGCATCATGCTAAGGGAAGCTGACGTTGAACAGAGACAGGAAAGTTGGTTAGAGCGGATTGGTAGAAGAATGGAGCTAAATATACAGCACACCTGGCTGTTAAAGATTTGAGACTAGTCAGAGGTTCAGCTTCAAGCAGAACTACAACATCCTGACAAACACCAAGAAGTTCATCCATGTTTTCAGTCAAAGTCAGGATCAAAATCCAGTTGAGAATCTGTGGCAAGACTTAGAATTTAATGCTTGATATTCTCCACCAAATCTGACAAAGCTTCTACAATTTTGCAAAGAAGAATGGGTAAAAATTCACGTCTGTACATGTTCAAAGCTGGTAGAGACATACCCTAAAAGAATCACAGCTGTAGTTGAGGGAACAGGTCATTCGGCAAAGTATTAACTCATTTTCTTTTTATTAAAAAAAATTGTCCTAAGTTGTGTTGTTGTATCACATAAAACCTAAATGAAATACTTTGAAGTTTGCGTTTGTAAAGTGCCAAAATGTGCAAGAGCTCGTCTCTTTTATAGCCAGATGAGTTGCTGGGAAAACCTTTCACCCTGACTCATTCTGACGCCTAGCAGTTTGTTCCCATCTTGTTTGTTCCTACAAACAAGATGAGAGATTCATCTATCTGGGAACAGTAACTGTGTTCAGATATCTTCCAGGAGTTTTATCGTCCTTTCCATTGTTTCATCTGTCAGTGCCTTTGGCTGGGCCGCGTTTCCTGTCGATCTGCCAGCTCACTCAGCTCCACAAGCACAACTTTTTAACTGTAGACTCATTAACAAGATCCTCGTAAATTCAACTTGTCTCAGTCCTTTCGGTATGTTTTAAGACAATTTTGTATGACGCACATATGTATCAGATAATGGTTAGGGTTTTTTTTGTATCGCAGGCAACACCCAAAAACTCCTCCAATGTCTTTACAATCCCCAGTGGGGGATACAGAAGGGTGGGTCAGTTTCAGACTCATGTTTCTGTTCGACTAAAGAATTTGACCAGGTGGTATTACACAGAAACATCATCGGCTTTTAGGAATCATGAACTCGCCTCTTTTCATCTCACAGGAAATAAGAAAGTAAAACATTTAAGGCGTTTTAAAGTAAGAGCGACCTCCTCAAATGCTGTGACCGTGTTTGCGTTATTGTGTGAAAGCATGACAATGTAGCAACAATAAACAAGTAGAGGAGAACGGCGTTCAAAATCACTGAGTGTAAAAAAAGATCGTGTGTTAACGTGTTCCTTTTTTTTTCATTTTCATCTCAAAAGCAAAGATTTAGTTGAAGCTTAACTCACCAAACAGCTGCCAGTGAGCTGAGAATGCCTGGGATGTTACATTATTCAAGGCTCCAAAGCTTTGTTGCTTCAGTCACGATTCAAAACAATTGGATTTTTCCATCCTGGAAGCCTCCAGAGGTTTTTTTTTAGTGCACAGCCATATACTGCAATGCATCGAATAACCACATTAAAAAAAATGAAAATGGTATGCATTCTAAACATGACTATAATCAGTGTGATCCTTTTAGATGTTTTGGTGGCAGTTCCTACTTCTAACAGATTGTGTTGGCCCAGATTGTTTAAGGAAATAAACAATCAGCAATCAGCAGGCGACTATATGGACACCTGATGACAAAGAAATAGTTACTGACTGCTTCCTTGAGGACGAACCGCCACAAGAGGTCATTCGTAAAAAAGCTTGCTTGTCACGGAGTGCTTTATCCAGGCATAATTGAAAGTTGAGTGGAAGGAAAACATGTGCTAGGAAAATCTGCACCAGTAATAGGGATAACCACAGTCTGTTCAAAGACATGGAGTAGATTGCTGCAGTGTGGACTGCCGCAAGAGTCAGTGTTTCAAAAGCCATCTCAAAGAGAAGCGTTCAGAAAACAGCTTTTTACATTCCTTCTGTTAAGCCAGAGCGTTTTCCAGAGGTCTAAAGTCAGTGCAGCCAGACCAAGAACCAAGTAGATGGACATGCTTTCCTGTAGGCCGACATCTTGAAATAGCTGGTATTTACTGGTCTGATGTAAGACTGTAACATTGTGAGAACCTCGGTCTTGTAGTTAGGGTTTGGCTTTGCTTATCATTTACAGCAATCATTTTAAAAAAAATCATGATAAGAATGTTGACTTAGCGTTGTCAAAATAAATTCAAACTAATGATGCTTAAAATAGCCCCAAACTGTCTGTATTGTTGGCATTGTTAGTTTTACTATTTTCTCCACTGTTTTTTGCATTGAGAGTATCAATAAATATCAATACATTTCAAAAATATAACTAAATGTAATTACTGTGTGCAGATTAGTGATATAAATCACACTTTTTTGTGTGACTGGTGTCCTAAAGAAGTGCATTACAAGTGGGTATGTATGGGTATGATAACACAAAGTATATCGCTAACCCCTACTTATAATAATCATCGTAATGAACAGAAATAAAAGCTTTTCAAGCTTTTATAATCAGGATCTACATAACATTAATGGTTTTACTGTTTGAACTGAATGGCCTGGCGCTGTACACAAGCCCTCTTTAACAATCTTGTCGCAGTTGACATTTTTCCTTTTCAGAGAAAACATGACTACTTCTAAAAATCTCATCTATGTGCATCATCACTCCCCATTTCCTTCCTTCCTTCTCTCCTGCAGGCCTGTGCATAATGACCGCAGCCTCGATCTACACAGCACAGCTTCACACCACTGAAAAAAAAGGAGGGTACGGGCACAGCTACATCCTGGCGTGGATCTCCTTCGTCCTCACTCTCTTCCTTACCATCACCTACATCGTCCTGCGGAAGAAGAATGCCTGAATCGGAGGATGACGGGATCCATGCTCCTTTGTCCTTTCAGTCATTTCAAGACTTGTCAGCTTCATCCTCAGTTAGGAATATGTTGGAATGCTAACGAGCCAATACTCTTTGTTTTGATCTTAACAAGTTGGAGTTGGAGAGTGGGACTGTAAGTGGGTAAGATAAGGAGCTTTCATCTGTGTAACCTTAAATAATTAATCATTTATCTCTGCGATGTAGCTACTTGTAGGTCTGGAAACTCAGTCCAGACGTTATCAGTATTTTAAAGTCTGTGTGAAATGTCACTTGCTGTTCTTCTGACTGTACTGACTAGATTTCCGCCGCGCTCATGTCTGATCTGATCATCTAAGTTTAATGTGTGAGTGGAACAGATCCAGTCAGAACTGTTCACACACACCTCATTGGCAGGCATTCAGTATTCCTCAATTTTCAGGTTGCTGAGCTAATTTATAGGTTAAGCAAAAATGTAAACAATCTTGAATTTGTTGTGAATTTTCGCTAATCCGTCCCACACCTACAGGCTCAAATGTATAATTTCGGAACGGATAAAGCAGGCTGAGAAAATAAGGTCCTGGGAATCCATAACCCAATTGGAAATGTGTGTTCTGTGCTTAAAAGATGGGCCTCTGCCTGAAAACCAACTAATTTGAATGAACTCTACCATTTTGATAAGAAGTAACCAGCCAGAATTATACCAAAAGGTCAGTGAGGGTGCATATTTATTTTTGAGTGTTTATAGAACAAACATTTCATTCAAACTCATGCATCAGATTCTTGTCTTCTAAAAATTCCTGAAGCTACATGAGGCATCATCCTGTCCTGGGGAGGGAAAATAAGAAAAATAAAAGAAAAAAATTAATATGAAACTTAGTCCTGTAATTAGCGGATCTAACCTCTGATCAGAATTGCAGTTTATGTTTGAAGCTTATATCCAGGTTTTATTCTGCAGCGGTTGCTGACGTCCTAAGACACGAGCGTTGGGCCATTCATCTTTTCTGTTGCTGAGCTAAAAACTAAAGTTTCTAACAAAGTTCTGATGTGAAAAGATGAGCACCAGAAGAAGCAGCTCCTGGGATATACTGTATTTTAGAAAGATATGTCGAGTGAATCCATCATGTGAGGAAATTGTGTCGTGAGGCTGATGGTTACTACTTCCCTGTACCCCAGAGGGTACAGCGACTTGCCTAAACCGCAATAACAATGAACACTCTTGAAACAAAAGCCTTACTTCACAGAACATTTAATCGTTTCTCATTATTTTACAAGTATGGTATATGCCTTTTACGTCTATGTACAATGTAACCAATTATATTTTTGTAGCATTTTGTATTGAGTGTATTTTTCTTAAGCTATGTTTTGTTTTCTGTCTGTAGTCGGCTGCTATCTTATGTAAAGTACGTTTGTACAAGTGAATCTTAAAACGACCCAGGGATGAAGAGCGGAGGTGTTATGTTTTACCATTTAACAGAACTATGCATTAGACAATTTGTTTGTATTTACATTGGAATCTAAGCCATGTCTTTTACTAATAAAGTCAATTAAAACAAACAGAAGCTGTGTTTTACCTCAAACAACCTCACTTTTACATCGAATAAGAATTGGTCCAGGTTGAAATGAGTGAATAAAACATAATATCTCTACCAGAGTTCCTAAACTGTGAAAACAACCCTTCTTCGGGTCTTACAACAGACCGCTCAGAAACGGGAATATTCCATTACACACAGTATTGTTCCCAGAGGAAGTGAGTAAAAGCCAGGCTGTGCTAAATCCCTTGACCAGACGGTGCAATTCGCTCCAGAACCACAAGGTGGAGCAGGTGATTCTGCTCTGCCGTCAGAAAGGGCCTGCAGAAAGAAGCCACAAAAACATGTGATCAATATTGGCAAATGATGGCGAAGCCTGGAAATGCTTCTCTGATGATCACATGATGGGAAGAGACATTTATGAGTGCTCACCACAGCTCAGTCTGCAAGGACTTGAGGGACTCGGTGTCTTTCTCCTGACACGCCATCTGCAGAACAGATCTGCTGTTAGACACCGCACCAATAAAAACACAACTACAGATTCAAATGAGCTTGTTAACGTCTCATATTTCTATGTTTACTGCCTCATAACGAGCTTAGGCAGCATAACAACAACAGAAACTCTTATTTTATTAAGGGTATTTGACATATGCAGAGCCTTGCTGTATTAGTCAAACAGCTTGAACGTTTTCCACTTCTTGTCACATTACAAACGTCTATTTAATTGGGAATTTGGGGAGATTTTTGAGACAGACTGGCACACAGTAATGCATAATTGAGAAGTGGAAGGAAAAGAAAACACTTTTTTTATTTACAAATTAAAACCTGAAAAAGAGTACTTTGTAGAAGTACGAGCACCTTTTGGTGTAATTGCAGCTGCAAACCAACACCGTCAATATATTTAGGTGTAGGCCATTAAAAGACGCAATTGTACTTTGATCAGTCTTTCTACTGTAACTTAAGGCCAGTTGAAAACTTATCACAATATAAGGGTTTCATATCAGTCAATATCAATAATTTTTCATACTTTTTTTTAAATTATTTTAAAAATCTGAAATACAGCCGGCAACCAAAGAGCAAGTGATGCCACCAACGTTGCTTAGCTGGCCGTGAGAGCTTGAGTGGATAAAGCCTTTCCTTTGCCTACATCTCCCAGAATGCTCTGTGGTTCTGGATTGCAGTTAAGTGAAAGTATTGAACATTCTGTTGGACATATATTTTATTGATATTAATCGCATGTCTATTGCGGCAGCTAATGCTATTGACTTATTGCCCAGCTCTCTAGCTTTATGTTTAGAGTCTTTTTCCTGCCGGAGGATGAACCTTCGCTGCTAGGAGGAAAAAAAAACCCCAACCCTCTATCATTTTACTTCCACTTCACCATCATGTTGAGCTGATAAAACTCCAATAAACTACTTTGTGGCTGTACAAATAAAAAACACAAAATATTAACTGCGAGAACCTGAAAGATATTATGAAAAGTCTAGCAACATAGGTGTCAAATAGAGAAGAGTAATTATGCTGCCAAAGGGGGAAATGCAACCAAAACATTTATCACTGTCATGTAGAGGCTATGAAAAACAACTTCTGTGTGCGAGGCAGAAAAGGTCAGGAACCTTTTGACTTGGCCAAATGCATGTATCACAAAACTCACCACTACAGACTGCAGAAGCAGGAACACATTCTCAGGCAGGAAGGTCACTGAAAGAGCAAACAGCATTCATATTTAGACCACTGCCAGGGTCATTCGCCTGATTCATGCTCAGAGTTTGACAGGAACTAAAATCGTTCACTTTTTCCCCTCCAACTCTCCCAAACAGTTAAATATTAAGGAGCGCCTACCTTGGCTGTGAGGGTCAAAGGACTCCCATGCGTACCTCTCCAGGGTCTGGGCATGTTCTGGTAGTAACTTCTGAGGTGGAGGCTGCAAAGAAACACACACCCACACACACACTGAGGCAGTTCCATTAAAATGTGATGACCTGCAGCAGCTGAGCTGTTTTAATGCCTGAAAATGCTTTGCTCTTTTACAGCTTTAACGGTTAAGGGTTGTTTATTTGTAAATCAATTGCAGGATAACTGACCTTGATATATTTTACAAAGATGAATAGGCAAAAATTTCACTCTCTTTACATGCAAAGCTGGTAAAAACACTGCCTTCGTAGAACCATCTTCTGCAGCAGAAGGTGGTTCTACAAAGCACGGACTCAGGAAGGCTGACTAAAAATTCCCACCACACTTTTGAAAACAATGTCTCAGTTTCATTTCACCTCACAAATTTGCGCAAGTTTGTTTTGTACTTGGAAAATTCAATTAACAGACTGAAATGTACGATTGCTTATGCATTGTGAAAGACTTGCAGGTGTGTGAATACTTTTAGAAGACCCCAGTGTTTGTCGCAAAAACATGTCAGGAGTGTCTTTACATAACAAGAGCAATTTTTTTCACGAAGCTTACCTCAAGTAACATCAGCAGCAGAACTCTAGATATCTCACATTTTGCTACAATGTCCAGAAAGGCGCCTTTCGATTGAAACAAAAGAAACTGGTCAGCTTTTTCAGTTCAATCACAGGAATAAACAACACTAGAGACAACATAGAACAATACAAAAGTCTGAGCATCTGAGAATGGTGACCAGTAGGCTCTGGTCGGAGCCTCACCAATAGGGCTTGTGGTGCCTGGCAGCTGCAGTCCTCTCTCCTGACACATCAGCTGCATCTCTGTGAACACCGATAAAGCACCGTCATAGTCACCTGCAAATCAGAGGAGTTGAATACAAAGTCAAACATCTGGAATCGAGCCCGACGTACCGCAAACGACATGATCTCATTCGAATGAGCGGACGCAACTCACGTGTGAGGATTTTACACGTGGCCATCTCTCCCATGGACAGCAGAGCTTCTATAGGCGTCTGCGTCTGTAACTCCGCAGCCCTGTGGAAGTGAACGATCGCTTCTCCCGGTCTGTTCATTTCCTATAGAAGTAGGGAGGAAAGACTGATGCGCCATGTGGCTTACGTGACCCTTAAAGCAAAAATGAAAACCTTCTTCATTAATCATACGGGACAGCTGGAAGCAACAATCAAACCTTGAGCGCGTTGCCAAGTTCCAAACACAGGCTTGCTGCCATCACAGGCTGGTTCATCTCAATGTACACCTGTAACACATTTTCACATCAGCATTCAGTCACAGCCCAAGAATGCAGTCAGACTCCCATCTGTTTTCAGATTTTACACCGAACGGAGTTCTGCTGCTGTTACGCAGCCGACCTTAATGGCAAAACTGTAGCAGTTGAGGGCAGCTTGAAGGTGTTCGTCGAAGCCCGGAGCCTGCAGGGCTCTGATCTCCTTCTCAGATGACAGGAAGAGACGCGCAGCGTCAGTTAAGGCCAGCGCTTCTCCAGGAGCGTTAAACAGGGTCTGCTCGCACCTGTACAGAAATAAAAAAAATACATATATGGAGCTGAATGCAAAAGTGATTTGAGTCATTTTGAAATTGTCACATTTATTGGTCGCTGAAAAAAATCAGTGACCCAGCGTTATTTTCCAAAATGATAAAACAATTTTCTGTAAGCATCTTTAAGGAAAACTTTCACTGAAGCAGCTGAATCTACATAGTTAGAGCTACAGCAAAGTCAGGCAATAATGTTGGACTCAAGTCCTTACAGTAAACTGCAACTTCAGGTACTTCCAGTAGAGAGTGCTGTCCATATGCAACTGGCATCTTAAAATCCAAGACATCCATCCAACTCAGCTTATTTGAAATCTGGTTGCCGAGGTAACAGGTGGTTCAGAAGGAAAATTCAGAAATCCTCCCTCCCCAGTGATGCTTTACAGCTCATTCTGGGGAATTTCAGGACCTTTTAAATAAATCCTTTCGAAGCAGAGAAGCAGCGGCTCTACTACAAGTTCCTCTGATAGAGCACATCAACCTGTCTCTAAAGCTGAGTCCAGTCATCCTGTCATGGAAGCTCATCTTTTAGTCACGTTTCTTATGACCATAGGTAAGGGTCAGAACGTAAACACAGAGGTTTAAAAAAAAAAAAGGAAAGAAGTGTGCATAAGAGTACTATAATGTAGTACAAATATTTTTCTAAAACGGCCCCAATTACAAGTGAAAAAATAGAGCTAAATTTTCATTTATGCTGCACTTTTAGAATAATAATCAATAAAAGCAAATATGGTGTCATGTTATAATTCAACGCTCAAATGTTTGGAACCTTTGCACTTTTTAACCTTGCTATTTTGCAAGCTCATTACAAATGGACAGCTGGAAGCAAGGCTGTTAATACCTGATATTTAGATGCGTCTTTGTATTTGTTCCGAGTAGAATAGTCTCGACTAAAATTACCACAGTTTGAAGGTAGCAGACACACGACTGGTCCAACCTCTGAGTGCAGCTGCCAGCTTTGATCAGCCCCCATGTAGCTGCTCATGCATGGCACATTGCTGTTGCGTAACAAAATTTACCTAGGTATAACTTCGCTTAGTTTTTTAGACCACTTCAGACTTAGAAAACTTAGAACACTTTAAACCAGGTTCATCTGGCAGCAGTAAGACGCTTTATCTGCCATGTTTGTTTCGAAAGAATAGCTTAGAGTCAGCCAAAGACTGGAGCCAAACTCAGCTGACTCACACAGCAAACACTCCGAGACACAAATACTGCTGCAGGTAGTAAAACAAAATTAAATACATGTAACGATGTAGACAAAAATATGGACATAGATGCATTATTATAGTGGGTGTCAAATACATAAACCTGTTAGCCTTTAGTCCCATACATTCACGATCAGATCACTCAGATCCAATAACATCAAATATCAACAATACTTTCAATAAGTCAATATAACCCTCTGAAGAAAACGTCCCAAAATCTCTCATTGTGTCGCCATCACAACCAACTGAACGGCAGACTGAAATAACCATAAAGAGGTCCAAACAACATTAAAATTCAACCTTAGCCGTGTGCGCTCACCGAGCCATGGCCAGGTTACAGAAGGCCGCATACTGAAGACAGTCCTGCTGCTTCAGCTCCTTCGCCAGCTGACCTGGAAGCACGCACGCAGAAGGAAAAAAATCAATGAAACAGAAGAGGCAAACAGTGAAACTGTTCTAAAACATCTGCTCCCCGTTATCACAGGGGCAGACCAAGTGACAGCGCTGGTGTCCTGTTCAAACATTTCTCACCCTAAGAGAGCTGTTAAAGATATTTGTGGAAAAAATGAGGGTCGTGTGCAGGATACACACAACCTTCATCCTGAAAAACAGGACAGCTAAACTGAAAGGAAAGGAAAGACACACGATGAAGAATTAAAGCAAGCTTTTTTCTGTCCATGTTGAGCAAACACATATTAAATCTGTTCTTTTTAATATAGCAGTAGTACCTTTATGCTAATTACTTTTGCTGTTGCCCTGTGATCAGTTCGGTCTTTAGGGTCATGATAAACAACCCGTGGCACAATTATTCTATTCTTTACTTAAATATTGTAAACGTTATTTCCTGTCAGCTCTGTGGCAGCTATAAGCTGCTAAGAAACCAGACGATATAAAATTATATCAGTCAAAACTGTCTCACAAAGAGACAGATTTTCAGCTCTTCTTCTTGGTTTGACTTGATCCATCTCAATCTTTAACTGTTGCTACAATTAAAACCTATGTAGCCATGGAGATGAATCTGTCTCTGATATCCTGACAATCTGCAGACGCAGAGTTTGACAACCATGACAAGAAAATGCCTCTTTGTGTCTATTTTCTGTTTCAGGTAACTGCTCCACTGGAGCCTTGACAGCCTCCTGATGAGCATCTTTGTTTGGCCAGGAAACTTGGTAGAAGAGAAAAACAGAACAGACTAACTCAATGGGACTTAAGTTATTTGAGCCTTTTATAGACGTTTGTTAAGATTCATAATAGTCATTTTCTAATATAAAGGCAGTTCTAAAAGCAGCAGGTTACAAGTTTCTGCTTAGTTTTGGCAAACATTACTGCTAGAAGAAAGAAAAAAAATCTTATTCATAAAGAAAAGTTTTCTATGTAAGGACTAATTATCAATATGACACAAGATACATTTTTAAGAAGCTATGCAGGAGAAAAAAAAACATCTATCTCATGGAAGCGAATGTACCCGGCTGCCATCGACAGCAGATAATCTTCAATTATGGATACGGATCGACTCACCAAACTGTTCACTGGCTTCAGCTACATTTGGCTTTCGAAGAAAACGTCTGCAATGAGAAAGCAAGATTAAGTTTTGACCTGTTATGTGTTACAGGGCTTAAATCTGACAGTGATGAAGACTTAAGAGTTTGATTAGGGATACATGAAATATAGCAACATGTCAATATCAGTGCACACAACAATAAGGCAAAGGGTTGTTTGGAATGAGGTAATACTTTGCATGCCAATAAACCTACTGAATGTAGTCTCAATGCAGTTAAATGTTCACACCTGACAGATTACAATACCAAACATGATACAGGTCACATCACACAATGTTGGAAGCACAGATTAGAAATAGAAGAGTGAAAAATATGGGGATTTAGAGCAAATGATGTTGCCATCTTAATGATTACCAATCATTGCAAACATGTGATTTTCTAATATTGTGAAGCCCAACTTTAATGCAGCATATATTTATTGAAACCTGGAAACAAACATGTTTCACAGAAATATTAATACTGTAAAATACCTCAATAAACCCCAAAAGTTCAAGGAGTCAGAGAGTGATAGTATTACCTTAGAGTGTTTCTTAAAACAAAAACAGCAAACAAATTGTGAAATTAACTGATTAATTTTAAGCATGACAACAGCTTACCTCTTAGATAAGAACACAGAGAGTAATGGGGGTAGAGATCAAGCAATAGAAACAACATCTCTTTTCCTTTTACTTTATATAGCTGATCAATATTTGGATTAATTTAATAACTTACATGGCTGTCAGCAGAAATATCAACAAATGCTTAGATATTTGATTACATTAACAAACTAGTAGTCCAATATTATTTTTAAGATTAAAAATAAGCAACCAGGGTGAGGGTTAAAATCTACTCTTTTTTTTCTTGCTCTAATTTTAACACAATTGTTATGCAAGAAAAATGCATTTGGTCACATTCATGTTATTCTTCTTGGTCTTACACCTCAACATTTTGAAGTCTGACATTTCTATTACATTTCTTTTGTGGTTGATGTGTCTAACGATGAACGTTTGGGAGCATGTTTTTCTGAAATCAAACCAGCGACTACCACTAACTAATAAAGGTAAAGCTTACTCAATAAAAGGAATAAACGTCAAAGCTAACGTCAAGTTAATAAAAATAAGCAAACACATGTATTGCACAGATAATGGGGAAAAAAATGACAGAAACGGACAGCGACCGCTAGCTTTGACTGTTAGCATTAGCCTTCAATGCTACATATAGCAATCAAGACAATAAACGTTATTGTTCTTAACGTTGTCTAGTCATTCCTTTCAACCTCACAGTGAAACAAAGTAAGTTAAAGTCTTACTGACTTCTTCAATTTATTTGACACAGCTCTGTATCTCGCCAGAAAATCGCCTTCCGCAGCCATGATAGACACAGCTAAACAAACCAAACCAGGAAGTCATTCTGACAGGAGCTTTGCGATTGGCTCACTGAAGGTTTTCTCAAGGTTTCATTGGCTGGCGTATGCCGAATGAGTAGCGCGTGTCCCAACAGGAAATGTCCAAAAACAGAGCTTCTAAGCTGATGCATCTAAACAACAGGTAATGTTATTACGGTATTATCCATCCTTTAAAATCTGTATATTCGGCGGTGGTTACAGAGGCTTTTATTAACATATCAAGTTAAATAGTTTGTATGATGTAAATTAACAGTCACATGATTATAATAGTTTCTCCTTTTTCCTTCTTGTTTTCTCCACTGTCACTCCTTTATGGTGATTTGACGTAGAAAGTAGCTCCTTAGTTTTGGCAACATAACAATGACGTGGTTTAACAGCAAAAATGTGTTTGCTGCTGTGATGTTAAAGAATGATATGCCCTAAGTAATAGTAAAAAATTCCAGTAAAATATATTTAGTGATGCATGATGCTCGCCTCAAGCGGAGTTAGATGAATACCTCCAAACAAAAAATCATAAAATCAATACTTTATATTAGACCTTTGATGTTAAATAAAGTTACCAGTATGTATCTGAAGATACTTATATAAGTATATCTGTATCATACTATGGGAGAAATGACTAGGTACTGCTGACATGCTGTGCATTTCTTGCTGACTGCTGGTCATGTTGGTTTGTAGGCATTTTTAAATGGTACTGGCAGTGCCAATAGGTGTCAATATATCGAATAAAACATATTGTCCATAGTCATATGCAAGTATATCAACGACACCCAAACTAAACCACTACACCGCAAGCAAACAATTGCAAATATCTGCTCATAATCCCTGCGTATGAAATAATGTCACAAGAACACAAAAAACTACAGTAAATGAAATATCTGTTACTGATTCAGCAATATTTATTATATCCAGCTATCAGATGTATAACAATGTGACGCAAGATCTAGGATTCTTCATTTAAATACAAGTTACTCTTAATACTTTTGTTTATTTATTATTTACACAGTTTTATTGAAATATTTGTTGCAGATGTTTGTTTTTTTTATCTTTTGCTTTTACTTTTCTTGAAATATCTCCTAACTTGTTCCTGCCAAATGTGACAGTGAAAAGCACTGATGTTTAGCTCGGTCCTATGAAGCGAAATCAGTCAAACCCAGTTTATTTAACTCAAAAGTTCTCATAAACAGACTCAAAGATGCCTTCATCCTGGTATTCGGCAATTTGCTCCGCCTGTGGGGGACAGAGCAGGAGACGGAGCAGTTATGGGTTTTATGTTGACATTAATTATTTCACTATTGACATCAAACATTTTAGGATTGCTAAAGAGTACCTTTTTTGGGGCATTTACTCGCTTTTCGTTGGCAGCTGAGTGATCCAGCACATCATAAATAGACCTGGGCCGAGCCTCCAGACTCTGACGGGTTCAAGAATGATTAACCAAAATAAACTCATAAAACCATGGCAGATGGAGAACAAAAAGAGATGAGTGGGGAAAAAAATGTATGCTTACGGCATAGAACGAAGAAGACTGAGCTGCTGCCATGTCCATGTTGTCTTCCTCTTTTTCTTTCTCCTTCCTTTCTTCTGTGTTCTGCTTCTGTGTTCTGCTGGTGGCCAGAGATCCAGACTGTGTCTCCTTCTAATTGGAGAGAAGTTTATTGGTCACAGGCTAACATGAAACAGATGTAGGATAAGTATTTCTCTAAAATGTTTATATGTTTATTTGTATGTATGTATGTATGTATGTATGTATGTATGTGTCTGTATACATCCATGACTGTATGTAGTATGCACATAAATTTGGGTATATGTTTTTTTAACAGTTGCAGATTAAAAACACCTTATACTTTATTAGCATATAAACTCATCATTAACATTAACTTTAATCCCAATCCAGTGTCGAATAGGTAACAAGTACAAATGATTGAAGTTGTTCTGTTTTGCGTGGGCTGCATGGTGGTGCTATTATTAACGCTGCTGCTTTGTGCAATAAAAGTGCTGTGGCCAAAATGGGGCTTTTCTAAATAGAGTTTGCATGTTCTCCTCTTGCATGTGTGGGTTTTCTCTTGTGATTCAGTCAGTTTTCCTCCCACCGTTTAAAATTTTGGATGTGTCTAAGTTAGATATGAGTGTGTGTCTTGCGTGTGTGCGTGTACTCCCATGTTTTTTTGTACCTTTCTAAATGCAGGAAATTCTGTACAGATTTTGTAACATCCCAATATGAGACAAAAAGCAACACTTACATCTTGCGACGTGCTGCTTCTTAACCTAAATCTTACCCAATGTCCTCTGAAGACATACACAGAGGCAAACACACTGAAGACCAGCAGCACGCCCGTGAAGACAGCCATCATGAAGACCTCTGTGTAGTCCGGCTTCTGCGGCTCCCTGTAGGCTTTAGATGGAAAAAACACATGGTCAGTCTGTGCTGGAATGCAGCAACACTGGATGGCAGAGGTTGACTTATAGATTCCCCATCTGGTGGGAAGATACTTGTGATCAAAGAAGCTGTTGCTCCTGATGTCACCAAGTTTTGACTGAAGGCATTTTTCAGTGTAGGATTTTGAAACTGGTTGTTTCCAAAAACAGAATGTGCTCAACACAGTCAGGCTGAGAATCTGCCTTCTGGTTTCATGCAAAAAAAAAAAAAAAAAGAAAAAAGTGTGTACTCCCTTAAACTATTTTCATAATTCGAGGATTATAGTTGATTTAGGATGATAAAAACATTTAAAAACTGGTCATGTGCTGGCTAAAATTAGCTTGATCTTTTGATAAAGGCTCCTGTGGCAGATTGAGAACAAAGGGAATGTGATGTGCTTAGAGATGGAAGTTGGGCAGCAAATCCAGTTGATGTTGTAACTATAAGAAACAACTCCACCACTGTTTGGCTACTATTGCTCAGCTGCTGGATAAGAGGGGGGATTATTTACAGCTGCATACCCAGCATGTGCATATGCATGAAAGAGAGTGCTATGTTTTCTATGACTGTCCCTATATATCTGGTGGACTGGCAGGCTGGTAGCTTTGATAATCAAAGAAGAAGAGAAAGAAATTTTTATTTCACTATATATTTTGAATATACACTTGTTAAATGGCAATGTGTTGTTGGTTACGTGTTTCTTCTTGAAACTTAGATGGAAGTTGGAAACCATGATGCAGTCGTATAAACAATAGATGCATGTTTATGTGTTTGCATAAAAGGAAAACAAAGGCTACATTTACATTGGTTTGTAGCTTGAACCCTTCTGTGCTTGTTTCACAAACATTTGTAATACAAATGTTTGTGAAAACTAACATCGTATTTGCTGGAGTCACATTCAGAGGATCTGGTTTTTACAAAATCAAACATCTTCATGTAGGTATGTGGATGAAAGGAACTCTGTGTACCCTGATGTCTTGTTAATGCTTACCTGTCACCCGAATAAACCACTTCACCTCAGCCGAATTACTTTTGCAACTGTACAATCCTGAACTGCTCAGGTTTTTCAGATCCAGCTGTAGGTGTTCCCCTACTGAAAGGTCGATCATAATTTTGCTTATCTGTTGTCCATTTGGGTCGTAGCATGTCAAATATTCTGAAGTTTCGTTGGTAATTTTATGGATGGTGCCATGAATTGTGAGATCTTCGCCGGAGAAGGCCACAAACACAGCGGTGTTCAGCATTATCTCTGCAGTTTAGACACAAAAGAAGTTCATGTTACTCCTAAATAATGAGATTAGAGATGAATAAGGCTCTGATCACTTAGCTGGTAATTTCTAAATACTTCATGCTAAATACGTCATGCCGTCTGAACATTCTCACATCTGGTCAAGTTACAATCTCAACTTTCAATGCATTTTATTGGGATTTTACATGACAGAGTGACACAAAGTAGCATTTTGATGTGGCAGAAAATAATGCATGGTTTAGACAATTGATGTCCATGGTTGGTAGAACCAAGTTCAACCTCAAAATGGCTGCATATTTCTGAGTTATGCCTCGAATAGTCTAGCAAATCTTGAGGATGAAAGTTTTGTCCTTTTTATTCCACAAATAAAACCTGAATCTCAGTCAGATTTACAGAGAAGAGTCCGTAAATGCAATTTTCAAGTCTTTCTAGGATCACCCTGTATTTAACTCTACTATCAGTGAATTAAATAACTCACTGATTTTCTTCACCTTCATGGGGGTGAAGAAAATCACCCCCATGGCATGGAGCTGCCACCACCATGCTAAGCTGGTGGAATGCTGTGTTCATGGTGATGTGGGGAAACTTAAGTTTTAAATTTCCTTTGACCAGAGAGAAACGAATTTGTGTTTTCTAGATAGATTAAGGTAAACTGCATGCAGTATGCCTGTATTTATGGAGTGCACAACTAGATCATTGTATGAACCGTGGATCTCTGCAGCTCCTCCAGAGTTACCAAAAGCTTTTTGGCTTCTTTTCCGATTAATGTTCTCTTTGCCCCTCCTGTCAGTTCAGATATGTCACATAAAAGTATTACTGATTAAACTTGAAAAATTATGTAGCTTTATGTTATTAAAGCTAGAGTTTAATCAGTAATACTTTTGTAACAAATTTATGTCAGATCATGATTTCTTGGTTAATCTCAAGTTGCCATAACGAAGACATTTTTAATCATGTCAACTTTGTATTAAAAGTGTCATTATTTACCAAATGCCACTTTATGACAACAGTAATAAATATTCATGAAGACTTATTCATGTTCATGGCAGGTGTTATGTCATGTTTATGACAGTGTCATGATAGTCTTATTCACAACCCGTCAAATAAAGTGCTACCGATGAAATTACGCAGAAATGGAAAGTATTTATTTAGAGAAGCAACGAGTTGCATTCAGTTTTTTTTAGTATTATCAGAGTAAAGAGAGCTGAATCAAAAATGTGTGTTAAGCTTCTCATTTTTACTTTGAAATAATGTTTAAAATTAGAAATAGTTTTCCTTCTTTTTTATTTATTTATTTAGCACTTTTATGTTGTTTTATCAAGTCAAATTCCAAAAAAGTTGCTTTGTGGTTGACAAAATATTTAAAAAAATATTTATAGAAAACTGTAAACAGCACTAAACAAGAGTTACTTTATCATATTAAATATAGGTTTCAATTTTTAAAAATTCTGACCCATGAAACAAATTTTTTTTAAACATTTTTATGACATTTACAAACCTTAGAAGAAAGTTAAAAATAAGTAATTGTGACTAATGTGACACTAAACAAATGCATATTTGATGAGGAAGACGTCAGCCATGACTCCTGTAGCGATCTGAATCGGCCTATGCAATATTGAGAAAGCATTTTCACAGTCTTACCTATTCCATTCATTCCTTTACACACAGAAGGGAAGGAACATAGAAATATCCAAGCCAAAGTAAAGGAAAAATGCCAGAAGTATTGAGCTTCCATGTCAGGGAAGTTATCAGCCGTCTGGACGGGTTTGCGCCAAATGTCTCCTCTCTCTCTGTCTTGGTGAATAAACAGCAGCGGGTTTCCTGACAGCAACAAAACCACTACTTCCTCATAAAAATGTTCATTTTTCAGGAACCTGCTTCAACTGGACATTAAAGGGCCAGAACACAAACATAATGAGACCTTCCATCTCTGGCAGCTTGCATTAAACACAAAGGCCTGATTCCTGATGTGACCTGCTCTGAGTTGTGGTAAAAAAACAAATAAAAAAAAAAAAACAAATAAAGAGTTTCTGGCTGCTGCATTTTAGTCAGTTTCTAGGGGTGAATTGCTGTGTTGGCTTTCTACCACAGTGAGACAGTGTTGGAGGAGTAACTGCGTGAGTATGCTCATGTGGTTAGAGCTTCTCTGTGTTTGATGTTGCAATTTTACTTGTGTTAACATGAACCAGGTTCTTTCATTGCTGTCGCTTTCTGATGAAGTTTTGGGATGTTGGAAAATTAACAGCAGGAGTTTTCATGCCCAAGTTCATTTGGTGGTCTTGTTTTTCATCTGACCTCCCTCCTCCTCTTCCTCCCCTCTGCTTGACTTTTGCACCACATTTTTCTCTGGGGGCACTAACGGGCCAACTCTGACCTCACCTCTGCTGCAGCATGAAAACAGACGTGTGAGCTGGAAAAACATCTGGATGCCAGGAAAACACTTTTTTTTTTTTTTTTCAATTACACATTTGATGCAATTCATCCTATCATCTGCTTATTTTCTCTCCCCTCCCTTTTTGGGAAATAAATTAAGCAGATCTCTTCTTAAAAGATGCAGTTGAATAAAAATATTTGCTGCATTTAAAAAAAAAAATCACCTTAAAATGGTGATACCATAAACGTGTACACACCACAGTCAAAAGATGGTGATTTGTCAAGGAAAAGAATCATTTAAAAATATTTCTTGGCTTTAATGTGGCCCATCTGGGAAAGTTTAAGTTAAGTTAAAAAACAAACAACTTTGTTAGGAATGAAATCTCAAAAATAAGAATAAAAAGCTGAAATAATCTGGTAACATAAATGTGCACACCTTTATACTGATACAGTATATTGTACAACAAACTTTTTATTCAAGTTCAACATTCAGGTTACTCCGGGGTTTTGACTACTTGTACCTATTTGCTCTCTAAATGATTTTTAAATGTGCTTGTGAATTTTATTAAGCAGATTTGCTGTTCTTTTTACACATTGGGTGTATGTAACTGCACACTCTCAAGACAAAGACTATAAGACTTTACCTCTCTTATAGTCTCAGTAACAGCACAGTAAAGTTTCACTGCATATGTGTGCAGCAATAATAAAAACCTATCCTTGATTCATTCATTTAAAATTATGCAAGTGCAGAAATGTAGTTTTATAAGAAACCGAGACCTGGAGCAAATGTAGCAGGCTGTGTGGTTCTATTGTACAGCTGGATTTTGAGTTGAATTGGCTGAGACCTCCTCAACCAGGAAGAATGATGATCTCTAAAATGTTGTCCTCTGTTTTTGAAAACTAAAATGTTTTTTACAAGAAAAAAAAAAACTCACAGTAGAATGATAGACTTTCAATATTTTTAGGGGGAAATTTTTACTTTTCCATGATTGAGTTGCAGCAGATTACTTCTCTAAGGTCCCGGTTGATGTCTTTTGTGTGTAGCTTTATGTCAACACACACCTGTGTGCTCCAGACCAGCAAACTGCCAATACATTTTTGCAGCCATGTGCTTTTATTATTAAAAGCACATGGCTGCAATTTTCTATCGTAAACCTTATGTAATCACTAAGGCCTTATTGTGTTTATGTATACAACTCTTTTTTTTTTTTTGCTAAATTATAACATATTTGAACATCTTGTATGTTTTTGTACAACTTGGTTAAATTTGATTTAGTTTATTACCTAGTAAAGACTGAATCAACTTTTGACAGTCTCATACACAGAAAGCACACAAAAAAAACTGCTTTTTTTTAACATTGCTATATCCCTAAAGGGACATTGAATAAAAATAATAAAACAATGCATTTTCTCATGCATACCAGATGTTATCTGGTACGCACAAGATCTGGTAAGCACCAGGTACTATCTGGGGCACACAAGAAATTAGTTTTTTTATTTACTCCATTATTTAATGTCCCTTAAGGGACTCCATGTATTTTTGTGTAACCTTTCTTTAACAGTAAATAAAAGGTCCAAATATATCAGCCTGCAGCTGAGTGATATAGTTTAAATTTAGATTAAATTATATGTCCAGGTCCCTCTTGCAAATGAGATCTGGATCTGGAGTTTATGATAAAATAAAATAAAAATAAAAACTATTTTCCATATGTTTAATAAAACAGCAATTACATTATATTAAGCTGATCCCAGCTTTGGAGAAAATATTGTTAGCAGCACATGATTAAAGTAAATCAGACATTAGTGATAAGAAACTGTGCTCTACTATATTAGTACAGAACTTTCATCACTTCGCACAGCAAAATTAAAGCCTCTTACTTCAACTGCAACTGAAAAAAGGTGATGAATACATGGAGAGAAGAATGTGAGGCAAATCAGGAAAACGGGAATCTTTAACACATCTGGCAGCAGCTGTATAGCAGAGTGAGTGAGTGCGTGTGTGTGAGAAAGAGGGAGAGTCAGAGGTGGGCGTGCGCTGAGGTCTAAAGATACCACAGCTCTCAAAGCCACTACACTTATAGGTGTACTCAGATAAACAAGACTGTCTTCATAACACCTCTGTGGGCCAAGGGAGACGAGACGAGAGCATCAGAGTGGATCGCAGGCGGATCACTGACAGAGAGGAGAGAAAGTCTTACAGGCTCATCATCATTGCTTACAACTGTGAGTATTCCATCATTTTTTCCAAAACAGCTTCCAGCTCCCCCCCCGATTCTTACGTAAGTTTATAAAAAGTTTCAAATTTCCCAGCCACAAACTTTAACCGCAGCAGCAGAAGATAACTTCCTCTGTCTCTGTTTTTCCTGCGAGTTTCAAATTAGTATTATTCAACAGCAAAATAATGAGTAACCGGTTAATTATTGTCTTTGATGGAACCAGAGTGTGCTACTGATGGAAGCTGTTTGATTTTAGCTTTTAGTTGTCTTCCTGCTCGGTCGCCAGCCTGTAACCCGTTTCTTGTTTTTCCACTGTCAAACATGGAATTTAAAAAGGTTTTTTTGTGTGTGTGTCAGATTAGAGCAGAACAGACAAACAGACTAAATACTTATAAAATATGAGCCTAGTCATAAAGTCTAATTCAGGGGTCACCAACTCCAGTCCTCGAGGGCTAACATCCTGCAACTTTTAGATGTGTCTCCGCTCAAACACACCTGGATCAAATAAACTGCTCGTTTCCAGCCTGTTGCAGAGAGGAATGAATGCTGGTGAGAAAATTCAGACATTTTGGAGCAGAGGTGAATCTAAAAGTTGCAGGATGGTAGCCCTTGAGGACTGGAGTTGGTGACCCCTGGTCTAATTCAAGTGATTGGAGACAGACAAATATGTTGATTCAACTTGATCAAAGCCAAGTCTCACAAGTATCTTTGGTGTTTCATTCTGTTTGTTCCTCAGTATGTTTTCTTCCTCTGTCATATGGAGCAGCTTTTAGCTTTTAGTTTAATGAAGTATAAAAAACCTTGCAGAAGTTTTAATTTCACTTGATTTGTTTGGCAATTTACCACAATAAAACCACAAACATTTGAGATATTTTAAGAGATATTGAGACATTACAGTGTAGCTATGTGGAGGGAAAAGGATAAATGCTGTCCACGTGTTTTGGATTTATGTCTGGACTTTGATTAGGTCACACATTAATGTGTTTGATTGTTTCCTTTAACTGTGATCAGTTTTCTGTTTCTGTTGAAGAAAAGCAACCCCTCAACATGACTCGTCCACTAAGACATACCGTCATAGTTTTCTGTCATGCATAGTGTGTTACACGGTGACAGATGTAGAAAACTTTACATGGATGTGCAAAGGCGTGCCAAGAGATCTGGGCAGAGTGACAGTGCTGTCTTATGAGGTTTCTGTTTCATCATGTCCTTGTTGAGAAATGTTTTGAGTAGCTGTCAAAAACAAAATTTCTCTTTTATATATTTTGCTTTTGAATAACTTATTTTAATTATAAAAATCTCCTTTTACACAGCGTAGGTGTATTTTTCATAGCTGTGCTTTTGCACTCACTCTATGCTGTCCTGGCATTCACATATTGCTTGCAGAGGTAGTTACTGATTTGAAAAAAATCTACATTCAGGAGTAGTTTAACTGCACAGTCCTTTTTTCATTTATTTCACTAATATTTCTGGATCCTCTCACTGTCATGGGTGAATTCACCGAATGAAGAAAATCATGTTCTAACAACAAATGCGCCACACTCAGATTTATGTTAAAGTGAGACCTCTTTTTTATACACAAGCTTTGCTGTTTTAGTGATCCTTTTCTATCTGTTGTGCCTGTTGTGCTGTGATATTGATCCTGTATCAGTAACGGTAAAACTTAAACTTCTTCACTAGTGTTCTCTGACAAACCTCTGAGGCTTGGGCAAAAACGTACTCCACACTTTTCAAATTTTTGTGCTTAAGAATCTTGCCAAGCATTCATCATTGCCTTTCTGCTTTAAACTTACGCATTATTTTGTGTCTTGTTTTTTCACATTATGTCCAAATACAATACAGATGCTTTTGGTTGTAACATGACAACATCTGGAAAAGTTTAAGGGCGCACGATTACTTTTACAAGGCGCTGTAGTTTCATGTCTGCACCTTGAGAATTTGAGCACCACCATCACGTTGAAATTGGTTACATTGTAAAACACAATTTCAATGAGGAAAACTGTTACTTTTTCTTGGACCAAGGTGACTTCTGCCTGACATCAGTTCCACATTTTGGATCCTCATCAAACCTACAGCGGATGACCAAATGCCAAACACACTCGTCAGCCAAATTTAACAGCAATGAAGCTGCCAAATAGAAAAACAGAGAAAGTACATCCCAGAAACGTTTAAATCTTAACTTGGTGAATAATTCAGATTGGGTTGCAAGGTGTTACTCTTGTCCCAAATGTTAGGCTGCCAAAGAAAAAAATGACACAAAATATTTGGGTCACAGAGAATGATTTTTGTCTTTAATTTAAATCGGCAAGAAAAATTATCTGAATAAGAAATGACCTCATCATTTCTTTTGCAAACTAACAACTGAAATTGGAAATCAAAACTCTTTGGTTAAAAGTATGAATGCAAAACATAAATCGTTTTTACTATAGCTTTGTATTTAAAACTATTATTTTTATTGGAGAAAATTGTTCACCAGTTTGAGCCAAAATCATAAACGTAAGGCCCTGAAAATAACATTATTATATAACAACAGTTTATTGTCACTTTTTCCTCCTGTGGAAAATTTTCTGTGAAGTCTATTCACCTCTCTTACCTAACAAATTAGATCATACATTTTGGACAAATATCAGTATTGCATGTTTGAATTGCAATAATTACCAACCATCACTTAGGGTCAAGCATGCCTCGGTGGTGAGCTAGCAGTCATGTGAATAAATGCTAAGGCTGGCACATATGACTTGAGATGATTGAAATCTGATTCTGCAAACTAACTCAATAAAGGAAGTCAGGCATTTGTGGTTGAGATTACATCAGTAGCTTTTTATAATATGCTGGATGTCTGAAAGAGGAAAAAGTGGAATATGATAAGAGCAGATTAACATCGAGTTGCTTCAATCTTGAAAGTGAAAGTTAGAAGAATCTTCCTTATTTAGATGGGATAGTACACTGGCACACTATAGATGTAAGGCTTGCTAGGCTGCGCGTCCCGTTGTCTGATTTTCCATTTTCCAAGTTAAGATTAAAGGTCAAATATTTCTTTATTTTGTTTCTTTAAAAGGCTGCGTGAGATATTTTATCCCCCCATTCATGTCAATACTTAACAAAACTGTTTGAGCCTCGTGCTTGACAGCACTATGATTTTATCATTTTTCTCTCTAATGTGTTTTATTGTCTCATGCAATAAAAAAAACCCTAAAAGATTTATAGTTTATTTTCAGCAAAAGGCCACATAAAAGCTTTGTTCTTTCCTTTGTATCCTTCTTTTCAAAGGACAGCATCTGTCTCCTGGTCATGGGCCCTTACTCTGTGTTCATGGTGTTGACGTTGGTTGCCACAGCAACGGAGGCCCGAGCAGGCAATGAGGAGAATGAGTTGGATTACGGGTACTGGAACTACAGAGAAGGAGGTATAAATTTATGACTTTCAGAGTCCGTAAATCACAGAGCAGCTAAAGGAAATGCAGCAAAGTGTCCAGATGAGATCTTTGATATATTCAGACGTGAATGGAAACCTGATGGTGTCCTGCTCTGGTTTCAGCTGACAGCGTTGACGTGGCCTCGGTGCGCAGCGTGACCAGAGTTTTGGACGCCTGGGGGAAACACATATTCAGGGAGATAAAGACTTTACTGCACTCTCAGCCCAGCAGTCTGCTGCCGGACTACTCCAGGTAAATTTTAAAACAGGGGCGTGTCAAGAAGGTTTTTGACAGGGTGGCCAGATGGAGGTCCCGGAAACACCTGAAGCAAAACAGAATTTCAGGAGGTTAAGTTGCTTTTATCATATTTCAGGCTGTTTGAAAAATTATAGACTAGTGTGGTGTGAACTTGTTTTTTAGCCACATGAGGAGGTGTAGAAATACGTGTAGAAATACCTTCCGCTGTGGCTGTATCTAGACATTTTTGCCTATTAATCTATACTGAAAGGTTCAAGCTCAATCTGACCACTTGTGAAAATATATTCAGAAGTCATGGCACAAATTCTGGACTTGGTCTGAACATGTATATTTTTTGATACAAATCTTTCCATTGTAGCTGTGGCTGCAGGCTGCCATCTTGCTAGAACAGTGGTTTTTAACCTTTTTTGAGGTACCGAACCCACCAGTTTCATATGCGTTTTCACTGAACCCTTCTGTAGTGATAAATAAAATATGATTTCCCCCCCCCCACCCCCACCCCAAATTCAAGATATAGGGGTGACCCAACTAGAGTCTAGTTGGGTCACCCCATGATCACTAAGTCTTCTTAAAAGGTGGAGTCTCTGGGAACAGTTCTTCAAAATATAGTCTATGTTTTCAGCAAAGTTGAGCTGACTGTCCAGGAACGACCCAAGGTATTTAAAATTTGCCACAGTTTCAACAGGTTGGCCATCGAGAGAAACTGGAACCACTTTAAGGTCTTGTTTAGATCATTTAATTAGCTCTACATTCTTAAGATAAAGAAAAAATAATAATAAATAATAAAGACTTTGCGGTATTCTGATTTAGTAGTGTAATTATATTAGTTGTGTTACCACCACCACGCCACTAGAGGCAGTAGCAACCCCGAAAAGATGCGACTAAGGAGCAGATTTAGAAGTACACCGAAAGCTACAGAATTAGGTAAAAACTGAGCTTTGCTGAAGTAAATAAAGACACAAGTTTAAATCCATGCTGAGAGTGGAGCTCCTTCTATCAGGGCTCTTCCGCAGCTCTGATTGGCTAAGCAATGTAACGTGATCCTCTGCAGCAAGTGATGGCAAAGCGGGGCGTCATCACGACTTTACACAAGTGTGTCTTTACCTCCGCGACAGAGGCTCCGCCGAACCCCTGAGACCAACTCATTGAACCGCTGGGCTTCGATCGAACCCAGGTTAAGAACCACTGTGCTAGAAGTTAAACTTTGGTCCTAGGTTCAAGTCTTTTGCTGTCTGAAATGTTTTCTCCCAGAATTTCTCTGAATTTAGCTCAATCCATCTTCAAATAACCTCTGACCAGCCTCCTTTTTCTCATGATGGTGCCACCACCACCCTGTTTTACAATTAGAGGGGACATCATGTCACAAAGTTACACATCAGGCAAGCAAAGGGGAAGATTCAGAAGTAAATAGAGCTTATAAATGTCATTTACATAAAAAAATATTATGCTAGATCCTATTTAAACACTACAGCAGTTTCCAAATGTTTACTGAGTCTTGTTAAAAGGAAGTGATGCAACGCAGCAGTAAAGCTGCCTCAAGCTCAAGACTTTTTTAAATATGTGGCTTGGATAAAATTTGAAATGAACAGATGTTTCCCCAAGAAATAAACAAAAGCACGCCTCATTTTTAAATATTTAAGATGCTATTTGAGGCCAAATTTAGAAGAACTGTTCAAAACAAAAACTCTTTTGATGGCTCAGGGGTACAGCGGCAACATTACATGAAAACAGCACTGCATTTTCTTGGTATTAACTCCCGGCTGACCTTTTCAAATTCTTTAACTCAAATCAGGAGATGTTTTTAAAGTAGAATTAGAAGAATTCATAGGTTCCACATTTTCACTCTGACACAAAGATCTAGGTCTGCAGAGGTTTTTAATCTTTCATGGGCTCTTTGTATTTTGTTTCCATGGTTCCACATGTTTTTGTTTTCCTGAAGCTTTTCCAAGTGAATCATTTTGTGATTTTCTTTGAACTTTACCTGCTTTTACCTCAAAGCCAGTCCAACACCTGACTGTTTTCAGATGAACAATTTAATTGTGTTGTTTTTTTTTCTTTTAACTCTTTCTTTTGAATCATTCAGATATAAGGTATTCCTGAATTTATTGGCTGACTTTGAGATTAAAACAGAAAATAAACAAATAAAAAAAACATGCAAGTAGCAGTTAATGTTTTTCTTTAGGCCATCTTCTCCCTGGTTGGCGCTTTATGTGTGACACTGCATCTCCACTGCTCTTCCTGCAGGGTGCGCCCTCTGTCCGAGTCTCTTAACGACCTGTTTAGGGAAGTCTCCCTGCTGCGCCATCGCATCACCGAACTCTCTCATCGCCTAGCAACGCTGGAGCCCTACCTCCGTCGCCACGGTTACCGCGGGGATGACATGGCGGAGGCGGGAGGCGGCCAAAGGGCTCAGATTCTTCATGGGGAGGCCACCACGCTCGCCCGGTACGCCCCTGAGAGCAGAATGACTGCGAGGGGGAACAGGGTGATGAGGAGGAAGCGGGTGAGGGTGGTCAGGAACAGAGGTGCTGGTTCAGAGTGAGGGACAAAAGACTGGACCGAGGGAGGAAAGTTGTTTATAATGAACTGTGGAGTCGTTGTATGTGAAAGTATATGTACAACACACTCAAATGCAATCCTGAGATTATGAGTTGTCATTGTGTGACTCAACAAACTCTTTAAAACTCAATAATACTCTGTTTGTTTTAGTTTGCTGTATTCCAACAAGTTTCAGTGGTCAGAAATGTGATTTCACAGCTCCTTTGTTCACAAATGTGATCAAAACAAACACTTAATTTTCCTACTGAAGGACACTCAGGATATTTGATAACTAAAATACCCAAAGACCAATAAGCTACGGTCGAAAGACTGATCTGCCATTTTTTTGCTCTATGGTTGCTATAGACCAGGGGTGTCAAACTCCAGTCCTGGAGGGCCGGTGTCCTGCACCTTTTAGAAGTGCCTCTGCTGCACCACACCTGAATAGAATAATTAGATCATTAGCAAGGCTCTGGAGAACTGAGGAGGTAATTAAGCCATTTGATTCAGGTGTTTTGTACCTGTGGCACATCTAAAAACTGCAGGACAGCGGCCCTTCAGGACTGGAGTTTGACACCCCTGCTAGACAGATAGGATACCTGCCTAACTACTGGTGTTATCTTTCAACTTTTACGGTTATCATCAATATTATTTTGAGTGGTTCAAATCTCTAATATCTGCTCTAAGCATGTCTGTCTTTGCTTCTTTTGAGTTTTTTTTGTCTTCTTTTACATTTTTGTATTTTAAAAATGTAATCAATGAAATGAATGTATGGATGGATACAAATAGCTTCTGTCCTGTTTGTTCTGCTTGGACAACAACGATATAATGAAAAGTAGAATTCTGTCAGTTTTCTCTGAAATATTTTTGCAAATAAACTCAATGTATGCATTTTATGTTGACTTGTAGTTTTTCTGCAAATAAAAACGGTAGAATAATTCATCTAATCAAAATGGTTTCAATCTGTTTTCACTCTTTCCAGAAGAGTTGGTGTCTTCCGATGATGGAGTGCAAAGAAAAATCATTACCAGCACTACGAACCTGTTATTATTTTTGTCAACTATAAACATAGAAGTCATGTCAAATGTTAATTATATTTCGGTGATTTTTAATCCTTTGGAGCCGGGATGTTAAGTTCTACAGTTTTGAATTAAAAACAAAAACACAGTTTTTATAAAATACAGTTTTGGTAATTGTAGCTGAACTAAAACAAGAGAACAGTCCAATTTAACGACAGACGGTGAGGAAAAAAGTGTGTGTCTTTTCATTCGCTCAGTGAATCTAAGCTCTTGGTTTTAACTATATTACTACTTGTTTTGTCCCAAATTTCCTAAAATGTTGGAATGTGTTTTTACATTATGCACTTTGAGGGTCAGTAAAGGCGGATGATACGCAGCAGAGAGATAATCTATCAACTGGCAACTCTCATTAAATTGATACTAAATGTTTCACTTCTCAACATGATTTCCTTAAAGGATAAGGTGAAATCATGGAACAGGCCATGAAAATATCAGCTCAGGTGATGAGCTGATATAAATCTTCAGTCGTCTGTTTGAATCGAGTCACAGATTCCTTTTTAGGATTGAAGCATTTTCAGATCTGGCTTCTTCTTGTCCCCTGGGGTTTTTAAAGAAATAAAAGATATATAATAAAAGAACAAGAGGTGGAGATGTTATAAAATAAAAAAAGAGCCATTGTTGGCAATTCCTATCATTTAGAATTGCAACTTTAGGGTTGAAAATTGGTGCATTACTATGGAAGGTCAAAAGTGACTCTATTCAGTATCACAAATGAAACAACAGATTATCTTTGAGTTGTGTTATTAAATATTCAAAATAAACAAATACCGTTATCAAGATGTTTCACACCTAAAGCAGATTAGATTTAAAATCAGGAAGTTTTTTTTAATTTTTTTTATACGGGAATGAAAAGGATCTCTTAAACAAAATAACAACAAAAAACCCAGCATTTCATTTCATTTATTTATTTATTTCGAACAGACATTAAAAACAGTCAAAAAAGAACAAGAAAACAAAATAGAATGAGACAAACTTAAGAAATAAAATGTAAAACAAATTATTTTGCCCATGTGACATGCAATTTTATATTTTCTGTTCGAAAAGGAGCAGGTAGAAGATACATCTTATAATATCCTGCCCCTTTCATACTAGTCAATGTATTACCAATACATTGACTAGTAGCATCAAATCAGATACTGGGGTTAAAGATAAAAACTTAAAAAATTATTCAGACCCTGCTGTGGCAGAGGCAGGGACCTGTCTGAGCAGCAGCTAGGTTTAAGTAGACTGGGAACACTGGGCTCAGGTGTTCCCAGTTAACGGTTGATTCAAGACCTACTTCCACTCCCATTCCAGCTGAGAAACAGGCAAACATAAAGACAGGGAAAAACAGCTGTCAGATGACATATTTATTTAAAATGTTATTTCATTAAAGACTTGCATACATAATTATTGAATAATTTAGATGATTAAATTGTGGCACTTTTGCCCAGATTATACCGACATTTTAACAGATGGCAAAATAGTTCCAACCAGCATGGTCTTTGTGAAATTCTAATGAGACCTTTGACCTCTCACTCTTAACCGTCCAGCACCAAACAACAGCCTGGCTCCACAATCCGATGATGTTTCTGCCACAGGGTGTCAGCCCTCACCTGCTCAGATCCTTTTGATGAGGACTTGCTGTCAAAGTCAGAAGTGACCCTCCTGGTGCGTTATTATCTTCTAACATAACTTTAATATTCTCTTTCTTTACGGCAATGCCGTGTGCTTCTGTGTACAAGTTTGCGGGCACAGGCGTTGAAGTTTACACTTTCATTAAAACTTTGCCAAGTGTTTCTACAGCAACAAGCTGCTCTCCTGCAGACCGTCACCCTCTCCGCCGTGTGGCCTGGTCCTTTGCCGTTTCAGCGTCTTCTTTCATACTGTAAGCTGTATATCCCGCCCACCCTCCTCCGGACCCTCCTCTACTCACTCACTCCTTCCTCCGTGCTGCTCGGTGTGGGCGTTGAGCTCAGGCTGTTCTTTCCATTTCGGTACTGTATTGTCAATGCATTGTTGCATCCGATCCAGTGAGGATGCTGCGGGAATACTCTATAACTCTCTCTCGCTGCCTGTCTCTCTTTCTTCATCCCTCCTCCCTCCCGTCCCTGGGAAAAAGAGCCAGTTGCTAGGTAACAGTTAATTGTCAAGAAGTAGTTACATGTGTTTCGCTGCATCCCGAGCTTGTTGGGTTCCGCGTAGGAGCCGAACAAGTGAGCAAAATAAACTGTTTTCCTTCCATCCTTTGAGAAGAAGATGAAAGTTTCGAGAGAGATCAAAACAGCTTTCCTCCAGCACCCCACCTTGTTCTATGTCACCACCCAGGACTGCAGATGTCAAGGAGTCTCCCACCCAATCTCTGTGCAAGGCATTGGTACTTTTTATCCAACCTGCTGGTTTCTTTAAATAACTCCTGTTGCTGGACAAGGCTTTCACAGTGAAGGGTGAGTCTGAGGAGTGAGCGAGGTTTGGGAGCTTTGATCTGTGCTTCTCGGCTCAGTTTGCATCACTTTCCTTCTCCCTCAACAGATCGACTAGCTCGCTCGGTCTCTCTCTTTTTTTTTCCTCAGGTGTTTTTACCCAAACCATCTTGTCCGTTGTCGGAGAGTCTTCCAAGAAGAGAGTCCAGGTTAGTGTAGCAGACAGAGGGAAGCAAATGAAACATTAAAAGAGCAAAATATTATTAGCTGTAATCTAATAGCTAACAGCTTATCTATTAAATTAAAGATTTAAATGATTTTTACTAAAACCAGTAAAAAATCATTTTACTGGTTTTAGTAAAAATGAAAATTTTACTAAAACCATTTTATCTCATTCCTCTCAGAAAGCGTACAGCAGAAATTTAAGCAAACAATTGTGTTTGTGCAAAGTAATTGACATTGGGTTTTTTTATACTCGTCATCTTTTAGATTTATTTATTCAAACTAAATTTTCAGTAAAAATCTATGGAAAACTAGTTACAAATTCTTAATAAATCAGTTTTTAAACATTTAAAGTAATGTTTTGTAAGACAAAACATTACTATTTTGTTTTACAAAAGAGTAAATCTGAATCACTGTATGTGATGTCTCTTAGTGTTTATAATGCAGTACCAGCTGATTTTAAAGCTGAGAAACATAGTTACATTTGAATGATTTCTGACTGTTCAGACTTGACGGTGGCAGCCACATGTTCCAACAATTTACCAGGTTTAGCTGAGAGTACAGACATTCAGAGATTATAATGAAACATAGTTAAAGGCTCAAAAACGAATCACTTATAAAACAAAAACATTTCCCGCCGTCTGAACACATGGAACCACAATCCTGAAGCAATCATCACATGCACTCTGGAGTGGTTCTGGAAAATCTTTCTAATAAACTCTGGACCTCAATGTCTGTCAAATACAATGGCAACTCAATCACACAAACAAACCCAAAATGAAATCCTGAAGCGAGTTGAGACAGAGTTGAGGAAGGAAAAGAAGATTGTTTTTCTAATGCAATGAAAATTTCCCTTTAGAAATCAGATAGTGAAATGTCCAACTTATCAATAGTCATATTACCCACACAAGTTTTTAATGGAACCAGTGAATGTTTCATTAACGGCAAATGCTACTATCTAGTTTATCTCTTGTTTTAAGGAAGGTTTTAGTCATAGAATCAAAATAAGGTTCCTAATTTGGAAGTGAAATGTCTAAAACTGGCTATAATTACTTATTGGAAAGATTTGCTGTATTCCGTAATACAAAAACCAATGACGGTCCTGCACACTTCAACAGGATTCTATCAAGGCAGAATAAAAATGCTGGCAGTTTCCTAAAAGCATCCAAGGTTTTGTTGGATGGTCATTTTACATACAAGCTCAAATAGAAATAAAACCGTCACTTACACTTTGGGTACATTTCAACAAGCTTCTGGCATCATTCTCTCTGTTTGAAAACCTCTGTTCCCTTTAGAATTAGTTAAGCTAATGTAAATTAGCCAGTTTCATAGCACAGGTCCACCCTTCGAAGCATAGTGGATACATTCTGAATATGGTTGAGGTCAGTGCTTGAGGTCGACCACTCAGGAAGTTTAGTGTTAGCCTTCCCAAAGTTTTGATGTTTATGATCACCTAAATGTGGCGAATGTTTCACTTTGAGAGGAGGGGATTAGTTAATGTACTGTATTCAAGATCCACCAAGGCTCAAGCCATCCTTTGGGTCCTGCTGGAACACCAGTATCAACAGTGGAATAGATCTGACATAAGATTTACTTTGAAGGGTTTGCTCCAACGTGAGCACAATTAAAAGCTTGAAGCTGCAGACACAAGAAGCCAAATGCTTCTTCAGGAAAGAGTTTTGCTCAGAACAGACAAATCTTGAGCTGTTTGGCTCCAGCAATCACCAACATGTTCAGAGGAGTCAAGACAAGGCTTATTTTTTAGGCCCATGAAAACTGTGGCAACTGGTTTGCATGGTGGTGGCAGCACCATGCTAAGGGTCTTTGCTTTTACTTTGTTAAAAGTGGATGGAATAATAAAAAAGTAAGATTACATCCAACATTTTTAACTTTAGCTCAAAGCAACAACTTCGTTTTTGTTTTTTTTCTAGACACAGCAAACCCAACAAAAAGAAACTGTGTTTGGGGTAGATCAAGCTTCTGGAAAGATATTGAACATTTATGAGCTGTGGGAGACCATGAAACATCTCGAACAATCTCAACCATATCTGATGAAAAGAGTGGTCAAATTCAGCCAGAATATTGGCAAAAAGCTCATGGTTTTTCTGCAGTTTGCTGAAGGACTTTTATCTAAGTAATAGTGGGGTACGTGTATATTTGTGGTTATATTGATACTTTTAGCCTTAAAGAAAATCCACAATGAATTTAAACACTAGCATCCAACTCTTCCCTGTAAGAAAACATTGCAAAAATCATTCCATCACAAGAAAAACAGTGCAATAAATCCTTCCAATCCCAATATAAGTCTGATTTTATATAAACTGCCCCAGAACTGTAAGTGAACTGCAAACATTTTTTTTACAGTATTTTCTGTTAAAAAATATATACACACATGTAATTTTACAAAACCACATAAACATTTCATTTCAGTTTCACAGTATGAAAAATGGTACAAATAACATTTTATTTGTTTGCGATTTACAAGTTATATGAAGGTTTGAACAATATTACACATGATCAAAACAATGAAAAGGCGACTCAGTTGAGATTTCTTATTTTTTATTAATACTCAACACCTTTATTCCAAAGAGACAGAAGAATAATATTTCTCAGCACTTATTTTCACATTGACTGTGTTTAATCTCGTTTTCAATATTACTAAATATTCAATCAAATCTGAAATACTCTCTTCACACAAGTAATATCTCTCCATACAAAAGAATGCAAGGATGAACTAGAGTTTTCTTGTATGTACACTTTTCACAATCTGTACAGCTCAGGGATGAAGTTCGATCCTCTGCAGCAAAACACACAAAAAAAAAACAAAGACTTTTCTTTTTTAAGACAAAGAGGGGAAAATAGAACGGCTCTGTAAAAATGTCAATTGTGCTTTCTGTTTACCAATAAATGAAGGTCCTGTACATTTTTTTTTCTTTGAGAAAAACATCCTTTTTTTAAAGACCAAATCAAGAACAAAATGAAAACACAGACCTTCACTCATTAAATATGTGCACTAAGTGTAATAATAAATCATTGCACAATTCCTGGCCTGAAGTCGTTACAAAAGCACTTTTGTTGAAGGGATGTTGACTAATCAAAGATTTATCCCAAATAGATGTACTCTGTTCATTTTCTTTACAGTTATTATCAAAAGTTCATGAATGTGAGGTAAGATATTTACATCTCATTTTATTGTACATGTACAACAAACAGTGGTCTCACTCACTCTGCCTCTCTTCCATATGAGCACACACAGAGGTAATCAAGCGTATGTATTCAGGCACATACAATAACAAATAATGAGGTTTTTTTTTTAGCTTTTTTTAAAAAAGGGAGAAAAGCAAAAAACAAAAAATAAGCAGAGGTTATGAAAAAGAGCCACTTTCTTAGTGACAAAGAATCAAACCAAGACCTCAGCTTTGAAGAAAAGTGTGAAACAGTCAAGAAAACTGGTATTTAAATCACCACAATATGACCTTTTTCATAAAAAATGTTTCAATTAATTCAGCCATATTTGTATGCACTTCAGCATGAATTTCAGTCTTGGATTGGTGTTTTCTCTTGAAAGAAAAATAAAATCAAACACTCACACACATCTACAGAACTGCACGGATCATCGGCATCAGAATGAAATAAGAAAAAGAAACACATACATGCAAACCCATACAAACACTAGAGACCTTAAGTATCATACATACTGACTTGTCAGCCAAAGAGAAGAAAAGTCTAGAAAGGTTCTGAGTGGGCTTTACAAGTTAATATCATTCAGTCACATTGTGGTTCTGTATTAGATCTAGAGCGGGTAAAATGACTGAATCTGCATGCTAAATGGCAAAAGGAGACTGAAAATATGTATTTATTTTTCTCTAATTGTTAGTAATTTGGCAATTGTAGATTTGGTAGGTGTCAAAATCCTAAAAGCCATACCGTTTTTTTTTTTTTCCTTTTATACAAAAAGTTTATATAACTCATTCTCATATTCTCCCCAAAAAGTCAACAGATGACTTTTTGTTGACTTTCAAATCCAAGCCAATTTTGGCTTGGATTTGAAGCCAAAATTCATCCTTTCTCAAAGTCTAAATATGTGACAGCTTTACAGTTCAGCAAAGGACGGTTTAAGGCTATAGCTTTTTATATTTTGGTAGCTAAAAATATTGGACCCACAACTTTGAACAAGCAGTGCATTTTTGTATTTGTGGGCATAATCTATTGCCTGCAGTTAATTCAGAAACTGATTATAGTTTTTTTTTATGTGCTTATTTGAAATAAAGACTGTAAAAAGCACAAAAACAGCGAGTCAGGCTCAGTCTAAAAGGTATCAAAATGTCTGCGAGCTATATACTATATTTTAGTAAGCAAGTTGTGATTTTTCCTGTTTGTTTTTTCCTTCCAGTGGCATTGGACTATAAAGCACTTCAATGTTTAATAGATAAAAACAGATCTTATCAGCATTTGGGTACTTTTTGGACAGTTATTGCAAAGTTTCAGTTTAAGTCTACAGAGTTTCTATTTAGTCTGAAAAATGACTTTTCACTATAGTATCTTTAAAATCTGGATACGTGTTTAAAAAATATGTATGGAGAAATATTTATATATCCATCCATTCAGTCTGTTTTTTTTTTTTTTTTTGCAGTTTTCCATATTTAAAGCCTGTTTCCAACAGGAATGACATAAATTCATAGTGAAGTTTTTTTTTTCTTTTTAAAGCACTGAGATCTCTGAGAGTTTGAGTCTGAAAGATTACATCTGAGCAAGGGAATAGTATATATGCAGACGGACTGCAAGCCCATCACAAGGCGTGACATTTTTGCACCTCTGATCGTACAGTAAAAACTTTTCTGCAACTTATTTTTGTATTCAATGCGTGTACAGTGATTTGCCGACCTCTGATAATGCTGCTAGCAACTTGTTAATTACTTACACGTTGTCCCTTTTAAGTAGATGTTTCTCAAATCAGAAAAGGAAATAAAACCTTAATGGATTCCATGCTGATTTGAAACAGACTGTCAGGCAGCTGTTTTGTTTCTTATGGTTTATGTCTACAGTTCTGTCTGCTATTACAGAAAAAGTCCTTGTTTTTCCCCAGAAAGCTTACTGAGCCTTCTCAGTAAGGCTCAGCTTACTGAGCCTTCTCAGTAAGGCTCAGTTTACTGAGCCTTCTCAGTAAGGCTCAGTTTACTGAGCCTTCTCAGTAAGCTTTCTGACTCTGACTCTTGTCTTCTGTGCGGCCTTGTATCACTTTTGTTAAAGGTGGCATCTTTACAGGACTTACACTTTTCCACTTTTCCAGACAATGTTCGATTTGTCCTCACACTAACTATGTAATCCAGTATAGAGTGGGTCAACAATTGTGTAACAGATGTTTTATTTCAACTAGAAATGACTCTAAGGTTAATTTAACACAACAGTAACTCTTACCCTTGTTTTGTACCCACTCATTGCCAGTGGTCCTAACCTAATTCCATGTTACAAGCCAATGCTTACCAGTTTATTTCTCCTTTGGTTAAATAACTTGTAAACATTATAAAAAGTATAAAAATAAAAAATCACAAACCTGCTCACTCCTCACATACCCTAATTGCTTTTTTTTTTTGAGGATTTTATTCTACACCACATTCCCATTGATTGTGTTTCTGATTCCAATTTTGGTCATAATTTGTGAAGCACAAGAAATTACGACCCCAGAATAAACCCCAAATAACTCACAGTCCTGACAGACACTGTTAGACAAGAGCTGCTGCACAAAGTGACACGACCAGCCACATGGCTTCTGCAACCTCTGGCACTGAAGCCACACAAGACTCTTAAAATAATTTAGGGTAACCTATTTTTCATATAATCACGCTAATAAAAAAAGACTAATTGTAGCAGATTTTTAGTGCTTGAAATATTTTTCTGTTTTTTTTTTTTTGTTTATTTTTTCATTAGGTTTCAAACTGAGTAAAACCTAAAGACACATTTCAGATATTTTATATTAGAGCTCTTACAGAGAAATTGGAATGAGTCAAAATTGGTATTGGCGGGTAAAAGCATTATAAAAACTAGAGCCTAGAAAATGACAACAATTTGATTGTTTCATCTGCAAAAGTAAACACTTTGCAGACACCGACTGAGGGAACAGCTATGGTCTATTTTTTACCATTATCTTCAAGAATTGGGGACTAATAAAGCAGTCATTTTCTTAAAGAGTCAGTGGTGTTGAAGTCCCCCTCTCCCAGCACAGGACAAATCACAATGTTTGCTCATCTGTTTTTCAATTACACAACTTACATTTGGATCACTGCTTATATATACTTGACATATAGGCAGCAATATTTTTGCTCTTTTTTTAACTTGCAAACAAAACTATCTTATTCAGTACTAATTAGTAGACTTCAGAGGTGCTGGACGAGTCATTTTACTATCTTCAGAAAGAACCAGAAGGACTGTTGTCTCACTCTTTCCAGCCTTTATTCCCATACTGGCATTTGGCTGTAGTAGCCTCGTTATCTTTATGTACTCTGAAGTTGCAATGTGTCATTGCAACTTCAATGAGACATTGCAACTAAGTATTTCTGATTTTACTTAAAATAAATGTGTAACAATATTTTTTTTGCAAGGTATTAAAAACAATATGTAATGCTAGATCTCTGTGGTTTTCCATAAAGCGGATCAAGATTATATTGGCGTTGGTAGTTTCTTTATCATTTCGTATAAGGAGCTTGGGATCAATACATTATTTAAATAAAATAAGCCTCCCATAGTTATGTTAACGTTAAAAATAAAGGAATGTTGTAAATATATTTCCTCTTGATCTAATGCCCATGGTGTCTTTCAATTTGTTCATTGCAAGCTTAGTTTAATGGCACCAGATGAAACTAAAACTATAATATTGAATGGTTTTCTCGTGTGTCTTTGCTCCCAAATCAGTTGACTGATTGCGAGAGGATCTTCCTATCAAAAGAAAATGGATAGAAAATCAGTGTAAGTCCCATTAAGGCACATCCAGCGCAAATTGAGAAACCCTTTTGGTACTGGCGAAGCAAGTAACAAAAACCGCAAATCAGTATGATGATGTTGCTTCTGCAGTTGAAAAAAAAATAAAAAATAAAAATCACAAATTTAAAAGTACATTTAATGCTCTCAGCTTATCATGCCTCTTACATACAATTCACTGCAGTCAAAGTAAGAAAAGTTAAAAAAGTAAAACATGAAGAATTTATAGGAAAGAAGATACAGAAAACCAACAAATATCGGTGAACTGGTTGCCCAGCCTCCTGTAATGTTGGCGAACTAAGAACGAATTAAGATCATACAAATATATAACATGAACTATTTAAATAAATCAAATAATGATAAGAATAATAATAATAATAATATTATAAAACAATCCAAACTGATCATCATCATTAAACACTAGAATAATATTCAATAATATTATTAACATCATCAATACAATTATTGTTAGTTTACCCTGTTACTTCGGCAGAAGTGTAGATTTCTCATTCATGATTGTATATCCGTTGCTAAACAAAATGTTTGGACAGACTGCAGGAAGGAGGGAAAGACCGTAAGGATGTGAGGAGAGCAGAGACTGGAGAATTGATCTCACCTTTTCCCACTCCCTCCAACCCTCCCTTCCCTTCCCTTCAGATCGCTCAAGCGTTGGAGCAGCACCAGAATCCTTTCGTCTCATTAAAAACTTCTCTCACTTTGAACTTTGCCAAACCTTATGTGGCAGAGGCCCCTGTGTTTTGTCCAGAACCTCTCCTTTTAGAAGACCGAGAACAACACACACACTGTTGTGTACCCTCATTCTCTTCACACAGAGAAGTCATTAGTTTTTGTCCTCTTCCACTCTTTTCTTCACCCACTTCATCTTCTCTATCTCTCCCTTTCTTCCTCTGACCAGTCTCAGACATCTGACTCAATGCTCGAGAGCTTTTCATAAACATGTCCATTGGCACCATTGAAGGGTCTCTGTCCCTGTCCCAGACCTAACGTGTCCCTGCCTCCGGGCAGCAGTTTGTTGGCCCCGTGGTGGTTCCCCATGGGTCCTCCCACCCCACCCAGGCACAGCTCATTGGGGTACCTTGTGGCCACATTGGACATCACCCCAGCTGTGGCGGACGCGGGCAAATAGGAAGTCGCTCCCATGGAGCTGCGGAAGTCCCCTCCTCCTCGGCTGTTGTTGAGAAGTTGCTGCTGCTGCGTCTGTGGCTTTTTGATGTAGTACGGTTTGGCACCGTGTAATAGACACTGGTCGTCACCGAAGGTTGGGATGAAGGGGTTCTGGTTCACCTTATCTGGGTAGAGAGATTTAGACAAGGAGTAAGTCCCAGCCCCTCTGTTACCACCACCACCACCACAGCCCCCTCCTCCCATCATACTTCTGTCTCTGTCCCTCAGGTCTCTCTCCCCCACTGAACGTCGATGCAACCCACCTTCTCCTCCACGGTACAAACTGAAGGAGGACCCTCCTGCTGCTCTATCCCCTCCTATTCCTCCAAACATGGGAGATTCCCTTTCACCCGAATACCTCTCAAACATGTGTGCATAGGGACTGGGGCCCTCCATGTAACGGTCTTTTTCTTTCAAACTCACACTTCGGGGCTGAACAAACTGCCCACCAATACCTCCTCCAACCCCACCCATGCGACCAGCTCCCTCTCTCTGCAGATCTACAAATGTATCGTAAGAGTGCTGCCTCCGTAACACCTTCCCCCCTGGCCCTAGTTTCCTGCGCTGTGTATGAGTCTGGGTCTGACTAGGTCCTATGCTGCTCTTCAGACCACTAAAAATCATGTTGTTATCCTCACTGATGTTGTAAAGGTTGCTTGGCTGTATCTTGCAGGAATCACAGCGTTTGCAGAGCGTAGCAGAGCTGGGGCGACTGCCACTCCCCCCAACTCCGCTAGCTGAGCACGTGCTGCCTCCTCCTCCACTGTGATGACACACAGTGTGGCAGTTACGACACTCCCAGTCACCCCCTGCTATACCTCCCCCTCCAAGGCCAGAAACTCCTTTCTCCCAGCAAGTATGAGCCTGTTGCCCTGCTGACATTCCACCAATCCCACCTTTGCACTCTGTTTTCTTCCCTTTACCTTTGAGGAAGTCTTCCACAGGCACTAAGCTTTTACAGATACCACCACCACTACCACCGCCTGCACCGCTTCCTCCACTTCCACCCTCTTGCTCCCACTTGGCCTTGCCCTCCTTGGAGCGGAACTGGTCCGCATAGAAATCCCTCAGGTTGTCTTTGTCTTTGCGGAATATGTAAGGTGAAGAATTACCCGTTCCTCCTCCCCTCTTCCGCTCCAGGGGAGGTGAGACCGGGCGGTGTGCCAGAGGCCCATGGGGGAAGTGGTGGTGGACGGTGTGGTGGTGGGGTCTCTTCCTGAAGGCGTTCAGCTCTATCTCGTCCTGCTCCCGTCTGACCTTCGCGGAGGCTGGCCTCTTTTTCAGGCTGTCCCTGTACTGCTTACGCCTCTTGGTGCTGCCCTCCAGGTTTCCATAGGTAACAGTGTGCGTGGAGATATCCGACACATCAGAGCGAATGTTCCCATCGTCACCCCCTGAGCCTCCCCCTCCCCCGCCACAGTACCTGTCGTGTCCCCCGATGAGCCCAGTGCTGGATGCTCCTCCTTTGAAAGAAAACCTCCCGTAAACATTGCTTCCTTTGAACCCACCCTGATTGGTATCTGCAGCGGTGTGGCCTGCAATCAGGTCAAATTTACTTGTATTCCTGTGAGTCATTGAGGGGCGGGGCTGGGTGGTGAAAATGGGCGCTACCCCTCCCCCCAAACTGTCAGCATCGAACATGCCACCTTCCAACGAGCTAGCGCTGCCTAAGCTACGCGGCCTATTGGGTGGGGGGCCGGACATACCCAGAGCCGAGGCCGGGTGGTGGTGCCGGTAATGCTCCTGGTAGAGGTTGCTGTCCTTCAGGGGCAAGTTGCCAAAAGTCCTCTCCACCTCGCTGATATAATCACTGAACATGGGATCCTCTGGAAGATAGGGCGGAGCAGACTTACAATCTGCAGGGTGACCCACCAGGCTGTGCCGGTGCTTCTGGATATCATAGATGGCCGCTTCACGGCTACTGTGGCTATACTCTAGGGCTGCATGTGGAGAGCCATTGACGCCTGGGACTGCAGTCATGTCCTTAGCAGTTCGAAGTAACCGTAGGATGTTGGAGTGGGTGTTGTTCATGTTCTTCTTTATGGTAGAAGATGGTGAGTCAATGGTTGACTTGTTTTCCTCGATTTGTACCCCATGGATGCAGCTGTAGATACCCTGGAGAGTGAAAATGGAAGAAAAAAAGGGTAGAGAGAAAGACAGGGTGAGACAGACCATAGGGGGAAAAAAGAGAGTGTGAGGCAAGGTATGAAAGGAAACATTAAAATGCGTTGAAATAGACAGAACCAGAAAGGGTTTTAACAGAAAGAGAGAGAGAGCATCACAAACACCAGACAGAGGCAAACAGAAACAAGAGAAGTTAATGCATTGCCATCTTCTCTGTGACTATGAGTATGTTTACTCTATTAAACAGTTATAGGATCTAAGTTCATGAATGAATCATCTCTGGGGAACAATATGGACTGGCTCAGCTCAGGAACATATAAGAAACCAGGTATTCACTGAGCAGATCAGTGTCTTGATTGAAGCCACACAAGAAGCACTAATCTTGTGGTTTTGACCACAAATCAATAGGATTAATCAATGTAATCTGAATTCATAGTACATCGCTGCTACACAAGAGTTCTGCATGTTCCCCTACACTAAACTGTAAAATAAATCACTGCCAGGGAGCCACTTCTAACCTTCTTTATATGTGAGAAACTGGTTACTTAACGTCTGTATAAACAAATGACACATAACATTATGACCACTGAACGAAACAACAGGATTTGCAAACTATTACATTCAATGGTGACTAAACATTTTGCCTTCAAATTTGATCCTTCAGAAGGAGGAAAGATGAGGAAGTGTAAAAATGTAAAAGAGCTTTACAAGGGCCATATAATATGCCTAGAGGTCTGCAGTGATCAGTGTCTATGAAAACAGTCAAAGGAAGAAACAGTCGTGAACCAAAGACAGAGTGGCGAAAGGGCAAGTACAATGTTAAACACTATACGCAGCCTTTCATGCACACAGCTTTACATTATGTCTGTTCTGTTTTTCCAGAGCACAATGCACCATGCCAGAAACCTGAATTAGTTCAAGAATAATTTTTAGGACCACAACAATTTTGAGGTATCAACTTGAATTCTGAAACCTCCACATCTTTATCCAATTGAGTGTCTGTGGGAACAAGTGAATATCGCCCTACAGGTTTTTAAAGGAGGCATCTTAAACTCCAGTCCACTGCTGGTAAATGTTGCCGGTGTCCTGTAACAATTAGATGTGTAACTGGCTCACTCGATCAAACTCAAGCAATTGATTAGAGCCCTGCCGGTGACCTAATTATTTAATTTGACTGCAACAGAGAGACATGTCTAAAAGCTGCTGGGAAACGGACTTTTACGGCCTCGAGTTTGAGACGCCTAAATTAAAGGATCTGTTGCTAACATGCATGTGTGCAAGATACTACAGCACACCTTCCAAGGTCTAGTAGAGTCCACATCTCAAAAGGTTAGCCATTTTGGCAGTAACAGGGGTCCCCAACACACTGCCAGGAAAGTGGTTATGATATTATGTCTGATAGATGTAATCTGCCATTGTCGAAAAAAAGTGTGTGTTTGGCTTTTGATGAATGGTGAAATGGTTAGTTTGGTGTTGGGTCAAGCAAACATGTTCTTCAAATACAGGCTGCGAGAATCTGGTCAAGGCGACAGTCAAATCTGAAAGGTTGACGACACACTGCCCACCAGCGAGTGTGCTGGCCAACGCTCCTCGAAGGCGTCGACTTGTCAGAAACAGTTTTTGTCTGTCTCTTAGTCACTTTCCACGTCACTGAGCCGCATTCATAATTGTTAACCATCAACCCTCTTTTCTCTCTTGGCTTGATCCCCCCCTTTGTATTTTTTATTTTTTTTAATCTTGCTTTCAGGGTGCATTGATGAGCGACAGCTGCTCCAATGGGGCTGTCTGTCTTTATCTCTCTTCATCTGCTGCTTCTCTGGCTGAAAAGTAACGGGACCGAGGTCGTGAGCACACTTCTTTGTTGGTACTTCTCACCTTTCCCATTTTTCTGTCACCCACGTGATTGCTTATCCCTTCTTCCATTACCTGATCTCTTTAACTCGGCCGGTGTCGATAGCTTTTCGCTGCCGTGCTACTTGCTCATGCGTTCCAGTAAAACAAACTGCATTTAAACTATCGTAGATGTTTCACAATCTTAGAACGCTGCGTCAGTCTTTAGCAAATGTGTCCTGAAACAACCGTAATAGGTTGCCCTTTCTGAACTGTGTCTTTGATTGAGAAGGAAGTAGTTCATCAAGCAAAACCAGTTTCTCATGTTTTTCAAACCAATCTCTGTCTGGGGTCCTTCACCTTAGTCAGTGTGGGTGTAAACTAAATGACATTACAATTAGAAAGGCCTTGCTTCTTAACACATAAATACTGGTGGCCTTTATTCCAGTAACTAGCTATGAATCATTTGCACAAAGCAATTTTCTGCCCCCTGAAAGGTAACATTATGCAAATCAAGTACAATAGAAGGATTATTTATATGGATCTAATTTACTTGTGTGAACTTGGCAAGGACTAAAATGTTTTCTTCTCTAAAGCTCCTTTTCGTCTCAGCTAACTATTCACTACTTTTCACCAAACGCTTTGAGGCTGGACCTGTGATGCCTTCTTGTCACCTTGTGTGACCTGTGTTAGGGCTGTGGTCTCACGGACAGCTGCAACGCCTGCTTTAACTAAATAAACACAGGTGGGGCGTGGTTGGATTGTGACAGGCTAAAATGGATCATAGAGTTCGTAATTCGTCTTCATTTCCACTGACTGCTCTTATAGATACAGAGTTCTAAGATAGCAAAGTGTGTATGTACCTCAATTTAGCATATATCTCAATTTAGTATATATGTTGTGCTAGAAAGCAGTCTTCCCCACAACTCTACTTAGAGATGTGTGAAATCTTAAATCTCAAAATCTCATACCAAACAATTTAGAAAATCTAGCATTTAATTTGAGTAGATGAGACGAAGCCAAACTTTGTTTCTGCTTCACATCTGATGTTTCTCACACTCTGGATATTTATTATGTCTACCTTAATTATTTGGCGACACATTATAAAGTTTGTTTGTCTTTTCTATTTGTTAAGCACAATTATTTCTTCCCACTGAAAAGAAAAGTAATTTTTTTTTTATTCTTAATCTGGAGATCATGTCACTGCAGTAAAAACTTTAAGGCTTGTTTTACATCTTTACCAGAAGTGCCAAAGCACCAGCTCACCTATTAATAGCAAATTCAGATTTTGAAATGGCTTTTATGTGAAGTGAAGGATACATATTGTGTATTTTTAGTTGTCTAGACTAGTAAAAGCTACAGGTAAACCAGATGAGTCATCACATCCACCTGACTGACTTGATACACTTCAACCAGTGCCGGTGGCTTCAAAACAGCCGGTCTTGTGATCTTTCTGTCAGGAGGACAAAGGTCAGAGCTAAAATAAAACCTGGGAACACTCACTCTGCTGATGGAGAACGTGACCCCGGGCTTCCCCGAGCACACGCCCATGAAGCAGAAACGCAGCTGCCAGTAGAACAAATGTTCACAGATGAAGGTGATCAGTGACAGGACCATGGCAGCCCCGAGCATGTAGAAGACCCCCGCCATGTTGTCTACGTCCAGCTGGCTGCTCATCACCTCGTTCTTCTCGTTGTGACAGATTCCTGTCAGCCATAAGGCCTCGAACTCCTCCATGTCACCTGGAAATATAGTCACACAGCAATCGTCATGGGGATCATGTGATAGACAAATTTTATTCAGTTTGTCTCTTAAGAGAAGAAAGAACTGGACAATGCATACTTACATACATGGAACAAATGTCATTTTGAATTACTATTTCTGAATGCCCAGAGGAGCCTTACCATTAATAATCACTTTTGAAAGGCTTGAACATTTTTGTCAAACATTTCAGTAACCAGCAGATTTTAACAGAGATCTTTACAAGGTCTGATCTTTATGCCCAGATTGATGTCTAGGGTACATTAGAACTGGAGCATCATCACCACCATTTTTCACCAGAGATAAGGACGTGGATGAATCAGAACTTTCCAAAACTGAGGCCATATTGATCGGAACACCTCACCAGGTTCAATCTTCAACTTTGACGACTATTTTCTTTTCTGGACAAGACATCCCCCTTTCCACCACAGTTACAAATCTTGGAGTTAGAATGGATTCTCATCTTACATTTGAAAATCACATTAAGCGTTTATTTAAAACCTGTTTCTTTCATCTTCGTAATATCTCCAAAATTCGTCCAACTCTCTCTTTCTCTGATGCCGAGACTCTCGTCCATGCCTTTGTCTCCTCCAGGCTCGACTACTGCAACTCTCTGTTCATTGGAATCCATAAAAAACATCTTCAGAAGCTTCAATACATTCAAAACAGCGCAGCCAGGATTCTTTTGAGGGCCCGTAAATCTGACCATATTACACCGATTCTGCATGACCTTCATTGGCTTCCTGTCACCTACAGAATTCAGTATAAACTCGCCCTCATTACCCATCAATATTTAAACAGAACTTCACCGGATTATCTGAAGGACCTTCTCATTCCACATTCATCCACCAGATCTCTACGATCACAAGCCTGCAACTTCCTCCACCTTCCTCGATCCAGATTAAGGACCATGGGAGATCGGGCATTTGCTGTGGCTGCCCCCCGTCTCTGGAACTCTCTACCCGGATTATTTGAGAGCTCCACAACCACTGGTTGACTTCAAAAGAGGCTTAAAGACTTTTTTATTTAAGCAAGCCTATTCTGCCTCCACATGATGTTGATTTTATCTACGATTTTAGTTGCACTGTGTAGCACTTTGAGATTTTTTCTAATGAAAAGTGCGGTACAAATTAAATTAATTATTATTATTAATTATTATTATTATTATTATTATTATTAATAAAGTCTTTTTTTCTCCCAAACCCCAATGACATGAAAAGAAATGTTACAAGCTATGATATACATCATTATCCTTCAGTTTATTTTCACAAACGAACCTCTAAGATCGACATCTTTTGCTTCAGGTTCAATTAAATATGAAAAAAAAGTTTGTGAATCATTTTGAAAATGAATAAGGTAATACATTTTTACCCCATGAAAATTCTGAATGTGCACTTACAAAATTAAGCACTTATTCACATAATCTACACCTTTGAACTTACTTTCACTGCTGATTTCATGAGAGAGATTGTTTATGAAGAGGCATTGACTTTGAACTGAGTCCATAGTTCAGACTGAACGTCTTCGACCGTCGAAGTATTTTTTTGCAATTTATGCGTGACTTGAGTCATATCTATACAGCAAAGTATTTTTGTTGACATCCATTTTATAAAATAAATTAAAACGAAATTAGAGATTTCAAATAAAACGCAGAACAGGAATTAACCGGTTCGGCCTGCAGCAGGCTTAGACAAAGAGATATTCTCTCCAAATAGATGCTTGCAGTTACGCCATCTGGACAATATGTCTTTGTTTTACGCCAAGCGATGTAAACCAAACACGGAAGGAGCTGACTACGCATTTCATAAAGTAATAATCCGTCAGAATTAAAATCAATTTAATCGCCTATGAATTACTCTCTTTTCTTGTACTATCCAGCTCATCCATCTCCACCAACAAACCCCTCTTCTTTTTGTTCTTAATTTACATTTTCTCAGGTAAAATTGTTCTCAGAGTGTTGTTGTGAGGACGCTGCTAAAACCCTGCCTGTGCACACACAGACATGAAGCTCTCACCAAGACAAAAACGGGACTCGACAGATGTGAGCAAACATCGATGAGTCTGATCTCCTAACCTGGATTGCTGTATGTATCCTGACATCCAAACAACCCATATGAAGTAATGAGGTAATGTCAGAATAGTTAGCCTTATGTACAAGGCAAACAAAAAAAATTAAGAAAGAGTAGTGCACAAATGCAGTTATTTATGTAACAAACACGTTGCATGCATGCACGCGACACAGTTTCAAACAATCTGTGTAAAAGTCTGAGTCAGTGTGACGCTAAGAGATCTAATCCATGGTGAATGTGTTCCCTGTGCTGACCTATTTATCCATCACACAGGACACAATGGAAAGTGATAGCACCTTGAAGGCCACCGTCTTTGAACGAGTGTGTGCGCGTCAGCATGCTGCTCCGCATGAGATGTGACAGGAAGTAAGCAGCAAGACATGAATGGTTTGCTGGATTCTCAGAGGGCAAAAGTTCACTCGTGGAACATTTGTTTCTTTTCTGTTAAACCTCTCCTGAGAGACAACATTTTAAAATGCTGCCAAAACACCAGCTGATAACACGTTTAAAAAGGGGTGGTATTATGTAAAAATGACTTTTTTGAGCTGTATGCCATGTTATGGTGTTATTCCATTATTAAAAACATGCATGACAATTGCCACAATTGCAGCAACAATCACACAAAAAAAAAAACAAAAAAAAAACACTGAAACATCCTGGAGGGATTGATTAAGTCAAATAACATCCACAACAGAGAGCCAGAAAAGGTTGAGCTGAGTAAAGCCATCATGAGAAAGAAAATAGCAGGTACATAGCTGTGCCCTTTCTACACATGCTGTGTCAGCCTTTCACACATACAATTGTTCAACTACCTGGGCTGCTAGTTCAAAGAAACAACAACAATGGAGTCCATTTTGTTGCTGCTTCAAAGAAAGGTAGACAAGAGTAACAAAGGACCAACAGGTCTATCTTTAACATGGACAAATAAGCATAACACAAGCGTGCCAGTTGTATAAAATGGCTAGAACACGAGATGTTTTGTGTGACCTCAATTCCAAATGTGTCTACGTATTTTAATGAAAACAAAATCTTACACAATTAAACGTTTGCCATTTGTGAAGGTAAATAGTCAAAGACGATTAAGACCATACTGATAAGATTCAGATTAGGAAAATCAAGAATGATGATTCAAACTTCTAGAACACCTGTTAGATCATGGTTACAAGACTTTACCGTGCGTTTGTCACCCACTTCTTAGGCTTCTTTTTTTTTATTACACACCCATTAACCTCATGTGAGGTTTAATAACTCGTGGATTACTGAACACCAAGAAGTCAGGGAAAAATAAAACTACTGGTTGAAAACAAACTTTGTGTAATTTGATGCAACATGTATTTATAATTCCACAAAAGATGCTGAATTTTAGACGTGTGTCACATTTGTGGGTTTAATGAATGCAGGAATGAATTAATTGGGGGAATTAATTCGCCTATTTAATTTGGAGAGGGCAGTTTTGTGACTTATATTGGAATAACTGACTGCAAAAATAACTTTCGAAAAGGCAGACAGCTAGATAATGTGTGTTATTAGAAATAAGTTTACCCCCAAATAATCTTTCACAGCTAACTAATTCCAAGTACTTTCACCTTGAAATGTCATTCAAACTTTAAAATGTAGTCACATTCTTCAAATACTTTTTTATTTCAGCTTTTCGATATCTTTTAGAGGTTTCATAAAATCCCATGGCAAATTTTTTGCTTGCATTATGCTCCTTTTCTACAGTTTTTCTCCTTGCCTTTTGCTTTATTTCGCTGTTTCTGCCTATTTCTTACATTTCAGCAAGTCTTCTGCAATTAACTCCAAACGCTTCTGCAATTTTCACTGAAAACATGCAGCTTACAGCCTTCACAGTGCGTTTTCGCAAAACATTCACATTTTTTCTGTTACTTTTTCAAATAGGAAATTACTAATAGTTACTTGCAAACTTTCAGGGGGGAAACAGACATTATTTGTCTGAAGTTACCTGGTAATAATTTACTGCAGGTTTATGATCAAGCAAACTGAATTATGCCATAATTGAGAGTGATGTAATTAGATTGCTGCTAAGATTGGCTCGGTTAATCACAACAAACAAAAGCTATCTCATTTTTCCACACTGTATCACCATCATTAGTCACCATTCTGCAGCCAGTGGATGCTAATGGGAGATAAATCAGACACTCAGACAACCTGCTGCATATGCATATTGAAATAATATGTTCTGTTATAGCAAGACCACAATAACATATGAGATTATGTGGAGGTAATAATTTATACAGAGATAAAAGCACTGGATATCAGAACATCAAAACATTTTGAAGAGTCCAAGCTTAATTCTTACAGAGAATCTGTGGAAGGAACTAGATTATGATGACAGTATGGAAACCTCCAAGCCTAAAAGAAATATATAGCTCATTGACAATGGTTATTTAAATACAAGTGGAAATATGCACATATATGTTCAACAATTATTATTAGAAGGACTTTGACAGCTGTGATGTTAAAAAAAGAATCACAGCAAATAACCCTCCCTCATGGTGGTTACTTCTTTCACATTTTATTTTTGAGGAATGTCCATCTCACTTTCTATCAAAAAAATAATCGATCTAAATCTGCCAGAGGTATGAATAACTGTGGGCTCAATTGAAGATCAAATTGATTACTTTTCCAGATTTTTCCAGACTGTAGGAACTCAGTTTCCAACTACTGAAAAGAAAATGTCAGCAGGATCAAACTGGTGGAGTAAAAAGTGAACCTGAAAAGAGGCTGACAGAAACTGATAACAAATGCAGCAGCAAATTACATCACTGACAAATTCAGTATAATTTCTCTGCTGAGATGCTGCTGTATAAATCAGATAAAAATCTGCTTCCCATATCCCCTGGTGAATTTATTTTCCATGTCAGCCTGCCAACATATGGAGGCAGTTGCTGCAATCCATATGACACCGACTGTCAGTCACACCTGTGCGGCAGCATATAGAAGCATATGCATAAGAATGATTCCATCCACCATGTTGCTTTCAGGTAATTTCATCAGTATTCTTTCTGGTTTGTGGCAAACAGTTTTCTGAGTGTTTCCTGAGCAGCTAAATATACACACTCACACTACATTAAAGCTTTTACACCTACAACAACAGGAGGGTTGCTGCTATATGTCGACTGCTCTGTAAAGCTTGGCTCTTGGGTTGTTTCATCCTGCAGCCCAACAGTTTCTGAGTATTTTCTCTGGTTCTACTGTGTCAAACTGAAAGCTGCCCATTTAAGCATTTTGAAGTTCTAAATTTCATTTCAATAATCGTTGTTAAGAACAGAGGCATTGGGCGCAAGTTGCTACAAAGCAGAGATATGTATTACGTAGTAGGAACATGACACATTTCAAATCCAAATATGTGTTGTGTGCTTCAAAGGTGAAATTATTTTTGTAGCAATTTTGAGATATACATCTACAGATTTTCTAACTGAGTTTTGTTTAGAAAATGGGTGGTGAACAGAATTTGAAAATCTTCATTTCCCTATTTATTAAGACATCACACCTAAAAGGTCAACCCAACAAATATACTCCAGCTATCAACAACAACAACAAATAAAATAAAATAAAATAACTTGTGTTATTTTCACGTCAGCCGTTTGTTCAAGCTGCAACAGACATTACTGGCAAAGGAGAGAAGTGACCCAGAAGTGACCTGCAGCAGATACCAGCAAGGCATACCTAGGAGAAGAAAGTTTCTCAGTTTTATCCTTTTCCGTTTTCAACCTGTTTGATAGGGAACATGCTGTACTTGTAAATGATTCAGGCATTTAGGAAATCTCAGAGGTAAGGATTTGCACTCTCTACACACAGATTCTGCCGTTTACACTGACTACGCCAAAGCACACTAGTCATGCTAATCGCTAAAGCGTGCGTTAAAGGAAGTCTGAAACTTGGACTATAACAGTTTATCTGTGTTGTAAAATAATGGTAAAACCTTGATTTACAGCAACTGTTCTCTCGCACATAGTGCTCTGCTCCAAATATTAATATTTAATGGCTGCTCACAGCAGGAAGGCTAGAAAAACACATGATGATGTTAAATATAGTGCTTGAAGAAAAATTGGAGTCAATGAAAATCAGGAGGCTTACAATGTTACAACATAGGAGATCAGAAATCGGCTACTACTAATGCCTGATTGGTGTGATTCCTTTAATTCCTTTTCTCTCATTTTCGGCTAAGCTCCAACAGCTGGCCATGATGGCATATTATGCAGCGTTTGCTTAAAATTAGTCATGTGGAGAGCAAAAAGAAAAAAGTCACCACAGGCCTAAAAAAAACTAGTTGCAGCTGAAAGTCAAGACAAATCCAGCAAGCATGTCTCTTAAGCCAATAGACGTTTGGAGTCAACTTACTAAAATGCTTTTTTCAGTCCATTTAATTGCTTAGTGAATTTTGCATGATTCTCATGCAGATATGGAGACCAGCTGGTTTCTTTTCTACAAAGTGTTTAAAGATCACATTTAAAATGGACTGTTTTGAGTTTAGGAATATTTTTCTACCTAAATAATTTACAAGTTACAGTTTAGTTACAAATAAAATAAATGAATAAATAAATAAATAACAGGCTGCACAGTGGCGCAGTTGGTAGAGCTGTTGCCTTGCAGCAAGAAGGTTCTGGGTTCGATTCCAGGCCCTGGTCTTTCTGCATGGAGTTTGCATGTTCTCCCTGTGCATGCGTGGGTTTTCTCCGGGTACTGCGGTTTCCTCCCACAGTCCAAAAACATGACTGTCAGGTTAATTGGCCTCTCCAAATTGCCCCTAGGTGTGAGTGTGTGTGTGCATGGTTGTGTGTCCTGTGTGTCTCTGTGTTGCCCTGCGACAGACTGGCGACCTGTCCAGGGTGACCCCGCCTCTCGCCCGGTATGCTAGCTGGAGATAGGCACCAGCAACCCTCCCGACCCCACTGAGGGACAAGGGTGTAAGAAAATGGAAGGATGGATAAATAAATAAATAAATAAAATCTGAAAATGGCTGAAAATAAGTAAAAAAGCACTCAAGAAAAACTGCTCTTCAAAAATCTTGAGCAAATATTGTTAGAACAGGAAGCACAACGTAAAGAAATAATGACTGTCTCTTGACCTTTGTGAAGTTTTGCATATGCTCGTTATTGGTCATGAGTGTTACCAACGCTGTCCAGCCTTACCATCTCCAAACAGCATGAGGATAGCCAGATCCACGGCTCGTTTCCAGCCCGAGTCCTTCTGAATGGCGATGCCGTAGCCTGTGGAGGCGAATACTTTGCCGCTGCCAATGGTTACCAGCTTACAGCCCTCATCCCTGCCAGCCATGTAGTTTAGCACTGCTGCGTCATAGATGAAAGCATCCAGTTTCCTGTGAAGCATAAAGATGTGCTGTTACAGTGGAGAAACTCATACAACAGTTAAACCCTTATAGACTTTCGTTGTGCCTCACAAAAGACGCAGCCTAGTTGATGTATGTGTTCCAGTTGCTCGCCAGTTAAATTCTCAAGAACTTTATAATCATTATGGAGAGATTTATATTTGCTTCAGCAGCACTGGGCACCTGCTCACACTGCCAAAAGTACCAGCAGCTGGTTTAATGACCATGGTGCTTGACAGGCCAGAAAACCAGACTGACCTAAAGCTTGTGGAGAGAATCTACAGAGGATTATCAAGACGAAGATGAGACACATCAGAGCTATGCAGAGAAGCTAAATGCTAATATCAAACCAACCTGGGACCCCTGAACAGCTCAGCAGAGCCACAGACTGATCACCTCCAAGCCACACTGAAATGCTGATGACCAAGTTGAGTGCATACTGTGCAGTGCGTGGACATATTTCTCTGTAAATCAACATTTGTGCTTTTAAAATCTCTTTTATCGACTTTATGCAATATTTAAATTTTTGGGAAAAATTCAATTTTGGGTTTTTAACATCAAAACATATCAAAGTGACCAGGAATAAAAACCTTAAATATGTCACTTCATGTGGGATGAATATGTATGACTTTCACTCTTTAATCATTTGCTGCCGTCTTTCTTCTTACTCATGTATAACTTATATCTATTTTAAGTTACTCTGTTGTCATGGTATTGGTGAACATACTGTCATGCTGATTGGTTTTATGTAGTTAAAACTCAAAGGTCTCTATCAAACCCGAAAAAGGTATTGATACCTGGAACATGTTCACATTTTTCAACGTTTCAACCACAAACCTTAATGTATTTTATTGGGATATTATGTGAAAGATCAACACAAACTGTTTCAGATCAATACTGTACATTTGAAAGCTACTATCAGCATATAGTTGTATTCAGTCACATATACTTTAATAGTCCTAAAATGAGTAAATAAATTCAATGCAATCAATTACTCTTGAAATTACACTATTTAGCGCAAGCTACCTGTGTGTAGTTTAATTTAGACTAATTATGAAACATTATGAAGACCCAGCTTAAGTTTTCTTTTTTTTTTAATCCCTAACTTTGAACATCTCACAGAGCACTGGTCAAAAATAATGTGAATATAAAAAGAATACGGCAAAACTGTAAACCTATCAAGACACGGCTGTCCATCTAAAATGACTGGCAGAGCAAGTCAGAGAAGCAGACAAGAGGCCCGTGGCACCTCTGGAGGAGCTGCAGAAATCATGAGGAGGAATTTCTTGACAGAGCTATTATTAGCTGTGTATTCTACAAATCAAGGAAGAGTGGCAAGAAGTAAGCCGGTGTTGCAAGAATGCCAGAAAGAAGTTCTGGTTGCAGTTTGCCAGAGATCATAAAGTGAACGGAAAAGAATGCTCTTTTTAAACGAGACCAATACCGGACACTTTAGGCTACATGCAAAAAGCAACATGAGGAGGAAAGCTAACTCTGCACCTCTACCTGAAATCATCACCCACTGTGAAACTTGCAGGTTCCTGCATCATGCTGGGTGGAATTTGGGAAAGCTGAACAGGCTTGATGGGAAGATCAGTAGAGTCACAAACAAAATCCTTAAAGAAAACTTATTTAAACCTGTAAAATAATGAGGTGAGGATTTCATTGTCTGCAGGACATTGATCCTTAACATTCAACCAAAGCTTCAATGAAATGGCTTAGAACAAAGCTGTGCATTAGAATGGCCCAGTCAAAGTCCAGACTTGAATCATATCAAGTATCTTTGGCAAGACTTGATAAACGATGTTCACACTCCAGAAAAGAAAGTTAGTTGAGACATACCTTAACCCTTTTTAAATTAATTAACTTATGGGGCCTGACAAATATTTAACAAACTTTTCAGATTCTTCTTTATTGGAAAAAATATTTAAAAATTTAATCTTTTTAATTCTGCTTTGCAACTTTTGAACTACTTTAAAATAGTCTTGCCTATAAAATGTCAACAGAATACTTTGAAGTTTAAAGATTGTAAAGTTATAAAATGTGAAAAAGTCCAAGGGGTGTGAATACTTTTGTAATAAACTCCATAAATTCCTCTCAAAATCAGCGGGTGGTTTTTCTATGGCTCCTGTTTTTGGTCTAATTATGTTAAAACACTGTTGTAAAATGTCCAGGATCCATTTTCCCATTGTTTAAAGTAAAGTATTTTCCAGAGAAGCTGTGTATCTTCTACATATTGACCCACAGTCAGTTGACTGATTGACATGACAGTCTGCTGCTTCTCCTGCTACCATCAAATGTGCCTCAGGGCACCTCAGGCTTCCGTGGCCATTCAGCATCGGTGAAACATCACAACTTTGCATTCCTGTTTCCTTGGCAGTGCTTGATGAAAATGTTTGAAGACAGCGAGAGAGAAAGAGTGACAAAGATTCAGTTATAAAGCGAACACAAGCTCCGCTGCTGTTCTGGACGCCACTGTAAAGGCAGATGTGCACCGCCGCTGGCTGCTCCTTCACATTTCCCCCAAATGATCCCTCTTCTTCTGCAGTCCTCTCTTATCATTTCATCATATTTTTTTTTATTGTTGTTTTGCATCATTGCGCGACATTCCAGATCTTTAACACTGTCTTTTTTATTTATGCTGACATCCTTTCAACTCCCTCCTTCCCTGCATCCCCCATCTGTCTCTCTGCCACCCTCCTCCCCACCCCTCCAACCCTTTTTCTCTCTGTCCCTTCCTCACCCCGTCTTCAGGCTGTACAGGGCTTCATCTACATTCTTCTGGTGGAAGCTGGTCATGTAGGCGTGCATGTCTCTGTAGTTGTTGCGGATGTTGCGCTCTGTGCTCCCGTTGGGCACCGTACCAAACCGGAAAGGCGGAGAGAACTCGTTCGGCTTCTGGAACTGTAGAAAGGAAGAGAAAAAAAATAGAGAGAGAGATATTCTCGTTTGGATGTAAAATAGCAAAAAGCTGCTAAAGCACTGATAAGAAAAGGAAAAGCAGAGAATTACACAAGTGCCCAGAGTTGCAGCAAAAAGAAATGGAACATTTTAGACAAGCACACTCTGCACACCAGGAGACGTTATAGATAGTGCAAGCAGAGAAATGAATTGGACTCAGCCTTTTGCACGTATATGAAAAGACAATCGCAGATAAATCTAAATTTCTTGGTGCAACGTGAAGGTTTCATGGAACCGAAAATAAGGGGGGAAAAAGCTACTATATCAGACGATATCAGCTCCACTTTGAATTTTGAAATTTGAGCTCCAAGCATTACATTTTGTTATCTAGCTATCGCAACCCACAGATCTTCTGATTAACTAATTGTGACATAACGTTGCCAAAAGAAAGAAGGAAGGGAGGAAAGAAGAAAAATGTTTCTTTGTAGAACTATACACTATTTTTTCAGTAATCTGATATAATCCTACAAACAACAATTCACTTTAACACTCTTACAAGGTGAGAGACAACAAGAGTGAGCGAGCAATTCCAACTGAGGATGTTATAATTTAACAAAATGTCTCATAGCTGCTCTCACACCATTTCCATACCTATTGGCTTGTAAAATTACACTTTTTCAACGCAATTGAGCCAAAAGAACCGAAAAACAGCTGAATGCTAATACACAGCTACTACTATACAGAAAACACACAAAATATCCTGTTCTTTTGCATTTATACACAAGAACAGCCTTTTTAGTATTATATACTAAAAAGGCTACATAAATTAAACCAGTAACATGAAAAGTCTGCAAACAAGCTCTAGAAGCCCAAATTTTTCACACACCTGCTCGTCACGTCGCTCCAAATCCTCACCTTTTTGTCTGACAAGCCCGACACCTGGTCCACGTATTCCTCCTGGATCATGAAGGCAGCCAGGTTGGCAGTGTAGGAGGCCAGAAAGATGACAGCGAAGAAGGCCCACACTGACACCATGATTTTACTGGTGGTGCCTTTGGGATTCTGCACAGGAACGGAGTTGTTGAAAACCAGGCCCCACAGCAGCCAGATGGCCTTGCCGATGGTGAAGGAGGGACCGCCGGGCTCTAAAGGGACAGAATGACAAGACGAAAGGACAGTGGTGGGATCAGCGCGCTTTATTTACTTCCGACCAGACGTCGTGGGAGGCATTTTAAAGGATCGCCACCATTGAATTTGTCAGGGATCACAGTATGTACTGAGGAGTTTCCATTTACTCCTGCTGCAACTGCTGGGGACAGCCCGGCTGTTATACACTCACTCTGCTCCACCTGCCTCTGTGGCTGTATGACAAGGTGTCAGGAAGCAAATACTACCTACAGCAGCTTTGTGGCAACACAGATGAGGAGGGAGTGAGAAGGGCAAAGTGGCAGATGGACGCACAACAGGCTGTGGTGATGCGGCAGCCGCAGCAGAAGCCCAAAAGAGTCTCGTATATGCAGGAATCCTACATATATTTCATGCCAAAATTACATTGTTTAGTGTTCCAGAAGATGCTGTTCTTTGAGGCGCCAGATGTAATACAACATCAGTCTACTTATGTGCCTTTATGAGGCATCCAGTCATTCAGAAATTTCAACACTCTCAACAGAAATCAAACACTTTTTTTTTCTTGTTTGACTGTAACTGATAAAAAAAATTCAATCTCTAAAGTGAGTCTTGTGTATAAAAAGGAAAATAAAGAGCTGAATCAGAACCAGGGAATCTGATGAGTAAATTGAGTGCACCTACCTGCTAAAAATGCATCTGATTCAACAGACGCCATTAAATCTGAATCATGTTTTCTATCTAACTCCGTCCATTCAGCGGCGTAACACTTGTGTTACGTTTAATATTATAACAACAACAAAAAAAGACATTCCAATAGCAGAACAGGTGATTTCTAGTTCACACAGTGAGGCTAAGAATACTTAAGACCACCAATCTGGTTCTTGTCAATGATCCTCTTCATTAGTGAAAGAGCTTAAGTGACTGTCAATGTAGATAAGCACTCAAAGACATCACGCAGAAAGTCTCAGCACTCCAGTTGCTCTCATTCAGTAAAGATTGTCAAAGCAATTTAGCACCTGGAGTTCTCTATCTGAACGGTGCATTCAAGGAGAAACCAAAACTCGATCTTCATTTCGGCACGTTAGATTGTTTGACATTGAACCTCATTGCCCCATTTTTCCAGCATGAATTAACCGGGCCCAGACGTGCAAATGTGTGTTTCTGAATGCGTGCGTGCGTGTGTGTGTCCTCTCACCTCGTCCGTCTGCCAGACAGCGATTGTAACCCACCGGGCTGAAGTACTCGAACACAAAGACAGCCACGGCCGACACGATCAGCAGCATCACAAACATCATGACCCAGACATCGGCGCTGAAGGGCTCTGAAGGAGAGCGTGTGTTGGGGTACAAAACAGGGCAAATGTGTTAAAGCATTTTAAAACCTTCTGTTTTTTTGTGTGTGTGTTTTGTTTCATTTTTCCATTCAAGCACTGTTCTGTTAATGTTTATGGATTTTTCTGAGATTGTGTGAACAACGACGAGCAGAACTGACGGGAAGGGAAGTAAGCGTGAATATAAAACTCATAGAAGTGAGCATGTTTTCCAGTTGCTTTATATTCTGCACTGCAATTTTCACCCGCAGCAATTTACTTTACAAACAAAGCTATTAGATTAATGTACTTTGACAGCTGCTCTGGAGTGTTAGGCTTTATTACAAAATTGCGTTTTTGAGCTGTAATCACACCAGAGATGAGGAGACCTGAGTGAAAACTCTTTTAAATGCCAAAATATTTATAATAGTGTCATTTTTACAGTTAAATGGAAAAGTATTGTTCATCCATCTATCCATTGTCTATACCAGCAATGAGTGGGCGAGAAGAAACACTGGCTGGGTCTAGAAGGGTGTCTGTGCTTTTATTTAAAGAAAAAATTAATTTGGTTAGCAACTAATCTGCAACAACCTTTCTCATTACAATAAGATGCAAAACACAAGGTTTATCATCATTTTCTGATGCTTCTTTAGCTAACTTTTTGGTTAAATGTAATACAAAGCCTTTCTAAAACTTTTTTCCTTTTTCAGTTCTTTTTGCATTGTTAATGTGGAAGTGTTCTAACTTTAACTGTTAAGTATAGCTCAGAATTCTGCTTTTGTTTTTGATTACTCCAAATGTTTAAATGATCGCTAATCGCATTTGCTCAAGTTTTTTTTTTTTTTTTTTTTGCTGATTGCAAAATCTCCTCAGAGGATTTATCTGCTTGATGTCAATGATCTGACCTTTCTGAAACAGACTAACCTTTATTCTACAACCACATGTATCATTCCACATTTGTGTCGACATCAGCTGAGATTAAATAACTTGTTACCATCTCAAAGATAATCGCACACACAGTAATTTTCCAACAGAATGCTGCCGTCTATTTGCTTAGCTAAATCCAGCTGGTAACCTTTTTTTTTTTTTCTTTTGCCAAGTAACGTAAAAGCTCACATGTGAGCAGAGACTGCACTATTTTCTTTTTGGCTGGCCATTACCATATGCAAGAATTTGATGTTCCTGTTTCTTTATGCGCACGTATGTTTGTTTTTAACTGCAGAGATGGAAATTAGCATAAATGTTGTCTCCAAAATGTTGTGAAAATGTTGAAATTTGGTCTTTGAAACTATTATGTCATAAAATCTGAAGACAGGAAGGATTTCACAACAACACAACACAAATGAAGAATGTGTTAGTAAGCGTTGAGCTGATGTCCAGATCGAAGCCTAAAAGCTGACGATCGGTTGCTGTCCTTGCTGGAACATTTATTGCTTCTAAAATTTGAGCTGAAACAACATTGACAGCTAAAACGAATCAAAATCAGTGGAGGCTGATATCATTGTTTCCATTGCTACTCACTTCAGTAAAAAGGTGTTTAGATGTGCATTGCTGTGCATTTATGATGTGAAGCGTGAGTACATGTGCATCTAGTGGGTGTTTTGCCAGAAGCGCCAGGCGTGTTTCTCCTCACCTAGAAAGGCAGAGGGGGAGACGGTGCCGTTGCTGCGGGAGACCATGACACTGATACCCGTCTCGATGAACGGCACGGAGAAGTCGATGACCTCTGACCTCTCCTCGTTGATGGTGAGCGAACCCACGGCCATGTGAGCATTCTTCGCCACCACCTGGGGGTCAAACAGACACAAACACATGGGCTCCGTTATAGAAATAGACAAAAAAAAAAAAAAAGAGTGAGCTAATGTGATTTCCAGGTTTCTCACATTAGGAGAAAGCGGCGGAGAGACTAATGTCTACATAATCTCTATTCTGGGTCAGCGTTTGACTCCCACCAGCATGCTCTCCTGGTGTGCTCAGGTATATTTAGCTCCATGTTTCTGGAGCCTCTGGCCACAAGTAAAAAAGGTGGACAAATGACTATGTTATTAAAAACTACGTATGCTGGAGTGAATAATACTCTTGCACACTTTTGTTCCTCCATCACATTTATTCCTCGAGGCCTCCTCTTTTATTCTCTATCTGTTCTCTGTCTGTTGTCCTGTTTTTTTTAGTTTTTTTTTTTTTTTGCTCATGTAAATGTAATCACTCGCCACTCGCTTAAGCTTTAAAGTATGCACAGCGTTGCCTAAGTGGAAACCTCATCATCTAAAGACTTCAGATTTTAAGATGACACACAATCAGCTGCACGTCTATGCAAGACGGCTGAGCTGTGCCGACTGCATAATGTGTGCAGCAGTGGAGTGGGTCTTTGCCCGAGGCTGCTTTCTCCCCCTCACTCCAATCGGCGTCTTCTCTGTTCTTGCTCCATCTCTGATTAGGAACCTTCATTGAGTCCTCCTGAGGTTTGCTGGATCTGATCACAAGCTTCCCCTCAGGCCGGGTTGTGGGAAACAAGTGCTAGATGTCCTGACGGAGACGGCGAGGAACTAACAGAGAAGGATACTTAGACAGCATCATCAGCCATAGTAAATAAAATTTAAAAAAAAAGATATATTTCTGTGAGTGGGGACTGCATTTCCTGGCGGTTGGAGTGTCTGCGCAGAATTTTTTATTTCAGACGTTTCATTGAGACGCCGACTCGAAACGGCTTGAAAAGCGGCTTTATGCGTGCTCAAAGTAAAGGCGGTAAAAGTGATGGGGAGGGGTAGAAGGGAGACAAAGATCTTTTATGGATTAAATAAATAAACACATTTATTGATGAATTATAAATGCATTCATATCTGGTGCGGCTTTTCACCCACACCCGCAGAGATGCATGCGCAGCCCTGTCACAGAAAGAGTCGCTTCACATCTGTGCAGCTTCTCGCTGACATCTGCTTGAGGCTAAATTAAAAGGCTACACCTGGAACGACAGCTTATCTCTCGCTGCATACCAGCAGATGTTAAACTGATCAAACCGAGGCTGCCCTCTATGTATTCGGGTTACGTGGGATGTGTTAGGGTTTGCAAACATGAACAATCTCGCTGCTGCGATGAATATGCAGGTTTAAGCACACATCATATTCGTTGTTTTTGGTGCACTGCCTGGTTGCGTCACTCCGGCGGCTCAGTAACATTTGTATGGTAATATCTCCTGCGTTCTGCTGCAGTGCTCTGCCAGCTGTGAAATTCAAAATCAGCTGGTGTGCCAGCAGGTCTGCATGAACTGTCACTGTGGGTATTTTCAACCTGCTTACAGTCCACACAAAGCTGGTGCTTCTCTCCAAAGGGGGGATAAACTTGTCACTACAACACACTCCTCTTTTCTTCACAGGATTATTTTAAGATTTAACACAAAAGTAACGTGAGTTAACTTGCTGTTAGTCAGTAATTAGTGAAAAGTGTTCTTACCTCTCCCACCATGCCGTTCCAGGTCCCATTAACCTTCTTGCCATGTTTACCATTGGTAACCAAATATAGGTCGTACGTGAACTTGACGGTTTTCGCAATCTTTTTCAGGATGTCAATGCAGAAGCCTTTGCAGCAGCGCTTGATGTAAATCCCCGAATCGCCCGTGTGATTGCTGCGATTTGGGAAGCGGAGGAGGGAAGCAGAGAAAAAGCAGAAAAGGCAGGTCAGTATTTGGGTTGACACAAAATGCGTCTCTGAATTGAACAGTTCATCACAAAAGCCACGTCAAGTCTGAACAGAACGGATACAGCGGCTTGTAAGAGTATTCGTACCTCTTGAACTTTTCCACATTTTTCCTTACCATGTCAAACTTCTGTGTGCTTTATCAACCTTTCATATAACAGGTCATGACTGTAAAGTAGTAGAAACCGGATCACCTCTTTCCATTTAGTGCCATCACCTGCATGCTCTACCCTCACTCCAGCTGTCTCCTGGTAGAAACCAGACTGTTTTTAAGTCTTTTATTACCTCCAACTGGTTTTTTCCTGCTTTTCTCTGTATTTAGCTTCAACCATCAACTCCGACCAGCTTCCATGCCTCTGCTGTGGAAAAGCATCTCCAAAGCATGATGCTGCCGACACCATGCTTCACTGTTTGAACGGCGTGTTCAGGTTGAGCACTTTCTTTCATATATCTGCTTGTCTTGTGGAAAACTGCAAAAACTACTTTTTATGGCTTTTTTAAAATCACAAATCATTTATCAATCATTTTCAACTAGGTGACTTCTAAAAGGAAATGTTTTCCGTGTATTTTATCTAGAAGAATTTGAGTAAAGGGATACATTTTTTAACAACTTTTTGAAAATGTTGATCTACCAAAAACAAAACAATAAAATGAGTTAAATATGAAAAAGAAAAACTCAAGCATAATGCAGCCATCATTTTTTTAAACACATTAAACCTGTAAATGAATGAGTCACAGATTGAGTTGGGTTGTGCTTCATGCTGTTTTTCAGTCAGTTGATTAACTTTTACATCTGCAACAAACTCACAGATGCCAATTGTATGCTGACACAAGAAAACAGGCTTAACTCTTCCATCCAAATCATACAGTAATGAAAGCCTCAGAATAACTCACAGGGAAGGCAAACATCTAACCGAGCCGTGCGTCATCAGTCAATAGGCTGCGCTGGCTCCCAGCAGATACAGGTGCAGAACAGCTGTGCACCAACACAATGGCAGCTTTGGCACAGTTAGTGGATGCTGTTTTCGCCAGAGCAAGGACAAAAGTGTTTGTGCTTTTTGTGTTAATTGTATTTATTCCTACAGCTGCCTTCTGAAATCAAGCTGCTTTAAGTGAACAGCCCTGGCGATAAAAATGCAGCAGAGAGCAGGAGGTTTTAGCACCAACGCTGCAGAAGCTTGCTGAGTACCGCTATGCGTTTAAAGACGACTCCACGTGGCTCTGCGCACATTTGTGTCTGAAAATAATCCTGCATGTTGGTGCGCCTATGCCTGATATGCTGCGAGGGAGACAGGCGGAGGAGGGTAGTGCGAAGATGGGCATTGGGAGAAAGAAAGGAGGTGAAAGATATCTCAATAAAGAAATACAAAAAAAAAAAAACATGGAGCAAGGAGATGTGGTGCTGCCTCAGGAGATTTCAGGTAGCTCAGAGATAGAAAAGGGGACCACTGAACAAAATTCATTATCACACTCCAAGCAGAGCTGGGAAGGGAGAGGGGGTCAATGTGACTGGGAGGAAAACAGGGACAGAAAGCGAGCCAGTGTTCTACTTTGCAGAGGTGAAACAAGTCAAAGTAATCGCAGGACTGAGAAGAAGAGCTGGAAAGTGATTACAGCGAGCTGTGGCAGCAGAAAACAATACAAAGCAGACAAAAAGAGACAGAATGGAGCTAAATAATAATCATAAAACAAACACTTTACTTACAGGCATGTTTCTAAATGGAACTGACTTGTTTGTTGTTTTGTCTTTGACTAATATACACTAGCTTGCAAACACACCCTTACACCTCTTCAACTTTATCACCTTTTGATATCCTAAACTTGAAGTTTTTTATTTTACTGGACTTCATTATCAATCTCTTTTACTGCAATGCCCTGCTCTGCATCCTCAGAGTCAATCGTTCACTGTGTGTTATTTTAGTGTTTTATGTTGTAAAGTCTTTGAAATGCCTTGTTGGTGAAATGTGCTGTACAAATAAAATTTGATTGATTGACTGTAAATGTACTGCAATGCTTGTGTGTGCACTTGTACACACAGACATGAGGAGATGCAAACAAGCACACACCCTCACACACACACGCATGCACACACACGCATGCACGTATATACTCATTTAAGCTTGCACACATTTATGAGCAAATGGGAAAAAGAAAACGTAGGCATTTTTATTGGTAATTTAACACCTGTTTTTTTTTAAAAAAAACTAAATATTTTTTTCATAAATCCAGCTGATTATTTCTCACAATACATGAAACATGTTGTTCTAAGATGTGCTCAATCCACTTTAAGTGAAAAAAAAACAACCTTGTAGATGCACAGAGGTGATAAAGACATTCCTTAGAGTACCATTTTATAGCACAATCAAGTAACAAGCAACAACTTTGTGGAGTAACACGAACACTTGGAAAGTTTTACAAAATTCTGTCTTCAGATAATTTATAGACGAAGCATTAATGTAAACTTTTCACCTGAGTTTTAGCTGCTTCCGACACGGCACAGTGTTCCTCATACATGTCCCACTGAGTGGATCCACGTCCTCCACGATGACAAACGGCGCCTCCTCCAGAGTCACGATGGACAGGTGGTCCTCCCGCTCCTCCACGTCAGAGTACAGCTCGAAACGAGGCCACACATGGTACCTCATCGTCAACGAGCCTCTTTCCCACTTGCCAACCTGCGGAGGGAGAGCCGTGTGATGCACGGGCAACTCCAAAACATTGATTTCAAGTGGCAGAAGGAGACACTCCAAAACCGAAAGCAGCGGCACACACCTCACACAAGGAGCAGAATGCAGGGACGGGGGAAAAAGAAGAGGGTGGAATGAAAAGAGAAGACATTTTACCCTGTCCCACTGCCGGTCCTTGTCGAGAAGTATTATGACTAGTTTGGGGAACATCTGGTGGCCTTTTTCGCTAAATGACAGGTTTCGACCTTCAAATGTCACATTCATGACGTACCTAGAAACATAAAGAGTTTAAGTTTTAGTCACAAGAATCCTTTTCTTTTTTGGAGAGGAGAAACTCTAACATGACCTAAATCAGAATATACAGTAAGATGAGTGAAGGTTTTTACCAGGTTTATATTTTGATTGACATGTTTTCTAATAGGTATAACATCAGTGGATGTTGAAAGAGTTGAAAGAACACACTAAAATAGTCTGAAATTTTTCTGTCCTAGCCACTGATACCAAGCTGATGCAATCATTTTGGCATCTCTGGAAAGGAAGTTCGGTCGACAAAAAACTAAACTTCACAACCCTCAGGGCCCCAAAAGCTCCATCTCTACATCCTGGTAACTGTGGGAAACCTTCAAGTATCCTGACACGTGTGCTGGACTTTCTTCACCTGCACACACAGGAATCTGCTGGTTATTTCTATAAATGCTCTGTTTATGCTGTTGGGACAGACTCTGCAGAATCTCAATCAAATTCGAGCTCTAAAACAGTGACCCAGGAAGTAACCTCGAAGGAAACTTCATCATTCTTCAGAAACTGTCGTTCACAAGAACCCGGGTCAGACGTCGCCCACCGTTCGGTTTACAGTTCAAACAAGAGAACGTGTTTGAACTAACATGTAAATTCACTGAATCTACCAATTAGCCTCACACCTGCTTCTAGTGTCAACTATGTTCTAAATTCACACAATTGGTCATAAAGTCAATAAAAACAGGCTGAAATAAGAATATCTCTTATTTATGTTGCAATTTTATTCGAATATTATTACTAGTTTTATATGCATTGAGTAAATGTTTATTTACTTCTTGAAGTTTTAGTCAAGATGTTTTAAGGAGAACAAAGTAAATTTGACAGGTAAATATTGAGTGTGAAATTTGTAAGGCTGCTGACAGGAACAGCAACTGGCTGTACGCAATATACACATTGCAAAGAACTGCCTGAACTGCAATAAATGTTAGCTCATTACTGCATTCAGACTCTTTACGCCTGTAACATATTTAGTGCCACTTGTTGTTTAATGCAGCTTATAAAATATTAGAAGTAAAGAAGTGGTAGGGTGGTGAAGCATGTAATTAAAAAACTGCAAGTTGCTTCAATGCCAAAACAACAGACAAAACCAAGAAGCAACTTTTTAAAATAAGACCTTGTTGAGATGGAAATTAATATATATACATATTACTTGGGAGTTTGCACCAAATTCAGAACAGATAGCCAAGATTAAGGCATATTGTGATGTTTTTTTCTCCTGATATTGCCTTGTTCATAATTTCATTCACTTTATTAAAATGAGTAGACAATGGTAATCTAACCTATTTTTGGCTTAATTAATTAATCCATGACATGTTAAATTGATATAGTCACCCTAATATAAACATTTTTGACTGATTAACCTTTTAGCTCAAACAAATTCAGAGCATGTAGAGGATGTATTTTAACTTTTCACACAGTTGTTTCCTTGACAGCTGACGTACAAAACGGTGCCTTTAACACAAGATATTTCTAAAAGTGGAAACCGGAGAACAATCACTTAAGTGTCAAAGAGTCTGACTCATTGCTATGAATACTCACTGCTAAGCATTCATCTTTATTCCAGCGTAGTATTTAAAATGCAATTTTATTCAAACCTTTTGTATGTAATCAAGAAAAGAATGTCTAGTAAGGTGACGCTGCAGAAATGTCGTTTAACATCTGCAGACACAAAGATCTCTCTCTTTCCATGTAGAATGTATTTTTAAGTATACAGATTCTTTTGTTAGGCACTGTTATCACTACACTTTACAAGCAAAACATATATGGTGAAAGATGTTTAAAATATTTTACTATAAGCCTTCCAACAACCACAGAAACGTCTAAATTAGTTTAGTCCTTTGTGTAAACAGATACTGTGGAGAATCTGGAAAAAAATCAACAACAGAGTAAGCAATACAGCAAGTATAAAACTGAAACCTTGACTGAAAAATTTGTTCCAAAGAATCACTTCCTGAAGTACGACAGCACAGACAGACGTGCAATAACACATTTCACCCTGTTGAGGGCAACATACTATGTTGTAACACATAGAAAATATATGTCATGTATTATCTTATTGACACACGACGGGTATAAACATTGTTGAATTTAAGTCCTAATATTTTCGTTCATTTTGTTCAGTTTTAGAGATAGCGCAACAACAGTAGTAGTAACGGTGCCTAGAACAGTAATATTGCACGCTGATGCTGGCTCAATAACTGTCGACACAATATACAGAAACAGTGGGTGATTACCTAATATCTAGTGGCTACAGTCGATGACATAACTCCTTGAAGAAGTACTTCATTTCCAAGTATCGTGCAATATTTAAGAACCACTTCAAATTAAGTGTCAAGAGATCAGGGCAGGTGTAGGCGTATGGATAGTACTAGGGAATGGGATGAAGTTTTAGCCTTTTCTTCCTGCTATTTTTATCAGTAGAAGTAGTAGCCTTGACATTTTTGCATTCAAAGCACAGGACTAGGACCACTACAAAGGTGACCCACTTTGAAACATATGCCACCCGATAGACTTAGGAGGAGGCGGAGGAGAAGGAGTACAGGTGGGAGTGAAAGCAGAGCGACAAGCAACCAGACCGGAGAGCTTGAAGCACTGAAAAGCCGAGAGAGAGAGAGAAAGAAAAAGAGAGAGAGAGTCTATTAACTGCCTGGTGAATCCATATCAGGATATACAGTATATGTGTCAACAAGTGTAGAGCGCTGGCAGATAAGCTGGAAGCATGGCTTTCGCTCTCAGCCGCCTCCTTCTCTCCCTCTTTCTCATCCTGATCTGTGGGCTGCCATCACCATGGAGATGCTGCGCTTCTGAAACAATCCACCGGAGAAGTAAATATCATGAATGCAAGCAGAAAGGAGCAGTGTGTGTGTGCGTGCGTGTGTGTGTGTGTGTGTGTGTGTGTGTGTGTGTGTGTGTGTGTGTGTGTGTGTGTGTGTGTGTGTGTGTGTGTGTGCGTGTGTGTGTGTGTGCGCGTGTGTGTGTGTGTGTGTGTGTGTGTGTGTGTGTGTGTGTGTGTGTGTGTGTGTGTGTGCGCGTGTGTGTGTGTATAGACCTTTAAATTTCACCCATCATCATCGTCATCATCATGTCCAACAAAGACAATCAGTCTATTCACGGCTAAATCCAGAAAACAGATGAGGCTGAAATCTGCCCAAGATTTTATCACAAGTACATCCCACTAAAACAGTCAGCGCCTCTATCCATTGTGTCTTTGATTTTATTTATAGAGCAATTCGCCCTCTATAACGAACACACACACACACAGACCCGAGCAGGCTAAATGCTTCGAGCGAGTCAATAATACGACCCAAGCCTCCATGAAATGCCTACTGCTGCATACAGGCTGGCTAGCAACACTCCAAGAGCTGTAATGCGTGTGTAACATGGGATTAGCCTCCTAGGAATAATCTCAGTTTTGAATAGGCGACAGAGAAGATCAGGGCGGGTGTGGGTGGAGGCTCCGGAGGTCCAACCTGTTGCCGCTGCAGCTGCGAGCGTGGACAGGGAAAAGGCACGCATGTACGGGTGGGGGCAAAAACCTCAACATGGGGACACGGGGAGGTCCTAAACGCCATATAATGTCATTTGACGTGTTGCCATGGCACCCACAACCACAGCAATTTTTATGCAATCAGCTGTGTTGCTATGGGAACAGTAATCTCGTCCAAGAAAGAGAGACAGAAAGAGAAAGAGAGCAAAGGGAGTTTTTTTTTCTCCTCAAATCCAAACCTGAGCGTTTACCAACTTCCACTCGCTCTTCCACTCTCAGATCAATCTGAACATCTAGCCCGCGAGCGCCTCCCTCCAATCGCACATCAATACGGCTCATTTGGCCATGCATTGACCTGTGGCTTTACAAAGGCCGATACAAGCTGCGAATGTACAGTGCACGGCGCTGCTCTGTTTGTCGTTTTGTAGCCTTCTACCCCCGACGTAGCATTTATGTGCCGTTTGATCCTCCACATGTCGGAGCTCCCCTCTGACTCTAGTGGAAAGAGAGTAAATGTGGAAACAACTGGGATGAGCCGCTAATAGAACCTCATGCGGCTTCATCACAGCTATACGCTGCGCCTTCCTTGCCAACTGCTCCTCTTTTAATCATAGCTGCGATGGGATTTTTAATTCTTAGTTGCAGACATAATGAATCATCAGTCGCATGCACATGACTCTCTTTTGCTACACTTTCTTCTTTTTGTAGCTTTTGAAATGCCCTTTCTTAAATTGGTTCTTATATATCAAAGCGGAGCTGAGCGGGATCACAAACTCTGTCACTGCAATGCAGTAATGTAAAAATACACTTTATGTCTTCTCCACTGCGTGTGGACATGTACACACACACTGGCATACTGTATCTATCGGCTTTGGATGTATGACTCACAGTTTCCAGAAGAGCAACCTATGAAAAGACGTGTTTAAGAGAGAAAATAGGTGCTTCATTTGAAAATGTCTGCTTCACAGAAGCTGCAGAAAAACTCTGTAAAAGGCCAAACTGAATAGAAAAACCAGCAAATAGCAGGTTTAGCAGGTGAAATATTCAGTTAACCGTTGGCGTTTGATCAAAATACAAGAGCTCCTCTTAAGAAAGGAATATATTGTATACAGAGAACAGCTACATTGATTTCAGACATTTATAGCCCGGGGTTTCAAGGATGTAGTCCTCTGGGCTTCTGTCTTACTCACAAAAACATACTTAATTTACACAGAGAAATTACAACGGGTAGGCACCCTTATTTGTGTCCTTTATACAAATATGTATCTGGAGATCTGGAGGACTTGAGTTATGAAGTAATTTTTAAATTAAGCAAACAACTGAATACATGATTACGTTTTCAATATTTTCAATATATCTACCGAGTACATGACAGTGCTGGTACTGACAAGTTTTGCTCTGATTATTCCTATTCTTATGTAATAAATCAAGAAAGAGGTTTGAGGACGGTTGTACACTCCTGACATCTGCTCGTAATGCAGTGCAGACCATGTGAGAGAATCGGTGCATTTAAATATTGATGCATCGACAGTAAGAGAATTTGCAACGAGTCTAAAGCCAGGGACACATTGCATGACTTTCACAGTCATCACAGATTTTGAAAAGACTAGATGTTCACACTAACAGTCTGGTTTTTTTGTGTCCTGACTGAGAGACGGGGGATCACAGGCTTAATATCTTCACACATCAAAGGATCGCAGACGAGATTTTTCAGGCTAACTAAAGCCAACAGAGAGCACCAAACACTTGTGGAAACTCACAAGAGTGCTGCCAGAGCGGATTGTCTGGTTGAAACAAAAAAGTCAAAGTTTATTTATCCAACCAATATCTGTTGATATTTAGATGTTACTTTTGTATACAAGTTAAGCAGTTTTGCTTTAAAATTAGCTATGCACAAGAAATTCCTTGCCTTACATTTTGTGTGCAACAACCTTGTTTATGTTGGTTTTAAATTTTTGATTCCGTTATGTTAATTTATAGTGCGCTCTATAATTACAGCCAACCATATACCCTTCTGTGCTGATTTCCATAGGGTGGAAAATGAACACAAATTTAGGATTATTATGTTTGATAGAAATACAAAAAAGGAGTCATTTAACCACATTTATAGCTAAATATGCGTATAGCATTAAAAAATTAAAATGAGTAAATAAAAATGTACAGCTGTGAAAAAAGTGGGGAGACCATGTGTTTATAGTGCAGATAAACAACTAATATATTTGTAATTTAATATATTTCAAAATATACTGAAATAAAATAGTTTGCTTGTTCACTTCTGGTATAAAACAATGTGAGGCTCTTAATCATGACTGGTAGGATCTCTTCTGCCAATGCACGGCAACCTGCTGAATTTTAAAAGCAGTCGCACTCCCATTCTAAACTCCAACATAATTTTATTGCTTATTTATTGAGTCATTCGTAGCTTAAGGCTCAGCGCTGGCACCACACACATACAGGGAGAGTGACGAGGACTCCACACAGGAAAGATGTAAGACACTGAGCCTCTTTGAGCTGCAGCCTTTAATAAGTGAGTCCACAGGAGCTGCATGTGATCTAGGCCCATGAGGACCCCCGTAGAGCGGGACACATCAGACAGCTACCTGTGGAGCCTGAGTAGAGCGAGCCTGCATCAGAGCACGCTCTTATTTTGGAAGTGAATACGAGAGTCAGGGACAACGACCTTCTGAAAAAGCTCAGGTTACTGATTTGTGCTTTATTTAGGCTGCTTTCAAACTGAGAAGCCATACTTTTTTATATGTCGTCCTGTAGTCAAAGTAAGTAAAAAAAATAAAATAAAATCACGCAGCTTCACACTTTGTCCTGTTACAACACAAACTGCAATGAACTTTATTAGGATGTCATGTGAGCACAACGTAGAACAATTGTGACGTGGAATAACTGCGCACCATGTCATCGAAGCGACGTTTTGATCGCATTCTGTTCATCTATTTGTTTTGTAAGGTTTTTTTAGGATACCACAGCAAAATGCTACTTTGTGTAGATCTGTGAGACACAATACCAATAAAATACACTGATGTTAGAGAGTGTAATGTGACAAAATGTCTAATAGTTCAAAGGGTGAACGAGAAGACTAAAAATACAGTTTTTATTTCCCTACCTATATTGGTACGCATATTGTTGCATGCAATATGCATAAAATGCTTGCAGCATCCATATAACTATGTTTTAGCTGTGATAGTGAAAGTGATTCTCCAGGGTGTTATTTTCTCTAAAAGCTTTGACAGATTATGTAAGAAAGTAAAAAATATTGACAAAAGGTCAGATAGTATATGACAATATGCTAAGGAAAACGACACTAAACAAAACTCCATAAACAAAACTCCAAGAGTTGTCGATTTATGACATCTTATGGTTGAAGATTTGATTACTGAGGATATGCTGATATGACGTATGAAATATGATCCGCTCTCTTGCCTAATCAATACATTTAATTAGCCCTCACTGGATTGAAGAGGCAATATAAAAAAGGGAAATGCTAATAAAATATCAGACGCTTTTTAAACTGAGATGTTAAAACCTTGAGCCAAGGCCCTGAAAGCCCTGATGGGATCAAGACTGGAGAGGAGGAGAGTAATCTCTGTCTATTTTTATCAAGCCACAGGCTACAAGGAGATCAGGGCTTCACTCTGAATTTCTTAAAAAAAATAAAATAAAATCTGATTTAAACTCCTAAATATATCCATCCCAGTTACCTGCAGTAGCTCCTTGACTGCATACTAACTTCATTTCAAAGCTGTATATATCTTGCTGAATCAAAGCGATGAGGTATAATTACACTTCCATCACAGTGTTGGACTGAGCTTCAATCAACCACAACTCTTATTATCTGGTCTCAACTCTGACATTAACATCCACGTTGAGGGGAAATGTCAAAAAGGTTCTAAAGGGTATTTATGGCATTAATGTTATCCAGCAGCTCAAACAACCGTCTCGGTTTACGGTTTAGCAGAAAGCTGTTGTTAACTTAAGTGGTTGCAGATTGTGTCCCTGGGGATGGTAAGTGGGGTAACTCAGGTTAATTAGGCAGGAGGAATTTAAGAAAACAGACTCTCTAATTCTGGATAAATTCCTTTGCCTTGTGACTGATTGCATTCTGTGTTTGTTAAACTGAGTAAAAGATGTATCAGGTACGTCTTTGTTTGATCTGAAAGATGAATTACCAAGACATCCAGTGCCGAGCAAATGTATTCACACCTTTCCACGTTTAGCCACATCACACGGAAAAACTTCAGCGTGTTTTATCTGAATCAAAATGTGATAGACCAACAGAAAATGATGCATCATCGGGAAGTATGCAGAATAGATGGTTCTCAAGCTTTTAGCAAATAAAACTTTGAAAACTGGTGTGCGTTTACGTTTAAACCCCTTTAATCTGATACCCTTAACTAAAATAGGATGAATCTACTTGTCTTGAGAAGTCCCAAGTACAGCTTAACTTAATGTCACTATGAAAGCATCAGAGATTAGTTGATGCACTTTAGTGAGCAAACAGCATCAGCAAACGTGTGTGTAGAAACACATTTCATTTTCTACTAAAATATCCCCACTGTGAAACATGGTGGTGGCAGCATCATGCTAAAGAGGCAGATGTTCTCCATTTTTTTTTATCTCTAATGAAAAACGTGTTGCTTTTTTTTTTTATCATTCCATATTCTGTAACTTTAATCTGACACCATTCATCCATCCATTTTCTTACACCCTTGTCCCTCAGTGGGGTCGGGAGGGATGCTGGTGCCTATCTCCAGCTAGCGTACCGGGCGAGAGGCGGGGTACACCCTGGACAGGCTTTTCTTTTTTTTTTTTCATGATAAAAGATCATAAAGTTCATGTTGTATAACCTTTGCAGCCTCTTGTTCATGATTCCACTAAGCATATGGTTTTCAGTCTCAACTGGACTTCCCTGGTTAAATAAAGGTAAAATAAAGAAATAAATATCTGCACATATAAACTTTTATCAATCCCACATATGAGCATATAAAAACAGTAGCAGGGTGAAACAGTGCTGCACATGTAAAATGTTAATTCTTATTCCTTAATGAGAGATCCTGTTGTGTATCTATGACATTTAAGAGTAAGTCCTCCACAGCAATTACACTGCAAAGGAGAAAAAAATGCTTCATTCATGCTAAATTTTATCCTCAGAGAAACACAAATTACTCTCTACATAAAACAAATGACTTCATGTGCTTCATGTGATTAAAACACATTTTCTGTGAAATCGGACAGCCATATGACTGTCCTACTAAATATCGGGGTAAAAAAATCCGACTGGTAAAGGAAAAAAAAAAAAATCTAATACAACTAGAGGAAAATAGAAAACCGCTTCGGGAAAAGCAGTGCTTCTATTGATAGCCTGACTAAATACACTTCCAAAAGAGATTCTTGGAGGAGATATAGGAGCTCTTGATACCCAGAAGCACACTGGAATGGCTTGTGCGCCTTGTAATAAGAAGCAAATTTATAAGACAGACACTTTCATTGTGCCATTAAGAAATGCAATAATGTTTCCTTCCTGCTGCAGGAAAACACTACTTTAAAGGTAAAATTAGATGGGGGAAAAACACATGGGCAGCGTCTGCAAAGGAAACACAAAGATTATGTGATTATCTAGGTTTTATTTTAAAACTGGCTTTAAAATCAGCTGCCAAATACGCAGATGTGTAAGTACAATGAAAAACAGCAGATTGCAGGAGCATTCACGCTCCCTCAGCTCTTCCAGATTTATTTACATTTTTACTATTTTATAAGAATTTTATGAGCTAGACTAACACAATGTAGTGTTAGTCTATCTCATAACTGTGAAATGGAAAGACGATAATACATGGTTTTCAAAACAATGTGGCGTATACATCTATACGTAGCCTTGTTTCATTCATGAATTTGTTGAACCACCTTCCTTTTTAGTCACCAATTCAAATGGTCTGAAGTGTGCCTCTGCACTTTTTACCCGTTCTTAATTTACAAGTCTCGCCACAGATTCTTAAATAGATCTATGCATAGACTTTGACTGGGTCATTGTAACACAAGAACACTTTAATCCAAGCTATCTCATCCTAGTCAATGAATCATGTTTAGGTGGCATAATTTTAAATATTTTTCATGTTTTTTTTTATTGTTTTTTTGTTTTGGTATCAACTTCTCTACTTGGTTTGTTTTTGTCTTTCTCATTTTTCAGCTTTTCAGATTATGCTTTTACTTGAAACTATTTCAGAGTTGAGGTTCAGATTTAGATTACGACAGATCAATCAGGTGTTATGATCTGTGTTGTTCAGTATAGTTTATTTTGAGATTTTCTGTGTTTAGTACTGTTTAGTACTGTTTCCCTGTGAGTCTCTGTCCTGTCCTCCCCGTTGATTGATCCCAAGTGTGTCTCGTTCCTGTAATTACCCTCCCAGTGTATTTAGTCTCACGTGTTGTCTGTGTTCTTCGTCGGATCCTCGTCATGTGTCTATCGTCATACATTAGTCGTCGTTGTCAGTGTGTAGTCTGCCGGCACAGTTGAACTGTGAAGTCCTGTGCCGGCCTTAGCTCTTCGTGTCAGTCTTTTGTTTTGAGACAGTTGCTACCGGTGCTGAGCCTCTGTGTTTCCCGCTCTGCCGTGCTGCCTGCTTGTTTTGGACTGTTCCGAGCATCTATATTATTAAACATCATCATCTTCACCATAACCTGGGTCTCAGCGTTTCTCCTCACCACTACCAACCACAACCCCTGACATCAGGACTCTATGGCAGAATAAAGTGTTGTATCTCACTAAAGGCTTGTAGTTTTTTCTATATCCGTTAAAAGAAAATCCATGATGCTGCCAACGCCACGAGTTCAGGGTGATCTGAACAGAAACCGAGTTTTGCTCTGTGAGAAGTTAAAAACTTAAAAACCAAACCCTGCTTTGAACTTGTCCATAGCTTTCTGCCTGACCTTTCTGCTGCATTCTCTGGTTTCCATGATGTTTGTTTCTTAACGTTCTCTAACAAACAGAACAATTAGATTCATATTTGACTAAAATACAACTCCATCTAAAACAACTTGGACCACATATTCCCATTATCTCCTTATTCCTGTTCTGTCTGACAGGAAACGATGGATGGCCTCTGGAGACCCGTTTGCCCATTCCTTATTTTTGTTGTAATTTCTGTTGAGTATATACTTATTTATGCATATTTTTATGAGTGTAAGTGCCCCATAAGGTCAACAGCCTCTAAACAAATTGGAAACTCTGACTCACTTGGGTCCTCCCTCTCTGTCCGTCAGCACTGACAGGATGTCATGCTAATGCAGCATGCAGCCCATGGTGGCCTGTAGCCATACAGGACCTTGCAGAGACATATGGCCTTATTATTGCTTTTGTCTCTGGAGGTGGGGTCCAAGGGATGGAATGGGTGAAATTAAGTGTGTGTGCAGCACAGGTGTCTTGTGTGTGTGTGTTTGTAAGAGCCTTGCTATCCCCTAGAGTCGACATCAAGATCCACCGATTCACATTCTCTACCTTCACTCAGCAGAGAGGAGGAAAATGGAATGGCTAGTTGGAGAACACACACGCACACACACACTGTTCTCACGTCAACACAGACACACAAACAGCGCGCTGCATCCCAGGTGTGTGCCTGAAGGATGATTGAGAGCCAACCCTGTGTCTGAAAGTGTCCCTCGGGGACTGAAATATTCATAGCTGTGGTCCCATTGTTGTCTCAGTGCTGTTGGTGGCTGAATCCTAAATGGCATACATAAGTGCTCCTGATATTACGTGCAGAAACGAGGGCAAAAGTTGCAGTAATACATCAACCTTCACTTGTATATTACCGCTGCTGTGGCAGAGGAGGTTGCATAATTTCCCTATCTGCTTCCATTCCTCAAACTGAACCTGACAGGGAAACAACAAAAAAATTGGGGGGAAACCAAATGAAAATCATAAGATGATAACTGATGTGGACTAAAACATTAGTTTTGTAACAAAGATTCGTATCCAGCAGTTCTTGGCATTTCCTTCCGTTAAGCACAAAGATATACCCTGCAGGGCCTTGCTGAATATTCATACCCCATTAATATTCCATATTTTGTCCTGTTGCCATAAACTTTCATGTATTTGGTTGAGATTTTCAAAGTAGACCAACACACAGCAGCCTGGTCGTTGCCAGCTTCACTCGATTCTCATTTCCCTTCAGTGCTCCGTCTAGGATTTCTCCTGGTGAAATTCTTCAGTAGAATTTTGTACTGTTCAATCAGCCAACAAAAGGAGAAGCTGTGTTGGGAACAATCGTTCATTTTAGAACTGTAGTTTGCCTGTAGTTTAACAACGGCAGTGGAGGAAGTGGAGGAAGTGAACGAAGTCGTTCAGTCTGCGTTGGTCACATTTCCAAATATTGAGCAATTAAAGTCGGAGCAAGAGGAATGCTTAAGACATTTTATTGCTGCTGTTCTCATTAACAACTATCTCACGTGACAATTTTCATTAAGCTTCACAGTGTAGCTTCCTTCACAATTGAGCTGGCACATTACGTACGTCACGGCCAAACATCAGTGATTGGGTAAAATCAGACCCAACTTCCTCAGACTCCACTCCTCCAAGAAGCAACCAATTCTCAATAGCTAATTTTCAGATTATGGGCTGAACATTGCCCTGTGGCCTATTCAAAGCCTGGGATATTGTTCCGTCACCTAAGATTGTTTTTTATCTTCTACCCAACAATATTTATGGCCTGCCTGCTGTTCTCCCCAATATCTAAATTTCATTTAGTGGCATCAGACAAAAAAAAGCCAAAGTGAACACATTTCTGAGTCGGTGTTGTTGAAAGCAGCAAATCCAGCATGCGAGTCTAAGAGAGTATTTACACATTCTCTGAGTTGTTCTTTGCCTCTTTTTTCATTAATCTGGTTCTCCTCGGGCAGTCAATTAGCTGTGAAATCTCTGATCAATGTAAACATCAAAGGCATGCCCTATGAAGTTAAATGAGGATTAATTATTGAATACGAATCCCCTTTCTTGCAACGTAATGTGCCAAAAAGCACAACAAGGAGATTCCGAGGAACAGGAAGAGAAGGATGTTTTTATTTAAAGATCCCTGTGGGTTAGGATAAAGATAAGAGGAGATCACGTTATAAACTAACATCTGTGTTTGCTTTAGGTTTTAGACTTTTATTGGCTGTGGAAATAAATTCCAACTTCTATTTTAGTGAAATTGAAAGCAACGATCTGCAGCCAGGGAGCCAATGCGATCAGCACCAATATAGAAATAAGTCAGAGCTGTTTGTGGTAGTGCATACATCCAACAAGTCTGAATGAATGTTACTCCTGATCCGCATCTGCATCAAAAACATAAGGGTGAACTGAGTCATGTTCCACGTCTGGTAATGTTTTGGTACTTTCTTTCCCACCAACATAACCAAGAAAAGCAACCAAACTAGTCCTAACGGAGCAGGAAGACCAATAAAAAACAAACAAACCAATAAATAACAAAAAGTCTGAACAAAAAACTTGGAGGTCAGTGCTTTCATAAAGTCAAAATTGTACAATTATTGTCCATGATGAATTCTTTGATGTGACTTATTGATTCCAAAAGTCAGTCTAGCAGTAAGCAATAAGTATTGGGAAGGATCTTAATTCAGGTCAAGGATCTTCTTGTGTCTTCATTAGCAGCCCCTATGATCGTCTGCCTCAGCACAGGTGGATTTATTTTTAGTCCAGCACTTGATTGTTTTGTCCCCATCCTGTCAGGATCTTGAAATATGAAATAATTGTTTTCCTTCATCCAACCTTGTGCATCTCAACAGCCCTAAAATACTCAAAGACACAAAAGGTTTTTTTGCAAAAACGACTAAGTATTTTAAATCTGGATATTTTTTGCTTCTTTAAGGTGTCTTGATTATGTGAATGCTGTACAGAAAGTCATGTGAAAGCCAAATTTATGAACAGATTTTGAATTTTTGAGGCTAATGGACATAAAAAAGTTTAACTGAGAGTTTCCATTTCATGCAGTTTTCAATTGATTGCCTCCTTCATTTGTTTGGCCTCCTTATTTACTTACAACCTGCTAGTAAATATCCTGCAGCACCAAATGCAAATGCTTGCAAATTCTTTCCTGCACTCATGATTTTGATCAGGAGTGGATTGACAGATAGAAGCAATACATGCCTACTAGATTTTGGGTTGGATAATATTGAATTCAGGTTTTATTTTTAAAAGAATTATCTATTTTTGATAATACTAAACACATCTTTTAAAATCTGGTTATAATATGTTGCTATATTAGACCGCACCATACACAAAACGAGACTCACGTTTGATACTCCAACTCGAGTCACATTCACATTGCAAAAATGAAAACTCAAATTTGACTTGTGCCCCGAAGACTTGACACTTTACCTGAATGCCAGGTAAAGTGTCAAGTCTTAACAGACTTGACACTATTAATAAGACTTGCTTTCTTGTTTACAAGTCCAAATGATCAACTTTCTGCTCAAACAACCTCAACTTTGTTTACCAGACAAAGGTAACGATTACTGATTATTAAGTATTGTTCTTTAGTGACAAAATTCAGTGGCTCTAAAACCTTTTCAATGCTGCACCAACATTTTTGGGAAAGTCCCCCTTAGACATACAAAGTGTAATTATATTTGGTTTGTAAAAGGTGAAATAAAGGGACACTGGTAGATGCAGCTAGTAGAACGGGTCATTAGGAGTAAGGCCATGTTTGTTTTTGCACATCCTCCATTTCCCCCCAGCACTGACTCACTTCAAGATTTCCTTGGAGTGGCCGATGCTGGAGCCCTTTTTGTCAGGCGTCCCGAGGCAGCTGGACTTCTGCAGGGTCTGTTTCCCTCGGTCCAACATCATGGTTGAGGTTGCCGTGGCAATGACAGCCACTGCGTCACGTACTCTGGCCTCGATGTTGTAGTCCCATTCGTCATATGACACAGAGATGAGCCCTAAGAGAGAGAGAAAAAGCACGAGAGATGAGGTGAGAAAAAGGCAAGTTTGAAGAAAAAGGAAACCAAAGAGAAAGTGAGGGGGAAGAGACAGAACAGTGAGGAGACAGGATGCAGAAAATAGCAGGCAGAGAGCTGTTAAAAATTCCCGGAGGGTGAAGGCTTCCATGAAAAAAAAAAACTACGCATTTTGCTAGAGAAGCAAAACTAATAGTGAAAATATAAATCAAATTCTTAGCACAATACCGAAGAGATCACTCTCAATCAAGTATAGTACACTTAAAAAAAAGACTACTATTGGTTAAAAATAGAAAGAGATTGCTGAATTGGAACATCAGTCTAGACTGTGAACCCCCCTTTCCAAACGCTCACTTTGTTGCTCTTGGCTTTTCAAGCATGAGAAACTGCTTCCTATCAAATGTCGACATCCATTTCTTACACCCAAACAACTTTTCAGGTCATTCTTTTTCTCTCACCGCTGGTTTGGATTATGTCTTCGTTTTTAAAACCTGTACTGTAAATGCATCAGAAAATGGCAAATCTGCTTTTTTTTGTGTGTCATATTTCAGAGTGTCAAAGCAACAGCAACCCTAACCGTTCTTTATTTTCCTTCTGAAACAAATGATAATTAAAAAAAAGGAAATTCAGATAAGCTCTTTGTGGTGAGAGAAGAGATGTTTAGTATAGAGCAACTGTGACAGGGCCTGACGTTTAGGAGAAATAATTAATTGGGGGGTTCAGATACAGATGGACTGCTGCAAAAGCTGCTGGTTAAACTTAGGACCAACAGACACATTTAATTTTTATTTAAAATAACACATGTAAAAATATAAAGTCTAAAACATTTCCCAAACAAAATAACTTTAGATTAATTAAACTCAAAACCCATCTATGCCCCACGGTGACTACCAGTATAGCGCAAATACTCGAGGAGAACATTTGCATATGCAAAACAGCCCATCTGTCACCTAACTTTATTTTTATACTGATTTTTGGGACACATACTTCTGTTATTATAGCTAAACTTGGAGGCAAATACAATGTCTTAGAAAAGTATGCTTAGCCCCTTTAACTTTTTATCATTTGGTCACGGTACGACCACAGACTTTATCATATTGCATTGGGATTTTATGTGACAGACAAACACAAACATGATTGTGTTTGTCATGTTTTTCATTATTTTTTACAAAATAAATACAACAAATTGTGGTTAGCATTCAGTCAATCTGATACTTTTAAAGAAGATCCGGTATAACTGGTTTAACCAACTTCCTTAAGAGTTAAACGTTGCCTGTTTTTGAGTTACACATGTTTGGCTTTTATGGAAGTGCCAACTAAAAAGGAATTCTCTGAAAGCCATAACGAGTCCTACGTACAGTTACCGACAAGTCATGTAGAGGAAGAAAGTGCTGTGGTCAGATGTGACCAAATATGAAACATCAAACTTGGTGGAAACCTAACTCTGCACCTCACCCTGAACATACCACCCCCACTAAGGTGGTGGCAGAATCTTGCTGTGGAGATGGATTTCTACCCTAGGAACAGGAAACTTAAAAGGACCACACAATTAACTCTCTATATAACACTACCTTCATAGCAGTGATATAAGTTGTTGGTTGCAACATAAAAAATGACTCCTGACTGCATTCTGCTGCATATGTTGCATTCCTGGAGTCGAATTACATGGCACTGATATGAATTAATAGTTCTTTGCCTACCTATAGGGAAGACAGATGGAACGTGGTCTGCATCACCGGCCACCAGCGAAGGTACAATCCAGGTGTAGCCATAACCTGTCAGGCCTACGGAGTGGGCCACTTCAAAAATGGTGGTCGCTTCCTCCTTGGTGCAGTAGAGCAGGATGACTGGACTCTGCAACTTTTTCATCTGATTTTGGATCTTGGAGTCTCCATCGTCCACAGACATGTCCAGTATGATGACTTCTTCAAGCTCCCAGCCCACAAAGCTGTTGTCAATTGTGCTGCGTACCTGGTTTGAAAAGGAAGAGGTGAGCTGAGGGAGTGACGGGTGAACACAGGCGATGGAGTGTGGAGATGCATCCTCCCAAATCAACTCCCAGGTTGCTACACAACTACTCTGTACATACCCCTGGAGAGTTGGAAAGAGCGTTCAATTTTCTGTTTTAACAAAACTAAAATGAGACAATCTGTTTCCCATAAGCTTTAGGCAGGAAAGGAGCTGTGCTGGAGGCACTGTGGTACACCAGTAGCACAAAACCACATGAAGATGGAGGTGCTGTGACGCTAAAAGTAATTCACTGTCTTTCTGTTTGCACTTACTCCTGAATTGTTTATCAAAATAAAGCATACAGATGAAAATAACATGTTTTTGGAGTTCTGTTTTTAGGAGCAACCCAGAGAAATGCTGACAGAGTTATTTAAATGTAGTATTTGTTGCTAGTTTGCACGTTTTTGTTTACAAAAGTCCTGTCCGTTTTCCCTGTTTTCCCCAATCTGAGACTATGATTGTATCTTTTGTTTAAAGGCAAATTGGTTTAGATAGACTTCAGTTGTTCTATTTATTTATTTATATGGGGTATTTAAAATGCCTTCCAGTTCCAGAGTAAAGTGTTCTTTAGAAATTAAAGTTTACTGATTTTGAGAGGGTGTACTTACTGTATAATGCCATTATTATTATTTTGTTACTTGAAAACTCTCAAAAAGGCAATGCTATTGATTATCACAATCATTTTTGGGACAATTTATTTTTGAGCAAAATTTGTTATCATAACAGGACTAAACAGTACTGTGCAAAAATACTAGATTATACTTTAAATTTAAACAGGGAACGCCATCATCTTTCAGTTCATACACCCTGCCAGCATGGGGCCCACGTGAGCACTTGGCTTCTCACACACAACATAAAACTTCAAATTTCTAGCTAAAATTTGGAGAGAGAGAAAAAAAAAATCTGAATTTCAAACTATGGTCTGATGAAATTGTTTTAATTGTCTTAATTTAATGTGATTATTCATTCATTTCTGCTGTTTGTGTCTGCTAGTGTCATGTTTTCTGCATACTGTATCTGTGACTAAGTCAATAAATAAATTACCACTTTCCATGTGCAGTTGTAGACACGACCAATTAGTCGAAATTGTCCTTCCCCTGAGTCTGCACTAAAAAGCTGCACACAGGACACATCTGCCAGACCAGGTGAATGAGGGGAATAACCTTGTCAAGACATCTAATTTGCTGCTACGAATTTGATAGTGAGATGGTCAAGAAGACACATTGAAGAAAACTTATTGGTATGCAGCTTGGTAAATCATGAAATTAGGGATGCTAAATGGGCAAAGAGTCAAGCTTAGACAGCCTGGACACCTTTTAAGAAATGTCCTCACTGAGGAAGCTGGTGGGAGATGGACTCTGAACTTTTTCTGCATTCACAAGAAAGACGCATAGTTGTAAAAAGTCACATTAAATGCATTTTGCTGAAGTGTGCTGAGGCAGGACCAATTACCGGACTCAAGATTTATATAGATTTGTTTAGAATAATCAACGTTTTTGAATAAAACAGATTGGGTAGATCATTTGATATAAGAAATTACACAGAATACACTCTTTACAACTGCTAAATTACTCAGGTTGTTTTTATCTATATTCTTGCTTAAGGTCATGTATAAAACTTAAAAAAATATGTAGATAACATTATTTTAATTTGGGCTGCACAGTGGCGCAGTTGGTAGAGCTGTTGCCTTGCAGCAAGAAGGTTCTGGGTTCAATTCCCGGTCTTTCTGCATGGAGTTTGCAGGTTCTCCCTCTGCATCCGTGGGTTTTCTCCGGGTACTCCAGTTTCCTCCCACAGTCCAAAAACATGACTGTCAGGTTAATTGACCTCTCCAAATTGTCCTTAGGTGTGAATGTGTGTGTGTGCATGGTTGTCTGTCTCTGTGTTGCCCTGCGACAGACTGGTGACCTGTCCAGGGTGACCCCGCCTCTCACCCGGAACGTTAGCTGGAGATGGGCACCAGCAACCCTCCCGACCCCACTGAGGGACAAGGGTGTAAAGAAAATGGATGGATGGATGGATTATTTTAATTGCAATAGTTAATATGCAATATTGCAAGAACGCTACATAGTAGGTCTAGTTATTGCTTTTTTGTTGAAGCTAAAAGTAATTAGACGACTGGTTTAATTTTTGTGTAAGTCATGTAAAAGTATAATATTTGTATTCTCTGCTTTGATACTATAGGAAAGTCAGACAATCCCATACTACTAGCAGTACAAAAGGGTTATTTTGTCCTATTAAAACTGTATATTATTGGTACTTGTGTGCATTTAGGAAACCCCATTTTACTCACACAGCTATAAAAAGGCATTTTGTCCAGGGGTGTCCAAACCTTTGCATGCCTCTGGATTAGTAAGTTGATACAAAGTGAATCTGACCACTGTAAAAAGCTCCTCAGAGGAGCATGAGCTTCTTCTTTTATATTCTTATTTTTTCTCCTATTTTTAAATGGCTTGCTGCTTTAATATTCAAAGCAAAGACGCTTGACACTGCTGCAATATCACTATGAAATTTGATTAGATGACTTTCAGTAACCTTGTCGTGTCTCTCAGATGTTCTAAGTTATTCAGGAGCTCATGCTCTCCCTTTTTTATTTTAACTGGTCTGTTCCCTGCCTCAGAGATAAGCAGGCTGAAGCTGCATTCAGAAGGGCATGTTAAGCCTTCTCCATTAAAGCAAAGAGAAACGGGAGGGAGCTATCCACTTGGAGCAAACTCTGACAAACTTTATCATTTTGAAATGCTGATAATTAGGGCTTCAAAACCAGAGGATATGTGCCTGGAGACAGATGAGTTTCAGACCATTTCAGTAGCTGAACTCAGTCCTGACAGAACGAATCCCATAAAACGGAAGATAAGAATAAACTTTAAGTGATTTTGCTTGGATTGCAAAAGGAAACGACAACAGTTACTGCTGCAGGATAATGCCTCAAGAGCGTCTTTTTGTGCGTTTACCTTGTTGATAAAGTCCTGGTACCCGGGGTAGTATGTGGTGACGATAGAGAAGATGTACCAGTCATACTCCTCCATAATGTTCAACATGACGGACGCCTGCTGCTCGATGGAGGGGCCAAACTGGAAGAACATGGAGTGGTCGTCCTGGAAACCAGAGACACGGGACCAATCAGCAAACAAGGTCATGAGTCACACATCATGGGAGAGAGCAAGAAGGTTTAGGGCATGGATAATGGTGGAGCCTGTCCAGTTCCTGAGAGCCTGAGAAACAAAAAAAGTCTTGCATCACTGAGCTTTTTTCTGTTTGCTCAATGTGAGACAATTTGACACATTTAGTCATTTAAGTAATATCCTGCTCCACATAAGTAATTAAGTCCAATATCTTGTCAAATATTAAAGTACATAAATTGACATTTACTAAAGTAAACATTTGGTTGCTGAAGTATTCTTAACCCTTGAGTTTTTGCCAAGTGACAACCACATACTTCAATGTGTTTTCTTAGAACTTTGTTATAGACCAACACAGAAATGATAAATGCTTTTTAAAATGCTGCAAATAAAAATGGCGAAGTTGGATGTACATGTTTAAGTCACTGCTAGCCTGATATCCCATAGTAAAACCTGGTTCAATCAGTTTGTATCGGAAGGAACAGTTTGCCACCATAGCAATGAGCAAATCTCACGATTTTCTAACCAACAACTAGAATGGCACTAGCTCAGGTGTGACATTATGCCCAGTTCACCCTCCAAGAGAAAAATCCAAAGCAGCACAAATACAAAACGATCCAGGAAGGAAACCTGCCAAGAGGCCGGTTCCTGTTCCAGCAGGAAATCAGCCCTAAACATGAAGCCAGAGAAACAACACAGATCAAAGCATGCAGATGTGTTAGAACGAAGATTGCTGCTCATATGTTCACCACCCAATCAAAACTGGCAAAAAAAAAAAAAAAAACTGGTGAAGATGAACTATGAAAAGCTTCAGCTGTAACGGCGGCAGCAAAAGTGTTTCTATAAAGCTTTGGTTCGGCTGGGGAATTCAAATGCCACTCTTTTTTACATTTTTATGAATTACTTACACCTCCTATGTGCACCACACAAAACTGGAACAAAGCACACCCATCTTTACAGTTGTAATAATAAATATGCACAACTCTTTAACTGTTGTACATTTTTACATAATGTTCAACAGTTTTAACTATGACTATTTTTCCAAGACTCTTTATTTGTATTGTCAGGCGTCTGATTTCCAGACATCAACCTTTTTTTTAAAAGGTCATTCTCCTTGTGAGACAATGGAAGATGTTTTCTTTTCGCTCGAGGAGAACATTTGGCTCTAAAATACCATCAAGGACAGGTCAGTAACTCACTTCCAAACAGCCAGGAAACTTGTGGGGATGAAGATGTCCACACTTGTTATTTAGAAATGCAAACAACCAGCAGCGACAAAAGAGACAAGCTGTAATAAGAAACTCATCCTGTCAGTTGTTTCCCAGTTTCTACAGAACAAGACGTACTGCTGACAGGTGACAAAGACAGAGGGAGGTGTTGGATCGGCCTTTAAACATTGACCTCTGCCTATACATATTCTTATAAATTAATCAAACCTGCCAGTAATCATGGCAGCAGGGTAGGACTAATGCATTTACCCCTGCTCTGATGTCAGCCTATATCTTCCCATTCATCCGCCGTTTTCCCACAGGGGAAAGAATGAACGTGTTCCATAGTTTCCGCTTTAATGATATGGTTATATCCTATCATTGTCAAATCACGGTGGAGATACTGGCAGTGTTGGAAATAATTGTCTGAGTAGCGTGTGTATGTGCCGGCCGAACCCTGACACATTATCCAACCTGGCAGCATGGCGGTGCGTACACTCCACTCTGTTAAAGGAGGTAATGAATGCATTCTCACGTTGATTGGCAGCCGGCGCACCGTTCACCCTCTAACTCACACCTGCTTTGAAAAAGTCATACTTGTTTAAGCATTTCCCTCCAGCGGTGCACGTCTGAATGACTCACTGATGAGTGTTATGTGCACCTTACCTCACCCTTTATTATTCAGCCATTCTTTAACCATGTCGCAAATCTAGGTTTCCATCTGTTGCCTCCTCGTTCACACGTCTCCCTGGCTAGTAGAGAATAAAACAGGCTGGAGGTGTTGTGATTTTTACTGCTACTGAAAATGATCGGTTTTGCCTAATCAGTCTGAGCAGCCCGATCTGCTAAAGCTTTGAAATCTGTGCCGTTATAAATGTGCTAAAAGTGTGAAGCGCTCCCTGTCTGATCCTAATTCAAATTGTCTAGAGTTTGCTGGATGTTTGAGAGATCACACAGATGGAGATCGTCTCTGAACGTCGCCTTTTAACTCTTGCCATAAATTCTTATTGAGATTTAGGTAATAATATAATCCGACATGTCTGCTCTAGACCATTCCTTCAACATCTCACAAAATGCCTCATTACGACATATCCTCACTGAAGCTGGGTTGTAATATCCGGAGATCCAGGCAAAGAGCAGCTTTTTGTTTAGTTCCTTAGCTGGTTTGAATCAGTCTATGTCCTTTGTACTCTCTAATTTACTCAAACAGTATCATTTTCCCTTCAGTGCCATGTCCCCCTGCTTTGTCTTGATCTCACTTTTTCCCTGCGTCTCCTTTCCAAACGTGAGTGATGTACGATGTAATCACTCATGAAATCAAACCTGCCATTCGTCGGCTATTGTGAGGGCACTGCCTTCTAAAATTGCAGCTATTCATTGTCACATTCTGTTTTCTTCTTCACGTCCTAATAGCCCTCTTTTATGTCATATCTATTATTCACATCGGTGCGAGTTTTTTCCTCTTCCATTTTTATTTGACTCCTCCAACATTGCCCTGTCTTTTTCTCTTTGTCTTCCATTTTTACATAATGGCCTGTGGCTCCATTAATTCGTGTCACAGGGGTGTGAAGGGATGGCTGTGTGCAGCATTTAGTGGTGCTGCCTGCCTCCTCGCTTGCTTGTCTGTTTTTGATATAATATTCCATCAAGAGTCCAGGGGAAAAAAAAAAGGCGCATCTCGTAATTTGTCTTCACTCTTTGTGTGTATGCCTCTGTCTACTCACAAATTAGCTTTCTGTGAACGGTCAAAAGTTTACCCCACAGATTTTAAACAGGGGCGAGTTCAAGGCTTTGGGGAGGCTTAATCAATCCCTTCTCCATGCATTGCAAATTAAGTTTTGATGGATGCCCAATTGCAGCTTCCAATTCTGAGAAATCTTTTAGTATTAACTTTAAATAAAGGTTTCACAAATTACAAACTAGGTTTTGAATATTCTACTTTCAGCGTAGAATAATCTAGTCCAAGTTTGAAGAATCTAAGTATTGATGTTTTTAATCTAGAGCAGATTAAAGATGTTCAAGGTAGTGAAAAAAATTGGTGGACTCGCCCTTTAGCCATTTTCTGAATCAGAAGCTGCAATAAGAAGCTTTGTTTTTTTGCAAAATGGAAGAATGAAGTGGAACCGTTTCTAAATTCTTCAACATCGGCAGAGTTGAAAACCAACAAAGCTAAATAAGATTCACCATTTCTGATTAAAATTGTGGTCAAAAAGTGAGGATGTGTATTTGTGTCTGTATATGTATATTTGACCTTATGTAGATTACAGAAAATAAAAATAAAAATCAAGACAAATTCAAATATCATGAAAGCCCAAAATAATATGACATATATTCCAATGATCAGTGTATGAAAAATTCTGGGTAGAAAAATGTAGTTTTGCAGCTAAAATGTTTCTTCTTTCGCATTTGGAAATTTGATTTCTCTCGCTAAGCAGTCCAAAGTCTCCTTTGATGGATTTTATCATTTCATTATGCACCAAATGTTTTCAGTGCTTGACGGGTTTGAACTGCCAACAAGCCAATTTAACAAGCCAATTTAACACCAGGAGTCCTTCACGCCCACTGAAGCCAGCAGAGCAAACAAACTGGTCTGTATGCAGAACAATCTTCATTTTATGATGGGATTTTTGAAACACAGCTGAACACTATTCCAAGTTTCCAGGGTAGAGCTGATCAATCCATTTATGTAAAAACTGCTTTTCCATCCAGTTTTTCCTCCCACAACGATTGGTGTCCACGCTGGCTATCAGGAACTTCCAACATCATCATGCGTGATAGGATAATAGACTTCCTGTCAGATTGCTCCAGGAGAATCAGACTGGATCCCTACGCCTCCACCGCTCTCAGACCAAAGACCGGGACACCACAGGGTTGTGTGCTCAGCCCACTCCTCTACAGCCTCTACACACATGACTGTGTCGCCACTCAGAACAAAATAAACAACAAGATCGTAAAGTTTCTGAATGGCTCTATAATAGTCAGCTTAATCTTGAGCAAGAAGAGAGAGAGCGGGTTTCAGAGTGTGCATACTCAATAACCTGCTCCTCAAAACCACAAAAACAAAGGCCATTGTTATTGACTGCAGAAAGAGCAAAATAGACATCCAGTCACTCATGATCGATGGTGGCCTTTGTGGAGAAAGTACCCGTGTTCGGGTTTCTGGACATCGAGCTGGAGTGCCATTCAAGGAGCTGCTGAATGAGCCTCAGCAGAGAATGTGTTTACTGGAGATCCTCGGAAAAACATTGTTCCACAAAACCTGCTGCTGGCTTCCTATCACTGTTGCAGAAGCCACGCTCATGTATTACATGTGTGTCGAACGGCCTCTGCACTTCTTCGGAGAAGAAAAGCGCTCAACGGGGCTGCCAGAGAAAATAATTAGTCATTTTATTTATTAAAGAATGTTGGTGCACTGCTTGGCTTTTGTTTATGCCTTTAACCTGCATGCATTAAAGAAAGTCCTTAAAGACGAGCACTGTGGTAGGGGAACATGCGGCTAGAGGAGAGCTAAAAATAAACTCCGATGGCGTTCAGTCAGCTTTCACAGTGGGGACTTGATTTGTAAACTGAGCTTTTTTAAAAGATTCATAGACTAATCTAATTAGTTAATGACGCTGGAAGACCAAGCTGCTGTGTTTGATTACATCTGTCTGCGTCAGATTTGACTGACATCATAATCCCACAACCATTAGCAGTTTGTTTTAGCTGGAAAAATTACTATTAATCATGCTCCATTAAATAAAACCTGCACATCTGCAGGTCACGCCATGCTCTGCACAGTGTTTGAGATTTATGGTTCTTTTTTTCATTTCTTGAGGCAAAACCCATTTCCAAGCCAGTTAAATGATCCAGTGATCATTCACAAAAATAGTCAAGTTTTCTTGTGAACACTGATAATGCTCATTAAGATTTAAACATGGGAGTTCCACAAGGTTGGATCTTAGGTCTCATGTTTATTAGGGAAGCGCACATTGGGAGCCTTTAGCAGTTGTTGCCTTTAACGCACATCAGACGTGCCACACTGGAGTGCGAGGACAGATTACAGGAATCCAGGCTGAAATCCAGCTTTATCAGAAGTATCAGTGCTTCAAATGTGAGTTATTCAATAGAAGATAATAGTAAAAGTCTTTACGTGACCATTTACACATTTACGTGATGTCATCAAGACACTGCAATAATTTTCAAAGCTATGCTGATGAAGCAGAGCTCCTATGTTGCTACATGACCGAATAATCTACTTAATGCATTTTTGAAATGCAGATAACAAGTCTTGGATGGCAGAATTTTCTTCAGCACAATCAAAACAAATCTTTAATTTTAGTAACTGGCCTTGAAATTCACAGTACAGTCACAATGAACCTTTCAGAACAAGTAAACAAACCTTTTCCAAAAAAGTATTCTATAATCTGAAGAACAAACAGGCTTGGACCATTTCTCCCTCGGTCCTAATAAGACCCTAATACACTCATTCATAACTTATCTTCATTAATGCAGTGCCCTGTTATAGCTGATCTTACTAAAAAGAACGAAGAGTTGCTAAAAAAATTTAAAATGTCATAAAAAGTGTTGAAGGGGACCATGAAGCAAGCTCATCACAGCAGTTTTACAGTCTCTGCATTGACTACTTGCATGTTTATTATCTGTTTTAAGGTACTTTGATTGGTTTTTAAATCCATCAATGGTTATAGTCCAACTTTTCTTTTTTTTTTATCCGAGTAGCTTTTAATCTACAAACGGTCCAAACTACTAATGTGACATCAGGAGAACGCATTTCCTCCAGTTCAGCATTTCATATGACATTTTTATTAACCTTTGTTTCGTTTAAGCTTCGGCAGTTTAAAAAGCGCCCCAAAAATAAAAACACAAACTGATCGGATTAGTTCAGCCGCAATAAATTCCTTGAAGAACTGCAAAACATTCAGCTGGAATTTATCTGTGACTTATTTGTCTTTGTTTATTACAGTCAACCTAACAAAAAGATCACAGCACAAAATATATAAATATATATATAAAATAAATACAAATAAAACAACTATCTGATTACAAAGATCTTCCCAGCATCTCAGATTCCACTGGTGTACTCTTTTATCTGTGGCGAGTCAGGGCCAGTTAATTCATTGCTGTCATGTTTCTTTGTATCATTTTTCTCGCTGCCTTTATGCATCTTTTGTTTTCTTGCTGATCGTGAGACACATCAAACATTGCTTTCATGTCTCAGCCTGAGCCCACCATTCTCAAAATAGTTGCACAAACCCTGCAACAGTTGTGTGAATCTCCCCCCCACCTCTCAACACACACGCACACACACGCACACACTCCTCAGAGCAGCTGGTGGGAGAGTGAATCACTCGAGGAGCAATATTCAACCTTTGTGCAGATAAGCCACGAGAGCTCTCAAAGTAAAACAAACCTCTGTGTGTCACTCCTGCTCCCTGACGCACTGATCTGCAGCCTAAAGTGCGAGCATGACCTCCAGTTAAGAGGTTGACGCCGGCGCTCTCACTGAACTCACTGGAGATCCCAGCGGATGACAGAAATAACCACATGCTAATGCACGCACTCATCTGTGTAAATATACACAAAGTTTTCTGTTTCTCCCCCCAGATGATCCAGACGGAGCGAGCGTCTTATCCTCTCAGCAGGAGGCATTAGAATGAAACCCGACTGCCAGAGACGAGTCAGGGGCTGCTGCTTGATTTAAACCCATTAGGACAGTGAGTTTTTCCTTCGTTTGTCACAGACACCTCTCAGGGCACGTGATCAGCCCGCCGCAGCCGCCGCAGCTGCTGCATCGGTGTGCAGCGGCGCCGCACGAGAGCTGAGCCGAGCCGAGCGATCCTCCGGAGGGAGGGCTGAGAGGATTTGGCAACTCATCTCCATGTCATGCCAAAGAAAGCCTGTCTCCAATTAGATTTGTAGCAAAAGAGCGACATTTCGGCCCAGTGCTCGACAACCCCTGATGGAGAGAAGGATTGGGGGTGGGAGGTGGGTGAGGTGGTGAAAGGGGGTGGCTGCTAAAGCCGGAGAAAGACTTGCTTGAGAAAACAGGCAAGCAACCCTCAGAAGTCACAGAGGCAAGGCTTCACAAACACAAACATAAAAAATAAAAAAAAAAGTGAGGGAGGGGGTTGGGGGAGCTCCCATCCGATGGCAGTGCACACATCTTTCCTTCCAACACTCGGCTTTTTCCACTTCATTACACTCTTCTTTCAGCACTTTTATCTTCATCCCTCTCCTCCTCACAGCCTGAGCACTGTTGCTGCTGCTGCTGCCACTCCTGCTCCATTTAAGCCCAACCTGCCTCAGCCTCACATTTCCAATGAAGCACAGCATCTTGTGTTGATTCATTTTGTACTCAGCGATTTAATAATAAATGAGCAAATTTTTGTTTCTAATTGTTAGTTTTATTTTAAAGCTCCCGTTAATGTCAGACAGATTTAATAACATTATTTTTGGGCCGAAAGAAGTGTCAGTGAAACACAGATAAAAAGCACAACTTTTTCACACTATCAGAATCTGAGTTGCTTTTTATAATGTAAAATATGCTAAGCGACAGAAAAATGACAAACGAAGGGAATATTTGGAAACACGTATTTATGTAGGTCTCAGTTAATGAAGACTAGCCCATATAATGTAAATCTTCAGTTATGAAGTGCCGATGCTGTTAAATCAGTTTTTTTTTTTTTTTATTCACTATGATTGCGTAAATACAATACATGCGATTAAATCAGCAACAACCACTTCTGGTCGGTGATTTTCATCCTGTAACATTAATGCGGCTGATATTCTTTGATTTGTATTCCGTTGCTGCAGGTTGAACAATCAGAGCGCATTGTGTTCGACGTGGTGTTACTCATTCGGGTCTACGCGTGTTAATCAGAACCTTCGCAACAGAACGCGTAAAAGGGGACGTCACGCTGAGTTGAAATTCGGAAAGGTTTTTGTTGATTTGGTTCCACGACTTCTTGCTTGAACAAAGGCCGTTCAAGTGACCGTCCTTACGAACCAAAACAACTTTATTAAAAAATACTAAAATAACAGGAGGAGGAGTCTGCACGGGGTAATAAAGGGCAACTTCCCCCTTTCAAGTTTTTTGTTCCTGAAATCATGCTTATAAAAATTTTAGGTCCTTGAAAACTGCAATTACGGCCCTGCATCGTACACTGTCTGCATCCTGGTGTGTGTGTGTGTGTGTGACCCAGAACGATGTTCGGGGATGAAATAGGAGGTTAAAGAAAGTGAGCATTTTGAGACAAAGAACGCTTATGCCTAAAACTTGTCTTTGTATTCTTAGAAGTGACAGTGATCCAATAAGTGAGGAAACTTTAAAAACCTGCAGTGCATCTAATAGTTTTTTCACCACTGTTATGTTTTAGCTGGAAAGCAGCAGGATAAAGAATAGTTTATTTTTGTACACTGAGGTTCAAAGGACAACAGGTTTATTTTATTTCAAGCAGCAAAGGCAGTAATTTTAATCAGCAGGCAGACTAGTTATACTATGTAGTGGATTTACCTTTTCAACTATGATGCACATAATTACTACTACACAACCTATTGCCATTCATCATGCAAATGTTCATGCATTAATATAAAACTACCATGACAATATTTTCATTAAAAATTTTACTATTGCATTCCACTACTTGATCCACTACATTTTTTTTTTTTTACTTTAAATTAGGTCAGTTGAGGTAGCTGCTTAAATTTGAAATTTATTATGGATTTTCTCTAATTCATAAAATGTCAAAAAAGAAATATGCAGAAACGTGTAAAACACATGCATACACATTGTAACAAACTAACTTGAATAAACTTTACAATTTTTTTTTACAAGAACAAGCCAAAAGTCCACCAGAAGCTGTTTGCACACTAGTCTAGTCTTCTGTCTACTGATGACACCTTAAAGACAACCAAAGTGTCGTAAAGTGTCAGCAGCAGATGCTGTTTTCTACCTTTTCAGTCAGTGTTGGTAGGTGGCTGGTTCAGTAGTAGATTTGCACCGGTGTCAGGAATGGCAGGTTACATCCTCCGTATGTCTACTAATGGTGCTAAATAGTCGCAATGACTGAAATCAGTGTGGCTACTATCTTCACAGCTGAGACAAATCTGCTGCAACTTCAGATTTATTTAAGGCTTTAAATCAGGGATGTCAAAGTCAAATACACAGAGGGCCAAAAAAACAAATTTGCTACAAGCCGAGTGCCGGACTGGTTTAATGTTTATTAAAACATATTGAAATGATTGCACATAGCCTATTGAACCAAGACCTAACACAGTGTATATTATTTAACGATTAAATGAATAAAGCAATATTTTGTTATGGCTCTATCAGTAACTTCAAGGGAAAACATTTTTCAAGAGGCAAACAGCAACAAATTTAATTGTTTTTAAAAACAAAATATGTTTCTTAATATCAAGATAAATGCATAAATCAAAGTGCATGCATTATAAACTGAAAATGCATTACTGTGCTGCTCTATGATCCTACCGATCACTGCTTTCAAATAGTAAAGTAAAAAAATAAATCAAATCAGTTGTATTCTTTCTCATGGCTTTTATCTGCAATTTTACCTGAATCCATTCAACTGAAAAATAAATAAAATAAAATAAAATACAAAAATATATGGCACACAGACAAAACAATACTTCATTCAAAGAAAAATCACGTCTTGTAGAAACAAATGTAAAAATTTAACTGAAACTTATAAACTGAAAATACGTTACTGCTCTGTGATGCTCACTTGTCTGAGGCTGAGCCTGATACTTGGAGGTGTCTCATATTTTGTACAAGTTCATCAATGTTCGGGGTGAGGCTCTGAATAATGAATAATGAAGCCGTTTGGGCGCGCTGTAGTCACTTCGCGGGCTACCGTTGCATTATGGGAAATGTAGTGTTTGCGGGCAAAACACGAGCGGGCGGCTCTGGCTTGCGGGCCGGTTCTCATAGTAATTAAATATCATTCAGGGGGCCATAGATAATTGATTTGCGGGCCGGATGTGGCCCGCGGGCCTTGACTTTGACATATGTGCTTTAAATGATGCTGCACATCACAAAACAAGTTAAAAATGTGAACATTAAATGCATACGTTGATGTGATGTAGGAGAAATGTTTAATATTTCCTCAGATGGTTATGTCCTTTTTCAATTTGCCATTTAAGTTTCGTGGACAAGTTCAAACACTCAACTCTAAATGCACATTGAGTATTTTACGAAAATGTTTTGTTTTCAGATCCATACCTGAATCGCCAGAAACAACTCGTAGCTGCAATACTAAGAGTTTCTAATGCAGAAGACCTTTTAAAGTGTGATTTATTTTCAAAAACATTGTTTATTCTTTCTGCGGTGCCTGAAGGGCAGCATTCTGTCTTCTTTCTCTGTGAATCATTTAACGCCGCTTATTATAGACACACTACATTAAGCGTGCAGCATGAAGTTGGTACAGGTGAAAAAGGGAAAGCATGTCTCCGCATCACGACGCCACCATCAACACATTCCCCACAAATCTCCGACTGAAACTAACATCTTTGGTTGCGTCGCCTTTGTGCTTCACAGAGTCTCCACACTGCTGGCGGTACGATTTGTTCATAGCCGCTTCCAGGAAAAAAAATGAAAACTATTACTCTCTCCAGAGTGCACCTGCAGAGCCACCACACACTAAACTCCTTCAACAGCCGACCAGTGTTTTACTTGTTGGGGCTGCCGGATTTCCACATGGGGAAAGGAAAACTCTCACGCTGGGCTTCTGACAGCACATCTGTGTGATAGTCATTCACACCAAGGGAGGAAATATTCTCAGTGTCCTGGTTGAAAAAGGACTAAACCAGCCTCAGACAGGTTTACATTGAGACAAGTTATTCTGAAAACTGTTTCTAGATCAGTTCCTTGGACGTCTTCAGCAACAGTCAAAGTCATTAAGTTTATCCTTTGGCAGCATTTCTGAAACACAGATAAAATGTCTTTGTCAATCAGTGTGGGTGTTTAAGATCTTGATATGCGATACAAATCTTTAGGGAAGATTTAAGTCACATTAATATGAAGTAAGAGCTTTGACAAACTTATACGTCATGCTACAAGTACAGAATTGAATATATTTTTCAGTGGTTTTAAGTGCTTAAGTCGTGAGTAAATGTAAAGATTTGCATCAAGTGAAATATATATTTTTTGTCCATGATTCTGGGCAAAGTAGCTACAGATCACATGGAGTGTCTGTAAACAGTAATCTTCAAGTACTGAAACAAATTCTAAAGTAGATCTGGACTTTGACTGGACCATTCTAACACATGAATGTGCTGTCATCTAATTGAGTTCAGTTCTCTATTTTCCCACATGGGGACATTTGGTGCACAGTAGCGAAGACAGCCGAGGCATAATCCACACATGTGCAGCCCAAAATGTAACGCTTATGACAAATACACTAAGAAGTATGTGTGAAACATATTGCTTTACAAGAAACCTCTCAAAAGCCTGCAGGTGATTCATGCAACAGCGATTTACAGTCTGATCTCAGAACATGAGATAGTAGATAACGATAAAGCATGTTAGGCTGATAAGATCCACAAGCCAGTGAGTGTTTCCTGAGAGAATAACAACACGAGCCAAAAAAGATCTTATCTAAAAAAGCACTGAAAACACACGGGATTATTTTTGCCAAGGAGAAACTTTGCTGCCAGCAATGTTTTGAATAATTTGCAGGTAAAAGAGAATGGCTAGAAGTTTAAGGCGTCGCTGTTATCAGCTCTGGAGGTGAGAATGTTTCATTTGCACAAAACACTGATCAAATGGGGTGAATCCTAGAAATGTTTCCCTTATTGGTGGTCGTCCTTTCCAGTACAAAAACTAAACCTGCATAATACAGCATAAAGCACATCAAGTGGAAGTATCTTACATTGTGACACACAGAAGCTGTAAAAATGTCTCTTGTAGGACATGTGGCCTCTTACAACGGCTCATGAAAAATATTTTCCTTTTTAATTAGGGAGGAAATCAAACTGGGTTGGTCTGTAAATGTTTCAGAGTGGGCAGCATGAGTAACACAGACTCCAAACTAAGCAAATATAAAAACCTCCGACTATTTAACGACAGCAAGGAGTCACATTCAGTCTATTTTTGATGAACAGTAGTAAAACTTCAGACTGCTTCATAAAATTGCTAGGATTGCACCGCGATAATGGCTGGCAACAATATTTAGATGTTTCCAGCTTCATCAGGCCATGATGGGTAAATCAGAAACTCAAAGATTAAATATTTTTACAATCAGTTCAGTACCAACACTACCAGGCAGGGAGCAAACTGTACTTTTATGTCATAGTTTTCTGATTAAAATACAAGTCACAATTTAAATGTTCCCTTGAATAAAATCATTCTAAAACAATTAGACTTCTGCCTATTTTGAGTTTCTCTCAGAATGAGCTGTTTTAGGCCGTGTTGCCACTTCAAGTCCAGCTGCTGCTGGCCACGCCCAACCAACTCAACGTCTACATGTGACAATGAATGCGAAAAGATGCGCAAGTCTGCAACCGTACATCTTTGAAAAGCAGAAGAATGAAAATAAAAGCTTGAATGCTTTACCAAAACTCTTGTTGTCTCCTTAAAGCCGCCAATCTGCCACACAAAGCTTCACAATTTTTAAAATGAAAGTTAGTGCAAAGGATCCAGCTATCCATCGCTGATTTGCAGCTGAGTTTTTATGTTGAGTTATGTTTCCTAGAGATCTACATTTAGTCTGGAAACTCGAGTGACATCAGTTGCTCAGCAGGATAAACAACATAAGAAAAACAAAACAGCAAGACAGCAAGCTGTTCAGCAAATACCTTACAATTCAAGGTGTAAACTGACTCATGATGTTTAATAACTGGACCACAAAAAATAAAATATTTGTCAATTCAGTGGCTGAACAGGCCAAGAAATACGTGTTTAATGTGCAACTTGTCAGCTGCAAGCTGCTGCAGGTTCATTCTTCTGTGTTTGATCTAATTTATTAAAGATAATAAGAACTTGTACTTAACAGGGATAGCAAGTGATAGTTTTCAAATATATTTAAAATTGAGGCAAAACTGCAAACGAGTTTTCTGTTACAATATCAAAGATGAACGCTGCCTCATTTTAAGTGATATATTGGTAAATATTACAGTAAATAATACAGTTTAATACCAGACATGAGCCTGAATCAGTGAAGTACAGAGGACTCTTGCCTATTTGCAGTTCAGCATTTGCAGATTTACCTACTAGTGGATTTTTTCTTTTTGGAATGTGACTCCAAATTATTCAAGATAAATTTGCCTGATGGATAGCAAATTTGCGGATTTCACCACAGAGCATATTTAAAATATGTTGCAGCTGAAATACCCAGGCACATTGCTACTTGCCATGCCATTGGCCTGTGTTTTGACCAATGGCATGGCAAGATCTGATACATCATATTTCATATGGAAAGCTAACTGGGTTAGACAAAGCTGCTTTATTTATTGATTTGTTTACACTTTACTTTAAATTAAATTATTCACTGAAAAAGTAAACTCCTGCATAACCTCCTATTTCTCTTCATCTCTGTTTATGAATAATCATTGCTCCCTTGTGTAACATTGTGTAAATGCAGTGGCATATTTTAAACTTCTATAAAACCACAGAGTTGGCAGTGCCAGCTTTTTTCAGTTATGTTCTAAAGTCTGTTGTAAACGGCCCAGATGGAGCCGTTTTCACAGCTTTGTGGCGCTAGCTTTGTGACATACTTATCTTTCCACCTACAACCGACTTAATGAGGCATTTTTAAACCTAAGCAAGAGTCCATTATAAAACTGCCTCATTTGTGTTTATATTAATAGTATGCTAGTACTTTTTGGTAAATTTGTAATCATTCCTTTTTCAACAAAACATAGTAAAAAAAAAAAAAAAAACAGTATCTGTGATTCCAGTTTTAAATCATTCGATCATTGAGCTATTGCTATTTGTTCTTGCCCTACATGCTAAAGACAGTAAAGTGACAGCTGGACTGTGCTGTTATTTTCTCAGATAGCTGCAACTCAACATAACACCACAATCTGCAGTTTCTACAAAAAAAAGCTGACTCTACATGATTCTGAAAGAGCCTGAAGAGCATTGGGCGTAACACAGGACAGCTCGAATTCGCTTCATTTTAGCAACATAGACACCCTCAATGATGGAAAGATAAAGATATTCGGGATCTGTAACTTAAGGAAACGTGTTTCCATATTTCATCTAATTGTGACAAACACCTGCATCATGATTTAATCCAATATCGATTTAAAATACTTCGCAAACCACTTGATTTTATTTCTCCTATTTGAGCTCTCTTTTGTTTCGAAACAGATTTATGTTATGTAACAATCAACACTCGACAATCTAAATTCATTAAAACACCAGAGCGGCCTGTTATCTGCTCTGAAAGACATCATGTATTCAATTCTGCAACACTAATCATCAACCGAATGTCTAATTATAACAAATTAATCTCTTTGTCTCACTAACACATTCAGCCTCAAACAAACAGAGACACACACGTACTGGAAGCAATGCGATGCCCAGTAAACCACATGTGCACACGCAAACACAAACATACACACACACACTGAAGCACATTACGATATAAGAAAAAACAAGGAGCAAGAGTTTGCCTCGAGCTGTCTTTTCTGCTGCATTGCTATTGCCGTTCTTCGCACCACAAGGAAGACGCAATTAATTGTCTGATTCAATCTCCCGCTGCTACATTCGGTGCTCCGGCAGCGCTCACATTATGACAGTCGGGCCCACAACCGCGGCCCTAACGCAGAGTGGCAGAGATGACGACAGAGAACAATGGACGGAGTCCAGCCCACGGAGCAAATAATGAGTTTGAAACAGCTCGATTTAATGAGAATAATGGACATGAGAGCGAGCAGCGCCGACCTGTTAGCTGCGCCCAGATCGTTGGGTGAAAAACTTGCAAGTCGAGCAAGACAGTAGGAAGGGGTGGAAATTAATGGGACCTTTGACCCAGCGACCTAATGAAAAGCTCCTCCACGAGGAGTTGATTATGCTCGTTAGCAAAGTAGGTAATTAATCACTGACACACAGCAGCTTTCTTTACTACTTGGGTCAATTTCCACCAAACCGAATGAGCGTGAGACATAATTAGACTTGAACCCTGACTAACCAACTGGTGTGCACAAACTGTGCATTTGTGCTTCTGCATGGCTGTTCAGGAGATTATTCATTACACAAAGTCTGAGGAGAAAAATGGAGGGAAGATTTCCAAGAACAGCCCTGAACCATTTCACACTTTGCTACAAACACAACTTTCAGAGTATTTCAGTGAGATTTCTGGTGATAGTAGTGCACATTATGAAATGAAAAAAAAAAAGAATAAACGGATTTCATAGTTATTACTAAAAGAAAATCATTTGTATTCAGTAACCCTGAGTCGATACTGTAGAATAACATTTCTCTGCAGTTGGAGCTGCAGAAAAATGTAGAGAAAGTTTTGAGGCATATCTCAACCAGTCTTAAACAAACACAGTCAGAAGGTTTCGTCCATTCTTTATATATATACTCAAGCTCAGTCAGATTCAATGGAGAGCTTTTGATTACATCAACTTACACGTCTTTCTGCAGATTCTCAAATGGATTTAGGTCTGAACATCGACTGGTTCATTCTAACACATCTCTGTGCTTTTTTTTCTTGGTTACCCATCTTTGTGACGTAAATGTTGCTTTATTGTGGACTGAAGAAGTGTTCCTGCATCGTCTAGCTTCTGATCAGCTTCAGTCTTGGTGTTCCTGCTCGGGTTAGAAGGTTGAAACTTGGACAAGACTTTCCAAAAGGACAACAATTCCAGAAACACGGAGAACATAGAGAGAGAAAGCAAATCTTCAGCTTCTGGAATAGCTGGCTGTTGAAAATGTCTATTGGAACCCAATCAATTTACTTGTACTGTGCCATTTCTGAAAATACATTTCTGAAAAGAAATGGCACAAATTTCTGCTCAGGCAACAAAATGTGTGGAGTTTGCTTGCAACTTATTGAAATACAAGCAAGATGTGGAGACATGCTTGAGCCTGCATGTGAAATTTTTACTGTGTAGATTGGAGAATATTCACAATAAATTCAAACTCGTGCATACAGTTATTCTCTTTTTTATCTTTTATACAAGTTTATTGTATTTGCATATTCACTGAGAGTGACCCAAAATGTATCCGACATTATTTAAGGAACTCTGGCCCATAATAAGTCAATACAAACTTCTTTCAGACACTACATGCTTCAGATCACCACAGTTCATGCCTATCTGCTGATCTACAGCTGGAAGTGTTCATTTGAGTCTTTAACTATGTCAAGTTCACCCCGACTCCTTCCGCCACTTCTCCTTCTGCATCCATCCATCATTCCCCCCATCCCAGCGCTCTGCCTTTTCGGTTCTTCCTTCCTCTCTTACAAGCACGCAGGGTGAGAGTGCAGGCTGAAGTCAAGCGCAGCGTGCAATGAGAGACACGCGGTTCAGAACCTTGTCATGACGTGCTGCTCCTCGGCGTGTCTCCACTCCATTTTCTCTCGCTGCGTCTCCCTCTCCCACTCCACTTTCCTCAAGGCATTAATCTCTTAGTCGCTTTTTCATTTGTGCAATCATCTCCGTACATCCACTTCCTCTCGTCTTTGCGTGCGTTTCTCTCAATCTGTTGCACTTTTTCCAGCCCCTTTTCTCCCAAATCCATCATCTTTCCCTCTCTCTCTCCCTGGGTGAAATCAGAAAGGCTGCTAAGTGTGGCAACGTAGTTCTACATACACATGGCGCCACAGAGGAAATATCAATCACTTCGCCCTGTCTCTTTCATCAGCTTTCTTTCTCTCTCTGTGTCTTTGTAGCCCTCCCCTCCTCTTTCAATTTTCCCGCTTCTCATTATCATTATTTCCTTAGTGCCGTTCATCATTTCCTTCCGATTTCAATATTTTACCCTTCCGTTCTTTCTTATAGCACTCCCATTTCATTTTTTTCGTTGACGCCAAAGCCATCTTCCTCACTTTCCTTGCGTTTGCGCCGCGCGTCTCCTTCCACGGCGCAAGACTTGCTGACTGGCAGCAGCTGGTCTGTCAAAGACGGAGAAGCCGTGGAAGGAGGAGGGCGAGAAGCAAAAAAAAAAGAAAAGAAAAGAAGAAGTGAAGGCGAGACTCGCAGAAAAGAGGCACGTCAGGGATACAGAAAGCCATTTCTAACTCAAAGAGACATGCAGTGTTTCCCTGGCAACTCGGTTGCCATAGAAACGGCCTTGCTAAAGATGCCATTAGTGTGAAATAATACCTACTTAAACCGGGCTGCACTGTATGCACACAGATACTGGAGCATAGCCACTCTCACATGTTAAGTCTACTCACTGAACAAACTCAGGTCAGCAGCAGCAGGAGCAGCAGCAGCTCAGTAAAAAAAAAATACTCAAGTTTGTAGACTAATTATAACTTTTTGCCAGAAGGATGAGACAAATCATTTCACTAATATTAGAAGTTTTACTGGTAGCTTTTGCTTTCTCACTAGTTGGGATTAAATCAGACTCAACCTGTCTTGGGTCTGTCAGAGTTAGCGACGTGATTTCTCGCTGCGAAATTTTTCGAGATTTTTTTTTTTTCCGAGGTAATTATTAAGCGTTTAAACTCACTAAGATCACTGTGCCCTTCTTAAAGGACGTGGAAAACCTAAAAGTTAAGATTTTGTGGTTTCGTAAGTTGCCTGTGAACGTATTTTAAGGCACATTGCTTCTTTTTATGGCACCCTGAGAAAATCACATAAAAGAAAATTAGAAGTTGGATCCGTAACAAAATAATTGAGGAGATCCTTTCAGAGAATGGACTATAAAGATTTTACTAGGGACAGTTCACATATAAATTGCATTTTAGCTTATAAGTCCTAACGCACAAGTCACATCAAAAAACCTAGATTTGGCATTCACAACAAAATTAAATTGTGACTGGAAGCTTGAAGAGCTGGACTGGTCAGTCAAACATTTGATCCAGTCTCCATACATGGAAAAACAACAAAGCTCCTCTCTGTGAAAGCTGCAGTTTGAGGAAGAAGACTAGACATTTACAGTCAAGTTTGCTTTAGAAATTAATCATTTTACCAGAGAAACGTTTAAAAATAGCAAATATATTACATAAAATCAACTTTTTTTAAACTTTACATCATGTTATAATGTTATTACCTCATCAAAACCACACCTGGAATGCAGTTTTGATTCTTGATGTATCTTTGAGAAATCCCTGAATCAGCCATTTTGGGGTGCCTAAACGCTTGCTCGTTACAAAGCAGCATCTATTTCCACAAAGCTCTTCTTTGGAGCTGCAGTCTCCAACCAAGATTCCAGTTCCTCCAGACTAGCAGCAGCAGCAATTAGCAATTATCATCCATCATGACTCACACATGTTCAGAGTCAAACTCTGGCTGAGACATATAGAGATACACTGCTTTCAGCGTAAACTGTATCTGTCAAAGTTATTTTTATTGAATATAAAAAAAGAAAAGGAGTCTGAACTGGATGAAAATGATTCAAGATCCACAACACAATCTGTTAAAAGTCACTCAAATCACAGTTTCTTTATGTCAGCCCTTGTTGTAGTCATATACTACCAGACCTCATGCACTCCTCTGACACAGAAAACTTTAGATTTTGGTAAATTACTACTTTGGATTTGTATCCTACTGCTTTTTTATGTTTGTGCTGTTGTTGAAAAGGAAATGCACCTCCGGCAATTTATTTCAAATGTCAAATGCTAATACAATGTCCATCTCTCCACGAGGATTCTTCAGAGAGAAGTTTTTCACATTTTAAAAAACAAACTATTTTACAATAAATGACACTGACCGCTTTTCTCTTTTTCCTTACATCATAAAACTAGCTCTTATTTCTCAGAGCTAGCACCAAATGGCAGTCTTTGACTTCAGTTAATATAGGTGTGTTTAGCAGAAAACAACTAAAACAATGGTGCAAATGCCCAACATGAGAATTAAACATCACTAAAACCAAAACGGGCTGCACAGTGGCGCAGTTCTGGGTTCTGGGTTTGATTCCCGGCCCGGTCTTTCTGCATGGAGTTTGCATGTTCTCCCTGTGCATGCGTGGGTTTTCTCCGGGTCCTCCCACGGTCCTCCCACCGTGGGAGTATTCTCCCACGGTCCAAAAACATGACTGTCAGGTTAATTGGTCTCTCCAAATTATCCCTAGGTGTGAGTGTGTGTGTGTGTGTGTGTGCATGGTTGTGTGTCCTGTGTGTCTCTGTGTTGCCCTGCGACAGACTGGCGACCTGTCCAGGGTGACCCCGCCTCTCGCCCGGAACGTTAGCTGGAGATGGGCACCAGCAACCCTCCCGACCCCGCTGAGGGACAAGGGTGTAAGAAAATGGATGGACTGATGGATGGATGCTTAAAATCATCCTAATAGATAATTATTAGCTTGTAGCAAGCTACTAATGTAATGTAGCAAGCTTTTATTAGCTTGCTACATTACATAAGTCAGCTTTAACCTTTTTTTTTATAATATTAGAAGTTATTCGTTTGTATTGTCAGCTGATCATGTAAGAGATGAAAGAGGATGTTTTAATGCAAGAGAAATTATTGAACAGACTTGGTAAAGTAAATTAAGAAAAAAAGAGATAAATGGCTTAGCAGTGTCTTTGACTAATGATGAGTCTGTGGCAGAAAGTGAGAAATGGATAAACGGCATCTGTAACATTCAACTTTTTTCCTCAGTAGGTCAAAAATGCAAGCAACATTGAATTTCTTTGACTAATACCAAAGCACTGCCTTTGAAGGGTGGGAATGTAAGCTTTGAGCCTGTACTTGCCAGTTAGTGCTGGCTTACTTTGATCCAAAACTGAAGACGAAAAAAAAGGGACAGAGGAGAAGATTAGAGGGAAAGATGCAGCGTGAAGATAGAGGAAAAAGACGGTGAAAGCAAAAAGAGACGGGTGCGGGAAAAAAAAGCAGGAGAAAGTCGGAGGCGAGCGGCTCTTGACTCTGAACATTTTGGGGTTTGCGGCTCCCCATCAGTGTGGGTAGCATAAACAGGGCTGTGTGCGATAACACTCTGCAGGCTCCAACAGCAGCAAAGTCCCTGCTTACCTTCAATCTACCATTCTCAGACTCAGCGAGAGCTACACACCTACAACAAGCTTACCTGACTTTATACCTGGAGCTTTCTATAGAAAGTTGTGGGCGGTAAGATATCAACTAAGGCTAAGAAATAAAAACCGTATGTCAGGTCCTCCGTGTAGCTGCATTTCAAATCTTCTGAACTATAAATAGAAACCAGTCCCAAAAGTCCAAATCCGCTATTTAGCACATGAGGTTTTACATGTTAGACTCATTGTGCAGCATGGCTCTGCCTCTGTCACTGTTTGGATGCATCAGAAACAGTTTGGAGACCCAATTCTCTGCAAGCTGACAGTCTGATGGCGCCGTACAGAGGAGCAATAGGATCCAGCTAAATTATGGAAGTCGCCTTGTTTTCGAGAAATTATGAGGACTTTCAGTGGCGCAGGAGACATGAGCTCAGCAGAATGGAAATTAAGAACGAGGGTCGAGGCTGATTAAAGGACAAGCTGAAGGCGCCAGTCATGGTGCCACTCACTGTGTGTCATTTTCATCGCAGATAAAGACAACAGAGCTGAATGTGTCAGTGGCGGCTCCTGGAGGGGCTCGCCAGCTGTCACCAACAGATACTAGTTCCCGCTCCCCACCGCTCAAACACACACACACACACACAGCGGAGGAGACATGTACACGTTGCACATGACATGTTCCTGCAGGCCGATGCATATTCAAATAAATGTTATGTTTTCTGACATTTTTGCAGCACTTACTCTGTGCTACAAGAGGATTTAAGAGCATTTAATCCAGCCTACTGTCTCACATCAGAGGAGATAAATGCATGTAGCACATATCTAGTACTCTCTTCTGAAACTGTGTCAGGTCTGACTGAAAAAAAAACCAACAATAAAAAAAACTGTTAACAGTGATCGAAATGTTTTATTCCACACCCGTTTTAGTTGGTGACACAAATAAAACTATGGAGTTGCTGGTTAAATATTGTAAAGTGTACCAGGTCAATTTGCTAAGGTAAACATGATATGTTGCTTTAATTCTCAACATAAAGAGATCAAGAAGAACAAAAAAACCCAAAAAAAACTAAACCCGCAAGTAATAAAAGAAAAACTTTGACTGGTGCCGACCTGTGACAAGCTGGTCAGAACTTAAAAAGTGCAATTTCTCCAGTCAATGAACACATCACATGTGAAAGCTACTGAGTCATGAAAACATTATGAAAACCCCAAAATTCATCAGCGAGATGTTTAACTCTAAAGTTTATATATTTAGACTGAATGTCTGTACTCTGAGTGATTGAAACCGATGTCAAACACAATTGTGGCCAATAAAGTTCATTCTGAAGCACAGAAATGTAAGAGCCAAATAAAAGAAGCTCTATTTGCTACGACATGTAGAAACCTGTTTAGGATTTAGTCAAAGAACAAGTGAGAGGCTGAACATCTTAGGACAAGTTGTGATGGAACATGACGGATCAAGAAATGTGGAACATGACAGATCAAGAAATGCCTGCGGTCTTTTGACAAATATGGACTCTCTCGATGTTTTAAAATATTACTTTCTAAAATCTTGTTTCGCAGCGACTGCTCTCTCACACAGTGTGACAACTCTTCTAATTCTACTAGAATTAATGTCCACTAATTGACACAGCAGCTGGAAAAGAATTAAATCCTTCTCTGCCTGTAAAGGCTGCTTATAAAAAATCACTCCAAGCTGGGACTAGGATGCCTTCTCGTCATCTTTGTGTGATTTCTGAAAGACTGAGGGGGCGAAGAGGGTTCAAGTCAAAACTCTGTTGCTACACCTCTGAGTTGCCAAGCAAAGTAGTAAACTCTGAAATTTTGGCTTACGTGCTCGACATTCACTGTAGTTTAATTTTAAACAGTGCATGAAATCTGCCTGTATTAGAGTTTCAAATATAGGAGCAAGCTAAACACAACTGAATATCCTCCTAACCAACAGGGAGCAAATCAGCAAGTTAGACGCCTCTGGTGTGTTTTTTTTTAAAGTAAAAAATAAAAAATAAATAGGGGGTTGTATTTTTTCATGCACATCACAAACTTATAAAATGGTTCACTTGACATGTATTTTATAAATGAACATCAGCATGAACTATTCTGATTTCTACTCCAGACATTCTGGGATCCCACAAAGACGGAGCCATTTATGAAGTTTTCCATCTGCATGGGACATGATCCGCTCGACTGATGTTTTATGAATAACCAGCAGCTGCTGGTTGCCGCTGCTGCTCTTTGTGGATATATGATGCAACTGTTCTCACAATGGAGACGTAGCAACAGCACGAGGCATTGACCAAGCCTTAGTAGTTGCTTTGAAGGAACTTTATTAGAAACATAATATTTCTGAGCTGATAAACATTGCGGTGTAACAATGAATAGATGTGTGAAGGAATCATGAATAAAAGGCTCCACAATTTGATATGGATATAAAAAATTAAAAAAAAATTAATTTCCAACCTTCATTCCAACTTGTGAAGAACAAACTCTTCTTTTTAGTTTGTGTTTTATTCACACTGACTGAAATATGACAACACACATTAGGCCATGCTGAGAGAAAAACACACTGTGTGTTTTTACTGATACAGAAACAAAACTTCCACCTTGCTTTTTCAGCATCCTCCGCGGCTGCGCTTATCTCGATCCCAATAAACGAGGGTTGGCTCATGAATGTAAATGACTGCAATCCCCTGCTCCCCGCAATTAGAACAAACTCAACTTTTTCTGGCTTTTAGGGATTAAATACCCACAAGTCAGCCCTTTCTTACTGGGTTTAAGAGGCCTTCCACAAGCCTGATGCAAAGCCATGAAAACCACCACATCGTGTGAGAGGTTTCTCACCACCGGCTCTTATCTTTGTGCCTTTTATCTCTTGCTGGCTTTTTATCTTTCTGAATTCCCCTAACCACTGCAAACACATCCGTGATGAAGGTCAGCTTCATAAACAGTGGCAGCGGAGCTCTTTCTAACACACACAGCTTCAGAGAATATTGACTGCAGTTCACAAGAGTTTGTGTAGAGTTTAAAGATGTTTTAAAGCTACGGCACAAAAACTACCATGCACAGAATAGAGAAATGTATGCTGCTGCACTACTACCACCTAGACAGTGAAGCACATGTTAGCTATCCTCTTCAGCGTTGCAATAAAACAACACGATGACAGGGTTGTGTACCTCCTCTTTCAATATGGCCTCACTGATAACATGCCAACGCTGAAGCATCTATCATTTATGTGTTCAGCCCTTCTGGCAACAGCTTAATATTGTGATTTTAAACAAGCCAGGCGGCCACTGTGACTGGCACATGAACACAACACCAGACGCAGAACAGCAGTCCATCACTCAAGCTGATCACTGCTTGTTTTTTAAAAAAAGTCGTGGGAACAAATTATTTGTCAGTCAGTGATCATGACAAGTTCTGTGAAAAAAAAAGAAAAAGAAAAAAAAAGTATAGTCGCCTTGTGCAGCTGCTCACTTACTCAGGGTTCAGTATGGAGGTAGGATCAGGTTTGCAACAGGTTACAAGGGCAGAATATTTTCTCTTTTCTGCTCTTTACAGAAACAAGAACAAGTCAGCTGCATAAACCACTTGTTGCTTTCAAACCGCAATTTTAAAACGGTGTCATGTCACATTAAGAGGACTGATTTATTATTATTATTATGGTCATTATTAATACTTGACTGTTGTTTTCTAACTGCTCCACATACTTTTAATGTCATTAGGATCACCATCATTGCTTATACACTCTCATACACACACACACAAACACACACACCATTAGAAATATTCATACATTAAAACACAATATTTTCTGTTTCTTTTTCTTTGTTTGTTTTGTGTTTTTTTACTAATGTAATGTACCGCACCAGGTATCTTGTACTCTGATGTAAAACAAATCTATATATTGAAAGAGATAATTTGTAGCTTCATAATAAAGTTATAAATTACGCATTAAATCTTTCTGGCCATGGTGCAACTGACGCTCATCAGGAAGTGTGATGGTCAAAATAAGGATTTATAATTGCAAATAGAAAACAAAATTACTCAAAAACACTACTTTGCGACAAAATCAATTCCACATTTGTCCAAATTGTTGAACTTCTTCTGGCAGCAGTGCTAAGATACTCGGCTCCTTCCCTCCTTAAGCTGCAGCTGGAGGTTTTAAACTCTGCTACCATGGAGAGTACATCTAGAAGACAACATGTGCAACACTCTTTAGCCAACAGGACAAAATATATATATTGTTCAGAGGAACTTTTCCGGGCTGCATAGTGGCACAGTTGGTAGAGCTGTTGCCTTGCAGCAGGAAGGTTCTGGGTTCGATTCCCGGCCCCGGTCTTTCTGCATGGAGTTTGCATGTTCTCCTTGTGCATGCGTGAGTTTTCTCCGGGTACTCCGGCTTCCTCCTACAGTCCAAAAACATGACTGTCAGGTTAATTGGCCTCTCCAAATTGTCCCTAGGTATGAATGTGTGTGTGTATGCATGGTTGTGTGTCTCTGTGTTGCCCTGCGACAGACTGGCGACCTGTCCAGGGTGACCCCGCCTCTCGCCTGGAACGTTAGCTGGAGATAGGCACCAGCAACCCTCCCGACCCCACTAAGGGACAAGGGTGTAAAGAAAATGGATGGATGGAACTTTGCAGAAAGATGGGACAAAAAGGAAATGTCAAGGGATGCCACATGGTAGCTATGCTACCACTATGAGAGGCACTTCAGAACAACTTCAAATGCTAAGCATAGCTCCTGTATCTGGAGTAGCGAAGCATCAAACAAACAACATAAGCTAATTGTGTTAATGCTTCATGGACAGCAACAGCATCAATGATGTTCTGTCAAACTGAGCTCCCGAGTCCTGACAGCTTCGCTTCCCAGCTGCAAGGTTCTGAAACACTCCGCTCCAATAATGCTTTGTTCTGCTGCAGTACGAATTAAGACAGAAAAATGTTAATTAGCCGGTTGCTCAGTCGGCCTCCAAACAATGAAACAATGACACAAACCAGCATACCAACGTAGTGACCACCACCTTCCTTGGTGGTCACTACAGGGAATATTTTTGCAAAATTACCAGAAGGACAGAAATTGTACAGAACTGCTGCCAAATGTGTTTGTATAGACCAGGTCCTTGTTTACACTGTGAAAATGTTTGCTTCGTATGCTCCAGATCCATGTTTGTTTTGAAACACAATTTATCTTATTATAGGTTGAGCTTTTATTTGTCCCTCAGCAGCAAAAAAAATATTTTATACCGACAGCAAATTAACAGACAAATGAAAACTCACAGTGGCAGAGTAAAGGTAAGCAGTTATAATAAAACACATAAATAATTGGATGACTGAATCAAAGGAACACATTTCCACAAAGAATGTCAACATTTATGCTAAATGTTATCTTTTACATTATAGATTGTATAAAGTTTTATCTTGAATGTTAAAATGTTATCATATTGTAATTTAATTGTATGTTTTGCTCCTAACTAGAAAGAACTCTGATCCTTAAAAGATCCTGATTCTGTTGTTGCGTCGGTACTGAAAACTGTCGATTCATTTCCTCAGTCTTAGGTTCAAGGTTGTAATTTTTTATTGTTTCGACCCTACCAGGAAGCGCAGCGGGCAACTTTGTTTTTACAGTTGTATGTATGGCTAAGAATGACCCCAGGGGCAATAATTAGACCCAAAATGTTTCAATATCTTAAAATAACTTAAAAGTTACACCCCTTAGGGCAAACTGCGTAGCCAGGGTTATATATATGAGAATTTGACTTCCTCTGGATTCATCTTCTGCTACGTCTCTTTTGATTCAGGCAGATTTAGTCTGTTGTAACATCTGCTGTTTAAAATGAGAAATGGAGTTGGTGTCATGTTCTGGAACCGACACTGTTCATATTGAAGGCAGAACAGGCTTGCAAAAAGATTTATGCTCAATAACCTCAGCATAATTTGTACTTCATACATTCAGAGAAGTATCTTTAACTTCTAGGAACTACGGGTTGTCTAAATAATTGATATTTTATCTCAAACTAATCAATATTTCCAAGAAATGGCTATAAAAGTGACATCTATAAAGATATTCTTTTGCATCTAAGTCATTACAAACAGGGACATTTTAATCTTCCCAAGCAGACACACATATTCACCCAGTAACAGAGACACAAACTCCCACCTCTGCACCTCTCTGCAGTTTCACCTGAACATTAATGACTGAGAAAAAAAACAACAAGCCGCTGCTGGAAGTTTAAAATGCCAATAACATTTCAAGGATCAGAGCTGTGCCATCTTTAAGGGAAACACAAATGCAATGTATAACCAGCACTCGTAAAACATCAGTAAACATCTTGAATCTGCAACAATGACGCACGCAGTAAACCTCCTGGATAAAATTAGCTAACATTATCTGTTCAAAAATCAACTACTTTCTCATAACCCTATGATTGCTCTAAGTGAGATGTTTCCCCTGGAGTGGATGTGGTGCAGAGTCTGCACCATGCAATGCTCTGAAAATACAGAATAAATATTACTAAGCATGCAGCTTTTTTTTGGCTACTAAATGTCCAGCTAGTGTGGCTAATAATAAAACAGGTAAACATTAGTAAACTGTGGAATCAGAAAAAGTCTGACCCAGTTGTATCCTATCCCGCGGGCTGTTGTTAATCACCCAAAAAAAACAAACATGTAAAAATACCAGAACCACACAAAAAATGAACAACTGCTGAATATATACAGATTTTTCTGTAAAATGTGACTTCAAATAAATCACAGAAAATGTGCCTATTTTTTCGTAGAGCAAATCTAAATTAGAAAAAACTGACTTTTCAAAATGGTATTGCGTCTCAAGATATGTTTCAGTACCAATACTAAGTTTGAAATTTTAAGAATTCAAGACAACTCTAAGAACTAGTCATAAATCTTCCCTTCTTTTTTATTTTCTTTTAGATAGTGCATTTTGAGTCAGGATACAAAAAGGGGCCATTCAGGTCAATAAAAAAAAAAGTCTAAAGTACTATTAGCAACACTGTGTTTCCAGCATTTCAACTTTTTATAAAGTTCAAGGTAAATATAACATTTATCACCACATTATGAATAAAAATTATCTAAAACTCATCAGCTGGTAAGAAATCTGCAGTGGCACACTATTGTATGGTGTCATGAAAAACCTAATCCACTTCCGTTTAAATCATATCCCATCTTTGGCTTCCTTAATAAGATTAGCAGGCTAATTAGGCCTCATGAATTGGAATGTTAAAAAGGCAAGATAGTTACTGCTGGCAGGGAGAAGCGGAGTGCGGCTCCCAAAGCCGCCTGACAACCTGTTGTAACCGAGTGTAATGCAGAGAAGCCTCCTGTGATCTCCAGAATTATTCATCCTGTCCACGCACTGCGCGGTGGCTGATAAAACGAACTCATTATAAGGAAAGAAAGGCGAGTTGGAAGTAAAAAGAGGAAGCGGGAGGGAAAAGGGAAAGGAGAAGTTTTTCAGCTCATTTGAAGGACACAATTAAAATTTACGAAATTAACTGGAAAAAAAAATAAAGAAGGGAAGAAGCTGATCGAGGGCTCGGTCAACTCGCAGGACACGGTGTACCTGAGTTGTAGTTAGGGTTTGGCTTAAGAAACCAATACAGGAAAAGAAAAGGCAAAACCAACACAGGAAAAGGGTGTTACGGAAAGAGAAAATGTATTTCACTTTAACCCTACCTGACTTCCTTTAATTTGTGTGTGTGAGAAAGTGGGGAGTGTAACAGTACAGCAAGCTTTCCGTCTAATCCTGGGGGTAGTGTGAAGTGAGTCGTGGTGGTCTGCTGCTAGGATACCGCTCCTCCATGAAATATTAACTCAATAAAACTTTACCTAGCATTGCGGTAGTCTCTGCTGTTATTGTTGCATGCATTTTGTCAGACGGTTGTGTTGTCTGTCTGCTTGCTGGCTGTAAAAGGCTAAAGTAAATAACGTGCCTGTTTATAAGACAGTAATAAAATGACACAATGAATGGCCCACTTGCTAAAAAATTTATGAAAGCAACACCAATATGCTAAGTTTAAAAATGTATTGCATAAAGAGATGTGAATTGTCAACAAAATGTAATCAAATTACAAAATGTTTTAGCAAGGTGAGGAGGTAACAGTTTTTTGTTTTGTTTAGTTTTTTTTCTGGGAGATTAGTCCATCCCAGCTATGGTCTGTTGCTAAATCTAAACTTGTAGGTTTTTTTTACCTAAACCAAACTCAAGAGTAAACAGCAAAATGCCTTAAAATCAATATATAATCTCTAGACTAAAATACCCAGCATGAATGACTTGAAAGTTACATAGTTAGCAAAATTGTCGTTTATTATTATATTATTATTGTAGTTTATGATAATTACTGTGGTATAAATTTCCATTTCCTCCTGTTTCTAGCACTTTATTCTCGAGTAAATAAACAAATGCAGATCGCAACATAAAAAATAAAAAAAATCTGCTAGAACATCCACAGTCTCTATAGGACCTAGCAGCAATCCTAGATCTTCTGGATTGCATCAATAATGCATTATGCAGCATGAAATGTGAAAGTTCTCAAAATGTTTTGAGCAAGCACACAACTTCTGTGGTGAGACTGTGGTGGCTCCAGACACCAGTGGCAGCAAGACTGAGCTGTAGAAATGAACAACCTGCTTTTACTGTGCATGAAAACACGCACACAGCACACAGCTTATTTGCATACACATCTGGAAAGCTAACAGATTAAGTCTTTTTCTCAGGATGCAGCTTAAGTAACATATTAACACACATAGATTTCACGTGAAAGCTAAAACCGATTGGTTGTTTAGCTCTTATGCTTCTTGTACGGTGATTGCAATAGTGACTGTTTCCCTATCTGCAGCAGGTGTAGTGATGGAGATGCAGAAACTTCCCATTGTAGTTAGCAACCTTTCAAAAGGCAGTAAAATGGTCTGAATTTGCTTTGTGCTTTTTCAAGAGGATGCCAAAGAGCTACAATCAGTCATTCACCCTTTAACACACTGGTGGTGGTGAGCTACATTGTAGCCAGTGCTGCCCTGAGGCAGGCTGACAGTTCAAGCCAAGTCAATTGGTGCCACTAGGGCCTTTACCCACCATCAGACAGAGCAGGAGAAGTGTCTTGCCTAAAGAAACAATGATTGAGAGGGACAGACAGAGCAGGAGTTTGAACCGGCAACCCACTGGTTACAGGACAAACCCCTGAGCCACTATCATCTCTAAGTAAGTCTTAAAACCTGCAATTAAGAAGAGGGAACAAATTTATTTCTAAAAATGCTAAATCTGACTTTCTTTTTCTTGACTTTTTAAAATGAAATGTCTTTTCTACATCTTGTATTTATTTTTTCAATTAGCAGACTCCCTGAACAATTACTGCCTGGTAAATGTTTCATTTAACTGCTAATCATTTGCATGAATTTTATACATGTATGCACATAAATTAGTCAGCTTGATGGAACTAGATCAACATTTTTTTTTTTTAATTACATTCTTGGCTGCTGCAATAATCAACTGAGTCACAAGAAAATATAATTTCCAGACAATATATTTATAGACTGAGACTTGGTGATGCACTGATTTTATTTTGGCATCAGAAGCAATAAGCTCAAGAAGTAACAGTTTATCAGAGTGGCATGTTCAGGATCTGCAAACACTCTGGTGCCACATTAAGGAAACTTGTGATGGGACTCGAATAAAGTATTTAATTGAGATTGACAAATCAAGATAAAAACTTTTAAACAAATTAATTTCAAGATTTGTAATTAATTAATAGAATAGGTAAATTAAGCTCAATCTAACACTCAGATGTAGGTCTTCATTTTAAATTTGTCCAAGCAAGTTGAACAAAAGCAATACAATAATCTTAAATTTATCGATTTGATTTTTAATTTTAAGTGTCACAGAACTTATCCTATAAACTTAGTGTGAGTCTTGTAACTATTCTTTGTTTAATGGAGGTGCCTGGAGAAGGTTAATGCATTTCAGAGGTTTCATAATCTTTATTGAGCTTCTTCACATCCATCTAAGTATCATGGCTCCTGGTCTGTAAAGGAGAGCCGATATAAAAAGGACTTCTGAGGTACTCTCAAACATAAGATTAATTCATAATTTGAGAAAGAAGACTCTGAGAAGATTTTAGAAGGTTGAAGAGACTAGTTCAGTAAAAAGTTTGGTTTGAAAAACAGAAACAAATGAGAGGTGAAACACATCACATAAGTCACTGCACTATATTTGACTCTTACTAATGCTTTCAAATGCCTGGAAAAATGCACTAAATGGAAGATGCTGGAAATTTAAAGCAATAAAATGGGACAAAAGAGCAGTTCGGTTCCAAATGTTTTCCTCGGATCGATTCGGATCTCAAAGCTCCTTAGATTTTACCTTTCTGAGTCAAATACTCCTGTCCTCGTAGAGCACCTTCGTCTGGCTCTCCAAGACCACAGGGATGGTAAATAGGATTATTTCTGAGGAGATTTATATCCCATCGCAAGCTCCATCTGTTAGGGGCTTTTAAGGGTTAAAGGTAGCAAAATAAGAACATCAATCAAATGAAGTCTGCCAAGGTGTCTCATGAAGACAGAGTGATTGTGAGCGAAAGGAAGTGTGTTTAAAGCTCTAACAGGATGAGATTAGCTTAACCACAGCGAGGACAGCGACAGACACTGCAGCTTCATCTCTGCTGTTGTCACAATAAATGTTTGAAATCCCCCAAAATGTGTCTTTATTGTCAGGAATGTTACGTTTTACTGGGTTTGTTTCACTGCCTGTTTATTGTCAATAAATATCAATAAAATAGAAAATATGATTAAATGCAGTGACTGTGTGCAGCTTAGTGATACAAGTTACACCTCTACATGTGACTGGTTTCCCAAAAAAAGTGTGTACTGTAATAGGTTTGTGTTTGTGCCATGCAGTCACAACCACACAGTTGCATAAAAAAGAAGTAATAAATAGTTCTTATTGTTACCTTTATCATCATCACAAAATATCCAACCTTAAGTTTAACCTTATATGTTAATTAGTTTTGGCATGCTTGGTGATAGATCAAGTCAAAGTCGCAGATAAATGTGAAGGAATGAAAATGATACACGTTATCATGTGTCTTTCAGATATCATGTTATCTGAAAGAAAAGTGAACATTAGTGACCAGAAATATCTTGAAAAATAAGGAACACTGCAGAAAGATGAGGAAGAAGGTTTTAAAGTTTAGACTATAAAACAATATCCCAAGTTTTGCACACCTTGTGGAGCTCTGTTCCGTCATCGTTAGAAGACCGTCAGACAATCAGCCAAGAAACCTGTTTTAACTCAAATCTAATCAAAATTTTAAGAGCTCTGGAAATCCACAGCTGAGGTGGGAGAATCGTTTAAAGGATTAGTTGGTTTAGTTAGATTGGGGTAGCCAAACCTTTCCCGGTTTCTGATGTGTTTTATGTGTTTAAAACGCCTGAATCAAATGAGCTTTTAAAGATATCTAGAGAGCATCAAAATATTAATATAACTGTTGGAGCGAGAACACATTAATCATGCAGGATACCGATGCTTTGGGCCGAGAACTGGTGTTTAAATCAAAGCATTTTAATGAGATAATGGCCTAGTCAAAGCTTGTACTTAAACTCAAATGAGACAGCCTCAAAATCGGTGTCTATTTACTCTCTCCTTCCATGTTCATGTTTCAAATTTACATGTTTTTCTGATTATTTTTTTTGTTACAGAGGGAAAAAGAAAAAAGTAACATTTTCTTCATGACTTTCTATACGCTAATGTGCATTCAATAGTTGCTCTCAAGTCCAGTGGACCTGGAATCAAATATAGCTTATTATCTAATTTTGTACAGTCAATCAACTTGCATAACAGACCTTGGAGTAATAAGGAAGGATGCTTACAAAAGCCCCAAGTTGGAAATGAGAACAATACGGAGGAGAAACTGTGGTGACCCTTGGCTCAAACCATCATCAGATGCTGCAGATTGACAAGGAGCTACTTATCGCTGTACAGTTGGCCTGATGTATGTCGAGCTCAAGTAGCCAAGCAGGTCTGCGAGATAATTTACTTCCCAGATCACATCTGTCTAACAAGAGTGCACACACACACACACACACACAAGCACACACACAAACAAAAGGATGCCTATTTCAAGATAGAGAGGGTGTATAATTGCGGTGATCAATCAAAGAGCAGTGAATCAGTTTTCAGTGACAGGGCGAGCTGTGTGTGCACAGGAGAGGAGGGCTTTTTTTCATCTGGGATACAATGGCGGCTTGCTGCTCTTACACACAGTATTTTATCTTTCTCTTTGCTGGAGAAATCCCACCACGAGCGAGCCAAAACACAGCAGCCCATTCATCTATGAGTTTTATTACTGACCACCTGATATAGACAGTTTTTCAACCGAGACAGACCGACATGAAATCCAAAAATAAAGAACCGTAAGCAGAAGAAGAGGCTTTAGGATACGGGAGGCTTCATGACACTCAGCCTGTTTGTTTTCATGATTTCTGCAATGTTTACTGATTGTACAGGGACTACTTCTCCCTAGAAGTTTTTTTTTTTTTTTCATCTTTTTGATTACAACCACAAAATTCAATGCAATTCATTGAGATTTTAGGCGACAGTCCAATAAAAAGTTCAGGATTGTTGGGAAACGAAAACAAAATGATACATAACTATTTGATTCAAAGAAATCTAAAATGTGTGGAGTGCACATAAAACACATCAGGTTGGACGGAGACCTATTGTTAACAATTTTAACAGTCTTGCCAAAGATCATGAATTGGATAGATGGCTAGACTTTGACTAGGACACTAACACATGAATATGTTCTTAGGAGAACCTAAAATTTTTTCTTTCAAGATTCCCTTGCGTGGAGCTCCATCCGTCTTTCCATTAACTCTGGTCAGTCTCCCTGTTGCAGGCGAGGAAACGCATCCCCACAGCATGATGCTGCCACCATCATGCTTCATCATGTGGATGGTGTGAATGTCTTTTGGCCACTCCTCTGTAAAAGCAAGGTGTTTTGAGTTCATCTTCTTTCACTTCTACAGCTGTAGCTGGATTTTCCTTTCACTTAGGTATCTTTGTGTTGGTACATTTTGTAAAAAGCCAATAAAGTGCACTGAAATGTGTGGATGTTAAAAAACATGTTGAAACAGAACAGTGCTTCATTTTGAAGAACTTTGTATATTTTGTCTGAAACAGGTGCTATATAACCTAGAACATATATATCTTTTTTTTTTTTACTATGGTGCTTAAAAGAATGTTGGACAGTATTAAACTGAGCACTCAAATCCGAAAAGAAAAATAAGAGCGTACCATTTATGACTGATGACACCGGGTAAGCAGAGCGCCCCTGTGCACCTTGTTTGCACTGAAAACAACTGCTGCTAATCTCCCCAAACGCAGGCAAAGAGGCTATTATCTTTCTATACCAGCACACTGTACGTGTCCGTATTCCTGCACAGACACACACAGCTTATGTCCCAACAAAAGATCTGAAGGGCCTCATTAGTCTCCGGAGCCATAGTTGAGTGCAGGCAGGGGCCAACTACGACGTCCTATTATCCCCAATACCGACGCATGGCACAGTGTGAATTAATGGCTAAACGGAAGCGTGCAAATCGCTTGGTGGATAATGGACCAACCTGGATGTAGCACGGCTTTATTACAATGAGCTCCTGGAAGCCAGAATACAGTCACAAATCGGGTCGTCTGCAATGAGCACGAGGGATGATGGTGGGTTTAATTGAAGTTCAACGTGGCTTCCAAACTGTGCGTCATTTTACCAAACAACAAAAGCAAAGAAATGAACTGATAGGAATGAGGAATAATACTAATACTGCCATCACCAGCAAATGAAGAGCATAACAGAAAACGCGTATGCGGGTCTAAATCACCAGCTCCTCTTCCGTTCTTCAGGGTGCACATTATGTCATAAATTGGCCAGGAACGCATTAAGACTGGTGCGCAATAAAAGCAGATGCCAATCCATGCCTGCACAGCCTAGCTTGGGGTGCAGACAAGAGGTTAATTGACAAAAATTACTTCCTCTTTGCTGAGACGTGTAAGGTCAACGGGGCTCATGTTCTGACACAGACACACAGCTGGGACGTCAGCACGGCACTTTTCTATACCGTCACGTCCTTTATTCCTGAAGTCTGCGACATCCAAGGCTTATGAAAAACTGCTCTACTCACACTCTGTATGCAGTGTCCTGTAAAAGTATTTAAAAAATCCTTACATTTATTCACGTTAAAAAAACTCAGGTTAAGAACCCAAAACTGAAAATAATTTTGCTGGGATTTTTATGTGAAAGTTCAGCACAAAGTAAGTAAAGAAGAGGAAAGCATGGCTTTAAATTTTGTTACAAAAACATTTATATTAGTATTATACTAGCACAAGACTTTTAATTGGGACAATAAACTCATAATATCATGATAACAATGTGAACATCAGAAAAATAAAGGCACAATATTAGCGGAATATTGTCATAAAATGTATTAGTCATAAAACTATGAGAAAAAATTGTTTATATATATATAGTATATTTTGTCTTTATTCTGGTATTATTTGAGTAATATTACAACTGTTGTTTAACAACTGCACCAGTTTAGTGAAGAAAGCTAAGCAATAAAACAATAAATTTGTTTCACTTTGTCAGTATCCTGTTTTTTGCAGAAAGATATTGAGAAAGAAGGTCAATTTTTTGTTTTTTTGGGGGGGATTTTTCAGCATCGTAGCAGGGTTCTGGATTATATTCATGGGATGTGTGAGTCAAACTACAAATAACAGAATCATGAGCAACATTTCTAAAAGAAAAAAAAGAATTGCTACTTGGCAGCAGTAAGAGGCAATTCTCCAGTCAATTCCCTCCTCACTTTATCACCATCCTATTATTGATGCTTTTCTTCCTGTTTTTCCCACTCATGTTATTTAGCTTTAATCTCCCCGTTCATCTATTCAAGTACTTGCCCCTTTATGACCGCGACCTTTTCTCTTTTGCCACCTCTTTTGTCTGCCTAAAAAAATAGCCATCTCGCCCTCCTGCCTGCTTTTGTACAGTGTGTAAGGAGAAATATATAAGCAGGTGGTTGCCATGCGAACAATATCCACCGCTCTCACCCCCTCGCTCTGCGCGTGAGCGTGTGACTGACAGCGAACATGTGTAGCGCAGCGAGAATAAAGGCTTCAGAAGAAAAAGGCCAAGTGAATGGTAATCACTGGAAAAATGTGTTAAGCATCTGATGATGTTTAAAGCAGTTTTCAGTCATAGATGCACAAACATTGTTTCCTGTTGCCCTCAGGCGCGCTGTTAAGCATCATCCACATGTTCACCTCTGTCTCTTTCCGTTTGTGGCCTCTGTCACGCTGTCGGCTGCAAATGCGGTAATTATATGTTGAGTAAATAATTGCGTTATTTTAAAATCTCCCCCCTCCTTCTCCTCTTTATCTGCCTTGTTCCTCATCTTTGACACCGCTGTCTTCTTGTTTGCCGCTTTTTGTTTATTATGCAACAGCTTTTTATTAGAAGAAAAACACGGCGAGGTCTCCTGATTGGTTCTGCTTTTCTGGAGAAAAACAGGGCACAACTGGACTCGGTTCTGTTGCTAATTCAAGTTAATGTAGTCCTTGATTAAAATGTTCTATGAGAACTCAATTTAAACCAGATTCATTTGGGTGGTTTTATGTACTTTATAACACAATCAAATATGCCATTACCTTCAAGTATTAAAAGAAAATGCTGTATATATTAAATATAACTTTGTGGAAATTGGCAGCACTTTGTGGGAGCAATTAAAGCAATATGCAATATGCAAGCAGTTTTCAATGAAAGAGTAACATCATAACTTAATATAAGGTTGTGAAAAGTCAATTTTACATAATCCCACCCGCATAAGGCTTTACATTTCATGAAACACAAATATTGCAGTTTATTATTGCATTATATTTACTTATTTATTAACCTATAACTAGGAAAGGACTCATTGAGATCAACAATCTATTTTGTAGGAACGTTCTAAGACAAGCAGCAGCATAAAAAACAGTTTCAGACTAGATCTATGAAGAGAGACCACAAAATGTAGCAAAACCACCTGCAATCCGATCTATATTTAGATCGGATATTTTACTGCCATAGGGAAGAAAAACTACACAGTCGGCTGTTCGGCAATGGATCAAGTGTTACTACCTCTTAAGAAGCACAAGGTTTTGACAGCTTCCAGGTCTGGAATATACAAGTGTGTCTTACCCCAATGTCAGCTAGGGAAGACATCAGCAATGACCTTAGACAAGCAATAAGACAATTCAGAGTCAAGTTATGCTGCATTCAGAAGGATTATTCACATGTAAGAGTGATGCCAATCTACTCCAGAGAATGTACTAGAAAGTTCACAACAAAGTCACACTGTGAAATGTGTTCAGAAACACTAAGACATAAAAACGCTCTAAGAGTTCCTTCTCATATGACACAGTCCTTAATTAGAATGCAAAATGTTAACGTTCATGACGGTACAATTGCAAGAAAACTGAACAAGTATGAGTAATTTGGAGGTCAAAGTTGCAGCCGGATGAATTATTTTGGGGGAAAAAAAACCAAAGAAATGGTGTAATTCAGAGGCGTTGCATATGTACTGTAGTGACATTGCATAACCACCTGTTTGGAAATAAAAAAACAACTGGCATTCTCTTGGGCTCACAACTTATTACCTAATTATCAGTACATTCAATTAGCCACATGCAAGCTTGCAAACTCGATTAGCCACGACCCACATTGATACATTGGTTAAAAAATAAACTTACATGGTTGAAACTGAAGTGAAATGTACTTTGAAAGAACTTTGATGATAAAGTCTGCAGATGAAAACAAATTGTAGCATATTAATGGTTATAAAAAATAACTCCTTAAATATCCCTCTGTCAAGCTACCAGTAAGTAGGACCTGCTTCTTAATGACTGGCAGCATAATGTTTGGAAAATTTCCAAAATATAATATCAGCATAAACACATCATGCCATTGAAAGATTTCAATAATTTAGATTTTTATTTGCATAAAAAAGGTCGATCTTTATTGACACTCTCATAAATAGTCTGTGAAAGAATCCCCCTAATCTTCAGCTCATTCCACATATCCTCTATCAGATTCAAGTGAGGATCCTGGCTGGGGAATATTAATATCACTTCTAATCAGAAAAAACATGTTGATAAGATTAAAACCTAAACCTACCAAGGGTATAAATAATACATGGTTAACTGCAGTTATAGAAACAAAAAGAAAACCTCAATAAGTGCCTCTCTGTTGAGGAAACATTTCACACCAAAAGAGAGAGTGGAACCACTAAGCATAAATAAATCAGCGAGTGCAGACAGTGGTTTCAAAATCTCAACATTTTCTTCTTTACTTCTTCTACGGTTTAAATTCCCCTCCCCCACCACGCTGCAAGTCAACAGGCATTAAAAAAGGCTCTGTTAGTTCAGATTATTAAAACTGTATCAATATGATATGATATTTCAGCATTAGTAGGAGGAGTCATTTTTGCTTTAATTAAAGTCAATAAGACCCCGATCAAAATTCTTTTGCTTGAAATTTGTGGGTGAATACATGAGACCGTAAAATCAGGGTATTTTTAGTGAGGTTATCAGACTGGCTCATGCTGCGTACAGCTGACTTCAACACTAAAGTCAGTTTCAATCAGCTACTTTCATTCTTTTATGTTCATTTTTATAGTTTATAGTGGCATTATACTTTTCTCATTGTGCTTCCTGCTTGATATTTGTTTTGTTTTTTTCTTTCCTGCTCTGTTTAATGTTTTACACCTTCAGACCAGACTACAGTCCCACAGAGATGTTTTTGGACTTGTTAGCTTCACACTGTGAGTCCTTTAAAGGTTGAGTCTAGCCATTGTCTGGAGGCTCAGTGTGACGTCAATTAACAGGGAAAAAAAAAATCGATCTGTCAAAAGGCTGCGAAGGAATGAAGGGCCAACGGCAGAGGGCAGGCCTACCTCCTCGATCTAAAACAGACCACTTGGGCTGATCCACCTGTTCAAACTGCTGAAGCTGACAGGATGCCACAGCTTGTTGAGAATCGTTAGATTTACACGAGCAGGAATTATTCTCTTTGTAAATGAACTCCACATAAAATTGCTCGGCTTCTTACCTTGGCAGCCATGACCATGGAGGACCCCCCTCGGATCCCCAGGATGGGAATGTGTGTCTGAGCAGAGATGAAGTCCAGGATCTGAGCGATGGCCTCCTGGTCCGTGTCGTCACCAAACACTACGCCTTGTAGAGAGTTCCTCATCATCTGCGCACAGATCCGGTTAATGATGCTCTTTGGGTCCGTCTCGTTCATGGTGACCACCTCGACTTTAGGGGGATAAGGGATGTGGAGGAAGTCCTCTTTCTCAAGTCCTGCACCAAGGGTTACTTCACTGGAATTGCCCACCAGGATGACGGCAATACTGAGCGAGCTGATCAGTTTGGGGGCGTTAGGAGGAAGTGCTGGCGAACCCGGAGAGTAATGAGGAGGGATAACAGCGCCCCTCTGGTTTCCGCCTCCTCTCTGACCTCCTTGTCCACCTGGGGAACCTCCAGGCCCTGTTCCTGGCCCCCCAACTCTCCGGGGTTCGCAGATGGGCAACAGGAGTATGGAGAGTAGGAGCAGAGATGAGGACAAGGAGAAAAAGGGCAGGATGAGCCGTGGCTGGCGTTGAGAGCGATGGCACGACTGGTCCGAAGGAGGAGGAGAGTGCCGAGTTGAGGAGGGAGACACCAAACACTTGTCCTGAAGATGGGAGGGAGAATGGTGGAGGCTGACAAGCATCGTGGAGAATTGTAAATGCCGTCCCTGTACGGATAGAAGAGAGACACAGTTAAGATCTGGGAAACTTTTTCTCGATGCAGGGCAAACAATCAATTAGCAACTGGACCTTTTTGAGGTTTTTGAAACGGCTAATTTTCCAAACACCAAAAAACATTAACTTATTGTCCATAAAGTGCTTGAGCTGTTTTTACAAGCAGTAGATAGCCAAACGGAAGGACAAAGAAATGTGAATTTTGGATAAACGGTCCCCTTCAAAAGCTGACGTCTGAAGAGAAGTATCACAAAGTGAAAGGTTTTGCTCTTGTATGGGACCAAGATACAATCAGTAACACAGTGCAGTGAAACATGGTAATTTGAAAGTAAACACTGCGAGTGAAATATAATACTGTCCATCCACTGTTGGAGATTTGGTGGGAATCTGTAGCTGGTGCAATCAATACAGGGGACAGTGGTGGTTCAGGTTAAGCTACATTAGCAGATTAGGAACAAAAATTATAAAACAAAATACCTGAAAATTACACCATACTTTTCAAGTGTATGTTTTTTCTCTTATATAAAGCCACAAAAACTTAAACTATAAACAATCAAAAACAAAAATGAAACATAAAAGATCAAAATATTTTTTTCAAAAATTAGAATATTTTAACTGTGTATTTTGTCTTAGCTTAATATTGGGGTCAAACACACAACTGACTTTTAAAGCTCAGTATCAAACTACAGAGTGAGAGGGACTTCCTTTCACAGTGCATCAACCAGCAACACTAAATCCATTGTGGGCCGAATGTGTGAGTCAGTTTTGATAGAGTCGGGGTAGTACTGGGTGCGTTTTGACAGATTGACAGCCTCAAAGCGCCATGAACTCGTTGCCGGGCTAAGTGACCATTAGACACTCCAACAGAGCTGCGCTGAGATTCTCACTCGTTTTTTTCTTGCTCCTTCTTCTCTCCCACTTCCACATTACTTTCACTGCTTTTCTGCCCCTAGAAAACTGTTGACTCTTCCATTTTTAGTTTGACATTAAAATAGGTTTTAGCTAGTAGCTATGAGTAAGACCAACACGCATTCATGTTGTGACTGTCCAGGGAAGTTAAAATAAAAAAAAAAACACATACAAGTTTAAAAAAAAAAAAGGCAAAAACTCTCATTACGACTAATTTATATTGTGGTGTTGCAGGTTCTGTAGCCTGCAAAGCACAGAAATACAAAATGACTTCAAGACTTACATAAATCCAGTGCAATACAAAAATATTATTTCTTTGCACAGTTAAATCATATTTAGGTTTTGATGCAGAATAAGGGATTTCTTTTTTTGTTCTGAGCGAAGAAAGAAGCTGTGAAATATGATGGTGGGAGTGTTTTAGTTTGTGACTCCTTATTCAAGGAGCTTGCAACAAATAAGAAATTAATGACTGTTAGAGATCAAACATGGCACTTCTATAATATATTGACTCAGGAATGCTGAATACAACCACTCAATATATTGTGCAGCTCTACTATTTTGCAGTGACAGCAGAAGTATGTCTTTTAGGCACCTTTAAAGTGTGTTTAATGTAATATGTAGGCATACTTTTTAAGTACCTAAAAAGTATGAATTTTTAAGTGCCTTAAAATCTTTTATTATTTATTAAAATTGCATACAATAAAAAATGATAATCATGATGTAATTTTTAAGAAAGTACCCAATCCATTTTCAGATGTAAAACCTTATAATCAACGGCATTAGCTCCAGTTCATACTCCAGACCAGATGGTGGCGGTATTGCACACTTTCATTTATTTAAAAAACGCCACAAAGAGAAGAAAAAACTTGAACGCAGGGAAGATAACAGACGCTGTTCAAATTCGTCATTTTTACTCGCATAATATTGCCTTCAAAGTAGAGAGGGCCTTGACAATAGTTACTAATTTTGGTAAATTCAAGCTGGTGACGTCCTAATTCGAGTTAGACGACAACACAACGGGACAACAACCGATGGAAATGAAATGTGTGTCACAAAAGGAGCCCGGGGGGACGAAGGCTGCTAAGTGTTGCTAGCTGGTGGTAAGTTTGCTTATTAATTATCTTCATTTAATTATAAACAGTGTAGAAAAGATATATAACTTAAGTTGGTTTTATAAATAATTATTTTATCAATTTTATTGTGACTTGTATGATTATTACAATAGGAATCATTCAGCTTCATGTTATAACTGCATGGAGGATGTTTGTTGCGACTTATACTTTAATCCATAAACTTAACCTAGTTTTAATTAAGCTCCATAAGACAGAGACTTTGATATTGTGAGGTTGTTGTTGTTCTAATTCGTTCATCAATGTTGTTATCTTCAACATATGTTTGCAGTCTAAGCAAATGAAGATGAAAGAACAAGCCAGAGAAATCAGGTGTTAGGAAACTAAATAGTTTTCTGTCTCAGAATAAGCTCTGACTCCACCAGGAGTGAGGGCTTGAAGGAGGATGAACCTTCACATTGTCTTCATGGTGTAAGTTTGTTTTTTCAATGAGGCGCTAGCTACATTTTCAACAACAAAAACTGCTGTGTTACCAACACCAAGAGCTTAATAAACATGATTTGATTTAAAGATAACTGGAAATAATTTTTTTCCTTGTTAATCTAACATTTCTCTTTCATACATCTTATTTGTTGTTGGCTTTCAGGACCCTGTGATGAACTGGTGACCTGTCCAGAGTGAGCCCTGCCTCTCATCTGATGGCTGCTGGAGATGGGCACCACCAGCCCCCCTGACAATGATCAGTGTGTTCAGATCATGGATGGAAAGATTTTACGGTAGTTTGTCTCCATAAGTCCACACTTAAAACAGCTTCATGGTTATTGCCAACATCAACAGATTCTATGACATTGCTGACTATTTTTTCTATTTCTAACATAAACAGGCAAAGAAGACACCCAGAAATGTTTTTCCACCCCAGGCATCCGGTCCCAATCATCATCAGTTCTGATGATGTCATATACACAGCGAGTACAAAATGTCTTAAAATTGTAAGTATTATTTTTTTATTTGCCATTTTTCTGTCTTCTTTAAAATACAAATGCTTTCTCTGTTTAATTGCTCTATTGTTCTTTTTTGTAGGTTTCTGCAGTGGTGCAGTGAACGGGAATGTTCTATCGTTGATCCTCACTTTCATGTTTTATTGTCACACTTAAATTTTCATGTTCATGTGTTCACTTTTGATGTGCAAACTGATAATTTATGTAAAGTTCATAAAGTTGTGAGTAAAATTGGACAATTTTAAAATGTCGGTAATAAAACAAAATATTTGAATTACCTTGGGCATCTTGTGTAATTAATCTTTCCATGTAATTGTAGCCTAGAACAATTCGTTCATCAATGTTGTTATCTTCAACATATGTTTGCAGTCTAAGCAAATGAAGATGAAAGAAGAAGCCAGAGAAAGTACATCCATAATGTACTTTGTACATTATGCATGTAATGTACAAAGTATGAGTAATTAAAATTTTACTTTATTACCAATAGCAGTAAATCAAAAATGAACATTAAGTGTAATTTATATACATTACTAATATACTAGTAGCATATTAAAAATATATTAAAAGTATATTTTTAATATAATTCTATGATAGAATTAGTACACTCAATATGGAATATTTTGGAATATTTCTCTTGATTACTACATAAAAAAGTATACTTAAAGTATATTAAGTACAACTTTAAGTTGTTCCAAAAAAGTAAGTTGAGTATACTAAATTATACTAAAAGTTGTAATTTAATACTATTTAAATACTACTAACGTATACTAAGAACAAAAAAAGTTGTTCCAAAATAGTACAGTTTACGTACATCAATCAAAGTATGCTAAAGTATGTTAAAATTTAGTATACTAAAGCAGACCTTTTTTTTAATTGGGTAAGGCAGTGGAGTGCCCTACCCATTGGCCCAAAGCAATGGTTCCCTGACCCAAAGCAATGGTTCCCTGGCCCCCCCTGTTCCAGCAAAGCTGCGCAGATCACTGCCAGTTCAGACTTGTGGGAATAATGCATTTAGTGCCCACAGATTCTATTTTTTTTTTCATAGCGCATGCTCACTGAGGACCCTGAGTGCTATTATTAGCCCTAGCAACAGTTGCCATGCTGCTGACAATGATGTCATCAGCATGACTTCAAATGATGTCTGTGTCATGAGGCCCTTCTAAGGATGATTTTGTGATGTCATAGAGTCCATGACATCACCAACTGATCAGTTAATTCTCTGATCAGTTAAAACAAATCAGTTAACAAGTAAGTCAACACAAGATTCATTTGGAAGTTTCAGCTCAGCTCAGTAAAGATGAATGACGAAAGACCACAGAGGGAAATGGATGTGAGGCCTAAGGTCTCTTTTTGGACAAAAGTGAAAAAAACATTGTCCAACAAAGTTCATTCTGGTCAAAGAAGCCCAGATTGCAAGAAGAGAAACTTTCTCAGTGAACTTCTGTGGGAAGTGATTGAAAAGGCTGCAGATGGACCAACTCTGCATCTTGTCAGACAAACCTTTGAGGAACAACATAGCAAAATTTTGATCTTGCTTTTGAGAAAAACTGGAGAATTAAATGTGGACGTACTCTCTGAGGTGTCAGAAGAGTTAGGAGAAAGGATTTTCCAGAGTATTGCGAGAGATGCATTCCACTTTGCCAGTGGACTGCATTTAATCGCACTACTTGATTACCCAGAAGGACACCAAGTTATTGTGGAAAAATTCAAAAAGCACCTTGAGAATCCTGTTCCTAAAAAGAAAATGTTAACGTCCACAAAAAGAAAGTTCAGAAAGACTTTTTTTCCTAATGAGGACTTGTACGCAGATGAAAACTGCCTGAGTGAAGATTATACTCAGGCAGCAATGGACCCTGAACAATTTTTGAGGGACGCAAACCGGATGGGTTTCAGACGAGGAACCGAAGACGAAAGGAGAGTTATGGTGGAAAATATTCTTTGGAGGTTGATTTATAAGTCTAGTAACAGATCTAGCTATGGGCATTACAAAATGAAGCACACCGAACCTGTCCAGAGAAAGCTTGCTCCAAAAATCTGGAAAGAAGTAAAGGACATAGACTTTGTCTTTTTTGAGGATATGGAAAGAAAACTCTGCCGAGACATCTTGCAACTTCTCTGGGGCAATGAAGATGCAGTTAGAGAATTGCTGTTCAAGATGATAAAAAGCGACAACCCAATAGTTATTTACAAGGTTGTACAGAGCTTTAGAAGGAACCTGGCACAACCAAGGAAAATCAATCTCCAAGAAAACTTTCTTCAGAAGGCATGGAGATGCATCAAACAGGCTGCGTGTTGTGCAGACGCTACAGATGTAGTAGAGAGGCAAGAACCCTCTGGGCATCTCAGTTTGGTCCACTCAGAGGTCAGGTCTGCCTCCGAATCAGGACCTGTCTCCAAGTCAGGACCTGTCTCCGAGACAGAGTAAGGTCCGAATCAGGACCTTACTCTGAGACAGGACCTGCCTCCGAGTCAGGACGTTCCTCCGAGTCAGGACCTGTCTCCGAGAGAGGACCTGCCTCCGAGTCAGGACCTTCCTCCGAGACAGGACCTGCCTCTGAATCAGGACCTTCCTCCGAGACAGGACCTGCCACCGAGTCAGGACCTTCCTCCGAGACAGGACCTGCCTCTGAATCAGGACCTTCCTCCAAGACAGGACCTTCCTCCGGGTAAGGACCTTACTCCGAGACAGGAACTGCATCCGAGTCAGGACCTGTCTCCAAGTCAGGACCTGTCTCCGAGACAGGACCTTCCTCCGAGACAGGACCTGCCTCCAAGTCAGGATCTGCCTCCAAGTCAGGACCTGTCTCCAAGACAGGACCTTCCTCCGAGTCAGGACCTGCCTCCGAAGTCAGGACCTTCCTCCGAGACAGGACCTGCCTCTGAATCAGGACCTTCCTCCGAGACAGGACCTGCCTCCGAGTCAGGACCTGCCTCCAAGACAGGACCAGCCTCCGGGTCAGGACCTGCCTCCAAGACAGGACCTGCCTCCGGGTCAGGACCTTACTCCGAGACAGGAACTGCATCCGAGTCAGGACCTGTCTCCAAGTCAGGACCTGTCTCAGAGACAGGACCTGCCTCCAAGTCAGGACAGACCTCTGAGTCAGGACCTGCCTCCGAGTCAGGACAGACCTCTGGGACAGGACCAATTTCCAAGTCCAGACCTACCTCTGAGACAGGAACTGCATCCGAGTCAGGAACTGCCTGTGAGACAGGACCTGCCTCCCTGTCAGATCCTGCCTCAGAGTCAGGACCAGCCTCTGAGACAGTACCTGCCTCCGGGTCAGGACCTGCCTCAGAGACAGGACCTGCCTCTGGGTCAGGACCTGCCTACAAGACAGGACCTGCCTCTGGGTCAGGATCTGCCTCCGAGTCAGTACCTGCCTCCAAGTCAGGACAGATCTCTGAGACAGGACCTGCCTCCGAGTCAGTACCTGCTTCCGAGTCAGGACAGACCTCTGGGACAGGACCTGCTTCCGAGTCCAGAACTATCTCTGAGACAAGACCTGCTTCCGAGTCAGGAACTGCCTCCGTGTCAGGAACTGCCTACGAGACAGGACCTGCCTCCAAGTCAGTACCTGCCTCCGAATCAGGACAGATCTCTGAGACAGGACTTACCTCCGAGTCAGGACCTGCCTCTAGGTCAGGACCTGCCTCCGGGTCAGGACCTGCCTCCAAGTTAGGATCTGCCTGCGAGTCAGAACCTGCCTCTGGGTCAGGACCTGCCTCCAAGTCAGGAAAGACCCCTGAGACAGGACCTGTCTCCCAGTCAGGACCAGTCTCCCAGTCAGGACCAGTTTCTCAGTCAGGACCATCCTCCAAGTCCTCATGCCTAACGGTGTTTCCAGGATTTTTTCTCACCAACGGAGAGACACGTTATCAGAAGTCTCAAGACTGGATGCGTTTCTTCAGCAGAACTTCACAACTCACAGGAGTGGGTGATTATGACCTTTAGAGTGCTTACAAGTTTTGGGTCTGAGAATACCGGAAACTTTTACTCATCCGCTGTTACAGTCAAAGCGAGATGGATAGAGCTTACCGAAGAGTCAGAATGGGGGGCCGAGGGAACGGTGGCGGACTGGGGGGGCTAGAGTATAGTTAGAAGGGGTTCGAAGAAGAAGGAAAGAAGGTGGGAGGGCGGACTGTGGGGGACTGATGTATCGTTAGGGGGTTGGGGGAAGCGAAGAAGGAGGGGGCGAAGGAGAGACATTGAGGGTTGGCTAGCGTACCATTAGAAGTGCGAGGGGGCGAAGATGGTGGGGGGGGGGGGTCTAGCGTACCGTTGAGTGCTGGGGGGACAGACGGACAGACAGCGTATTGCAAGAAGGGGGAGGAGGTCTGGCTGTAGAAGGAGGGGGGCGAAGGAGAGACGTTAATCCCCCCGACCCCACCAGATATGCTATTTTATTTATATAATTAGGGCTGTTGTAAACGAATATTTTAGTAGTCGAGTAATCTATCGATTCTTTTCACGATTAATCGAGTAATCGTATAAAAAAAATTACAAAATAAAGTATTGGTAAATCTGGCATAACAGCAGTGTTACTATCAGATATCAATATCAGTCCAATTTTTCATTTTTGAGCTTCCCTAATAATTACTTTTTTGTAGTTTAGAAAACTAAACTGTAATAATAACTTGCTTTCTAAGTTAACCTGAAGAAATCTGAAATTATTTTCAATTTAATAAAAAGAGGCAGGCTCACAAATACGCTTATGTCTATAATCCAGCTTTTAGTTTATGTATTCAACTTCAGTAAGTTTAATAGATGAACTCTCACGTTGCCCCATACCTTTCAAGCTTTGAGTTTGAGAATACGGGAAATGTCGCCTGGAGAGGTGGTGAGGGGCTGGGGTGAGGGCAGGCGAACGTAAGATGGGGGTGGAAATACGAACGAACAAACCTAATGTGTGTAGGGGGTGGGGGGAGACACGACTGTAGACCAGGGAACGAAAGTAAGCACTGGGGGGAGCAATACGGGATATTTACGGCACCTTCATTCGTCAAACTCAGAAACTCATATACTAGCCATGTACCGCCACAATGCGCTCTGCCTCCCATTTGTTCAGAATGGGACGATAAGAAATTTATTGTGCGGTTCGTCCGTAAAGCTACACTTACACTGTAAGCATCAACTACTCAGCCGCCCGCCGTGCTCAGTCTATCCGCTCACCTGTATAAATACACCTGCAGTGCTCTTCCCACTGTTCGCTTTCAACCAGCAGCTCCTGGAGGAGAAAGGTTGCCGTACTCCAGGCATCGCATCAGTCATTATGAGGATGCTTACTGGTTCCCCAGAAACAATGAAAACCCGGGCATTATCATCAATCAATAAAATCCCCACGGGCCGAACTTGAAAATTTGGCATTATGCCGCTAACACTTAGTTTTCGTCAACAACTCAGAGGCGGAAGTCAGAGCAACGCGTAACGCAAATAATGTTCCCACCGGAACACTGTGCGCTAAATAATAAAACATAAATTAAATAAAGTGTTGTCCAAGTGTGCCATTTGGAGACGCCAAATGAGACTCCAGATGGCACACTGGGACAACACCTGTACATCCTCAAAAATAAACATGTCCAAAATGACATTTATTTATTTTTTATTTTTTGTGCTATTTTTAATCAGTCTTGAAATCCACCAGCAGAATACTTTATTCTACAGATTTATTGTATTTTCCAGTCCATACATTCAACACTCAATGTGCATTTACACGAAATAAAAAATAAAAATCTGTGTGAAGCAAAATCTTTCATTTTTTTGTGTTACAAATGTAACAGCTACAAACTACTAACAGTTAAAGTATTTTTGACAGCAAAAACAGAAAATTTTGCTTGACATCTTCATAAAGAGACCAAGCTTTTGCATGTACTCCAAACTGTTCAAGAAAAGCAGCTGATTTAATTTGGGTATGCCTTTGCAGCCATGTTTGGTGATTTAGGGGGGTAGGGTTAAGTTGTTTACAAAACCTGAATTTTCCTTAAATTTGTTTTGCATAAAGTTACTCAGTTATATTTGAAATCATATCCATCAACGAGTAAAGATAAAACATAAAAAAACACCAGAAGAAATGGCATGGATCTTTCAGCTGGGTTTGTATTCAGATCTCATGTTGCATCAACAGGAAGACAGAGGAGCAAAACCCATCAAGTGTAGCTCAAGTTATCTTCTGAGAAAAATAAATCATCTTGCTGTACTTAAGGCATCAATTTAACTGTAAGAGAAAAGCAGCAGGCATTATACATTGTAAACTTGAATAATATTTTAGCAACAAATGTAAATGTCAATTTTATCAGGTTTTTGTGATTATAATTTCTATTGACTAAAACTGAAAATTGAAAATCAGGTGTTTAGTTTGGAGTCAGTTGTTAGATGGGAGGGACAAACAGCAGCTGACTTAAGATATTGGAAATAAATGTCCCATAAAAAATACACATAATATGTTGTGTTGCTTCTTTATTTATAAATGTGCTCCTTTAAATAAAAATAGCTTGAGACTAACATGTTCTCATTTCCTTTGTGATGAGCTGAACTTTGTTTTGCTCATCATAAAGTAACATTTTAATGAGGTACGAAGCGCAAAATTTTCATCAAAAAATAACTGTCGTTTTACTTGAGTATCCTACATTATTTTGTATTCTTTCCACCTCTGCTGGCATATATACACATAGATAAACCATTTGACTTTTTTAACATCTGCAGTAACCTTTTTATCTTTTGTATCACTGTCTTTTCCTTTGAACAAATTAGTAATTGTTCTCTGGTTTTAATTTCACTTGAATTAAAAATTCACTGCCTCGTGGTGTTTTCCCAGTTTTTATTTCAAAGTCTATAAATGATAAGCGATTTATTGATTCAGATTTCAGATAAGTCCCAAATTGGGCAATTGATGTTGCAGCAAGTAAAAAAAACTAAAAGACAAAGTATCAAAGATTTAAAAAAATAAACAACAAAACATGCTAAAAGAACATGAAATACAAATCAACACATAATGGGAAGAATACAGCAGTGTATTTCATTATTGACGGACAGTTGCTACAAACACTAAATCAGGTGCAAGTCCCCTGACCTCGTCCTGCATTAAAAAGAAATATTGCTGTAAGTAGGAACCAAAGAGAGCTTGTACCTGTTACTTTTCATACTAGGAAGTCTGAGCCTGATGCCGGAAGGCAGAAACTGGAACTCAGCATGTAAAGGATGAGAAGTATCAGCAATAGTGGCTTTAGTTTTACTAATGATTTGAAGTATCAGCAATAGTGGCTTTAGTTTTACTAATGATTTGATTTTTACGCAGTTCTTTAAGTGAGTGTTACCAGTACCAGACCTAGTGGAATCTGGGGCCAGTATCAAGTGGGGCACAGGCAGATGAATCCTGTGCAACCAGATCTGTGGATCACAGAGGAAGCGAGTCGTAACAATTTATCTCTGGCAAGAGCTCGTTTATTCTGATTACAGAAGAACAAAAAAATAGAAAAATAAAATACAATTACAATACAATTCAAATTCAATCAACATCCAGAATTTCCACAAAGAAATAAAATAAAACAAAATTCACAAATAAAATAACATAATAGCAAAAAATGAAGAAAATCGAATCCTAAATTAACATAACCAAACTGAAAAAAACACTCCACCTAACACACAGTAAACACCAACGTCCGTCAGTTATAACGGCCCTCTTAATCATTAACGTTGGGCAGTTATAACCATTACAGAGGTTATAAAAGAGATCAAGCCCACTACAAATAAGAAAATTTTTAAGAGAAATAAAAATACTGCAACACTACGAAATACAAACACAACATTGACTAATTATTATATATTTACAGAACATTTCAACTGGCCCATAAAAGTTGCCGTTTATACTACCTGTATGAACAGGAAGTGAGTCGTAACAATGTATCTCTGGCAAGAGCTCGTTTATTCTGAGCCGCACATGCCCAGAGCCAGGAAACCCGTTCTCCCTGTTAGACCCACAGACAAAATAATCTTTGCTGACCCTTTTTTTGTTGATTGTCTGAATTGAAGGTAAATTTTAACTTATCCAAAATAGTCTCTAGATATTTGTAGTTTTCTACTGTCTCCACTGTCTGACCTTTAATTACTGTTTGATTTATGTTACGGGGCTTCTGTCTACAATCAATGCACACACAGTAAAAAGTGCTGGGTTAAAAATAACCCAATTCGTAACCCAGCTCTGGGTCAAATATGGACAGACCCAGCGCTGGGTTGTTTTAACCCAACTGGGTTGGGTTGATGGTTTGATCCAGCACATTGGGTCATGGCAACTAACCAAACGTTGGGTTAAATTAACTTGTTTAAATTGGTTAAATTGACCCAAAATTGGGTTACCAACACAAGGGTTATTATACCACTATAGCTGGGTTAAAAAAATAAATTATTTATTTACCCGCCTACCCGGGCCGCATGGGTGCCCATGGGGGCCCGGGTCTGGAGGTGCCAGGGAGGGAGGAATGTTTTCAATTCGCTTTAATGTCTGATTAGAGATGGAGAAAGTGCGCCCTCGCCTGTTCAGAAAGGTGTATGTAATGTTAAAGTTACTGGCCCTCAATGGAATATATAGTAGTCAGTCCCAGTGACTGTTTGACTCACAGTTTAGCCAATGTTCTTCCTGGCTAAAAATGAAACGAAAGACGCGCACCCCCCGAGCTCAACAGTTTCCAGCAGCGCAGGTGATACATGTGAGGGGCCCGGTCATTGGCCCCGGTCATTGGCCCCGCCCCCCGGCCCGACGCTGACTGGTTCCGCTAGTGGTGCTTTGTGTTGGTTCACTCCATAAAATCCAGATAAAACGCACTGAAATTTGTTCTTTCAGTTGGATAAAATGTTACTGAGCACACTCATGTCGATATCAAAGCATCCCTTCAATAAAGTTTAGCTGAAATTTCCAATGCATTATCCTCTAGAATCACTTCTCCCTCAAGATCGATATGAAGTCGACTGATTACCTATTATTTACTATTACTTTAATCATTTACAGCTCTTCACTGCTCACAGACAAAAAGGGAGACGAGAGGAGGAGATGGTGGAGGAAGAACAGAGAGAAAAGATGAAAAGATGTAAGCAGGGATAGGTGACAAGCAGAGAAATATACAATTAGTCATAGTCTGAACCAAAAGTTAACTGGGGAGCAACAGATTGGGCCATAATTCCTGCAGATAGATTAGACATCTTAATAAAACTAAGTTCTTGCTCCAATTCTAAATTAAGCATGCAGCAGCATTTGAGAAAAGAGGTAAATAAAATGCAGATCTCATTTGCAGAGCTAATCCATACATTTAAAGTTAAGGGACCCAAAAATAAATAGGTCAGGTTGTTACGGGAAAAAAAGTGAGCAAATGTGGGAAAAGGGGCAAGAGACGACTGGAGAGTCCAACAATGTGGAGGAGACCTGATATCCACAAAAAAAGAAAACCTGTCTCTCAAAAAGTCTAATTACCAGTGGTTTGTCAGGCTTAATTGCAGGTGCACATGCTAATTGTAAACGAGCTGAGTTCTCCACGAGGACGGCAAAGAAGAAGAAAAGGCGCAAAGGAGGAGGAAGCGAGTGGGAGGAAGGCAGCAGAGAAAAGAGGAGAGCAAAGAATAAATAGAGACATACACAAAAGAGATGGAGGTGGAGGAAGGAACAGCAATAAGGAACCCAGAGGAGGGAGGGAAGGGAAGGGAAGGGAAGGAGAGCAAAAAGCAGGAGCTGTGAAGAAGAAATGCAAGGAGGAAAAACGAAAAGAAGACATGATTAATACGAGAGGCTGGAAAAAAAGAGGAAAAATGGTGGGGGCATGCTTAAAAGGGAGGGAAACGGGGGAAAAAAAGTGAGAAAGGCCACAATTCATGGTGTTGATGAATAAAAGAGAAGCTGATGAATCCACTCAGAGAAACTGTTGGGGGAAAAAAAATATTTTTAAAATCACGCAAGGAATGTGACAGCGAACGAGGCAGCGGAGAAAGGCTCATCAGGATATAACAGCAGTGCTTGGTTTCCATAGTAACACTTCAAAAATGCCTCCACATAACACCCTGATGGACAGGAGGATGCACAAAACTCAAGTTCTGCAGTTAACGCGCCTTCTGCCAAATAATAGCACAACATCCACTTCTAACCGCGTGCGGTGTCACCGCTCGCCGACAGAAATAAAGAGGCTCGTAAACGCAAGATAAATAGAGCAGGCATGTGTGCGGACACCCACGTACACATGCGTGAGGTGAGTTAATGCACTCCCCGCAGATGGAGATGATCTCCCCCTTTTGGTGTACTTCACATTAAAAATTCATAACCCAACATGGCTACGGGCAAATAAACAGGAGCAACACAATGGAAGGAGCAGCCATTCAACAAAGCTGCTCAGACCTTCGTGCATCATCAGCGCTGCCAACGCCAACCCCTAACCAGTTTAATGACATTTCAATACACAACGTCAAGAGTAGATTATTTACTCCCGGAAAACTGAATCCAGGGTGGCGAGTACATATGTGCCCTTAAGTAGCCATTACTGCACTTACACGGCAATTACAACAACATATGCGGCGCGCAGAGAACATGGGCGAGTGGTAATAAGTGGCTACACAAAAACACTCCCCAAGTGTGCGTGTCTTGTACCCGGTAATTTGCAGCAGGCGGGAGTAGCTGGGCGCTCGGTAATGACACAAGCATGAGCACAAACGCAGCAGTTCAAATCAGCCGAGAGCTGTTATCCACACGTTCAGACGCCTGGTCCATCCTGATTGGGCCTCGCCACACTCTAGATACCCATACATCCAGCAGCACACACAAACATACCAAGGGTTTAACAAGAATGCAGCACCATGTGGGCTGCTTGGCAGTAGTGCTGATGGATTAGTCATTTTCTTTTCAGTGTTTTTGAAAAAGCACAGGTTGAGAACAACACACTCATCCAAATGGTTGACTTTTAGCACTTTGTCTTGTTGCACCAAAGTTCAACGGATTTCATTCGGATTAGCCAGAACAAAGTAGGCTGTCGTTTATGAAGGCGGACGAAAATGATAAAAGGCTTCCAAAAATTGTTTTACAAAAATCTGAAAAGTGAGGCGTGCATATGTTTTCCATGCCCCTGAGTCATTACTTTGTAGAACCAGCTATTACTGCAGTCGCAGCCACTAACATTTTGGGGAATGTCTCTACCAGTATTGCTCACCCAGAAGCTGAATTTTCTCTTTGCCAGATTCTGTGGAGGTTTGCAAAGAACAATTTTCAATTTGGATTTAGGTCTGGATTTCTACTAGATCATTCTAACACATGTAATCTAAGCGATTCCTTATATAATTCTGAGGCTGTTCAGTTCCAACACTGAAGAAGACGGCTGTATTGGTTTAAGCACACAGGAGGAAAATGAAGACAGCAATAAATAATTTTTCCTGGTAGGCTAATGTATCTTTGCTTTGTAGCAGCCATGTTCCAGGCACTGTTTGGAAAAAGCATTTACGTTACATATTTGTGTCGTTACACATCCTGAAGTCAACGGCACTTATTTCACTAAAAGTTAAAAAAGTCTTTCTGTGCACCATCTTCTGTGTAAATATCTTATGTTAAAACATGGACACCTGTAGCTTATTCACAGATGCAGCTGATACAAACAATTGTGTTTTTCTCTTTAAGTGAGTGGCATTCGGGTGCGCTCAATAGTCTGGAAATTACAGTACGTTTGCAAGGAATTGTAGCTTTTCCTGTTGTTTTTGGATGCTATATAGAAACCATTAAGACAAGCAGATATGGATGGATCTCAAGTATAAATAGCATGAATTAAAGTAAATGATTTCCTATATGTATTGACCAATTAGTAGACTTCTGAGGGCAATTGTTAGTACTGGACATCAATTAGGGGTATAAGATTAAGTAAAATATGTCATTCTCCTTCCACTTCACCATTTTTGCACTACTTAATGTTGGTCTACCAAATCAAATCTTAACAAAACACATTGAAGTGGTTGTATTGAGGAAAAATATGAGAGTTCAAGAGGGACGAATACTTTTTCAAGGCCCTGCAACAACTTACAATAACAAATTCATATGGAGTAAAATTGTACACTGCAGAGCCTAAAGCAACACATGCATGCATGCAGGGCATCATTATCAGACTCTGCAGCATCCCTCAGGACCTGATGTGGTGGGCTGCACTGAATACTGCTTGAAAGGTATTACACTTAACCTAATCCGACAGCCATGTCTGTTAAGGAGCCCATTTCTACTCAGTGGGTGGTCAGTCACAGGTAAGAATGGCACTTGTGTCATCTCCACTGAAAAACTCTGTAAACAAGACATCACTTATCAAATCATACCCCACATTGTGTTTTAATGAACTGAACATCTTCAATGAATGCATACTATGACGTGACAACCTCCATATTTTACGGATATCCCCTGAGGAGGCGCACCACTGGCTGACTGATGTCTTACATTTCTGGTTAGTGTCCCTACTCCAAAATATCATCTATAATTCATAATTGTACTGGACTTTATTTATTCGAGGGGCCACAAAACCAGCAGCTCGGTAATTGCTTCACGTGTTTCATATTTTATTTTTGCTGACAGACAGCAGCATTGGTTCACATCAAAGTGCCAGTTTGGAAATGCAGAAGTGACCAAACCAACGCTTTCCAATCGCAGCAGCAGTTTCAATCTCAAACCAGGTGCAATTTTTGTCATATGTTTTAGTACATTTTGTAAATACCCACTGACTAGTATTTAGTGTTTGATTCAAATCAAGCTTTATAGTTTGAAACCAACACCTTTTGCACTGAAAAGCCCAAAAGCACCTGTTATGTATTGATGAATGAGCCAATGAACATCCAGAGACACAGCAGTTTAATTTGACTTCAATCTGAAGTCTTAAAGGTGACCTATTAGGTTTCCTTGAACAGGCTAGGATAGCTCTATGAACTATACAAGACATGTTCAACGTCATTCTTAGATAAGATTTTGGTCTGCTCATTTTTGCCTATCGTGAGCTCTTTTCAGAACAAGATGTTTTGGAGCCTCTTGTCACTTTAAATCCAAATAAGCTCCTGGCTACGTCCTCCAACTCAATGTGTACATGAAAGTGGCTGTATACAGAAGCTCAATTATACAACTGTATATGTCTGAAAATAAGATGTAGAGCCTCCTGTACAACTAATAAGAATGTGGCAAGTGGTTTCTGGGTGGTAAGTCAACAACAAAACGTGTCTCTTCCTGCAGCCGTTGTACAGTGCATAAAGCACCAAAACCTTAACTTAACTTGACGGACTTAATTGGGAAGTTTTTGAAATGGCTCATTTTCCAGATATCAAAAAACATTAACTAATTTCCAGAAATAGCTGGGTGGTTCTTTTTTTGGCCTCAGACTGTTTTTTTAGAAGCAGTTGAGACCCAAATGGAAGTAGAAAAACATGTAAAGGGAGAATTTTGCACAGTAGGTTTCCTTTTATGTGTGTCAGGTGCAGAGCGTGTCACATTGTGCGTATCTAAATGAAGTTCATATGAGGCTAATATTGCATGATGCATGCAATATTATATGTCAGTTGTAAACTGTCCCTCTGAGGAGAGATGCAAACTTCTGGGAATTTTCAATGTTGGAAACATTCTGTGTAAAGGAGCTGGAATTAACAAAAATTTATGGGTGTAAACAAGAATACATCCGAAATTACTAAAGGTTAGCACGCAACAGGGAATTTAAATGTAGTTGGCCCAACAACCAGATTTAATGCATGTACACGTCAGTGATTTTAAAGCTGTTCCTCAATCAAAAACACACAGCGCACTGCTTCCTGCACAAGTATTGAGGTCATGCCCCCTACCGGCACCGTGTATTCCTCCATCACATCCACAGATTTTTTCTACCGAGGCTACACTTCTGAGCCCAGAGCAACAAATTACTGAATCTTCACCTCTGAGTCTGTAAACCAGATAAAATGGGAGACATTTAGATGACATAACTGAGTAGCTACATGCATTTTATTTAGGTTATTAAGGTTCAACTAGTAAATGTCAGGAAGATTTTTGAATGAACGAAAATATTTTTATATATGTGGTTGGATGTGATGCTGCCCCTAATTTCCAGTTATTTACAATACATTATCAATAATTACCATAGTTTTGATAGAAGGTTTCTATTCCTATTTGGACTAACTTTAGCCTAGACTTGGGAAGCTTCTGGGATGTTTTCGGTAATTTACCAAACATTTTCCAACCCTTCTCAATCCTGTATGTCCATTATATTACATTATTTAAATATTAAACACAATTACACTACCAATTACAGTACTGCAAGCAATACATTTCTTAAGGAAAATATATTTTCCTGACATATCCAGCTTATTGCTTAGTTTTTATTTGCATGAATGCTATTAAGACCCTCTTGCTCTTTACATTTAGGGTTAAATTCATTTGTCATTTTAACTCAAGACTAAACTCACCTGCTTAACTAAATTTTCAATTTCAGCTTGTGTTATTTTTAAATGTTCAGACTTTTCTTCAACTTAATTCAAGTAGGTTTTTTTTTTTGCTAACCTGTGTTTTTGGCTAATTCCTCGAGTTCTCCAGGTGTTTGTTCCTGCTTAAAATACTTCCACACTCAGACTCACTTTTGCATTTTCTTCAGTATTTTTATCACATTTTTAGTAAAATTTTAAATCCTCCAAATATTTTTGAAAAAATTTTTACAGTAAAGTCTTAATCATATAAAGGGATCTTCTTCACTTTTTCACATTTTTCATGCACATCATACAAGACCTATACATTTATTAGAAATGTATGTAGTTTCGGTTTCAATGATTTGGACAGCGGCGAAACAATCCATTCACTTAAGTCAGTAAACATAAGACAAAAGAGTGTCAGCCTTTCTGCAGGGACACCAATATATCACAGCACACAGGACCACGGCTGCCTTCACTCACTGGAATATTAATGTGGAACATGGGTTAAGCATAGAGAGAAAGTGGGATAAGCACTTGGTGTCTGCGGTTTCCAACTGATAAGTCCTCCAGCTACAATCCAGTACAGATTTGTCACAGTTCAAAAGGAGCTCTTGTCACATGGCAGAGGCAGCAGCAGTGAGTCCAGGGTTCGGTCAGTGTTTGTAACTCAATGTGGGCTTTTTTTTGTTTGTTTGTTTTTTGAAGCACCTCCACATTTTACAAAGGTGTGAGCTGCATAGAAATCAGAGAAAATGATCAGCTTGATCAGTGCTGTCAGATTGGAAAGGTCTAGTCTAGACCCAAAGTGAGTTATTCTCATAAGTCATAGGAAACAAATACATTTAAGAAGATGTTTAGATTTTCATGACATGTGAAGACATGAGTGGTTCATTCAGACCGTGAGAGATGAAGAGAGAACAAGACGTTCAGCAGATAACAGGAAGGCTGAACATGTCAAGATACTCTTGTGGAAAGAACAGTGGAGGAAATAGTAAAAGTAACATTTCAGTTAGTTTAAAAAAAGCCCCAAAAACTAAAGTTTATTGTGACAATAAAGAAAATTCTCGTCATAAAAACACATTTTTCACAATAAACGCCCAACACTGGATACAGTACGACATTTTATAGATAATAAACGCTGAAGTAACCATTTTAGTAATGCTTATCCAGCTCATGGCTATCACATTATGCCAAAGATTGTATTCAGAATAAATGTCAACAACACATTTATTCTGTGTGGTTTTTTTGGTTTGAACACTCAAAGTTGTTGTTTTTTTAAATTGAGATTAGAGTTCAGTTACAAAATTTTGACTAGTGCAACTCTACTAATAAATCCAGGTGTCCATCAGTTGCCATTGTGCAAAGGTATGTTAATGATCTAAATGTTGGTGCTATTTCAGAATGTTTTAGTGTCTTTTTTGTCTTCTTTTGCTCCCAAATGTCAAACCAATTCAGGGGGTATAATCAGTACCAAAATAACTGCAATAATTTGAACGAACGCTATTAATATTAAACTGTCAGTCAGTGCTGCGAGTCACACTGTTGTGTTCAGACAGGTAATCAGACATCCTGCAGTGATAATGACTCTCCTGCAGGAGTGGTGGAAACCAGCATAACTTTTATTTACACTTTGTCTAATTATTCAAGTCATGCTTACAAAGTCAAATATCAGTTTCAGGTGAACTTTAGCTGCTAAGTACACGGCCTCTCTCTGAGTCATGATTATACGACACCGTGCAAACTGTGAGCTTTTGCACACTTCAGCAGCCACCGGCTGATTTTTATTAAAGACTTTTTTTCCACTATCAACAAATCCCTGAAGACAGTATTAGTCCATTATTGTTCATCTCTTTCTCACCTTCATACCAGAGTGTTGGCAGCCCCTGCTTTTCATGCGTTTCTCACAAAGTCAAACACTCAATAAACATGCAAATGTCCCAAATGATGTTTTGAGTATTGTGACAAAAAGACAAAATAATGTGCCCTGCACAATCATTTGTTGTTGTTCTTTTCTTTTTCAAATCTTGTTTATTTGGGGGAGAGTTTATTTTTTTCCGATAGAAATTAGGATTTTTTTTTTTTTGCTCTAATGTATCACTTTTTTTTTTTGACCAGCACTTTCTGGGTAAGTTATTTACCCAGAAGAAGAATTAGTCAAATAGATTCATATAGGGGGCTGCACAGTGGCGCAGTTGGTAGAGCTGTTGCCTTGCAGCAAGAAGGCTCTGGGATCGATTCTTTCTGCATGGAGTTTGCATGTTCGCCCTGTGCATGCGTGGGTTTTCTCCGGGTACTCCGGTTTCCTCCCACAGTGCAAAAACGTGACTGTCAGGTTAATTGGCCTCTCCAAATTGTCCCTAGGTGTGTGCATGGTTGTTTGTCGTTAGCCGGAGATAGGCACCAGCACCTCCTGACCCCACTAAGGGACAAGGGTATAAGATGGATGGATGGATGGACGGACGGACGGACGGACGGACGGACGGACGGACGGACGGATGGATGGATGGATACAGGTCAGGAAGAGCCAGACAAGTATTCAACCTGCCATCACATGGATGCAAACATGTAACATTACGTAATGTGCCTATAAAGTCTTCATCCCTTTGAATGTTTCACTCTTTTTATTGCTGTTGCAAATCAATTCTGATCAAAGGAGAACATTTATTTTCCACACACAGATTGTGTCAATCTGTGTGTGCATTTACTTAATGCTGAACTGAATATTTAACTAAATATACTTAAATAATTTTATTTAATTGTCATTATTTTATAGAAACCAGTTTTCACTTTTGCAATAAAGTTTGTCACAGTATTAGTCAAAAAAACCTAATTTTGTTGACTTGTGAAAGCGACAAAACAGGAAAAAACATCCAAGGAACTGAATACGTTTTATAGGCATGGTAAGGCGTCCTTTAATGGATTAAGCAGCACCTTTACAGAATCGGTCGCAGTAAGGAAAAAAAATAAAATCACCACTTTACTGAAGTGCCTCTTGGATATTTCATTAAGTGCAGTTTAGTCTGGTCAAGATCCCCCTCTCTACTATTTGTGCATATAATGATGTCAAAGAGAGGCTTCCTTAAGATAATGCTATATTGTCTCTTCGTGGCAGGCCAAGAAACTGACTGAGCGTGCTCAGGCATACAGATGGCCGCAGAAGTGCAATGCATACATATATGCACAAGTAAAAGCTCCACGGCGAAAAGGCCAGGAGTGAAGAAAAATACTTGGACAAAGAAAAAGCCAACTGCCCCCCAGGGTCTTCATTATTTCACAGAAGTCCTGTATTCCACTGAAGTTTAATCTCATTTCCTGGACTTAATTCAGCAGCGATATAACATGTTCCTCTGTACAGATATGCTGCAGTTGACTGAGCTTTAATAGTCCTGGAGAGCCACTGTTCCTACATTTACTGTTTTTGTCCCACTTAATCAAGGGATAGTTAAGAGCAAAACAGAAGAAGAAAACCTAATGTCAGACGACACGCACAGTGTAATGCAGAAGCAAAATTATCACTTGGGTGTTAAACTTTGGAACGTCTAACGGCTTATGTAAATGTTTCTCACTCAGTGACTTCTGCTTTTGAATTGAATATTTGTGTCATCAAGTCAACAAACCCTTTCCACGTGTCCCTGAAAAGCTGCCACCTTTGGTAAGATAGTATGTTGTCATGCCAGTGCCAGATCTGGTGTGTGTGTGTGTGTGTGTGTGTGTGTGCGTGTGTGTGTGTGTATGTGCGTGTGTGTGTGTGTGCAACTATACTCTTGGTTCTTCAACAGTTGGAAAATTAATGAGCCACTATAGAGGTGTTTAAAAGTTAAGACAAAAGAAGCACAGATGTACACGAAATTATTTTTAAAAAGTCTTCAGCCATTCATGTGTTACATTCAGGCTGCGAGTCAGTGAGAGAGAACAAGACTTCAGTAGGAAACAATAACGCTGAGCGAAGTTACTCGCTTTTAGTTGCTAACATTACAAACTGTTAACAGCAAATTAGTAATACAGGAACATCATCTAACATCACTCTTAGTAATGTAAACTGATATAAATGTAAGATTTTAAATTTATTTAAAAATATGAAACCCCTAGTGCAGCGTCGTCACACAGCAGGGTGACCTCACCAGCAGTGCTTCTAATAAAAATAGTAAATGGTCATTCATGGCAAGTGAGAAGGTAACAGATTTATAAAGAGGAATTTGCTTTATGTTGTTATATGAAAATTAAAATGAAAGCAAAAGTTGTTGTTAGTAAAACAAATAAATATTTGATGTTAAATGCAACATTTTCCTGTTTAATATTTACATTTCTCTTAGACTTTGTTGAAAGGTTTTTACACCAGTGAAATTTTTGCCAATTAATAACTGGAAAGCAAAATGTCCTTAATGGGAGGTTGCTTTTTTTTTCTTTTTACAGAATTTCAATCAGGTGAATGAGGAGGCTTTGGTAAAACATATCTGCTATGAGAGGTTTGTTGGATAAAAGTCAAGAGTCAATCTGCCTTTTGACTTTTATCAAAGTGTACTGTAGGTATCTGTTTGGATGTTACACCCCTTTAAAGTCTGACCTGGCTAAATTTTGACAAGTGCAAAAGGTACTAATATAATCTAATGTCAGTAATGATGAAGACATTCTTAATTGATGAAGGAAGGGATCATTATTGTGAGTGGGAAGTAGCAGGGGTAATAATCCCCTACAGTATCTGCCTCTGAAGTAGAGCCAACAGGGTACAGTTGGTTTCATTCCAGGTTTTTTCTTCCTTTCTTCCCTTTTTTATACATAAAAGAGCATTGTGCTGTTAGTCCCTTTAATATAGTGTGTTACCCTGAGCACAGTCCATAAAAAGCTCGTCCCAGCATGTTTTCAGTCACTGCTGAAAATGTATTTCCCTCCAGGGTTTCTTTCAAACCTCTTACTGAAAATCTGAAACATGAAAGTGAAGTTTTCTATCTCCACAATCCAGGTAATTTTGGTCTTTACTACTTCTCCAGCTGCACAAAAAAATTACTCACCTTTTACAGCTCTCCTGAGGTTTCCATAACAAGTTTATTGCACCTTAGATTCACAAGTACAGAGGAGCTACTGTTCGGTTCAGTCGATTTTATAATCCCCGCTATTTATACCGAAGGCTATTTGTTGGCCCAAACTTTCTGATTCTTCTACCTGCGGCTGCGGTGTTTCCTGGAAAGCTAAATCATTTCTCTATTGTTTTCATGCTATCATAGAAAACATTACAACTTCACATAAACAACATGTTTGGACCTAAATGAAACTCTGTGGGAAAAAAAGACTTTTAGAAGCATTTTTGTGGTGGCCTTGGTACAACCAGTAGTTCATAAATGTGCATTTTTATAAAAGAAAGTTGTTGTTTTTTTAAAGGTTTCAAAGAAAGCACAGACTAAGAGGTGCTGTGTGGAGGAATGGATGTAAGAAAACAGCTTTTAGTCTAATTCACAGGTTACTTCCAAACAAAGATTTGCATCCTAAAATCCAGTGCAATATATTTATTTCTAGCTGATAGTTCCCCCAGTTAAATGAGAGCATGCGTTAAATTGGAAAGGCCAACATATGTATTTATTTAACTGCAGCCAGTCAGGCTTTTTAAAACCGTTGCTGTTTACAAGATGCAGCGTAAAACATTTTCTGAAAACCTATTGTAATTTTTCCGGCAGGCGACCAAACGAAATGACTTGTTATACACCTGAGTTCACAACAAAGCAAGGGCACAAAGTCATCAAAAGTATTATTCAAATCGCTCACACCTGCAGAATGTGATGAGGTTCCATCAACGGTTAATGTGTTGCATTTGTTTTCAGAATGAGTCGTTAAGACGCGGTAAACCGAAAGACGGACAAAGGGAGCTAAAATTACACGTTAGTGGTATTTGTCAGTTAAAAATAAGACTCAGATTATGTATCTTAGCAACACGATGTAAAAAGTGTAATCATTCAGGTCACATCAGCTCTCAGCCTGCTCTGCTAACATAGAAACAGCGTCGTGTGGTGCAGCGAGCAAAGCGGGTGCCCATGTAAGAGGTTAGTCCTCAGCGAAGATGTCCTGGGTTTGAATTTGGGCCTGTGCCATTTACAGCTAGTCTTCTTCTTCCTCTGCCCTCCTTCCTGTCTGAAGAGCCGACAAAACCAAGGTCACTAGTGCCACAGAAAAACTTAACAAAAATATGGCACTGTTGTACTGAGAGCTGTTTGAATAAGTGCACGCAGCAGTAATAAAGCTTTTAACTATGTGTCACACAGCGGGGTTTTTTTTACTCACCAAACAATTTAAAAAATGACTTGTACTTAAAAGGTTTAGCTAAAAATTCAGCTCTTGCTTTTTTCAAATATGCACAATGGGAGTATGTTTGCATTTCTTTAAAAACTCCCTACATACGGCTTGCCTTGATGAGATAAAACAGACAAACCTTTTGCAGAGAAAGATTTTTTCCTCTTAACCCCAAACCACTTAGAGTGACACTGAAAACCTGGCTCTCCAGCAATTTCAGTGACAAATGCAGTGAAAGTTCAGCTTAAATGACAGCTGAATTAAATGGGATCATTATTCCAAAACTGTATGAAATCGGTACTATTATGCTATAAAAAAAATTAATAGTGTGTTCTGGTTGGATGCATCTGTTTCTGTAATCCAGTATCCGAGTACTCAAAGACTGGATATTGTTTTTCCAGTGAATCTTATAAGAAGAAGAAGTGAGCAAATCTTTTTTTTTTGCATATATGTAGAACATGATCCTGTAGCCCCCTGCTGCAATTACCTACATCATGGTTGATTCATTTCCCTCACTTACCAAAATGAGGTAAATGACCAACTTTCTCTCGCTTTCTCCTTCTCCACCTTCAAATTTACCCCACTGAGAAGTCTGCTCGTCTCTGCCTCCCCTGATGAGCTTTGTTAAAAATCCCTGACAACTGCACATCTTGGTGTTGTTCCAGCGTGTTTGGGCGATTTCCTCCTCATCATTTCTGCAGCTGTTTCCCCTGCGAACCCACTTCCAGTCTCGAGTCATGGCTAATTAATTGACAAGTTGCCCCCTCAGAGGGATCAGATGGAGACATATTCGCTGACACCTAGAATGGGTTTAGCGAGCCGGTGCCCTGGAGATGTCAAACAGAAACCACCTGCAGTTTGCACAGCTAAAGATCTGTGAGGGAAGTGCATGACAATGGAGGAAAAAAAAACAATCTGATCTGAATCAATTACGTTGCTAGGAATTCTGAAAATAAATCTCAATGCTCTCGTTCTCTGCGTGCTATCATTTGCAAACTCCCATGAATAAATAAACTACATGGCAGAACTTGATTGATTTTGTCCTGAATAAGCTGGATCTGAGGAGCTGCATCAAAGCAACCTGTTTTCTCATCCTTTCCTCCTTTTGTTCATCACTTCCTCAGTTTCTGAAACTGATCAACGCGCCATCCATTCTGAGCAAAGTCAACTATGCCTCTGTTCCTTGTGCTTCTTTCAAATACAGTATTATCAAAAGTAACTTTTTCAGCTATCAAACCCTCCATCACTCCTTCTCATCTCCAACACCTTGCCCCCTTTTCACAGCTCGCAGTTCTTGCCTTTAATCCTATCAAGTCTCTTCCATCTGTGGCAAAATTATACGCAAGAAACCCCTCTCAGTCTCTCTCCCGACTGTCAGTGGAGGCGCTTCAAACAGCTTCCCTTTGGCATAAAATAAAAAAGTGTCAGTTTCAGATAAAAACCCAGCATGTGTTGTTCTGCTCGTACTATTACGTGCAGGATAAAAGGTCCATATGTGGCTGAATTGTTGATTCTGGAGCTACGATGAAATATATAATTACCAGTGCAGCGAAATCAGCCACCTGCATTGAAATGAATGCAAGGAGAGCCTGCACAAACATAGCAGCTTATAACTGGTTCAGTGACAGAAGGAGATGCTCGGCGTTGTAGGTTGAGGTGGCATCACAGAGCTGAGCTCCCTTTTCTCTATTCTTAGCTGCTCCTCCTGCTCTCACAGTCACACATCACAAGGTACTGAAGAGGAGAGGAAGATGAGGCATCTTTGGATTCTGGATTCAGTAAGTAAGGATGGTATGTTTATTCACTTCGCAGTTCATCAGGAGTCCTGCTCTTCCTGTTACATCAACGCTATCCATATATTTCGAATGAGTGCAAAGGTAAAAGTTTATTATACACAAACCAAACAAATAAGAGATCCGAGCAAGACAGAGAGTCAGATTGACCTCAATCTAACAAACAAACAAAAAGTTGAAATACCGGTATTGCCACGCACAAAACAGTTTAAATTTTACATAAATAGCACAATGCACAAATAGTGAAATAATACACTTATATATTTTATTAAATATACCAACAATTTATACACTTTTTCAAAGTAAAAAATCTTGAGTGGCATTACACCACTCAAACCCTATTTTAGTCTGGTGTTTTGATGATATTTCTTTGGTGAGCTCCAATTTTTTTGAGGTTGGAAGGCCTTCTTGCCATCACCCTAATCTTTAGATTCTGGTTGAGACGCTCCAAAAGGTCAGTGCTCTTTGAATTTGAAGTTACATTTCTCAAGGTAATTAATCATTTTGGGTTTAACTTCAAAAGCAATCTGGGACAAATGGCTGCATAGAGATGTAGCCCAAAGGATGATGACACATTGGTGTAAAACAGCGAATATGAGACATGCAGGATAAAAGAACTTCAGAAAGTGATGTAAAATGATGCTGCAACATCTGCAAGTTGCGCAAACAAAATAAGCTTGAGCGTCTCTACATAATTTGCTGTTGGTTGTGTAGTGTTTTTTCTCTCTGTCTCTGCATCCTTGTCTTCAAAAGGACAAATAGGAGACCCAGGGGACTACAGTTTCATAATACAACTGTCTGAGGAAGCAATCATTTAATAAAATTAACACTCCCTCACCATCAGCTCCTCATTCCAGAGAGGATTCTTCAAAGAAGACAACCAGGTGTGCTCAGCATCTTTTTTGCTTTAGGGTAATGATGGGAAAGAAAAGCTACCCATTACAGAAGGACACAAACATATTCAGGCTTCCTCTTCCCCCCTCCCCCCGACTACATGAGTTCAGACTGATGCTTAGTTGCTGTCAGCTTAACAATTACCAGCCAAATCTTTTCATTCTAGAGTCTCATGTTCAAACAATATGTAGTACAACTCAACACTAAGGTTGTAGTTACCTACAACAATGTATAACATGCTGAGTTATCCCACGTAGTGTCAGTCAAGATCACAATTCATCAGACAGCCAGGACCCAAAGTAACAGTCTTCTCTCCGTAACAGTCTGTCACACTGTTGGAGGGGAATCTTGGCCTCCTCTTCTTTTCAAAGTTGCTTCAGGTCACTGAGACTTTCAGCAGGACCTCGATTCTCTTTCTTCTCAGACTCTCTTTTGTAAATTGTGCTGCTCTGCTTGGTCTTATTGCTCAGGCAGACTCTAGACTCCAAAACCCGTTTTGCTCCGAGGTGAGAATATGTTCAACTCAGCAACTGCACAATCCAAAGTCCCCGCAGCTCTGAAACAAGCCCAGATCGTCACACCTCCACCCATGGACTTAAGTAGTGGCATGTTTGTGCAGATGGTGTGGGTCATCTCTAATCCTCTTTCTTTTCTTTTGTTTACTTGTTAGAAGGTTGTTTTTTTTTTATCATTATGTGATCTTAACATATGAGGTTTTAAAGAAGTGCTAACTCGATCTGCTAAGTGGAGCAGGTCTGATTAGTAATGGCCAGTTCTCACCTAGCCGGTACATTTCCATGACAGTCTGAGGGGTGAGTCTTAGTCTCCCTCCCTAATTTTGGCCTAATTTTTGTTCAAATATTAATGACAGTGTAATTTGTCATGTTTTGTTCATTTTAAGGTTCTTTTTAAACTATTTTTGGCACTTGATAGGGACCTGGTGATTTATTATTTATTTATGCAATGAAATGTAAAACTCTAGACAGGAAAGAGTGTATTTTTATAGTTTTCCATGGACACAGAACATATTATCTGCAGATAAACATTATCCCATTTGACAGGCTCTGAAAAAAACATAAGATGACTCATTTCGCCATATCGCTTATTACTTCCACATCTCTATAGAGCACGGTTTATGGTTTTTGCACCACTGAACACTGAATATACATTTTCCTCTTTGTTATGAAGAGTTTATGCCCTGCTACTCTATTGAAACATGTATCTCTTTGAAATAGTTTATGTTTTCTTCTCACTGACATCCTCAGTCGCATCAGAAAAAGGTTGGGTTTTTTTCCCCCGTTGTCGTGATGTTTTGCACTAATGCATAAGCATGAAAGCCCTCAAATGTGTGTGTTTATTGGCCACATTGTTGCGCATTGTTCAATAATTCTGCAAATATAAACACAGATCTCAAACAACAAAATGTAGACCCTTCCAGTCAAATGCTGAAGCCCTTATAAGATGTTGCAGTCTAGACCAATTATATAACTATGTGGAGACTTGATAATTGATGTTTGCAGACGCGCTCCATCTGATCTCACAGAGTTGTCAGTCTCTGTGCAGAGACATCCCTCAGCACACCTGCAGCTGTAATTGCAGTGAAAGGTGGTTCTACTAAGTATTCACTCAACGGGGTTGAACACAAATGCGTTCCACACCTTTTCAGATTTTGATTCATAGAATATTTTCAATCGTCTCACTTCCACTTAACAGTTCTGCGCTACTGTGCCTTTCACATAAAACCTTAATGAAATACATTGAGATTTATGGTGGCAACATGACAAAGCGCAACAGCAATATAAAACACGAAGCGGACGTAGTGCTGTTGTACGCGCAGTGTGGTTCCTACTGCTGATATGAAATGTGAAAAGTCTAGTGGTGGAGGGAGAAAGACGTTTCCATTTAGCGATGTGCCATTTCAGTGAAAACTCAGACATGCATGGATGGCAGAGAGACATTTTTGAGGCATTGTGCAACTCCGCACTCTGCAGTCTCCCTCTCCGACTGGCTCTGAGTAAACAATAAACACCAGGCTGCTCAGCACCTGTAATCCTCCAACGACTCAATCAACATTTGTAAAGCTGCTCACACGAGGCTCACATCCAAGACTGACTCGACCGGCTGTCGGTGGAGTTCCAGCCTCACCACCACGTCCTTTTTCTTTGCGGCACCGCACCGATGCCGCCCTGCTCTTGGATCACCGATCAAAGCAGGGGGGAGGCCGTGCTCCCTCTGGTTTCAGGAGAGTCAGAGCTACGGACCCATCCCCAACATTAAAAACATGCAGCATCACGACGCAGCAACAACACACCCCTCCCAGGCCTTGTTGCTTATTCACTAAGAGATACATGTGTCTACAAAGCTGACTCCTTCATCCACTGTCAGCGAAGCTCCCTCGGGATTTGCCGCCTGCGCCTCGGTCTTTGCCTGTCTGTCTTTTTCACCTTAACCCCTTACTTGCTCTCATCGTTTTCTCTTTAAAATAATTTTTTTTTAAATAATCTGCCAAACCAGCCCTTAATTTCCAACTTTGCCCAATTAGAAAATTACGGTTTGCATTTGGGAACTGTCACTTTCTGTGCCTCATATGTTAATAAGTGAGCATAATACAATAAGCCTGTTCTCCGTTGAAGCTGTTGCCTTGTGCAGGAGGGACACGCCGGCTGTCACACCTCCTCTAAGTCACGCTCCAACAAAGACACCCGAATTAGATGGTTACGTCAGATCTTGTGATTTGATGAACGCTCAGTTTAGACTTGTGCGAAGAAACTTGTCTTTACCCCCGAAGGCGGGGGAAAAAAAAAAATTTTAAAAAACTATCCAGCCAACAGTCTAATCCGCGGTGCCACCAAGAGACAAATCCTGGAGCTGCTCCATTGGCAGGAGCCGGACACTGTGGCAGAATGAAGGATTTTGCTCATTTTCTGTTTCAAAACTGTTTGCGCACACAAGAGAAAAGATCAAACACATATTCAGCTATCTGAAAGCAATGTGTGCTCATAGATGTTAGCAAAGGCCCCGCATATCAGCGGATTTTACTGGCTGACTTTCTGCAAGCGCTTTCACCACAAAATGAAAACCTACAGCGCCTTGCAGAAGAATTCATACTTGTTGACTTTTAAAACATGAATACACTTTGATCTAAACCAATCAAATCAAAGCTCTGGATCTATTTTTATGGTCGTAGTCCTGCTGTAAACCTCCACCTCAGTCTTCTAACAGGTTTTTCTGTAGGATTGTCCTGGATTTTTCTCTATCCAGCTTGAGATCAACCCTTTCCAGCTTCTTTACCCTCACCAAGCAAAAGCTTCCCCACATTATAACGCTGAGATCAACAGGTTTCACAACAGGAATGGTATGATCCACCATGGCTTTTGGCAAACTTTAAACAGGGCCTCTGGTTTTCTCTCAGGATATGTTGTCATTCATTCATTAGGAGCCAGGTTCATTTGAGCTGTGGCTCTTCAAGAGTTACCAAGAGGCCCCCTGTCTGCTTCCCTCGTCAAAGCCTGTTGCTGTAGCTCAGGGGTCTGCAGCCTGCAGCTCTGGAGAAGCAAGTAGCTCTTTGGGCATTTCATAATGGCTCAATAATTTGACTAAAGAATTGCAGAACCAACTTTCTTTTTTTTTTTTAATGCTTTAAAAAAAAACTCAAAACAGAAATAAACTGGTTGTTCTTTAAAAATTACCACTAACTTCTTATAATACATAGATATTTATTAAAAAATGTTAAGTTGTCTTTCAGAAAAGGTTATGTAATATTTGCAGCTCTAAACAGGTTATATATTTAGCTGCACTGAGGGTAATATCGGCTCTTTGGTTTGTAAAGGTTGCGGACCCCTGCTTTAGCTACACCTCTTCACAGAACAGCTTATGTATATTATATATGTATACTGAATTTTTATTCAAGCGGAGGCATTATGTATTTTCCAGGCATGTAGTGCCATTTCACAGCACAATTAGGCAACAATTTTACCTTCAGTTGTTATAAAAATGCTGTATATATCAAACATGACTTAAAAGAAATTTGACATTTTCAATTTGACGCCTTGAAATTGGCCTCTGTTTCTGAAGCTCCTGCTCTTTCTACTTCTCTGCCTTCAGCATGTCGCCACAACAACGCCTTTCCATTAAGCCATTCACAACCGATAGGAGCGACGGACTGAGAACTAGTTGGTATGATAAGCTCAGGAAACTCAAGACCAGGCATTTGTTAATTGCTACTGCTGCTAGTCTGAAGAAGCCGAGTGTGGCAGTTGCTCTGCTGTGCACTACAGCTCCAAGGCGGAGCTGCGTGGAAACAGGTGGTGCTTTGTGAGTCCGAGCATTTAGGCACCCTTGATTGGCTACCACCAGAGATCCGAGAATGACAAAAGCATGCATGAATGAGTCAAAACAAAACTATAGGCATGTTTTTGATGAATGAATGACATTATAACATGATACAAAGTTTAAGAAAAAAAAGTTGATTTTGCATAACACCCTCCTCCCCCTTTAAAAAGAGTACTAAAGTAAAGGGGAATGAAAATGTGTACACCACGCTTTTCAGATTTTATTTGCGAAAACGTATCATATCAGTTTCCGTCACCGATAGCCAAGCACTATTTGTTCTGGTTCATCACATAAAACGAAATGTATGAAGATTTTTTTTTCCATCTGTAAGCAGCAGCCAAAACGCTCTCCAAGAAATACGCTGCAGCTTCCCTGTAATACTGCATTACACTGATACTGTTGTCTAGACCGGTTCTCCCTTGTGGCCCCCCAGAACTCTTGTTTCTGATGGGCTTATTGAAGCCAGTGCCTTGTTATCCCCTATCGCAACGTAACTCTGGCTAACAATGTACCAGGAGAAAGCTTGCGCACGGGGAAAAAAAACAAAAAACGTCTGTTTTTATTTTATGCTTCCACACTAAATGGGTTTTTCTGTCATCCTCTCACATTTCTCTCTTCTGTTATTTTCTACACATGTGCTTCTTGTTCCCTTTTAAACACTGGATGCAGGCATATATATATAAAGCTTCTTTGTCAAGTGTGACAGCTGAAGTTTAAACACAAACCCCACCTGCAACTTGAGTCAATCACATCAGTGAAAGCCTGCACAGAATTCAGCCATGTTTTCATCCAAGCCTGTTTTTTTTTTCATGATGCATTGTTGTGAACTGATTGCTTTCACAAAACATCACAGCTCATTGCACAGAGGCCTGTTTCATTGAGTACAACTACAAGGCCAACCAACAAATCATACCGCAGACCCTTGAGGCTATTGTATCCTGCATGCACCATGTGTTCCCACAATGGGAAATAGTATTGTTAGAGTCCTCGTTATTATTCTTTTATTTCAATTTGAGTAAAATAATCTAAAATTAGCATGAAAAAGATTTAAAAGTTACTGCTTTTAGAATATTTAACAAAAGGAACAAAACACTTCCAGATGTGCATATCAATGACCACATCAGACTATTGTGTTCAGTAGATTCCCTGCATATTTGTGGTTCATTGTTTCCTGATTTTTCTGCAGGACATAGCTCCAAATTATTCACTTAAAAGGCCACTTATTTGCAGAATTTTTCTATAGAGCACATGTAAAATATTTGAAAGAAGATGTAACTTGGGAAGCTGAAATAACTAAGCTGCTTGACCTGCTTATTGGCTGGCATTTAGAAAGCAGCCAATCCAGGAGTGCCATTCATTTTCCTTGCTATTGATTGGCTGTAGTATCTTCAAGAATGGAGATAAGGAAGACTGTAGTTCTGCAGTAGTACAAAGGTGATTTTTACTGAGTGTAAGGTATATTTGGTGTTTGAATTATTAAAATCGGCAGTTATTAGTCAGATATTAGTAATTGGTATGTTTCAGAAAACATACCAAGCTTTCCGCTGTTGTCCGCTTATTAACTGTCTAAATAATCCATCTTTGAAGATTTTGTGCTCTTACAAAATAATTCTTAATAAGCTGGTGCAAGGAATCTGACAATAAGGAAAGCTTGATAAAGAGGGACGTTTTAAGTAACCGCATGGACACACATCCAACCTATACACAAAAGTCTGTGGCCTACCTTGAACATTGCCAGCCTGGATCTCCTCTCTGCTCTTCAGAACGGGCATGATGGAGTGGCCTGCGATGTGAATCCTCCTCTCATAGCCTCAGATGAAGGGATTTAGATGTAGAGAGATTAATTTGCGCACAGAGGACAGAAGTCTGGTGGACACTGGAGTGAACTTGGGTTGGTTGAAGGTGGAAGGGCGGGGGGCTTCTGAACTAGTAGAGGGAAGGAGGATTGTGTGCGTCAGGAATGAGTTCCAGACTGACTGATCTATGGTTTTTTTTTTTTTTCAGGATTTCAGAAGTCTTAAGAACTGACAATTAACCTAAAATGTCTGTACAGGTGAGCAGATTTGAAGTGACTAGATCATAAGGCGTACGGATGGATGAGTTGAAGTCTTTTCATTGGTCTCTCTTCCTCCAACTGCCTTTCCCTTCCCACCAAAGATGGTGATCGAGCTGAAGCCTCCCTCCAGAAGTCTGCTGGAGTGTGAGCGCTGTTGCTGTGGAGATGAGGAGATGAGGAGCGCTGTGTCTATATGTACTCCTCTTTGTCGCTCTCCCCTTCTTTCTTCTTTGGCGTTCTATCACTTCTGTGGTTTTGCTTAATTTAGCCAGTCATGATCAGCAGCTTGCCGGCCCGATCTCCTTCTCGATTGTTCTCGATCTGAGCAGAAATAAGAAACGAAGGACAGAGTCAGACGGCAGGAGAACGTTGTTCGTGAAGGTTGAACGTCATTGCTTAAACAAGTCAGCAGCCTCTGAGGTCAAGGTTTAATTCAGTCAAGCTGCTGTGACGACGTGCGTCTTTCACCGCAGTCTCGGCGTGTTGGATATTGTTGTACCAGCTACTTATTCTGACAGCAAATGCGCCCACTGTTGGGTCTTCTGTGCTAAGATTTGATCTGCTGCTTTTTAAAGCAAAAGTCCAGAGCAGAAATTATATGAAAAATTTATGGGGAGCGTTGTGAGAACATTAGTCACAAGAAACTCTAGTTGTACCTACATCGAGGCATCTGATTGATTCCTGGTGGTAGAACAACGAGGGCAACAATTCATCAGCCTCAGCTCAATCGGTCTTCCTAACAACGTTGTAGTCGGGTTATTTCTTGACTTTATGAGCCAATTTCTAATGACGGTGTTGCAAAGGGGTTCTGCAATCTATCATTTGCTTTGTTGTTCACTTTTTATTGCAGCAGCGAGAAAAACAAAATGGGAAAACGTGCACATATATTCATACATTAACAAAATCAAGAAATAAATGTTTGGCATTAAGAAAATCCCTGGAGACAGTTTTATTGTCACCTCAGCTGTCAACACGACAACCCCTTTTCACCAATAGCAGCAGCATTTAGGAATTATTCTATAACGATTCACAAGGTTAGAAGAAACAGCGGCATTCCTCTTTGCACAATCTCTCTAGATTCTCTAGAGTCCATGATCCTCTCTTATCCTCAGGTCACCCCACAACATTTTTATAGCATCAAAATCTAAGGACTGAGATGACCAGAGAAGTTGACCATTTCTGTGTTGATTTGTCCAAGTTTTTGGTTTGTTCAAGTTTGTCTTGAGTTCTAATTTAAAGTAAACTGAAACAAAGGAGGCTTTTTACAAACTTTTTACCAGAGTTGTATAAGTGTGGACGTTGTTGTAAATCAAGACAGTGTTTGACATGTGCTGTGGCTAACAGAGAGGTTCCCACATCCATATCTGTTACCTCTAGCTAACCAAAGTTCACCATTTGCCTCACTGTGAGTGCGTACACCAAAAAAGAGCAAGCCAAGACGCGACAATGGCCACCGCTAAGTAAACTGACTGCTAAAATTTAAATAAAAATCAAGTGTATCTGTTTTCTTACAGTGGGCTTGTAATTTGTGCTGTACCCTATTGCTTATTATTAACCGGATGTTGCAGTTTTATTCCCGTTTGTTCCTCATCTCTAAACAGTTCCTCTGAAAGCAATAGAGACATCATTCTGTCTATACAGCAGCAGAGCCAATTACCGGATAAACAAATGCGTGTATCCACATAAATTTAGCCAATCAGCACCCATAAGGGTCACTGTTTTGACACGCCATCTTATATTAGTTCACCGTGCTGCAGATGCACTTGTCATTACTGACAGAGACAAACGTGGGAACCGAAGACCCAGGGCTACATAATTTAATCAAACCTTGGAAAGAGTACAAGTGAAGCAGCATTTCCCACAGTCATGCAGAATCCTTGCAAAAACAAAGCTTCTAAGCAGAAAAGCACAAAGACTACAGCTGGAAGCAGTCATGCAGATACAGTGTGCAGCTTTCCATGCTTACTTTTAAAAACATCAGGGACAGATAAAACACGGACTGTTGAAGGCGAGAGACATTCATGTGAGAAAACGTCAAGAACCAGACAACCTGGACTCTGAAGGACTGATTCTGTATAATTGCTTGTATTTCTGTAAATTAATGTTTGTGCAACTTCTTACTTTGCTTGTAAACTGAGATATACAGTTAATTACTCATCCTCACATATTAGCAAAAGACATTATTGAAAAATTTAGCTGGGCCATGCATTGCAACGGGTTGTGTGAAATGTTACCTGGTTGTAATAAAATAACGAACGAACGAAGTTAATCTCCGTCATGTTTACATTTTCTCGGCTATTAGAGATCCAAGGAAAAGCAGAGAAAAAAACTGTGGATTCTTTGTAAATAACGCAAAAGGTTTCCACTAAAAGCGTCAAATAAAAGGTGAAATACGTCATTTAAATATAAAATAAGTATTAAACAAATAATCTTTTGTTATAGAAATTTAAATATTTGTACATGAGAACTGGAAACTTCTACATTTTTCCAGACCATTTTTTTTTATTTTTGCAACAAATCCAGACCTGGAAAACATCACAAAGAAAATTACATACTTTTCCTGACCTGTCAAGACAGCGTACAGATTCTGTAAGGCGATCAAACAAGATGTCGTTTTTACGCATACATCTTCAGTGGCGTGTTTCTGCATACCAGAGTGTGTCTCTGTAACTTGAGGGGGTTGAATAATATGTAGGTATGCACCGTTAAGCCTTGGGAACATTGTCAGCGGATATCCGATGTGCAGAATTTTAATCCCGTCTGGCAGTGAAATGAATTATTCATCTAACCAGTTTTGTTTATAAATATCCGTCTTTCACTCAGACTCCTTTATGGTCTAATTATCTCAAACTCTCAAGGTGGTATTAATATGATGCATATAGCTTGACTCCTTTTTGCAAACCATATTTCAATAATGTTTATCTGATTAATCTAGTTGTGGGTAAAACAGCATTTCTGAATAATGCTTTTATAGAAAACCATTTGGTTCGACTAAAGGCTTTTGCGTACGCATGTTTTTCTTTCTCATTGTTTATTTTTTTACACAGCATCAGCTTTTTCTTTACAGCAGCACTGTTTGTTTAATCTAGTGCTAGCTCAGAGCATGACAGCGTTTCATCATCATTTTGAAAGTTGTCCTGAATCGTTTAGAGCATTTGAGCTCAAAACCATTGGAAAATCCTCCACTTCTTAAAGAAATAAGGTGCGCTGTTTCATGCTGTTAATGGATCATTTAAAAATAAATCCATGATAAAGATTCCTGCCTGGCATAAAATTTTAAAGACGCCATGCAGTGGTGCATTTTATTTTTTCTACTACAAAGAAAAACACGGCGCAGTATGAAAGTTTGGACTTCCACAGCAGGACTTCACAAAACACAATGTTTTTAAAGAAACACACTGCTTTGTGCATACTGGGGTTTGATGACATCACAAAAGGCAACACAACTGAGCTGATTGACTGGCATTAGTAAATATTATGATTTTCGACAGATTGTGGGTTTCAATTGCATCCACGTCATTTTCCGTTCTGCCTGGTTCTTTTCACGAACTACTCCAATTAATTTAATCCAGGAGTGTGATGAGATCTCGCAATATTAAAACACAATAATTCTCCCGAAGATAAAATATGTTATGCAAATCAATAACTGCTGTCTACTTCTGTTTGTACGTACTTATTAGTACTTAAGCTTTTATAATTAAGCTCTGAATATGAAGGTGTGTGTTTTAGGCTTCATACTTAAGCTACGCTCACACAGCAGGTTTTTCATACTCACTAAATGCGACAGCATTCAGACTTCTGTGTGAACGGTTTACAACCCGAAAGCGACCCACATTCGCAGAAGAAGAACGTTGACGTCACACAGCAGCGCACTGTTTTACGGAAGTAATGATGGGTGCCGCCGCCTTTGGATGGATTTTTAAGTTGATGAGCAATGGGAACCGATTGTCACGAGATCATAACAAGACGAAGGACGCTATTAAGAAGAAAGCACAGCTACGGCAGTGGCCTTTTGTGGAGCGTTGACGGCAACGTCTGTAGAGAAATCTGTTTGTGTTGGTAGTCGGATCCGGGACTGGTGGGATTGTGATGTGATGCGCTTCACTGACACAGACTTCTTTCATAAGTTCAATAATGAGCTGGCCCTCGCGACATTTTCACAGAACAATTCACTTGTTTCATTTCATTTATGAAACTCTCATTGGGAAAAAAAAACCTTCATATTTAAATGCATTTGCATAACATTTGTGAAAGTTTCCTTTCTTGAATTTTAATTAATGGGGCAGTATTATGTATTTTCCTGGCTCCTAGAGCCATTTTATAGCACAATCGAGTAACTATGTTACCTTCAGATGTAATAAAAATGCTGTATACATCAAACATGATTTTAAAGAAATTTGACTTCGCAATTTAACGCCGCAAAATTAGCTTCTATCTCTTTAAGAACCTTCTACTCTTTCCATCACTTCGCCTTCAGCACATCATCACAATAATGCTTCTCCATTATCCCATTTAAAACAGTTCTTAAGAGCACTGGACTGAGGAGTAGTTCATATAAGCTCAGCACATATATACATCCACCCAGGTGTGCTAAATTGCTGCTGCTGCTAGTCTGAAGGAGCTGAGTGGAGAAGGCGCAGGGGAGCCGTGTTCTATGAGGATTAGCTTGGGACTGTAGCTCCAAGGAGGAGCTTTGTGGAAAAAGGCAGTGCAACACTCCAGGTATGTTTTTGATGAGGGAACAACACTGTAACATGATATAAGGCTGAAAAAAGTCAATTTTATATCATACTCTCACACTCCTTTAAGCACCAAATCTCCAAAGCATCCCCCATCTCCTTTGGTTGCTTTTCTTTTCAATTTTCGGTTACAAGTTATCTGAATCGACTACAACAGACCCTAGAGCTCAACTTATTTAACCCACTGTCTGCTTTTAAGACTTACTAACAAACACCTGCCTAAGAACACTGCACATGCTTTTAGCGACTTATCTTCCATTTGTCACTTTATCTGCAATTCGTTTTAGTCTGGTGTAAAATTCTGGTGTAAAATTGCTTGTTCTTTCTTTTGTGGTATATATTTTTTTATTTCTCTTATGCTTCATCTGTTGTAGATCTTTGTTTTAAATGAGAATTGGTTCTCAATGGATCCACCTGGGAGGTTTAACAATAATTTTAAAACATTACAACAATATTATTGCAATCTTGTCTTATGTAGTTCTTGTAAACTTAATATTGTGCACTATCACATCACTGATATACATCTTTGGAAGAGCAATGTAATAAAAACACGTGAAGACAAAAAATCCATTAGGTCATAATCAAAGTAGCTTGAAATTTTATGTGATGTTTTTCTTTTTTTAAGAGGTAAGATTTCACCTCCCGACTTACAACACTGATGTATTTGCAGTCAGCTATATTTAGAGTAACTTTAATTAAAGAAAAGTCAAGGTAATAGCTTTAAAATATTAAAATGAGAAATTATGTTGCTGCCTGTTAACTCAGTCTAAGGAATCAGAATTCTCACCTGTTGTTATATGCAGGTGAACACAGCACTGGATCACTGTGTTTTTCATGGATTTACAGCCTGTTATTGCCATGATGTGCTCATTAGGGAATATATGGAGAACACCAAAACTAGTGCACGAGTCACATTGAATGGGTTTATTAGCCGAGATTTATTCATATATTTTCCACTGCTATAGATCCTTTTTTTTTTTTTTAGCAAAGAGCTAACACTCACAAGGAGGGGGACTAAAATAAATTTTAATGCACACACCTCAGCCTCACTGAGAATTTCTGGCTGGTTTCTGGCTCTGAATTATAAATAGAGCCTGATAAGTCTCTCTTCCTTAAAAACACAGTTGAGCAAAGCGATAAGGGAAAGAGGTGTGAAATTCATAGAGATACAACCGTGAATGTGTAAAAAATGGACAGAGATCAAAGGCACGGTCCGCTAAACAATCAGTTAGTCACAGCGGAGCAGAGAAAGGTTTCATCCCTTGAGCAAACGTGGTGGAAAATATGAAAAACAGCCTTTTTCGTGGAGAACCTGCTGATGGAAGTTCATGCACGACATAAAGATCATGCAGACAAGACGGGTGCGCGCTCCTGCTGGATCAGCTGGGTCCGCGCACACCCACCCCCCTACACACACACACACACACACACACACACTGCTCATGCACACACTCGCTCAGTAGGAAGTAGTGAGGGCTAAATGGATTCACTACTCACCTAATTAACTTTTTTTTTCTGCAAAACATAATTTATAGACTGAAGTGGAGATGTTTTAACACTGGAGCAGAGTTGAGACAAAAAGCAAAAGACAGAGCAAAACAAGAGGCGGTGGGGGTCCTTCATGTTTCTTCATGACGACATCCCCTCCCCATCTAAATAAGAGCAAGAGGGATTTATTAAGCCCGCCCTTCAGCGGTCCATAAGAACGTGGTTGGCGTAAAGAAGCTGGTGTAGGCCTAAGCTACAAGTCTGCCCTCAGGTTGAGCGTGCAGGCGATTTCAGCTTAGTGTCCATGTCAGTGTAGGCTGAATGGAAAATAGACTAGAAGCTGCAGCAGAGAGAAGTACAGAGGAAGCGTCAAACAAAAACATAAAGAAGAGGTTGAAGCCGTGACAGAGGAGAAGACAAAGGCGATGAGGGAAATGGGAGATTCCGTTCTATCTGTTTACATCTGTCCATCGGTCTCTCTACAACCTGCACATGCTGTCGAGAGCCCCTCCAAAGCGCGCGGTCTGAGAAATCATCAGCCTGCTAATGCCACCTGGTCTCTGTTGCACGTAGGATGGGGCAAAGCAAAGGTGGAGCGGCTTCGAGAAATTTGGAGAAACTCAATGTCTGGATGTGCATGAAGGTGGGAGGAGAGCATGCAGATGCAGCGGGGGTTTCGATTCTTGGAAATATTTAGGATTGTGTGTGCGTGAGAAGGCAGCGGGAGGAGGAGGCTGGAACAGAAATAATAGCTGCTGATGGAGTCACAGCACAAATTAAGCATGAAATGAGGAACAATTTTAATGACTTCACATGACCAGCAGTTCAGAAGTCAGTAAGCAGCTGAATAAATGTTTGTTCTAATTTATTTTAGGCTACATGGCAAAAACTTTTGCACAAAATGTTTTTGCAAAAAAAATCAAATAAAAACGTTTATAATCACACGTTTTTAATTTACTAAATGAAAAAGATATAGATGAAACAAAGAGGCATATATTAAAAAAAAAAAGGTTTTCACAATGAGATGGATGGATGAGGAGCGTGCGAAAGCGGCGCGAGACCAGATCAAAAGGCACTCGGCGATCAACCCTTTTTCTGAGGCTTCAGTTTAGTGTGCGAGTGCATGTGTGTGTTGATGTGTGTTTTATGTATACGTAAAGCACACACAAATACACACAGACGGACAGATAGACAGACACTAAACAATAGTTAACCTACCTAGAGGTAACATTAAAGAATCCCGCAAGAGTGTGATGCAAAGAAAATGGGTGTGGAGGGACCAAGAGAGAAGGAAAAAAAAACCAACAAAAAAAAGAGTCATTCATGAGGAGTTTTTAGTTGTCTCTGAAGAAAATTCATCCAACTTCATATCACATCAGAGTTTATAGAGACAGAGAGAGGTGTGAGATGGGAGGGATGGTGAACTGATCAGTGGTATTTGGAGGTAAAATGACAGGAAGTGACAGGGATGGTGGTTTGGTGGAAGGATGTGGGGAAAGAGTGAGGAGGGACAGGGAAAAGGACAAAAATCAAATCAAAACTCCCCTCTCCTTTCTCACATTCATGGATATAAGAAATTATACACCACGTAGATGGAGAAGTAGATGAGGAGGCAGATGACAGAGAGGGAGACTATGTGAAAAGATGAAGCACCTCCCAGCACCGCGATGAGGAATAAGAAAAATATAAAACGAAAGAAAAAATTGAATACTCCAAAGCCTTCCGTTTTTGCTCTGTTTAGTGAGGCGAGGAGGAGAAAGGGGGGTCTTTCAGTTTTATCCCCCCACTCTCTCTCTCTCTCTGTTCCTCTCTCTCTCTGCAACTGATCAGTCTTCAGCTCCCCCTCAGTCCTCCTCAAAGCGAGATGCCACCTTCCCCTCAGATGAGCCGTAACCTCAGGCTGGCTGCATGATCTTGTCGCTGTGCAGAGACACAGAGCGTGGAGCTGAAACACACTTCTGACGGGCGTAGCGAGCGGACCACAACTCCAGCTGCACTCTCGCTCGCCTCCCTCCGATCTGGAGAGAAAGGTGAGAGAGAGAGACAGAGAGAGAAGGAGAAAAGGAAGCGCACTGAGAGGAGGGAGAGAGAGAGAGCAAGGGAGACGTGAAGGATTGTGAATCAAAAAGAGAGTACAGTAAAGATGGGCTGCAGCAACAATTGTGCAGAAAATAGTTTCTTTATAGCGAACGTTGGCTCCCTCTGTTGTTGCGCTGCGCTCAGAGACCAAAATAAAACAGGCAACTGGGACGCTTTCTGAGAGATTAGTCACTGGCTGCGATGCAGGAAAACAGTGGCGGTATGCAGAATTCAGCACAATAACATAACAATTGATAATTAAATGATCTGATATATGCTGTTTTACTCACCTTTTCTCTACATAGAAAGTGTTGAGAAAACGAGACATTTGCTACCTGTTGCTCGTTGTTACCTCGTCTCCCCAGGTCCGTCGATGTCGTGTGTAAAAGTGAAACCGCAAAGACAACAGTCACAGTTCAACTTCACAGTCAACCAGAATTTTATTCAAACAATCAAGCGCATACAATCACATCAACAGCTCGTCATAATCATCAGAAACCAAAGTCACAAAGAAGGAATTAGAAAAATACAAAAATACAAAGACGCGCCTTTGGAGACCACTGTGTTCCACCCCAATGATCTGATTAGCTGTTTTAGCTCAATTACTTTTATATCAAGGCGTGTTTCTACTTTCTGATGCGTTCTAACGTACAGTTTAGAGGTGGCCTCAAACAGCCAGTAATGATGTGTTGCTGTTTGCACGCCAGAGACCATGCAGGTGGTACCAAGGCCAAGCGATGAATTTATCGTTGTCTAAGCTATCCTCCCTGTGCATTTTCCCAAGGCAGGAACAACAGATGTGTTCATTTTCATACACAAACATTTTACTCAAGAAAGTGGGACCAAAGTTTGTCAGCTATCCGTGTTTCTCATTTCAAACTGCCTCAAACTGGTTCCTGAACCACACAGGGCTCTCCTGACCTCTCCTCTGACCCAGTGCATCAAACAGCAGATTTTGATTAGAAAAATTGGCACACGTTTCTTATAATATCTTCAAACTCTTATAAAACAGACATGAGCAGTTTCAATACCAAAACATTTGTTACACTCAATATTTTCTGATTAGTTTTCTACTTGTTTGGATATAATGAACTAAAACATTTTCTGATTAATATATCACTTACACACTTGTTAAGAATGTGATCTACTATAAAAAAAAAACTACTGATTAGACTAATTTTAACTAAATTGTGATCATTATATATAAGAAAAATGTTCTACTGATTAAGTTATATATTGATTAAACTAAGTCCAAATCTAACCTAAATTGAGGCCTATTCAAAACAATCAGGATCAGTCTAATATTTCAACATGTGCTAAAGTTAAAGCTAACATTAAAACTAGCATAATTAAACTAATTTTTCCAACATAAGCTGATTGTTTAACTCTCTCTCTCTTAGATGGAGCTGTTCGCTGAGATCTTGCAGTTTGTCTTCCTACCGACTAGAAAACCTTCTCAGAGTTGATCAGTTCAGCTGTGAATCTCTGAGATGAAGCCGCTGAAGGAGCTACTACTGCCATTAACATCTTACTTTTCTTTTACTTAGATAGTACTCATGGATCAGTGCTTCTGTGTTTTGTGTGCCCTGTCTATTCAAACCACCAGGTGGTCATCGCAGATGGCCATTCACACTGACTCAGGCTCCGCCAATCAGGACAAAGGAAAATAAATGCTGCTGCTGAACTGGCTGCTGAACTGGCTGCCTTATAAACACCAGCCTACAGCGTGTGTCAAGTAGCATTGTGCTTAGGCATTTCAGCTTCCAAGGCTGCATTTTCTTTAGAAAAAAGCCAAATTAGAACAAACTAGTATGGTGTCAAATACTTTTTCACACCAAACCAGTTAGTTACAGCTAGTTTCAGAAGATAATTAAGTACAGATTATGGGACACACTTAACACAATATTGAAATTAAAATTGATGCTAAGATATAAATGGATATTGGTGTCTAAGACAATTCATAATAAAATGAGCCAATAGTTTCATATTTGAGATGAATGATTTCTTATCATAAGGTCATAAGTAAGTAAGTGACTTAAATTATTCATGAACCATATTTTATTAAGAGCTAAATGTCAACGCAATGCACAATAAAACTATGAAAATTTACAAAGTTCATTATCATCATCATAAAAAACAGTATAATGAAAATAATAATATTTATTATGATTATTATAGTCATTATTAAACCAACTTGATACTGGTTCCAGGGCTCCCCTCTGTGGTCATTAAAGGCATTTCAGCATGAATGGTAAAACCAAAAATCCAAGTGTCACTTAACTGTTTGCAATTAATTTAGTCGCTATGTATTTTACTTACTGTCAGCTTACGGAACTTATCATAAAGCATAAAACCTTTATCCAACTCACATTTCATGATCAACAGAAGCTGACTTTGCTGTCTAGGCTGCATTTCCTGTGGCTCACATTGAACGAGCATCATACTGAACTGAACTGAACAGGACTTGGTCTCGTTTGTCTCGAGTCTTCAGATAATGGTTGTTGTGTCTCGGCAATGAATCATTTTCCTTCAGTTGTGTGTTCTTTGCAACAATTAGCCTAATAAAAATGAGTCCACTCCTCCTCTGGGATGCATCTGCCTCTGAATCTCTGTGGAGATTTTATGTCGACTATTCTGTTCATTTTTGAGGCTGGTGAAATGTATTTAACCCATCTTGCAGGACAGGACATTATTTGTCTTTTTGTCCCTGGACTATCTTTTTTGGAGACGCCATTAAAGTTCTGGCAGAAATCGTTTTTATTAGTAGTCATGCCTTAAAGAAATAACAGATTGTACATTTCATTTGCAAGCGGTTGTGCAAAAAGATGTTTACAACATATCAGCATTGCTGATGCTCATCACAAATTCAACTTCCCATTGTATGCAGTAGGATGGAAATTATCTTTCTTGGAATTAATTGCGACGACTGTTCGGTTCATACTGTTTAAAGTTTGTTAAAAGCGGCTTAGAGGATGGATGCATTATTTAATATGACGCTTTATTATTGCAAATATTTTTCATTTTTCACACACAGAGCAGCACGGCCATTGCTGTTTGCATCTGAGCTGAAAGCATGGAAACCTTGCACTTGTGACAGGGAATGTGGAAAGACTTTACAATAATAAGATTATGGTATGAATGTCTCCATCCACCCACTTATCTGTGCCTGGGTTGTTGTGGCAACAGGCTGAGTAGAGTATTCTGAACATCCTTCCCTCTGCAGCGATGTTTTCCAGTGCCTAAAAGATATGCTTAGGCGTTCTGGAGCACACGATTATATGTGCTGCCTAATAATGACTTCTGGGTCTTCCTGGGTTCCAGCAGTTTCTTTGCTTTTTTTCCCCCCCGAAGGAACCCAGGAGGCATCAGAATCAGAACCAGCTCAACTGGATTACAAGAGCAAAAGCCCTCCTGAGATTTCAGTGCTTCTTGTCCTATTCTGAAGGCTAAATCCAGACACTTCCCTGAGAAAACTTACATCCTGCCCTAACAGAGAGGTTACATCTATTTCTACTTTACTTTCAGTTGACTTTTTTTTTACAAAAGCATATCTCTGCATTTCAACTTAATCTACTCTGAACTTTTCCCACTCTCAATTTATTTTCAGGCATCCTCAAGATAGATTGTCATTCCCAACCAATCACATTTCCAATTAGGTTGAAGGTTTAGGGTGCATTAAGCATGTTAGGAATTATAGGAGCTACAATTTAAACGCAATAAAATCTGAATGCGATTTAAAATCACATTTACTGGGATTTTATGTGGTAGACCGACACAAAGCACCACAGCATCATGAAGACTCAGGAATGTTGTGAAGACGTTTGAAGCAGGGCTAGGCTACAAAACAACACCCAAAAGTATTTCGCAAACGAAAGCAAGAACGCCTGGTTCCGTAACAGAACAAATGCATAAAATCAGGCAAGAAAAGGATTTTATAAACTTACAAAACATTCATATTTACAAAATTAAGCTGAAATGTGAGGTTACAGATGATAGCAAAGAGCCGTTTGGGAGCCTAAGGAGGCAGCGGGCTTTCTGAAAAGAGCCAAACTTCTCCTCAGTTCAGAGCGCTATCTCTCTCTGCAACAGCCCAACTATGAAACGCTAAAAACCGTGCTGAAGTGTAACAAGAGAAGAAGAGAAAGAGGCAAGTGACGCGTGAAGGAAACACAAGCATCAACATCGTCCAGCTGTCTCTCATTTTGTTTTTATTCAACTATGCTGGCATGATTAACTATATTGGTTCTTCACAAGCCACACATTATGCTGAAAACAAAATAAAAGAAAAATCTCTAAATTTAAACGATGCTATCCATAAAACAGACAAAATTATTGGAATGTGAATGAGAGTAATTTTGAAATATCTGTAAAATTATGTCCTGGTACCTGCCTGGTTTCTCCCTGCACCAGGCATATTTTCCTCAGCAAGTTATAATCTCTCCTTACCTGAGAAGACACTGCATCATCATCATCATCATCATCATCATCATCATCATCATCATCATCCTGCTGCTGGCCTCTGGTCTAATGTCTCCTCTCTGACTTTGCTCTTTCTATTGTGACAATAAAGATTTCATTTAAATATGTGGGAAGCAACAGTGAACACATCTTCAGTACAGAAATGAAAGACGATTCGGTTTATTTCTAGCATTAATATCAAGGAATGCAACACGGATAAAAACATCAGTATTCTTCTCAAAGGAGGGATATTATTCAAAGTCACCTTTTTCATATCGGTACATTATGTGATAATGGTATTCTCTCAGTTAAAACATTGCATTGGTTCTTTCCTGCATGTTTAAGGAATCCTTAAATCTCTGGCAGCCAATCAATGCTTCCTAAACTCTTGCTCCCACAAAGCGCCATCTATTTCCACATAGCTCCTCCAAGGAGCTGCAGTCTCCAGCCAAGCTTCCACCTCACAGAGCACCTCCACCCCAATTAGGTTGAAGGTGTGTTAAGCATCAACTTCACCAGACTAGCAGCATCAGCAATAAGCAAATGGTGAAGCTTATCATACAAACTGCAGTGCTCCTGTTGCAAAGAACAAAATGGAAGCATGGTTGTCATGATGGAGGACAAGGAGGAGTGTTGGAAAGAGCAGGAGCTTCTTAAAGAAACAGAGGTCAAATTTATTTTAAGTTTGAAATGCAGCATCTTTATAACTGAATGTAGTTGTTAGGTCTACTTGATTGGGATATCACATTACTCTATGTGCCTGGAAAACACATAATACCACCCAAGCTTATTAACACGATAGCCTACTGGCTAGTCGTTTAGCTAGCATTATCTGCATGGAGCAGTATTGGTCAACTTACACGGTTTGTTTGAGGGGTAACGGGGGGGAAACTGCGTAAAGTTTTTTTGGCTCATGCTGGTTTGCTGCCACACAGCCCCACTCAGCAAATCTCCCGTCGGTGAGTCACGGCTTGCCTGTCCGCTGCACTACGGAACCAGCTATGTCATTGCCTTTCTGTGCAAATTCGCTCAAAAAACATCGCTTACGGGACAGTCTGGGCTTTCTCCCCTTCGTTTGGGTTCTCTCCGGTAATTTTCTACCGGACCAATCAGCGAACAGAAGGAGAGGTCGAAAACGATTACGTCGATTTTGTAGTCTGCCTGTAGTTTTAGCAATGGTAGCGGAGGAAGTGGACGAAGCCGTTCAGCCCACGTTGGACACAATTCCATATGTTCCATACTGTTAATGTTAACATAACATTAACAGTAGTGATGGGTCCGGCGGCAACACAGATGCGTCAAGCCCATAGACCAAAACCCGTGTCGGTGCGCGTATTGGTTTCAGCAAGTCACGTGACCGATACAGGAACTGTTTCGAAATGACATTAAAGCGCCAAACTGTGTTCATAAGGAAGCGAATCTGTCAAAAGCATTTACCAAACGAATTCTTGATCTTTTACGGAACAGCGTCAACTATGGAGCAGCTTCAAAGGAAAGGTTTCCGCAGTGTGGGACCATTTTGATCTTATAAAAAAAAAAAAAAATTATTTTCATTTTGTTGTTTCATCCGGTTCTTGTCAGTTTCTACTTGATCTATCTGAATCCAAATCCAGCTGAAATCGACTCTTAGTTTACTTTCATATTGTGTTCTGCAGGTTAAGTGTCGCATATGTTTGACTAAACTGTCTTATTTAAATAAATACACCCCCTCGATGCTGAGGCATTATGAGGCCAGGCATGAGAATGAAGTCCCAGATACACCTAGGACAAACTCAGATATACAGCCATTCTACAAATTGCTCAGTTGCTTTTTATAAATTATTTCATATACAGTGAACCCTCGCTATAACGCGGTTCACCTTTCACGGTATCGCTGCTTCGCAAATTTTTTGTGCAGTTTTTTTTTTATCCCACAGTGTTCTGCGTCCTGATTGACCGTATGATTGGTTAAAAAAAAAACAGTATCCGCGCTTCTTCTCTACCTGAGTGCCAGTAACGTTACAGTATTGAATAGCCTACAGATTTACCATTCAGGAGATGGAAACTTAAACTTTGAATGCCTGCTGGAAAAAAAAAAAAAAAACTGTGGCCAGATGCAGTGGCGCAAAACCCGACTGAAGGCTCCATTGACGAGATCCATCGCTCTGCCGTAGATACAGCTGTGAATCTGGCGGGGCAGGTTGGAGGAGACGCTTTAATGGCATGACTCTGGATCACATTAACGCCCGATTGATGCACACGCACATCCGCTGATCTGAAAACAGGTTTTGTTATTTGGTTTCAATGTAGAGTATTTATTTATGTTGTGTAATAACTGTAAAAAATAAATAAATAAAGGTAACTACCAAACGGATTTCGCCTATCACCAGTGGCGGAGCTGGACTTTTAAAGTTGGGGGGGCCAAGGGGAGGCCAGGACTACCTCTGGGGGGGCAAAATTTTAAATGTGTGTGTGCACATATATATAATTTAAAAAAATAACCAAACTGAATATTTGGTTAGTTTTTAAGCCCCTCTGTCATTTGACATGTTATAATTAACACATTTGACTGGCGCACATGGAGACATGATAGACTTTTATGCAAAGAGTTCATCACAGAGGAAACTAAAATCAATCAAATAAAAGATCCTTTCTGAATATCATCTCATGGACACTGAACTAAATGCGTCTTTCTGACCGGGAGCTGACAGCGTGTTGAAGAGTTATGGACACCTTGGTTAGGAAGCTCTGATTGGACAGGTAATTTGACAGCTAAAAATAGTCCGGGTCGGACCAGAATTATTTGCCTGATGGTGGTTCGGGCTTCTAATGAGTTTACATTAATGAGTTTGGAGCACACAGAGAAAACCTAAAGAGAATATGAGCTACTTATTGTAGTTTAAGTAGAGGAATAGCAGCTGACTGTTGAGAGAGGAAAGAAATTAAAGTGCAGATCCGTTAAGCAGAAACAAGCGCAGAGCGCTGGGCGATAAATGCTCCACGGTTACGCTCCAATTAATCACACATGAGATGACAAACACCAGATATACAATATATAGTTGCACTGCTTACGTTAATGGTGTTTTAAAAACAAAACCAGTAAAAACTTAACCTAGTTAATATGTCAGATTCCCTCCTCTCCCTCGTCTTGATAAGAACAGAGAGCAGTTCGCTGGTTTCTATCCAGAATGTGATCAGCTGACCACTTGGTGCTCAGACAGTTTCAACTTTACGCACAGAGAACATCGTGGAGCTCATTATTAATCAGACTAAGAACAATATCAGTCAGAGAATCATCTCTGATCTGGACGCTTTAACGGACCAGAGACTTTGGAGCTCCTAGCTCAGCTGATCTGCTTCTGCTGGTTTTTCTCCCCTGAGAGAAGTGATGCGGATCAGGAACCGATCAGAGTTCTGCCGTCTTCTAATCACGTCATTTGGTGAAATGTTACCTGATTTCAAAAACGTTCTAGCAGAGAAATAATAAATGTTTCGTTTGATGACTACAAATTGGAAATAAAATGATTTTTTCTTTGACAGACAACGAAAAAACTCCAACCCAACCTCTGCTCCAAACTACGAACATTGTCGGCCCCTCTTCGGTTTTTTCTCTTTTTTGCGGAGGATCAATAAATAACTTATTGGTGTTTTACCATCACCACCAGGTATGAAGGGCTTTAGCCTTTGAGTTGCACCACAGCGCAGCATAACTGAAACATCCAGGAGAAGAATATCAGCTTGTTGTTATGAGTATAAAGGAGGCTGGTATCGCGCCTGATAAAAATCTATTTATTTATGTCATCACATGGACTTATATAAAGTTTTATACATTTTCTTTTGATATATTTATTATTTTTTTCTTCTTTAGATATTAGGTTGGCTTAGAATGATTCCAAATAATGTACAGGAATGACCTGGTGCTGTTACATGTCAATCATCTGGGGGGGCCACTAGGGGGGCCAATCAGATGACAGGGGGGGCACTGGCCCACCTGGCCCCCCCCCTCTGGCTCCGCCACTGCCTATCACGGGTTGTTTTCGGAACGCAACCTCTAAGAAAAAACAAGGGTTCGCTGTAAACGTAGTATTTACTTCATTTTTTTCTACAGCAGGAGAAGTTTTGTCAAACAAGCGTAACAGGATAAATTTCAAAATGTCGTAAAAACTTTTTTTTTCAAATAAAAATGTGTGGGGGAAAAAAAAGCATCCACAACTATCCTCATTCCAAACACATTCACTTAAATTTTCATTTTATGGTACATGTTCACATTATTTATTGACTGTATATCAAATATATTTGAAATTTTACTGAAGATATGACATAATACAATATATAATATTCAATAAAATACAAAGACTTAAATCTTATTGTATAGAGGTTATCAAATCACTACGTTGCCTGTAGGAATTTTTAATGTCCAGCAGGTGTCAGTATTCAGTGACACAGTGTCGACACAGAATCGACACAGTTTTGCTATGGGTCGAAAAGATACACGACGCCTCATCTACCCATCACTCAGCCGCCTCATTCATCTCTTTGTGATACGGGATAGTAGTTTACAGCATAGACATAAGATATTATATTATGAACTTATATTATGTCTGTGGTTTACAGCACAGGTAACTTCCGGTATGCTTTCGTAGCCCCGAACTGGCGCATTACATACGTCACGACCAAACGTTAGCGATTGGGTAAAATTTTTAATTTTCAAAATCGGCCACACCTCCAGGAAGCAATCGTTTCCCAATAGTCGACAGGCCCCGCCCTTCTGTACGAAGCCGACAGCGTAGACAAGGGGCTGTTTTTTTTTTTTTATCAAACTACCACGTAACGGACTAAATGGTAATTATTGAGCGTTTACATTATTATCTACCACCCCGGTGCACGACCTCCGTCCGGCAAGATTAGAGCCAGTGATATGTGCACTCATGATGCGTTTAAATACGGTTCAATAATATACTTTATCGCATGTTAAGGAATTCAGTTGTTGCAACGACAAAAAAGTGCGGGGAAGAGAGGGCACAGCTCCCACGCCTATTACAACAATTATGTCTTCAGCTCAAGGTCCAGGGCCAGTTCTGCAGGGTCACTGGGCTCTGTTGGTCCCTCTAAAGAGTATTCATCATATCACCATGATCTCTGTAGGTCACTGTTGCATATTACAAACCAGAAATTAAAATAAAGAGGAGATTAAACTTTAATAAAACTTTTTATTCTGTTTTTCAAAGTCTGGTTGCCAGACAGAACTTAAAAAAGTTATTCTGTTTCTACCACACAAGTATACATATTTGTGCAATCGAGTTGAACAATGAACAATCTTATCACCTGTCATCAAGAAAGGAAAGAAAAAAAAAAAAAAACAGAACAGTCTTGGTCTGAGTTGCAGGAGTGAACATAAATATCTGACCTGGCAGAGGGCAAAAATAATACGGTCTTTTACACAACAGCTTAGATCACAAAAGAATACATCACATACAGAGGAATCAGACAGCCAGCAGTTTGCTGGTTCATTTATCCGAGTCCAGTTTTTTTTTATGAAGACATATTTACAGATACTGTATGTTCAAGCTTACAATATTTGAAATCATGAAAAGAAGAAAAAAAAAAAAAAAAGAAAAATCATAAGAAGAAGCTGAAAAAATGTCTTTATTTTGTATCAACTTAGCTTGAACTGGAACTGATAACATTTGTGCATTGAGGTTCACAGAAAGAACCGTAGCGCCCATAAATGTCTTTGGCTCGAACTGCAAAATAGTACGTGGAGCCGCACTGGAACTGGGTCAGTGTGCAAGCCATGGGCAGAGGAAGGGCGTTCACTTCCCCTATCTTCTTCCAGTGCTGTTGAGCTGTACCGCTACTAGAGTTGTCTTGATGGAAGGCATAGAGGTGATAGCTGTCCACAGTCGCGCAGGTGCGATCGGTTTCTGCAACGCTCCAGGACAGCACGATACCGGTCTGACCCGGCACCAACTTCAGCTGAAGTTGCTGGGGGGGAGAAGTCTGCTCCGCCTCTGGGGGCAAACGCTGAGGCGCAGGAGCGGGAGGGAGAGGAGGGAGCGCCGAGGTGGGGCCACGGGTCGTTGTAGTGGTTACAGTGCGGGACTTCAAGGATTCCTTCACAAGAGAGCAATGAGAAGAGCGGTTGTAATTTCAAAAAAGCAAACAAATGCCTTCATAAGTGAGTAAATATTATAGTAAGTTTCTTTCATGCTTTTCCACCAATCAAAAACACCAAACATAATTACTGAGAGTCACAAAACTTCTATATAATGGCTCAACCTATCTTACACAGTAATAACTGCCGTTGAGTGGAAGAAAATACAGCATTATAAATACATCTGAATCAAATATATTAAGGAAGCTTCATATATTCACCTGTGGGGGGCGGTGATGCACCGTTATCTGGGGATTGCTTGTTGAGTTCGGATTGGTTTTTGGGGATGATCTTGGTCCTGTACCTGTGAAACAGGAATAAACATGCATTATACATCACAGGCATCAATTAAATACCATAAAAACAAAGCATAAATGTGAATTTTTTAAACATTTCAAATCTTAATGGTTTGGGCCAGTACATGGTGAGTTACTCTTGTAAAGCCTTAAGGACTGGTTTGCATACAAAACTGGCCACATTTACTGGTGCCCCTGTTGAAGTATTACTGCAGCGGAATGAAAACTAAAAAATGAATTTTAATTTGAGCATATCTATTAACCAAGATTTGTTTTGAAAATGAATTGCTTTGTGGGATTGCTGGGTGGCTCAGTTGGTAGAGCGGGCACACTATGTGCAGAGGTTATAGTCCTCGTCGTGTTTATCCCGGGCTCACGTCACTGATTAAAAAGAAAAAAAATTGTTGGCAAGAAGAGGGAAGAGAAGAAAAGAGAATCTGGAACTCTATTATCTTGGCTAAAGAAATTACTCAAACAGTAATAATTAACACTAGAACAGCCACAAGCAGTCATTTTGACCTCAGTTTGTTGACCTTGTAAGTTTACTACCAAAATAATAATTTATCTAAATGTTTTTTTCTAACTAAAATAATCCCAAAACAGACTTTTCATTCAGTAGGCAAAGTTTAATTGTGCGTTAAGCTTTTGCTTGCATCGATCATCAACATTCAACTATTGCAAGCAAATTTTGTTGACTTATCAAAAATCTAAACAAAATGACTAGATACAGCAAAAATATTTGTAAACAGTAAACATTAAGTATGAAATAAAGTAACAGAACACAAATTTGATGTCAAAAGTAGAACAAGAACGAACACAAGAACTATGTACACTTTTTACAATGAAGCCAATGAAATCATTTATCATTCACAGCGAGTGCAGATCACCACTGTTCGCCTGGCGCAACTCCCACACACAAATTTAAAGCATTTGCTGCAAATGTTGGAGGTTTTATTTTTACTGCAGTATTTCCGCACTTGGCACTGCTTCCTTGTAAGGCTTTTGGACACTTTTAAGTCCAAATGGCTAAGACTTTCACTTTGCTCAACCTTCTTTGGTAGTCGTCTCGCCTCTGTAAACTCTGTATAAAGCTCCTCCCCTAGCTGCTGCAGAAACCTGCACCATGGGATCTGGGTGCCAGTGCACTGCTGGAACAGAATGTGACCATTTATTCCCGCAAGGTCCAGTATGTTGTAAAACACAGCAACATACCATCTCTGTGTACCAAGATTTACTGAGTATTTCCTTGCCATGTGATCCAGAATGTCCTCACTGTATTTTGTGTTTTTGCCGAATTGCACAGACTCTGATTTTGCCTTCAGCCCATCAATAAAATCCGGGTTCACAGTACTGAGACTACAGGTACTTCTGCAGATCTCCCTGGGCTCCAAGACAGTATCCCGTTTTAGAGAGGTGAAGAAACCATCAGTGATGTTGATGTTTCTTCCCTTTCCCATGAACGGCTCCAACAGATTCACAGCTACTTTCTCCTCAAGAAGCATTCCCTCCTCTCCCAGATAAGGAGCCACACTCAGCATGTATTTTGACTCGATGTCCACTGCCAGCCAAAGTTTTATTCCAAATTTACAAGGCTTGTTTGCCATGTACTTTATAAATTTACACTTGGTCTTGGTGGGGAAAGGCTGTTCTTCAATGATGATGTTGGCATCGGGATTGTAACAGGCAATACAGTTCTTCACAAACATGTTCCAGGTAGCTCAGATCCTGTCTTTCATCAGTCGTGAACATTGATTTTTATTCTGATTGAAACTGAGAAACCTCATGTCTTTGAACCTGTCTCTGGACATCGTTTCCCTGAAAAACCGAAGCCCCATTTCTCCGACCAGAGACTGCCCAAGTCCATATATTTTGTTCCCTTAGCTCCACGGATATACAGGATGCCGATAAAGGCTTTCAGTTCAGACATGGTCATGTCCCACGATCTGTTACTCAGATGTTGATGAGCTTCAGTCACAGTACACTTCCTGATGTGCTTTAGCATGCTTGGGTCAATAATGCACAGGATTGCAGTGAGCGCAGTATTGATGCTGTGCTTTGCGTAGAGAGTGGGGCCAGTGGCTTCACTGAGGACATTTTCACTCTTCCACTTCCCTGGATGCTCAGCAGTCCACACAGACTCCTCCTTTACATTTTCTACCTTCACCGCCGCTAGTAGGCTGGCCTTCGTGTTGGCACCAGGTGTGGAAGCTGGTTCAGTATGCCCCATGATGAAAATAAATTGGCAATGAATAAGGTTGCCAAATCCAGCCTATGCTGTAGTATTATCATGATTCATTAACCTGATGATTTAGCCAACAAAGCGCCTGCAATTAACCCAGCTTAGGAAAGCTCACCTGACACTTCAGCTTTTATAATTGCCTTTGTGAGACGGTCAGAAAACATTATGGGTCTCCTTTTGCTTGAGTTGTCCTCTGACTCAATCTCTGAAGATGAGGAGTTTTCATCCACCCAGGAATTGTCGATATCGTGTCGATACCTCCAGGTCAGATTGTCCATCGGAATTGTAGCTGTCCATGTTCAGTCTTTCCAACGCCATTTCTACGGTCATATTTCTTTTATCAGCCCCTCCTGGATTTCCCGATTGTTTTTGTGTTCATAAATCACAGATTTTGTACCGCGACTTTAGAAATATTTGCAAGAAATTTTGTGACGTTTTTCCACAAACACCTTCCAAAATCTTCATTTCGAAGTAGTTGGATTAGAAAAAAAAATACAAAGAAATGTGTATTCTTTACAGGACTTAAATAGCTGGATTTTTGGTATCGGCAATAAAGCAGACTACAACATTACATCAAATTAAGCTAGAGCAGCAGCGTATTAGAAGCAAAAAATACTGACACCTGCAGGTGGGAGTTAGAAGTGACTTGAACCTAATATCTATGCTTCTGTCCCCTTAAATTTTTTTAGCACCTTTCTCAATTTCTTTTATCTTTTATTGTCTGCATCCATGTCCATTACATTTAAAATAAACCCAAAGAAACGACACAAAGACCAATGATTTAGGTAATTTCTGCAAAAAATGCAGTGGTGAGTTGATTTTGTTTTTTGCTATTGCTGAATTGTAAAAAACTGGAGGGACTGTTTTATACCTTTGTATAGTTTTCTGTCTTCCTTTATAGTTTCAGACATAAAAGAAACAATTAGGACAATTAGGAGAACAAACACCGCTGGAGATGCTGTTTGACCGATGGCCGTCATATTTCCCACCTTCTATTTTGGAAAATCAAAATAGACCAGCACAAAATGGCCGCCTGTGGCCAAAACAGGTAGAAACGATTGTATTTCATTCGTCTTTTGAACACTAAATATGAAATCCATTTAATTGTGAATATTTACATAGTTTTTCAGAAACGTCGGGGACCAGCAAGGATTTGTATGCTTTGCTTTGATAAGTGATTAAACATGCAAAATGAAAAGCAGTCAAAAGCGCCGTCACAGCTGTTCTAAAGTTAAAGATCCCTCTGTCTGTTCACGTTACCCTTAATTTCACAGAAATGAGGATGAACAACACATTACCAGAGTGGCAGATGGTGGATTTTTCTCAGATGTTGTAACCACAATAAAAGATTAACTTATTTGAAGGCTTTTCACTCATCTTTATCATAGGTGAGAAAAATTGGGGCTGGCATTGTCAAGTTTTAAAATAGAAAATAAATTCATGCTCATTGTAATTTGTTGCTCTTACTGTTGGGAATGCTGATCACTGGGTTAGGCCGGGGGCCAGAGGAGGGCGTTGCACCTTGCGCAGTCTTCACTCCTGTCACTGAATAACACAGGAAGCATAATAGTTGGATCATAATGAAAAAAAAAACAAAACAAAAATTACTCCAAATCAGTTTTTAAATGAGAAAAACGCTCCTTTGTACCTTGTACATCGTCGTCATCCTCGGTGAGGTCAATGACAGAGCCTTTGGGTCGTGCTGGAGGGGGAGGTGCAGCTGCTTTAGATGGAGTGGGTACAGAAGCTTGGTTGTCTAAGTAGAATAGAACATTGCTGATGAAGATGTGCAACTAAGAGGAGAGGAAGTGAGCATTGTCCCACTAATCCTACAATTCCCTCACCTGTCTTGGATGTGAGAGACGTCCCCTGTGGTGTTCCTGGTGCGGTGGAGCCCGTCGCTGCTGGCCCTGAGGTTGCAGGTGACGAGGCTGAAGACACAGCGCCGGCCACGGACACAGACTGAGCCGGGGCTCTGACTGTGGTCACAGACACCCCGGCGTTGGGTGTGGTTATCCTTCCCGCCCCACCTTGATACACGGCTCGGGCTAGGGAGATTTGCGTTGTGGCCACCTGCCCAGAAGAGGCCTGCAGAGTGGGAAGGGCGGCAGCTGTGGAGGTGGGGGCTGACGCCGTGTTGGCCGCAGGAGAAGGCTTGAGGATGAAGGTGGTGGTGGATGGAGTGGTTTTGGCCTTGTTCAGGGAAGTGGCTGCAGCCAAAGAGGAGACGGGGAAGTTGACGAGCGTTCCTGTTTGGCCGTTGACCGACAGAGGCAGCTGGATGACCAGCGGCTGGCCTGCGGTCACCATGCTGCTCCCGGAAGTCGTTTTCAGCACCAGAGTGCCCGGTTGGCTTTGAGTGGTGATGCCGGTGGAAAAAGTGGAGGCGGCGTTAGAGCTGGAGGTGATCAGCTGCAGGATGGAGCCCTGTGGGACTAGGGTGGTAGTGGAGGTGGAAGCTGGGGCTAGGGCTGAAGCTGGGGCCGAGGCAGAAGCTGGGGGCGCTGTAGAGACCGACAGAGGAGCAGCGACTGGAACCACTGCATTGACAAATGAGAAAAATCAAGCGGATGAGTAAGAAAGACCCATGGAAACTTTGAAATACCCTGTAATTTGGTTATTTTGTGAATCCTTAACACATTCATTTTGTCAACCACAAACTTAAACCCAGGGCATCTGGAGTTCATCATTCTGAAGTTGAATCAAAAGTGATTCATGATTTTTAAAATGCTTTATGAATTAAAATCCCAAGCAACATAGAAAATATGTCGGGAAGAAAGTTGCAGAGGGGTTTTAATCGAGGGTTGCCATTTAATCTATAGAGAATTCCCACAAGTGTCACGTCACAATGCATTCTGGGAAGTGGTTGCTCCACGTCAGGTTTGTTAAAGCCAATTCTATACGACGTAGTTGAACAAACAGTAAACTAGTGCAAAAACATGCACTCAGTACATAAACTCATGGATGTTTTCTGTGCAGCAGTTTGTCTAACTTCAGATCTTGTGGAGTTTCAGAACACATCTATGGAATGACTTGGCCAAAAGTCAGCAAATTGGAATATTTTAAAGAAGAATGTTGTTCCCTCACCACAACCTCAAAGTAACATAGTGATTGGAACCAGTGCAGCTAACAGCATGTTCTATAAAGTGAATGCTGCATAAACTCCCCCATAAATTAAAAGTCATTTTAAGTGTCTGGTATTTAACTAACTCTACATGGGGTGCTGAATACACATGTGCCACTTCATAACTCTGAGGTTGGAACTGAACAAAACAAGGTCAAGTTGAAGTTATGTGAATAATTTTGAAACGTTTTTAACTTACCAGCGGTGCTGGATGAACCAACAGCTGCTGTAGTCTGCTTGACTTCAACAGAGGTCCGGACTGGCCTGTTCAAAAAGATTGCTTATGCTTAGGATTACTGATATAAGAAGCCAAGTACGTCCATTGACAGGATGACGACTAACTGTGTGGTGGTGGGGACAAATAATTTTATTCCATTTCAAACAGCCATCTTTTCACATCTTGCAGATAGAGACTCCAGCTCACAGGCAAAGTTCAGGTTTAATTCTACATTACAGTGTCAGGTTTAAATGTTTCTCTTTTTTTTTTCAAATGATGTAAAGCCACGAGGAGTCTGTGTCAACATGTTAGTGATTCGTCTAAATAAAGTGTCTAGGTTGATCATTGACAATTGTCCCAGAATGTTTTCACTTCGCTGTGTCAAAAGAGCAAAGGAGTACTGTCGTCGTATTCGCGGAAAAAATCTGGCCTCCTCTTTACTCGGAGTATTTCATTGATGGCATCTCGGATCTCTCTCCACCTGTCAGTGGACAGGAACGGAAAACGACGGTCGATGTACATCCTTATTGTCCTCCTCAGGTTTCTGGGCAGAGCCTCCTTGCCCATCAGTCCAACATAATTGACCTTTGCGACCCAGTCACAGTAGACGTCATATGGCACCAAGTACCGGAATATGTAGGACGCATAGCGGTCGGGTCTGGGATTCCCTGAGCTTCTCTGGCAGTTGTGATAAAGTACTCTCTCCAACTGAGACGAAATTGTGCGGAGCTTTACATCAGCTCTGCATCTTCCCTCACTGTGCTCTGCCAGCATTCTTGCCATGGCGGTATGGCGCGCCATGTCTGGCTCCTTCTCTTCCTTAATTTCCAGCTCTTCTTTCTCCTTCTTGACAGGCAGTGCAGGAGTCCTGCCAAGAGAGGGCGCCCCTCCCTCTCTGGGCGCCTCAACTGTCTGCCCACGGAGCACGCTGTTGGGAGGAGAGGTGCAGTTTTAACTACACTCTGCACTGCCTGAAGAAACGCTCAGGTTATCACATTGTAGAACGTCACAAGACTCAGGACAAAGGGTGCAAATCACCGGGGCACGGGGGTGTGGGGGGTGGGGTGTGTGTGTTTATTCCTAGCAAGTACTAGGAAGTGCTCTAAAGCTGATCCTGACAGGATAGGAGGATTGAATTTTTCTGTCCATTAGCTTTATGTTCACTTTTACTGGTTACACTTAGCAACCTGGGACAATGTCATCGGATGGCGCTCTGCACGGTCTCCTGTGTAGTATTGGCTTCAGTCCGGTATTGTCACGTTCTTACAAAAGCCAAATTCTAGTCACACAAAATATCACAGACAACTTACATGTACAAAACTCAGCTGCTGCGGAAATATTCAGTCACATGGTGATAAAGGCTTGAAAATGTGAGTTTCCAGTCAACTTGTAAAAATAACCGTTATAAATTTGAGAAGCTACATTAGTTTTGTAAATTAACAGCCACAACACCTGGTGAGCAGATACTTACCGCTGAACTTGGGAGTTGTTTGTAACAGTTGCAGTCTTGGCAGCAGCAGTAGCAGCAGCAGCAGCAGCAGCAGCAGCAAATGCCTGTGGAAATCAAACGGTCATCTTTTATATCAGACCTAGACATTTTAGACGCTCTGCTGAAAGGCCAGTCTGCGGTTGAGGTAACAATAATGTTTTGAAGTTCATTCAAAAAGCTGATTTTTTATTTTATTTTTTTGTTAATTTTGTGAGAAAGACTGAAATTCTAGTGACAAATTCCTTGTGTGGCCCTGAATTGTTTTGTCACAATGTCACACCCTAGTAACACCTCAGGCAGCAAAGGACTCAAAACGTAGCTATGAAGAATAAAGGAAGCAAAAACAAACTAATTTAAGACGTGCTAAAAACTAGCTAAAGTTAGTACAGCATGGCATCAAAGGTTGGTTACGTAAGTACTGAGTCACAAACAAGAAGTGAGTAAAAAAACACACACACAAATTACTATGAGTACACTGATTTCAGTTTTATGGCCCAATGCTGATCTTGGAAAAGCCTGACTTGCCGATTCCGTTTTTGCCTGATATAAATTTTTCTTGCCTGAAATGTTGCTAAAGATAGCAAAAAAGTTGCTGAGTTGGGGTGACTATTTATTGCAAACGTGCAGGCATGATCTAGTGGGCCGGTCCATCAGTCAAGGGAGAGCAGAAGAGGACAGTGATTGATTTTTAGATCTTTGCTGAGATGGATAAGATCAGCGTCACATGTAAGCATCGGACGATCACCGATCTCCCAAGATTAAGAAAATCGGCTGGCCAATAAATCGGTGCAGCCCCTACAAATGACCAAATCTCAAATTACAGTGGCAACCACAAGATTTATGGATGAATGTAGAGTAAATAAGTTAAGTATTCTTCACATATTAATTGTTGGCTAATATATTCTTAGTGCTATGAACTTGCATTTTATTTCCTAATGTGATATATAGACAGGTGGACAGCATCTCAAAGCAGGAGTTGCTCACTGAACACAAATGACGTTGCCCAAAACGTGAACAGTAGGAACCACAGATGGGAAAAAAAGACAGAAGAAAATGGACATGTACCGAATTTTCTGCACTACAAGGCGCACCGGATTATAAGGCGCACCTTCAATGAATGGCCTCTTTTAAAACTTTTTTCATATATAAGGTGCACCGCATTATAAGGCGCATAGAATAGACGCTTCAGTTTGGGTTGCCAATTTGTTCCATACTCTTATTATTACCCATCCACATTTGTAAGGAAGTGGTCCCCGAGTACTTTATATAGTAGTCTGCCCCAGTCGTTGTTTCACTCACGGTGTTGGTGTTGCGATATTGTGCCCAACTGCTTTCTGGGTAACACAGACCAACCGACACGCTGCCGCTGCAGTCTCTGTCTCTCTCCCCCCACCCCCCGGCTTTAAATGTATTATCAAACTTTATTAACAAACCAGCGTTCTGACAACTATCCCAGCATGCACCGCGCACTTCTTCTTCTATGGGGGAAAATGAAGTCGGCAGCTGCTTACCGTAGTTGCTAGACCTGTTGTGGCTCAATATTAGTCCATATATAAGGCGCACCGCCGGCTTTTGAGGATATTGAAGGTTTTTAGGTGCGCCTTATAGTGCGGAAAATACGGTACTGCAAATAATATCGCAATATTTAACAATATCATCGCTGTTACAAGATGTTCTAATATTCCACCCATCCATCCATCCATTTTCTTTACACTCTTGTCCCTTAGTGGGGTCGGGAGGGTTGCTGGTGCCTATCTCCAGCTAACGTTCCAGGCGAAAGGCAGGGTACACCCTGGACAGGTTGCCAGTCTGTCGCTGTGTTCTAATATTGTGCAGCCTAAATACCAATATGATATTTAACTTGATGGCAACAAAAGACACATGTGATGGCAATTATAACACACAAGGTACTGAGTTGGAAGCAACAACACTACAATTTTCTAATATTGTTCAGCCATATTTTAATTATTTATTAGCTCAAAGAGGTTCTACTTGGGGAGAATGTTCTAACAGCCTTGATGAAGAAGTTTTCTTCCTAGTACTTTTGGGAGAATCTTATTAGAATCATATTTAAGTTACATAGCAACATTTTTGGATCAGCAGTGTTCATCCAGCCCCTTATAACAATCGATTGCTCACGTTGCCATCTGAGAAAAAAAAAAAAGAGAGAGAGAGAATTACCTAGCCCCTGTTTTATGGCTTATGGCATGACCTTACTACAACTTTAAATATGTCAACCATACGAAACAATAAGGCAGAAAATCCCATTTTACCTCCTGTTTTCTTTTGTTTTCCGACACCTGATTCGCCTCTCCAAACTTTTTGGCCAGTCGAGCAATCTTGCTCTTAGAGAAATAAATAAAAAAAGTTAGATTCCTAACGGTGTTACAAGCCTGTAGATTTTCTTCAAGCAGAAGACTCCCCGTTTACTTACTTGGAGTGAGTTGATGGCAGTTTGGTGTTTAGTGGCACAGTCGATTTTATCTACTCTGTCCTTTAACTCCTGGAAATGTTTGTCAAAGATTGTCAGCTCCAAGATCTTCAGACGCTCATTCACAAGCTGCTGGACGATCTGAGAAAGGAAATAAATATTCTGTGAGCTTATTCGTCACAAACAGGAGAAATCTTTTTGCCAGCCCAAGAGACGCAGAAAACAAACCTTTTCCAGTTTTTGCTGGCTGCCACCTTTTGCGGTGATTTTGAGCTCTAGTTGGGCCTCCAGCTCCTCGTGCTCAACCTTGGGCCTCTTGCCCTCTCTCTTCACAGTCACTGCATCGTTTTCATTTCCCTCTGATAAAGTGCGCTTCAGTCCCGAGTTTGAGCTCTTCTGCCCTTGATCTGTGAGTGAAATAAGACACACTAGTAATGACCCTGTTTGGCTCAGTTGTTCTACATCCTAATCATAGATAGATGCAAAGCTAGTTGAAACATACCCCCCAAAAAAAACACTTTTAATGGAGCCAAACTTCGCAGCAAAATATTTTGATAAGAAAACTTTGAAAACCAAATCTTTTACTTGACAAACATGGAACACGCACAAAAAAATACTTTTGCAAGGCATGCTTGTCCCAGTCTGTTATTTTGTCTAAGGTGACATTTATGGCAGTTTTACTTCAGATCTATTTTTCTTATATGGGAGGAAAAGAAGGAGCTTGTTATGATTTCTGTACCTGTGTTACAAGGTGGGGTGGATGATGGTCGAGTCGGTCCTTCCTCTTGTCCAGCGTCACCTTTTTCCTTTTTGAACTCAACTTTCACTGAGTTCACCTCCATTTTTTCCTCCGCATTTGAGTCTTTCTCAACAGAGGCTTTGTCGCTGTCTTTCTCTTTGCTTTCAGCCGTTGGTCGTTTGTCCTCACCAGACGCAGGGGGTTGTGTTAAAGAATCGGAGGGTGCTTCGCCGGGGGAAGGAGGCTTTTCATGTTTCGCTGTGGACGAGGATTCCTCAGAGTCTACGTTTGTTGAGTCGTTTTCTTCGTCCATTGGTTCTATACATTCAGACAGTGCAGATGGTTCAGGAGACCGTTTGTCGGAGTCCTTTTCCAACTCCTCAACTACTTTCTCTGGTGCAGCCGTTTTCTCCTGAATGAGGATATTAACAATAAATTAATTCAATATATTAATGGTAAACTTTTTAAATTCAAAGTGTTTTGAATGTCCATTTCTGAGCATTTACCTCCGTTTCATCCACTGGAATCACATCAGCGTCTTCCTTCTGTTGCTCCGTACGTTCTGCAGACACCGGTGCGGCAGACTTGCTTTGTGCGGATGGTGAAGAACTTCTCTTCTCTTCATCCTCCATCTTCTTTGCATCGTGGGATTCTGAGGGTGGTAGCGACGACTGAGGCGTAGCTTCTTCCTGTGGGTTGGGACTTTGGGAAGAGCCCGGGGAGGGCGAGAGATTCAGGGACAGGAAGGGCGCCGGAGAGCTCAGGGATCCTGGAGTGGCGGGGGAGGCCGCCTGAGGAGAGTTGGGGTCGGAGGAACTGCTTTGCTCCTTTTCGCCGACCTTTTGCCCATCTTCCTTATGCGTGCCGTTCACCAGCGGCGGCGGGGACGGGTTGGAAAGACCCGGAGCAGAGTTCAGTAAAGTGCTGTGAAGGCTTTCCAGTTGCAGACGATCACTAATCTTCATGGTTTTCCTGGCACGAAAAATTTTCTTTTTTTCCTCTGTCATAACTTCCATTTCTTCCTGCAAGGTGACAAGAATAGATCAGATTTCAGAGGCTGGACCAGTCAGTTCCGCCCAGGAGTCTGATCGTTACGCCCTGACAGCTGTAGAGCCTGATCCAAAACACTAGAGGTCACTGTGGAGCTCTTCTACCTTTTTGTTTGCTCTTTTCTAGAGGGTTCCTTCACAGCTCTGAGAACCAATCAGTTCGGAATAGCAGACAGTATTCTGCAGCCGATTTCTCAGTTTTCAAGTAAAATCAGGTAGATCCTTGAAATCTGATCCACATTGTCTCTGTTTTAGAGGCAGAACCAAAAGTAGCATCTCTGTCAGTCAGAACCTCTTTTTTGAGTCCATCAACAAAAAAAGAAAAATGAAGTCTAAAATCCAAATTTTGTTTGGATTGGGCTATCAACTTCCTGTTTACCTAAGCCCGGATCCAGAGAACAGAAGAAAAGGACACGGAGTTGAAACAGCAGCTGTAGCCCAGGCTTTCTCCCTTCCCCCCCTTCAGCTATTGGCGGAATCCTCAGCCAATCAGAGCGGACTAACTGGGGCAGTCCTTGCAGCAGCAAAGAGGTTATGCAAAACATGGAAGGCTTTCCGTACAAGGTTTTTGTTTCCCCACACACGATACCACTAAGGCTAGTTGTAGAATTGCTTTAAATCTCCATTTTAGGAGCCTACATAAGTGAGAGCTCTTTTATTCATTAATGAGATTTACAGTCAAATATATGTGATGAGGGAAATTGCTGAAAAAACAGCAATGCTACTAACAAAATAAGTTAGACTTTTAATCTGGGACTCACCTTCAAACCAAAAGGTCCTTGGTCATGGATTTAACACCAGCTTTGTCTGCAACCTGAACAGGTAAAAAGAAAAAGAAAAAAAAATATTTAAGTGATTTTCTTAGCAACAAACATGTCGAACAAATTATGATGTAAGCCTAAATTTAGCTCCGTTAAAAAAAATAATCCATCAGGATCCTAAAGAGATTTATTGAAGCATTTTGAGCTTCTAATATCGTAGCACACAGAAAAAGGTCAACACACCAACAACTATATAAAGAGCTGTTCTGCTGAGATGCAGCAGAAAGATACTTAAAAAAAAAAAAAGCATTTTATTAACAATGACAAACTTTCTTATTTGGTCAAACACCAGAGAAGACATATCTCTATATTGAGATACAATCATCAAATGCTGACTTTTCTTCCCGTATTTAAAGAATCAAAAAACTGCGATCAATGCGATGGGATCAACAGCAGAACTAAAGGTTTCTGTTGGCTTCGGGGCAGGAATAAGGTTCAAAAGCTGGGTCTGATGATCATTTTCTGTGTAAAGTTGGTTAGCTTTACTGTTTCTGCATTGCTGATCTGTAGGACTGCAGCAGACTCGGTCATGTGACACCGCTACAGTCAAACAATGTTTGATTTAGCCTTCTGCACCTTTGCAGGCAGCTCTATGTATGTGGAAAAGTACTAGGATGAAGTGTATACTTTACACTGTAAAGCACCAGCGCAGGATGCTGGCGCACACGCTCAACACCCTAAACCATCTCTGCTCTGTTCTCCCACTGGAAGCATGCTCTTTGCAATGATTATAAAATCTTTGGCTTAAAAAGATGAGGCATTTTGTGTTGCTTAAGACATTAACAATGTTTAAGAAGAAAAACAGTCGGCATTAAGAAATGGAGCGATGTAAAATAGCAAGAATGATCAATGTTCCACTTCACATTCCAATCTGATTGCAGACCGCGCAGAGCATATTGTCTCCCCTCCCCCATCCTACGGCCTCAGTAACCGAGCCTGGATTTGGTGCAAAAACTCAAAATGGCTGCCAGCTCTGCTGTTCGTTGTTAAGCTGAAATCTGTAGCTAGCTGAAAAGGGACTCTGTCAGATGGATTGGGTTGCAGCGCAACCGTGTATAATAAGGTTTCCTTGCTGAGCAGAAGGCATCAGCAACCAGAAAGAAAACAATTGAAATAATATAGTTTTTCAAAACATGTAACTTCTTGCTTTAGTAGATAGTACGAGTTCTTTCTTAAATTCATCAGACATACAGCTATTTACCCTAAAGTTATTGTTGTAATCAGAAAACTTTGCCAGCAACAACACTTTGCAGAAAAGTGAGAAAGTTATTACATGCTATATTTATGAACCAGAAAAATCACCAGATTTATTGTTAAACATGTTAACTGCAAGTTAATATTGTTAAAGCGTGATACGTTTCCTTCAAGATAGCATGGTTTGTAGATAAACCTTTCCTTCTTGTTTCACTTGCTAAACTAAAGTCATCAGTATGACAACATCAAGTTTTATTGCAGATGAGAGAGAGATGCTGACCTTTCCTAATTTATTTATTTTTTTCACTTTTTTGATAAACAGCCGCAATATAGAAAAAGGTCAAACGCTGACAGCATTAAAAGGTGAAGACAAAAAGATATTCTCCTCTTGTGTTAATAGGAAAAAAAAAAACCTTTATTATGTTGTAAGCTTGTAAAACGCAGGGTATGAAAATGTCTTTGTCAACCCAAAAGTGTCGTCTGTTTCACTACGGTCATTGCTTTTAGTACTTTGTGCTGCAACATTTAGTATGTGTTGTAGTAACTTCATGTACTACAGAAATGTAAAACAGAAAATTACTTGTTTGGGACAACAATCTGAGATGCTGTACACGTGACCTCTGAGAGGTTGTGAAATATATCAATTCTAGCATCTTATGTTAGCGATTAGCATCAGTCGTTTGCTAGCATTGCACTTTCTGTGCGTGTTCCCTAGTGAATGCAAATACAAAACAAAATACAATACAAAATTAAAATGCTGCCAACACTTAAATTAAGCTTACTTGGTGACAGAAATTGGTTGAAAGTTGAAAAAAAATAAATAAAACTTTGCATCCAGCCTTCCCATTACCTGCTTTAAGTCCTGCTCTCCCTCAGCTTCAATGTACCATAGACATAACTGGATATGTCATGGAAAGCACAGAATCCTTTTATATAGTTTCACAAATCTCTGTGCTAACTTCATTTGGCAAACTTTAGCTACATACACTCCCGATCCTTTGGTTTAACTGCTTTTGCTAAGATCCACTTTACATGATTGTTCATATAATTTAAATGTACCTGGTATCAGATTAGTATAAACAGTCCACAGCCTTGAAGTGACATTGCGCACACAATGAAATGTAGCATCCTTATTCACTTATTTATCGCTGCACGATGTTGCAAGTGTTCATTCTCTAGCTGTGCGATCTGAGCCGGTTAAAATACAAATTGATCCATCAACCATATCTTCTCTAATGTTTATAGTAGAGCAGGGGAATAAATCGATTTTATCAACTAATCAGATTTTTTTTTCACGAAAATTTAATTTTTGAGAATTTTTTTTTTTTTTACCAATTCACTCCTTGGGCTTCCATAGCACAGAGTAAAGTCAGCACACTTAGGGCCTACCATCTTGTTTCACAAGCATGTTTTACAGCTTGTATTAAGCTGTACTTTGAATTCAGGTCATCTCCCAAAATAGATTACTGAAAATAAAACCAGGTTTTAGGAAATAAAAAAAAAAGATTAAAATTGGAAATCAGTCTTGGTATGAAAATAAAAATTTATTTTATTTTTAAGCCACAACACCCAACCCTAGTTTGTAGAGGCTTTCAAAGGTACCTATGGTACCTTTCAAGAAGGTATCCACGGTAATAACAAAGTAATCGATATTATTTACTTAGTTTTAGTTTTTGACTGGCTTGTCAACATTCAGCTCCAATCACTTCGTCGTTGGTAAACCCAGTTTGATGTCTCAGTCCATCTCTGCTTTTTGTACTGATCTTCTGCAGTTTGGTGCCTGTTGTGACTTGTTGCACATTCAAAGCAGTTATGAAAGAGAATTGAACTTTGTAGCAACTCAGCTACTACCCATTTTTATCATCTCATAGTTTATGGGATCCAAAATTTATCTGTGTTAATAATAAAGTAATTGATTGCTGTATTCAGAAGTACCATTCCGTAGGTCAGATTATGGAGGTCACTTAGTACTTTGTTTAGAAGGAAGTCCTACATTTTCAAGTTTTACACACAGAAACCACACAGGAACTGATGTCACAGATTTGTGAGGGTGAAGGAGAGGAATGTAAGGATAGCAACAAAAGCAACCAGCAATTTCACCAAACATCCAAAGCTGTTCTGTGGGTCATCAAGTTCATCCAGTTTGAGCAAAGAAATTTTGATGACCTCTGTAAAAGTTGCCATGTGACCCCCTCCTCACACCTCTAGGGTTATTACACATGCAACATCCTATGCACAATAATATAATTCATTTGCAGCAGGGATATGGTAAGTGTTGGCATCTACTTGGGCAATTCCGAAGAACAATGATTCAAAAAAACAAAATAAAAACAAACAAAAAAAACACACACGAGTTGACTAATCTGAACATTTTGGTTTCTGCAAAAACAAAAGTACAAACTTTAAGTATAAACCTTTTTTTAATTCCTACTAGAGAATACTCTAAAGGTTTAGCTAAAACATGAACCTTAAAACAGGAAGAATAAATCAGTTTCAATGAGGCAGAAATGTAAAGCATGCTTAAAAAAAGAAATGGCAACCTTCCGCAGGATGTGTGGGAAAGGGCCCTCCATATTATTTGCTGATTGTGGGAGCTGGGAGCAGCTGAGATGGCGGCCCCAGAATATAAAAGAAAGGGGGAGGGGCTCAGCTGGGACCAGTCCATGTTGCTCCTAGCAGGGGTGTGTTCTCCACAAGGGTGTGTAGTCAAAGTGAGAGCATTCTGGGCATCACCAAATCCCTTTAAAAAGACACAAAACTTTCTTCCCCAGTGCTTTCTGTGACATGCAGCGTTGACTTCATACAGTATAAGTTGAATAACTCTGTCACTTGCTATAACTGAATCATACACCTGCAGGTATAAAAAAATACCTGGATATTGTTCATGCTGCACTTTAAAGTGCACTCTGGTGATTATCACTTACAGTCATAGCTAGCGGTGCACAGACAGAGGGGAAGTACACTGCACAGCCTGTTGCATAGCAACACCCATCCCCCACCTCTAGCACTAACTAGTGCACAGTATGGAAATAACACCCAGCCTGGACTGTACCACTCTGACAAAAAAAAGGCTAGGAGGGGAGGAGTGTCTGTTTGTCCTTTATTTGTCATTTAAAGAATCAGCAGTCAACTGTAGCTTCGTGAGTAAAAAGGTCAAGAAAAGCACTGTAAAACCTGCTACTGTTATGACAAAGACATTGATTATTACTGTAAATTTTGAATGTGTTTAAATGATCTTTCACTGGACTGAAGATGTGGTGCTGCATTCATTTTTCTTATGCAATTAAAAATGAAAAGTCGTCCTTGGAACACATAAGAGATCAGCTAAAGTGCTATGTGCTATAAACTGAGCACAGGTTGCCACTGTACTGAGTGCTAATCATGTTAGCCTCAGCCTAGTTCTGTCACTCCACCGACGGTCTCCGTTTGGACTACAGAGAACCTTAGTCAGAAGGCAATTTGATCTCAAAGGTCTCTTACAGATTACAGCTAATGTCAAAAGGACAGGCTTTTAGAGAAGACCAAACTGTTCATTGTCTGGCAGAGTTATCCTTCTAAAATGTAACATTTAAGTGGTGTCTTTGTAAACAGCAGCAGCATGTCTTTGTAAACGTATTTTATCTTTTTATTTTTTTCAAAATCTGAAAGTTTAGGAGATTTAGGTATTTAAGTATAAAAATACAAAGATGTGCTCAAGGATTAGGGAGGGGTCCTTCCTTTAGTGCTAAATTCAGTTCAACAGACTATGTGGAGACTTGACAAATAACAATGGAACTGAGGACTTTGGTTTCTGGTTACTCCCACAACCAGTTTTGTTCTCCAAATGCATTTTGCTTCAATCCAAATATTCCAGCCACAAAGCAGAAAAAAATATCGACAAATTTTCAAACTATTACGCCTTCCGAGTCTTTCAGAACAGGGTAGATCACTGAAAATCTGAAAATTATTCTAAGAACTTTCTTTTTAGTAAATGACCTAATCGGAATGTGCTTTATTTCATCAACAACAAAGAAACAGCAATTTCCCAACAACAATTTACATTCTAATCCTTCTAATAATTCTCTTAATGCGTCATAGAAATGGAAGAAATAAAAATATAAACCACTTTCAATTTGGCACAGCAACGCAAAAATCACCCAAGTTGAAGCTTAGCTAACAGTGCACGGCCGTCGCTAAATTGCAGAGGCACATAACACCTAATCTAGAAGCAACTGCCCCCCGCCCCCCACCCCCCAGTCCCACAGTCCTCCCACCCTTTCTGTATCTTACACACACAGCCTGTGTGTCTCTGGAACAGCCTCTCCTGCTCAAACATGGACTGTACCACTCTTAGGGGAGGCGGGAAAACGAGTGGGGGAGGGGCGTGACAGACAAAAGCGAAGGAGAAAAAAAAAAAAGTACCACAGCACTAAAACAGGCAATTTGACTGCTTTTAATGCCTTTCAGTTTAATCTGACTGCTTTCACACAGACCATGAAGGAACACACCTAATCTCTTGATTAAACCAAACAGGTAGAATCAATCCTCCTAAGAGGTCTATTTAAATCATTTCCTTGCACATTAGCATATTTTTCCACTTATTCTCTCAGCATTCCAGCATGTGCAAGTAACAACTGGCGCATATTAGCCACACAGTTGCAGGCTAGTTGCAGTAAGTGGGGGGGGGGGGGGGAAACAACAACAAAAAACAGAGCAAAGCATGCCACACTGAGGAGTCTCTATCTGTCCAGCCTCTCAAACAGCAGGGAGGGGTTGGTGTTAAACAGGCTGAACCATTCCAGCAAGAGGGTGGATCCTTTCTACGAACAGGATCAAAGATACTAATTTTTAACTTCTCATAGGTAGATCACTTGGTGCATTAAAATGTCACATTTCAGTTTCTACATTAGTTGATTCTTAAACCCATTTACTAATATGTTGAAGACTCAGAAATAAACACGATGGCATAAGATGAATCTGAGCTTTTCATTTAAAAAAATAGTTTAATATGTCTTCTTGTGATTTCTCTCCTTCACTAAAAACACTTGTTTTGCAAAGAACAACAAAACTAGCTGTGCATTTATTGCCCAACCCCCCTCCTCTCTGTCTGCCACTGTAGAAACACAAAATGGCCACCAGTGTTGCTGCGAACAGCATGCCGAGCACAAGCAAGAGCAGATCAGATTACTGACTCCGCCCACAAAAACAGCCAAACAGGATTAAAGCAAATACTGTTATCTTTGCATGTTATTTTTGATGAACTTAACTCCTGCTTTAGAGATTGTTGTTGTGAGAGACCACATGAATGTTGACCTGGAACAGCTTTTTTTTAAATACTCCTGCTTATTTGACCCCAAGCTGTACTAGACATATTAATGTAAAACAAGAAATAGCAGAGGAAGGAAATGGAACATTTTATTTCCTTTCCTATTCAGATGGTTTTAGGTGCTTCAACCAGTGTTTCCAACTGTAAACATGACACAGACTTTCTTGGGACTGGGACACAGAGCAAGTTCCTGTTTATTTCTGATAAACTAAACTATTAAAATAAGTAATTACCAATAATGGATATAAAGCAACGAATTGTCCAAAAAGGCTAAATGCAGTGTGGACAAAAATAAAATCAGCCAGCTATTGAGGGCAGACACTGCATTCCAACTACACTGCGCAGAGCGCGCGCTCTACCCTTCCCCCACCCTGACTGCTGGCATATGGATTCACTGAGACTCAAAATGGCCACCCTGTTTGCTGTGCGTAGCAACACGGAGCTTCTCCAGCCTGCCGCAGCTTCCAACAGAGCGTTAGCTTCAGCAGCACCGAGCCGCTGGGAAGTGATGCCTGTCTGTCACAAAAAAAGTAAAACCTTTATTTCGGTGGAGCTGACGTCTTCAGTGCTTGTCGAACGCAATTTTTCTTTTTCTTTTTTAAATATTGGTTATGTCAAACTGATTCCTAGGAATCAACGTGACCCGTGTTGATTCCAACCACACACTAAAAATTATTTTGATCAGCTTCCAGTGATTTTGACCTTGCCAACCAACTTGACTAAAATCCTCTAATCTGCAGTTCCAGCGGATATTACAACATTTTATTGAGATTACTAAGAAAGTCAAAAAAGTGATTAATCACATCACCTTCCTTTTTAACCTAGCAAATCTGTTTCTCAGTCACAACTTATGAACACGTGACTCAGGTCCAGTGTTAAACCTGACTCGCCTGTAGCTGTGAAAGTGAGACCGTGTCAGGCTGGCTGTTCGCTTTGTGCCAGACTAACATGTAGAAGGACACTCCGCCTCAACCTGACAATCTGAACAAATCCGCATGTTTAGAAAACACAAGCATTACGAATGATTTGAAACTGTTTAATAGATGTATATATGTTTACAATCAAGCTGTTACGACTGATTATTAGGAATTTGTACTCAAGTATTTCTTGAAAGGAAGATAATTCACACACAGGTGCAACTCAGTCAATTAGAATATCTACAAAAGGTTTGTGGATTTCTGTAATCCATATCTTGGATGCGTCTGTATGTGGTGACACCACCTGAAGTCCAGACATTGTCAATATCCCCTAAACTTTTGAATATGACAAAATCCACTTAAGATATTGCTATATTGTGTACTTTTTAAATAACTACACTTTTTTCTTCCACTAAACTTTCTATAGTTATGCTTGGATGCAGCCCTCACTCTAGCTTACCATATTTGTGGATGATATCAACCTTATTTCCCATGATTGTATAAGCCATAACAGGGCATTTGTGCATTAAAAGTTATTTTAATTTTAATATATTACAATTCCTCAAGAAATACAATGGTGTTTTTTTTTTTTATTTCGTCAAAACTACCAGATCTAAAAACCTAAAATATATCACTCACTGCGAGATGAATTGATGTAAAACTTTTCACTTTTGATGTCAACTGCTAACTTATTGAGATACACGTGAATAATCTTCTGGTGTCTGAAAAAGAGCCATTTCCAAAAACAGGATTTTTGTGGCGTCACAGAATACCAATTTGCACTCAAATGCCTTCATTTGAGTGAGAATATAGTCGGTATGTTACTACGTATCAAACACTATAAGTCGTAATCTAATAACATCAGTGAAATTATTACCCAACCAGTTTTATTTTACACTCTCCCATAGGATCAAACATTTTATCTGTGCTGCAAACTCAAAGGCAGGAAACCTGGTGGGAGAATGCAGCAGATTATTTTTTCCTTTCTGTAACATTCCCTTACGTACATCCGTTTGTGTCTTTCTCCATGTACCTTGGAGCGGTTTTGTAGCGAAATATACTTAAATGAAATTTTCTCTAACATTACTGAAATATTTATTAGTTATTTTGGGGTAAAAAATGTTACTAAACATTTGTCGACCACTTGACTGATTTCCGTTTCATCTTATAAGATCTATCCAAGATAAGTCAATTATAGATTAAAAATGATAGTAATTATAACGACCACTTATAACCTGTTAAACAAATAAACAGAATAGAGAACAAAGTATTAAAATAACATGAGTCTGCTCCCTAGCCTACTACTGCCCAAGTATTGTACGCGTGATTTGCTCCTGTTGTGCAAAAGCGAAGAGCAGCGACAGCAGGCTAAAAGGAAAAAGGGGAAGAAAACTGGGAGGGGGAGGGCAGAGCCAGAAGGTTCCATGTGAATCAAGCATGCACATGGTGATTATTCTTTAGCCATGCGCTACGGAGAGAGGCTTGTATCATAGCTCAAAACAGGCCACATATGTTAATCAAAAGAAACATCTTGATGCAAAATAAGGTTAGCCTTGGCTTCCTTACGGTATATAAACAAACAAAATTCTTGTTGACAGCTAAACTAATAAGTCTTATAGCTGCTTGTGTAGCTCTGAAAATAGCCCATCACACCTAGAACAATCTCTGAATGTCTCCACGGTCTAAGTCACACTGACTGATGAGAACTAAAGCTAGGACTACAGTCAGAGCCTAAGTCCACAGCCAGACACAGCGCCAACACCCATCCCCCACACCTGCAGTCTGCTCCTCGCTGGAGGTTTACTGCCAAGCGTGGACTACACCATTTCAACAGAAGGGTGTTCTTACAAATGAGTGACAGACCTGTAGAGGGGTCTCACAAATTTGCAGCTGTTTAAACAAACTACACTGTAATTAAAATTCAACCAGCCTGAGTCTAGGATGAATTTATTCCCAGCAAATTACAGGTCTCTTAAAACTGGTAGACATTCTACCCCATAGCCTCGAAATGGTAGCTCGTTCACCCTGAGCTGCTGGATGAAATTTTAATTAAGTCTCTGTAGCTAAAAAATCTGCTATATTCTGCTTAAAGTTTGTCATGTCTAAGTAATGTTTTTTTTTCCCCTATAAAAACAAATCCAATATTCCGTGCTGCCTTTTCTCCTTCTGCATGAAACACACACTGATTTTTTCTCTGTGAAAAGATGACCAACACCTTCTGATTTAAACTAAATGCATTAGTTTAAAAAGTTAGCTTCAGCTACATGCTTCCCAGCCTCCATTTCTAGTGTGATGGATTGCTTGCAAGTGGACGCTTGTAACAGAAAATGGCGGCTCCCACTGCTGCTGAGAGGGTTTCCGTTACGGTGACTACTGTAGCACAAACCTACATATGACCGTCTCTTGTTCATCCAAACCTTCCTGCTCCTGACAGTCGTTTTTCAAAATCAGATCAACTTACTAATTTTATTTGATTACTTTTCCCCCCTCATTTATTAACTTTTATTTAGAACAGGTGGCACACATTTAGGGAAATTTGCATTATACACAATGTCCAGAGATCAATTGTGTTTAAAATGTAAATGTAATTTATTCATTGTCTGCAATCTTTCATGAAATAGAGAACATCAAACTACAGAAATGTTAGACCTAGTTACTAGAGTAAAACCTGATGCAGATAATTTACATGACACATTATCTCACAATGTGTCATGCATACAACACTCGTCTGAAACAACTGAAGCACTAATCCAAAATAACAGGGAAAAAAATGTTTTTTCCAAAACTTTGTTTTTATCCACTAGTAGGTTTAACACTGCAAATTCCTGATGTAAAACATATATTGCCAAATTGCTGTACTATGCTGATGATACTTTGTTGATACTACACTATTGTACCTCTTGCTTTGTGTGGAAACAAAGACAGTAAATGTTTTCCTACAATTGTCTTGAGTCAAGACAAGACTGAGCTTTTCTCTGGTTTAAAGACACGGAATGCTTGGACTGTGCCACCACTAAGAACTTTTCACTTTTGTGCAAAGTTATCATTAAAAGGAAAAGATTTTAACTAAAAACATGCCTACTTAGAAAGAGTACCTTTTCGTAGAAAATTATGTTCCAATTTTAAGCTTAGTTAGGGTCTGAAATAGCAGTGGACTCCAGAACTGATAGAGCCCGGTATCTATGTTTTTTGGGGGGGTTGTATTGGATGGTTGTGCACCTCAAAAGAGGGAGAAGGCAGCTTTGATTTCACAAGCATTAGTAGACAAACTAAACTCTGGAAGCTGCATTTGTTTTAAAACTATGTAGTTCCAATTATTTGATGTGAACGTTGTACGTCTTGTAGATTGCTCAAGCCTATCCTACCAGTATTGTGATCTCGGCAGTACCGAGACGATGCAACAAACTACAAATTTCTATAAACTAGTTCTCTATTCTTTTGCGTTGGGTTACCCATCACAAATATACTTGAACTATTTTCACATTAAGGTTTAGGTTGAGAAGTGTCAATTTCCCCCTCAGCAGGCTGAATGCATTCCTGATAAAGACCAGCTTCAACATGTGCATAAAACACAAGTAAGAGATAAGCTATCTCAATTGTATCTGTATAAATCGCATGCTCTTCCAACATTTGTTCACTATTGATTAGCCTCTTCTTTTGTGGCCTTTCTGGGTTGGTCGCATTAGCTCTTTTATTCTAAAGAATTCGTCTCGAATTGATATTTTTCAAGATTTTAGTTTGCAATGCTTTCTTGTTCTCTTGTCAGTTAGGTTTGGTTTTATAAAAGCAGTTACTTGTTCTTATTCTTGATAGATTTTGCATATATAAATTACATAAGCTATATTATTCATGACAAATCGTTTAACAATCAAAAAACCTCTACGAAATATAGCCACAGATTTGTAAATGTAACAAGTGTGCAGTAGCAAGTGCTTTACATCTGCAGGGAATTTATTCCTGTAGATACTGTTCTAACCCCAATATTGACTATACAAAGTGATTGGGTTATTGGGAGTCTCACAAAATCCTGCAATAGGCTTTTGAAAAAAAAAGCTCACCATTCAATTCAACACCGTTACAATAACCACCACAAAATTTCTAGGTAAACCTATAAACCAACATTGCCCATCCCCATTTCTGACACCTTCCCAAGCTAGAGTCATGTGTGAAATGACTAGAGTAAAATGGGAGGTCAAAGCTGTATGTAATGGAGGTAGTAGTCTCAGAGTCCAGTTGATTGAACATGTGTGAGGTGGAGGGTAGGGGAAGCTCAGTCTATGCAATTTTTCACTCTGACCATCGGGGATCTGTCCACACCTCTGATTTTGCTATGCTGACTTAAAGAACAAAAAGCACACATTGTTGCAGGGCTTGACTGGTTACTGTGAAAGAAACAGGAAAAATACCGTATTTTCTGCACTATTAGGCGCACCGGATTATAAGGCGCACCTTCAATGAATGGCCTATTTTAAAACTTTTTTCATATATAAGGCGCATAGAATAGACACTACAGTTACAGTGGCCACCCGTCCGTATTGAACCGATACGGGACATGAGTTGCTCCGTTCAAATGTGGATGTGTAATAATAAAGAAGTGGTCCCTGAGTACTTTACATAGTAGGCTGCCCCAGTCATTGTTTCACTCACGGTGTTGGTGTTGCGAAATTGTGCCCAACTGCTTTCTGGGTAACACAGACCAACTGACATGCTGCCGCCGCAGTCTCTGTCTCTCTTCCCCCCTCCCCCGGCTTTAAATGTATAGGGGCTGGTCCCTTGGTAACCCTAGTCAAAGCACCCCGGATGAATGTCTAAAGCCACTTTGTTGACATAAAGACTGTCAACAAAACAGCCCAACTTGGGTTGGCGAGGAGAGCCTTCCGCGACTGGGCCAGGGCGTGGCCGGACGATGGTCACCCTTCTCCGTTCGCGCACAGCATGTTCGTGGAGAACGTGATGCTAAATGACCTGCAGACGACATGATTATCAGGTCGGTAGGTAGATGGGTCAGTTAAACTTTATTAACAAACCAGCGTTCTGACAACTATCCCAGCATTCACCGCCCGCTTCTTCTTCTACGGGCTAAAAATAAAGTCGGTGGCTGCTTACCGTAGTTGCTAGACCTGTTGTGGCTCAATATTGGTCCATTTATAAGGCACACTGGATTATAAGGCACAGTGTCGGCTTTTGAGGAAATTGAAGGTTTTTAGGTGCACCTTATAATGCGGAAAATACGGTATGCATTTTTAACCAAAAGAGCTCTATACATCGTTTCTTTGCCATTTCATACACAGATTTTTGTTTGCAATTTCAAGACAGTCCAACTGTGACGAGTTGGACTGTCACAGTCCAACTCGTCTTGCACACCAAACACAATACATCTTTACGAAGACTCCTTTTTATCTTTTGGGTACAGTTTGGTGTCTGATGTGAAAGCATAGGGTAAAATTATGGCAACCGAAAATATCTATCATCAGAAGGAGTTGATTTATTTTGTTTGGATAACAAGATCACAAAGGCATTGTCTTTGCTGTTTGCAATCTAGTTCTGTATGGCTAACGTCTACAGTTGCAAACTTTATAAGTTTATATTTTCTAATCTTCATCTAACCCCTGCAAGAAATTTGTCTGACTCAGATCAGTAAATAATAATGGTTTTGTTTTCTTCTAGTACATTTCAGTTCTATGGCATCATTACAAATATTCATGAACAAGTGGCCAGGTCAAAATCAAGGAAAGTTTGCCATATGTGAAATGGCCAGGTCAACCCTTGAGCAGGAAACTGAACTCCACATTGCCTCTGACCCTTTTGCATTGGCTAATGGCATACACTGGATACCTTAGCAAATCTGCAAATACAAAGACTGATTGTAAGGGACATCCATGAACAACTATTGCCATTATTATTTGGTGTAACAAACTGTCGGCAATGTCCAACCACAGCTAATTTTCATTTTCTTCCCAATTAAACATTCTAAGTCAAATGTATATAGAGAAGGTCAAACAACAAGTCTTGGAAACATTAATATTACCAAAAGCATGTTGACTGGCTACTGGGGAAAAGGCAAGTCACCTACCTACAGAAGACATTGTTGCAGCAGCAAAAAAATATCCTCTTGGTAAAATTTACACAGCTTAAAATATGCAGTAGCCCGTGAGAAAGGAACTGCAAAACAACGAAAGTGGGACACCCACAACGACTAATCCTCCTGGCCAACACGGGAATTGCAAATCTGATCATTTTGAAGTCAAAGAATACACTTCAGACATGACAGACACTGGAAACAGATAATTCTCCACCCCAAAGAAACAGCAGTTTGAAACCAGCCCTGATAACAAGCCTTGTTCTACTTTTTGTGTCCAATATTCATGATTTTTATAAATAATTTCCTTAACTCAAATTCATTTATGGTTGATACTGAATAAGTAACAGTCCCGCAAAATAGTTAATGTTTCTTTAGCGCTTTGTTTGATTTTGCTGATGTCCACATCGTAATATTTGTTATGATGTTGCTATGAATTTCAAAATGGATTGTTTGCATTACATTGACCATTGGATATATTTCTGTTAGGAGTGTACCGATTTATCGGTGCAGATTTTCTTAATTTTGGGAGATCAGTGATCGGCCGATTTTTACACAGAGAATAGATTTTTACACATTGCCAATTCAGCACTTTCTTGATAAATTGAGCAACATTTAAAAAATAAAAATGGTATCAACCAAAATTGGAATTGGTAAGTTATGCTTTTTAAAAGATCGGTAATCGGCGATCGGCCACCCCTAATTTCTGTTTAGTGATGTCCAAATCTGAACCCAAGTAAGAGTTGGAGCTTCAATCAAGGCTTTGTAAATTAGTGTTTGAGTACCTTGTCCATTTCAGAAAATCCTTTCTATTCTTGATCTGCATGTTTCTTACCAAGTAAAATGTCTTAAGAAGTAGGGGATGAAGTCAACCCAACAATATTAGACCCCTGATCCTCGATGGTAAATAGTCACAACCCAGTGACCTCTATGGGCTGTTGTTGTGGGACAAGTTGGCGGTACAATTCAAAGCAGACAGTATCTGCTGCAGCAGGAGTCCATTGTGGCAAACAGAGCAGTAGCACCACATTATTGTCCATCTGATCGGCGTAGCAGTTTATTGTATACAACAAATTCTTAAAGAAAGAATAAAGCATGTAAATGGATATATCACTGATTATATCCATGTACATGATTGCAAAACTGTTCTATAGGCTGGGGATTTTGTTGGTATAAAAAAAATTGGGCTTCCCTTAACAAGTACTTCCTGTTTGCAAAAGCGTTCCAAGTGAAAGGGAGGCTTTTTATTGGCTCTCATTTGTATCATGTGATCTACTCTGAGTGGGGGAGGAACAAACAGTAGTCATTAAAAATTGCAATATTGAAAGCAAAGTGCTAAGTTTTGAAGCCAGACAACCTATTCTTTAAGCTTTGTAAAATGACATTTCAACTGAACTCTGTTAAAATTGAAATTTTTTAAGAGCCAAAAAAATGAAAATAAATAAATAAATAAAAACAAAACTGAGTTATTAAAATAAACTTGGCCTACATTAGGCTAATGTAGGCTAATGCCAACATCAGCCTATCATTTAAACCAGGGGTCCCCAAACTTTTTCCTGTGAGGGCCACATAACTTTTCCCTTCTCTGGTGGGAGACCGAAGTCAGTTTGTAACAGAAAAAGTGAGATGATTGCAGGAGTGCCTAAATGTTCAATGTATTGTTTTCCAGAAAGCACAATCAAATAACCTTCACAAAACAAAAGTCAGGGAATAAATAATAACACTATTAATGAAATAAATAATAACCAAATAACCCTTTCTGGGTTCTTCACAGAAAAAAAACCCAGGAAATAACATCATTTATCAAATAAATACCGTATTTTCCGGACTATAAGCCGCACTGGGCTATATTGTTGCCGCTGTAGGTTTTCCACAGCAACGCAGCAGCAGCAGAGGGGGGCGGACACCCACAATTTGAGTCATAACAGGTCAATTGAATATCACATTTATTACGGTTGAAAAAGAAAAAGTTCCTAAGTTTAGATTTGACTGAACTGATTACGGTAGTTTCCGAACGGTAACTACAACAGTAAAAGTGCTGATCCTTTGTGTCTGACACTAGCATGTGCTAAATGAAAATGGGCACTTTCTTTGTCATATTCTTCTTCTTCTCCTTCTTCTTTAGATTTCAACAGCAGCTTGCATCCATTATTGTTGCAGGGCTTCCCCCAGTGTATTATAAGCCTGGCGGCCCTCCATGCTTTACTAGCCCCGCCGCCAGGGCTTATAAACCTATCCTCCTAAAGGATAGGTTTATAATAGATAGGTTTATAGTTTATGCATTTAAAGCCGACAGTGTGCGGACTAATCACACAGCTGGCGCCTCTACACTTTGCTTCGCGTTTGTGGATAACAAGCAGCGCTAACCTCATCATGCAGGTTCAGCCCGGTGAGGCGCTTTCGCGCACTCCTCAGAGTCACTCATCACGGTGATTTTATATTATTTTTAGTATTATTTTTCCGTTTACACGATACATCAAGCCATATCAAATGAGTTGCATACTTGGAGTTAATGTGCGCAGCCGCACGGAGATCTGAGAAACTCGGCCCCTAAACTCGACCAACCAGAACAGTTTCTGTGACGCTTATTAAAAACTCAACAGACATGAAATAAAAGAGCTACTAAAGCCACATTAGCAGCATTGAATTAAATCTCCCGTTTATTGCGCATCTCTGCGTAGTGCAGCAGATTACCTCATCATGCAGGGCCGATCCAAGGCTGTATGAGGCCTTGAGCAGAATTTGATTTTGGGGCCCCTTTTGTTGCTAAAAATATCAGCACCTCTAACAGCTTCATCAGCACCTCTAACAGCTTCTGTGTTAGATTTAGTGAAATATGGGAGAAGGGAGTAGTTTAAGACGAGAAATCTTCTTTTTCCCCTCAATGCTATTTAACTGATCAACAACATTCTCAAATTTCAATTCCCTATTAAAACCTAATTCCGTTTTAATGACCGCTTTCTTCTTTTATTTCCAATTTTGACTTCCAATGATTCACTTGGTGGTTCAACCCCTGGTGGTTGAAGAAAAATCGACATATAAATATAAATCTAACATAACAGCAGTATTACTATCGCATATCAACATCAGTCCAATTTTTCACAGTTGAGCTTCCCTAAAAATAACTTTTCTGTAGTTTACAAAATTTACCTGTAACAATAATAGCTCGCTTTCTAAATTAACCTGAAGAAAAGTTATATAAAAATCTGAAATTATATTCAATTCAATAATAAAGAGACAGGCTCAAAAATACGCTTATAAAAATGTCTGCACTCCAACTTTTTGTTTATGTATTCATCTACAGTCAGTTTAATAGAAGAGCTCTCACCTTGCCCAGACATTTATAGCTTTCGTGTTCCTCTTAGCGACGGGATTTGACACCTTTGTTCATCACACACAAAAACTCATCTACCAGGTACGTGCCGCCACGATGAGCTCTGCCACTCATTTGTTGCAACCGGGATATGAAAAACAAAAATTTTCGGTTCGTCCGTAAAGCTACACTTACGTAAATAATCTAATGCGCAGCCGCCCGCAGTGTACAGTCTATCTGCTCACCTGTACAAGTACACCTTCAGCGCTCTTCCCCACTGTTCGCTCTGAACCGCCACCAGGCAGCAGCTCTGGGAGGAGAAAAGACTACCGTACTCCAGGCATCGTGCCATTTATTTTAAGGATGCTTATTGGTCCCCTGAAAAACCCGGACATTATCACCAATCAATAAAATCCTCCCAGGCCGAACTTGAAAATTGGACGTTATGCTGCTAACACTTAGCTTTTCTTCAACAACTCAGGCAGAAGTGAGAGCGCTGCGCAACACAAGTAATAACCCTGCCGGAACACGGTGCGCTAAATAATAACATCTAATTTAACGAAGCTTCGAGGCAGATACATTTTCCTCGAGGAATTTTAATAATTGAGGTACTCGAATCACTCCAGGAATCGTTTCAGCCCTAATTCTTTGTATTCATTTTAAATTCTTATTAAATCCTGTTTCGCAGCAACTTCTCATTTGCATATTGTGTGATGTCTCCTGCGCTCCAACTGTAAACAAAAGATGACTGTTTATGGCAGAAATATAGAAAATCCTTGAGGACAAAATTCAAGCATATCCATGGCATCGCTTTCATAAACCTAAAAGTTGTATTCAATTGAGACGATGTCAGAAAATGCCTAATCTTAAATGTCTTGGGGTAGCTGTAGCTTACTCACCAAGAGTAGCCTGACAATAGGGAGACTATAAGTTTGATTCAAACTACCTTGTCCACTAGCGGAACAAGTCAGCATCGGGCCGGGGCCAATGACCGGACCCCTCACGTGTATCACCTGTGCTGCTGGAAACTGTTGGGGTTGGAGGGCGGTTTGGGCCGCGCTTCTCGTTTCATTTTTACCCATGAAGCACATTGGCTAAACCGTGAGTCAAACGTCACTGGGACTGACTACTATATATTCCATTGAGGCACAGTAACTTTAATATTGCATACACCAATATTACATGCACTTTCTCCATCTATAATCAGACATTAAAGCGACTTGAAACCATTCCTCCCTCCCTGGCACCTCCAGACCTGGGCCCACATGGGCACCCATCCAGGCCCGGAGGCAGCCACCACCCCAGCCTCCCCCCATAGTGCCGCGCCTGACCTTGTCCCAACTAGCCGATGCATCTTTGGGTGTAGCATTGAACCCCTAAATTTTTTACCGATTTGTATGTGACAAATGTGGTTTATAGCAGTTGGTAAGTTTAGGCCCTGTTTACGCAGATCTGGACTAAGAAGTAGTTAGTATGCTGCTGCCGCTAGTCTGGTGGAAATAAGTGATAAGTGTCCTGAGGCGGGAGCTCGGCTGGAGATTGCAGCTCAGTGGAGGAGCATTGGGTAAATAGGCAGAGCTTTGTGAGAGCAAGCGTTTAGGCCTGAAAATACCAGACGGCAGTCTTATGTAAACAAACTTTTAGATAACATCTAGAAAAGTGCTGCGTAAATGAAGTCCTTCTAAACTTCTAAAATATTGGGGGAAATGTAAAAACAGCTCTTTGAGGTCCACACACACTGATGTGTCCATCTGATACATCACTGTAATACAAAGAAACCCAACAATATTACTTCTTGCCATAACTTATTATGAAGGCCATAGAATACGTGGCTTAACTATTACAACACATATTTCATTAAAGCAAAGAAACTCACTGTTAAGACTTTATGAGCTGAAAAAAATACACTCCTTGATAATTGTCAGTGTTATATAATAAATACCTACAAATGAACAAAGAAATGTTTATACAGTAATATTTTGATTTCACGCTAAATAGCAAAGGTTTTCTTCTCGATTCATATTTGGCAGCTGAATACAGCTAACTTCAAAAACTGTTCAATTGTAGAAAATCTATGATTAATGGTGTTAAAAGAGAGGCTAAATGAATCTGACAAACTAAGAAATACTAACTCCTTCATGGACGTCTTTGAAAAATGTAGGTGGTGCCTTTAAAGACTGCTCCCACCTCCACAGGGTAAAAAACTGCAATGAATTACAAGTGCACCATGTGAGCACTGCAACAGAGGTGTGGGGGAGGTGAAACAAGAAACAGGGCTGTACCATCTTCCAAAAGGTGAAACAACATCTGAAATGGACTAATTTAGATTAATTTTAGATCAGATTCAAGTACCAAAACTATGATGAAGGAGTTCAGTTGTGAGAACTGAAATTTTACTGTGATTCAATAGCTTTGTTAATCACATGCTTCTGTTGTTCCCTTGGGAAGCGTGTACTCATTCATTTGTACATTAGTTCAACTAAAACTGAAAAAAAAAAAACTCATTCTAACTTCATAAGGAAACACTATATAGCAAAAAAACTGCCTAGCTCTAGTTTTACCATAGAGATTAGGCCACACCCACTTTTTAAGGCAATGTGCTTCATGGAAAATCACTGGCCTGTACCACTTCAGGCCAAAAGGGGACCTTGACAACATACAGTGAGGCGTGCTATCATTTCCTCTTATATTTTAGTCATAGTTGTTTTTTGCCACATGAAGATATTCATGTGTATCGTTAAGTTTTACTTTGGGTACAAAGAGAGAAAAAAGGGCAACCTTAAAAAAACCCTCCAGAAACGTAATGACAGATGGAAATAATGGGACAAAAAAAAGTATTGGTTTTATAACTCCTTAGTTTTTTTGTATTCAAGTATATGGAGAAAATCCATGAACACATCTCTCCTGTGTGTCTCTTCACTCAACTGTAACTTGTGCTGTGAGCTGGTTGGGGTTGCTGCTTGTTTTAGCTTCAGCACAACATACCCGCCATGCTGACTTGTTAGGGGTGGGTCTTTAAATATTTCACAAAGACATATTTATACCAGAGACAACATATGTTTCCAGATAACACTGTAAGTATTTAAACCAGAGAATCCATCAATAATATTCATGTCAGATAAAAGGAATAAACTAGTGTACTATAATGTTTCAAAAAGTAACAGAAAGCTAAATCGAGCCAGAAGCTGGATTGACATCAGAGTTAGACATGCAAACAGCCAATAGCACAAATATTAAACAAGTAAACCCCTACAGCAAATCTACCCTGCAAAAGTATGAAACAGGAAAGTCTGGTTAATTGATCAGGCTAAATTGTTGGTTAGGCTCCGCCTATAACTTCAAATCAACGCTACCAAAACGAAAAAAAAAATCTCTCATTATAACATTAAAATGCATTCAACAAAGCATAAAAAATCATTAAAATTTGAACAAATTAGAATTTCTGAAAATGTGATGGCTTTCACTAAAGCCGTCAATTCCCACAAAAAAATAATCATGCTGTAACTTGAAAACTAAAATGCACAAAACTGTAAATTACTGCCCAGTAAAAACTGTCAGACGCAGCAAAGACACTCAAATAAAAGTGCCGCTATAAGAACAGAAGAGGCAAGAGTGCCTAGTGTCAGTTGCTAGGACAACTGGTCAGCTGAAAATTTTGGATAGGCTCCGCCCACAAACATATCCGCCACGACAACGTTTAAAAAAACAACCAGCTTCCTTGGTCATGACATTACGAATACAAAGTAAGATTTTTCATTGCAAAATTCAACATTTGAGGAAAGTTGCAAAACGGAATTTGTGGAACTCGTAGCTGTTTTTCGCTCAAGCTAGGAGCAACGCAAAACTGCACTGTAAAAAGTCTTTATGATACAGCAAATATATTTAAAAGCAAAATATTAAATAATAACGATAATAATAGAAGTAAAAATAATAGAAACATGTTTTAATATTTATTTTAAGTTTTTAGCTATAGTGATCAGTGTTAGCTTACATTTCTTATTATTGCTAGCTGCTAATGACAGCTTCAACAGGTCACTCTTTAAATGGTTATCCAAAAAATATTTTCTTATTGACTGTAAATTCAATCAGGAAAAAAAACACAAGAAAGCCGCTTGACTTAAAAAAAAAAAAAAAAAAGAAAGAAAAAAGAAAGAAAGGGAAAAAAAGTGAGGCTTGGTTAGCATGCAGTACCGCAACTCACCGACCCGTAGTCCAGTGGTGTTGAGTTATTTTCAGTTTGGACTTTGATGTGTCCGCTTCTCTGCAGAACGATGCAGTCAGGATGTAGTGTGGATGGAGCTGCAGGACACCGCTTTTTACATGCACAAGGTAAATAAAGCCGCAGTTCTATGTTGTGCTGTAGTCGGCACACTCCACTCCGACTCTGCTTCTCTTGGAGGAAAAAAAATAGACTCCTCCTCCTTTCGCACAAACGACTCAAAAAAACAAAAAGACCAACGGTTGCGCTGTGACGTCAGTTGTCGGTGGCGGGAGCGGGGGGTTGGTCGGCAACGCCGGAAAGTCGTCCGCGTCGAACAGCCGTCGCGAGCTGATTTTTTTTTTCCTCCTTTTTAACTCCTCCTTGTAGTCTTTCTATACCGGCGGAGATACCAAAACTGGTACCTAAAACCGGAAAAGGTACTTATGAAGAAGCTCCTGGACGTCACGGGTGTGGTTCCTAGAAGTTGATCCGGCAGGACTCGGCAGCAGCAACCTCAGTCTGGAGCAACCCAGCTGCAGTATGGTAGAAACAGCCACACAGAGCAGACTTCTGCTAGGACAAACTGCAGAGGAGCTGCATATTAGCACGGAGAGGGAGGGGTGTGTGATTTGTCCACGACAAAGAAAAACGGTTCAGGGGGAGGGATTAAACCGAGGGGGAGGGATTTAAACAAAGGAGGAGGAGCTAGTCCAGCAACAGCCTCAGAAGTGTTCTAAACTAACTTCCACTACACCTGTGGTATAATTAGGCTTTAGGTCCTACATGACAGTACTATGACTGTGATTCATTAGTCTTGTGTGTTCATGTTCCCAATATCTGGATCAGCATGGAGAGGTTGAGCTTTTCTTACTCAAAATTATTGTTATTCAGAACTGTGCCTTATATGACACGATACGTATAAGGCACATAAACATGTACATGTACAGCCTAATTTTTATGTAAGCAGAGTGCTAAATCTAAAATTGTGGAGGAAATGTGAAGGTACCTTTTTTTTCAGCTGAATAAGTAGATGGATGAGTCCTCACTCTGAGCTGATGGGAGGCCACAGAAAAGCAAGACCACAAGAAAAAAAATTGTTAAAACCTTAAAAATGACAGATCTGTCGTGTTTGTGCTGCAGGAGATTGCGTCTTGCTATCTATCATGGCTCAGTTACACATGTCAGCCATTTTGTTGACTCACTGACACAAAGAAGTAGTACAGTACCACCAAAGACCAGCAGAGGGCAGACTGAAGATTCTCTGATCATAAGCAGTAGAACAATATCTGTCTTTGATCACCCCAAGTAGTCCAGACATCTGCACTTACTTTAGTCTGGTTTAGCTAGGATTTTTTTTTTACATGTTCATACATTAGCCATGATCAGTAAAGAGTCTCTGCTCTCCATGACCAATGCTTTTTTTCCCCCAATCACATTCATGCAGACCAGCCCAGACAAGATCTGAGGTGCCAGCCTGATCAGGCAAAAGCTTTCTAAACAAGGCGCCAAAGTCACCTGCATATGTCAAGAAATACTGCTAGGTTGTGCTGCAACATATTGCTTCTAAAGTCACAGAAAGCTCCATATCTTGCCATGTGCAACATTTTTACAGTGCAGCAAGTTCAATAATGTTGAGGTAACTTTTCCTACGGATTACACGCTTGGCTCTGTTCTCGTTACTACATTAAGCACGTTACTTGTTCATGCTTAATTGGACAAAAAAATGCTAGCAAAAATCAAAACTTCCTGTTGTACATTTAACCTGATGGAGTCATTTTTCCTCATCTGACAGTGCCTGACTGATTCAATGTTTTTTGCTATATTTTGCAGCAATGTAATTTTTTCCTGTTTTTTGATTAATTTCTGCTTTTATAGGTTTATAAAAATATATATATAAAATGAAGTCATAACATTTCTAACCACCGGGGGGCGCTAGAGCTCAGATTGCGTCTCAGTGCTCAGGAAGAAGCAGATATTATTAATGCTTCAATGATGCGAGTAGAACAGCAAACAATTACAATAATGTACTGTTACAAAAGTTTGTACACCCCTAAACCATGTGCACTGCTTTTCCCATTTTTGATGTAAGGAGGAGGAAAAATAAAAATTAAGAACACATATTTCTTTGAAAATGATGACTTCAGTGTCATATACATGTATTACCATATTTAATAATGTGCGAAGGCAGGATGTTTGTAGCTCAGAATTTGCTCAAATTTAATGAGATCCATCGTCTTCAGTTCTAGCCATGTTGTCTGTGCAAGCATGGCACATTTTTTCCATCCCATATACCTTCAGTGGTACCAGGCATTGAGTCCGGTTTAGACTGAATTCGCTGATGGGTATTATTTGTTTGTAAAAGGACTTGAGCATCTCCAGATTTTCCTCCGAAGACTCAAGAAGTTCAGAAATCACAGGTAAGTTCTTTGTTGACATTTTTATGAATGACAAACATCTAGTCTTCTAATGCTATAAATTTTAAAATCTTTAGCATAGCACATTTAAAAAAATGAAATATCAGTCTTATTAGGGATCTGACTACCTCTGATTAAGTTTATATCCACATTCAGTAACTAATTCACTTGAAGTTTGAATGAGCCTTCTTGGAACCAAAAAGTAAAGTCTGATGTTCACTGTGATTTTTTTGTATCAATTAATTTCTTTAAAAATCTGTTGTAGGCCATAGCATGGCGTAGCAGTAGCAGACACCTCATACGCTAAGGATGTAGGCCTCGACACAGCCATTCTGTGTTCGATTCCTGGCCCTTGCTGCATGTCTTCCTGTCTTCTGTCTGTGCATTTCCTGTCTGGTGACTGTCAATAAAGGCCACTCGTGCCAAAAAAGTGTGCTGGGACCTTGAATAAGTGATCTGTGCTAATTTAGCAGAACAGGCTAATCAGCAACTGATTTAACAATCTCAGCAAACAATAAATGTCAGTATCAAAATTTTAATAGACCGTTTTTGTTGTGTGGATGCTACAACAGCTGTCATCTTTGTCCTTCACATTATCTGTCCTAACCATTTTTACCATTGGAATTAAGAGCTTTAGTACCAGGACTAGCCAACTCGTGCCAGTTACTAATGAATAATGAGTTGACTCTCAACTGGCAGCCCATTGTGAGCCAATGGCCTGCCAGTTTTCAATGTCTCCCCCTTTTGAGATTGGGAGACCATTCAAAAGGTCCAGCTATCTTCTCAGACAAACTTCTACAGAGGCCTGCTAACGAACCTTCATGTTTGTTTAAGGAAATAACTAAAACATGCATTGGCACTTGAAACTTTGGGTACCACTACGCTAACAGATCATTCACTGGGAGTCATTTTGTTTGACTAATGTTTTTTGGGGTTTCTTTTGTTTTTGTTTTTTTGGTTTTTTGACCAAACGACCCAGAGGTTTTAGCAGTGAAAATCTTCCCTTGGTTTCACCTTACACCACTTATGCCTTGCCTACAATACAATATTTACCTTTCGCATCTGATTCAAGGTACGGTCCCAAATAAACTGAATACGTAGGCCAGTGATTGTAATAACATTTTCATTTTGTAAATGTATTACTGTGGCAAAACACAAAGACAATCACTTGAGATGAAATCTGTCTTTATAGACCACATATACCCAGATTAACTTGTTATCCTGCTCATTTCTTCTTGGAAAGCCTTTTCCCAAAGTTTTTGTTTCACAGGTTTGCAAGTAATGAAAGTCTGCCTAAAATACTGTGGTCCCTTTCATGTTTTTTTTAAATGTGCCAGTTACTAATGAATAACGGGCAATTACACCACATAATTGTTTACCTTGTCTAGCATTACATTGAAGAACCTGAAACTTACAAAAACACATCTGTTCATTTATTTTTGCATAGCGCATCCAAGAAGTCCGATGGCCTCCATTTTACAACGTTGCATCCAATATCTACAAAGGAGGCATAGTCATTTGTTAGAAGGAAGTGCTGTTCAAACTGTCTAACAGACTAAGCTTTCTCCTGCCGTGCAGAATCATGCATGGTTTCATACTGGGATAATCTGATACAGATGCATACCAGTTAACCATACCTTGCCTCTATTATAGGAGCATACGCCAACATCCACCTTCCATCCCCCAACCTTAAACATAAACTGGTCCAGAAAGTGAAAAACTGAATAAAAACTGCATAGGTTGCACATTTCCACCTACAGGAATGTTTTTTGTTTGTTCCTTGTTGATTTGGTTGCATACTGGCACAGTTGTTAGCACTGTTGCCATATAGCATGAAGGTCCTGGATTTGAATCCCCCCTGGGGCCTCTCTGTGTGGAGGTTTTATGTTTTCTCTTGTTTCCTCATAAACTGGTATGCTGGGTTATTTCAGCGCTATAATTTCCTTTTAGGAGTAAATGTATGCATACGCGATTGACCTGCTAGCTCTACTTATAAACTGGAGTCCTGCGTACCCTCAGTTTTACCCTCTGATCACTGAAGAGAAGTACCAGCTTCCCACCATCTTGTGAGGATACAGTGGGGGAAAGAAAAGGAACAGATTAGCTTTTTTCAGTTTTGTTTAAAAAGAGCAGATCAATTTAACCTAGAATGACTTGCAGTGCCACCATTTGACAAGTGAATGTCATTGCAGATGAGGTTTGTCCGAATCTTTAAGAAGCATAGCATTTTCAAAGATGTGCAAATAAAAACTGAGAAATGTGAATATTGAGAACTGATATACAGTTAAGCCCAAAATTATTCACACTCCTAGCAAATATAGATTTAACATTATTCATCCAACTAAGAAGCTATTTATGACTGGAAAAGAGGCATCTCAGAAAATATAATAAAATGACAAAGGAATACCCACTCTGAATTATTCTATTTATATTCAAATTAACAATGTTATTGAAAATTTGTTATGTTCTTCTCAGTAATTAGTGAAAAAAATATTTACATGCATTGCAGCAATGAAACCCTCATTGTATTTCCTGACCAAGTTTTTCACTGGCATTTTGATCATTTGTCTTTGGTGATGAACTTCAAGTCTTTGAGGTCAGAAGCACTCCTTACCATCACCTTAATCTGTAGCCTGGCACCCGTCATCACACGTCATTTGCCTAAAAACGTGATTAAAGGTGTCGTCAACTAGGTTACAAGAGGGGATGATATCCAATATCCTACATGTTGTACCGAGTGAATCAACCAAAAGGGAACGCTGATATTACTTCTGCTCTGAAGAAACATGAGCAGTATTTACATAACCGTTTAATCCTGTAAGTGATATTGGAGGGATTGGTGCAACTCTTCACCAGTCAGCAGCTGAAAGGACAGTAGGAAGTCAGTCCATTAACCGTCTACCACACAGGTGACTATATCTTACAACTGTAATAAAAATCCCTACAGATACTTGATCATAATTTGTCTAACTGCTTATAGAACCAATAGTGCTTCTGCAAGCAGTGTAAGCGAAAGTAAAAACTATTTTTGTCAAGATCAAGATGTGCTAAAGTGAGAACTCTTACATCAATTGGTCCAAACAGAACTCAGCCACACAACCAGCACGTCAAAGGAAAAGTACCACCAAAGTAGAACCAGAACCATCTGTCGTGGTCCGCATTCATTATCAAAGTTTCACCGTTTTGACAACAGTCTGCAAGAAATCTGGTAACTGAACGCTGGTTTAATCTCACTTGCATGGAACTAGGACTCTCACTGACTTAGCCCGCAGACTCCTCCAGTTTTAAATAGCCTGCTAGTGTGTAGTGTTTTATTCTCTGAATCACCGAATAAGCAGGGGTGAAAGTAAGGGGGTACGGCACGGTACTGCGTACCCCTAAAAGATTTAGCGGTGGTACGCAGTACCTGCAAGAGAGGGGAGCGGCTGTCTGCTGTAAAAAATTAAATAAAATATGTGCAGCCGTGAGTTCACCCACTAATCAGCCGTGACTGATTCGTTTTTCAAGAACAATCTAAAACAAGACTTAATCAGTTAATAAATAGCTTTTTACTCATTTCATATTGTTTCTGAACTGTTCGTGCTGTGCTAGAGCAGGGGCGCAACACGTCGATCGCGGAAGGTTTTGAGTCGATCTCTGCATTAGGAGACAAACTGAACGTCGCCAGGACGCTGAGAGCAGCACGTCCTCCTCTGGCTGGCTTCAAACGTTCGTAACTTTATTAAAGAGCAACAAAAATCAACAAAACGTGTTCAAATTAATGACCCAACAACAATAATAATCTCAGTGATTATTGTTTCAACAAGGTGTTGCGCAGTTCTGTGCGTTTCTGCTCCATTACCTAGCAGAGCAGGAGTTTAAAATTAACTAATCAACCACCGCTGTGTTAAGGGAGCGCTTATTAATGATCGCAAAATAAATATCAAGCCTGCAAACCTAATATCGTAACGGCCTGAACGTTATGTTTTTAACGTAATCTCTGGTCGGCTTGTGGAGCGCAGGCAGTTGCCATGGCAACGGATATGCTTAAATGACAGAGAGAGACGGAGAGTAAAAATGTGCGAGTGGTTTTGAGTTGATCACATGTTCAGGTTGTTTTACTTTTGTTTACCTTTGTCTTGACGCATCACAGCCGCTGTAGTTTCTGAACGTTCAATAAACACAAACTTGGACTAATTATCTCGTTCTTTGTGAATATACGTCATTTACAACAAAAATCAAACACGGTATATATTTTTCATTAAGTATTTGACAAACAAATGGCTTCTACCGCGACAATTATGTGAAATTAAATTAATTGCCTAATATAAAAAATAGTTTGCTGTCGGGCTCAGAGAGAGGTTTTTCCTTTATCAAACAATTTTTCTTTGCCTCTTATGTAGTGGAAATACACTACATAATCTCACCAACATCAGTTGGTGAGATTTAATGATAACCTTTTTCAACCTTTATAGCTCCACTGTTGAAAATGAGACTCATTCACAAATGACAGTGAAATAAAATCCAGTCCAACATCTGGTTTGAGGTGATTCCTCTGGAACCTGTTGGAGGAAAAATATCCCAACTTCAGAAGATGAGCTTTAACCTAACAGAGCTCTGTGGTTCCTCCTATCAGTTTGAGAGTCAGGATAAGGAAGCATCATGTTAGGAAGAGATGTGGAAGCTGCAGGATCTTCAGAAAAACAGGTCATGATGCTGAGCTACTGATTATCCCTCTGTCTGGACACAGGATCAATATAAACAGTTTAAAAGTTAAATGAATGGTTATATGACAGACATGGAAAACTGGGATGCACTCCATGCCATAATGTTCAGAATTTAGGTCTCATGGCATCTCAAGGTGTCAACATTGCAGCCAGTGGGCTGAAGGAGGAAATACAGCTTTATTTTGTAGCAATTCAAAAGCTACACAACTTTTATCGCTTCACAAAAAAATTAATCAGCACAGAAACTCCAAAGCACACAAAGAAGCTATATATATATATATATATATATATATATATATATATATATATATATATATATATAAAATTCTTGGGGGTACTATTTGTCATAGTACCCCCAAGAATTTAAAACTACTTTCACCCCTGTGAATAAGAAACAGGTTTGTTGGAGGGAGCTTCAAGGAACAATAGGGCTTTTGTCCAACAGACATTTTGAGAAGACAGGCAAGAAATACAGAGCTGTGCATGCCTGCATTCCATCAAATATAAGGTCAAGGTGGATCGTCAGTCGTGTTTTGGGCGCTAAAGCAAAATTTTTTCATCATTTGAAGCAGATGATCAACTTTCAGAAGCAACATGACTGAATATGACTTTAAGTGGGTTGCAACTTTTAGAGACAATCCCTTCCCAGTCAATTCACATATCCCGCAACTTTGAAAAACTTGCTACACCACTGCGTGCAACTGATGTACAAACCAGTAGGCAACTTGGGGTTAAATACCTTTGCCAGGGACAAATCAACATTTGTTAGGAGAAAGTTGGAATTCACTCTCCAACTTTCAGACTGCTAGATTATTACTCTTCCCTCTGATCCACAGTCGTTTCAGCTACCTCCAAACCATAGAACATAGCAAAACAGGTGATTCATGGTTACTGTTCTACCAACGTGAAAGCAAATATTTAAAAGAATCCCAAGGTAATAAAAATCAACTATGCATTCACTTGAATTGGCCAAAATTGACGTTTAAAGTTCTTTATGGTGGTAAAGAACTGGGTATAATGGCGTTTGAATAGCTTTTAGCTTAGCTTGTCTCTCAGGAAACCCCCCCTGCTTCTAAATTCATGCTGTGCTGACTGCTGTCTGATAAAATACTGACTGATCAAAAACGAAAAGTTAAATCACGCACTGCTACAGAATAAAATGATTCTAAAAACAAGTCAATTTCAATGTGCTGTGTAACTGTACAAAACTAGCCCCACAACCCAAGGCGCCGAGTAACAATATAAAGTTACTGTTTCAAAGTATGAGGTGACCTATTCACTTATCTGATCAAATTGGACATTCCAACAATTTATGTAGTGTTTCCTATTCTTGCTCTCTGGAGCACACACTGCATATTTTAGACATTTCCCTTCTCCAAAGACTCTCAAAGAAAGGAATTACCTCAACAGCTTGTAATCTTGTTTTGCAGAGGAACCACTGCCAATTACTCACCAGCTTAAATCAGGTGCGTCAAAGTTGTCTGCAGACAGCAATTTCAGGGTGATGAGTTAGGGAGGAGTTCTCCTCAGGTTCAAGCGAACCGCTACTCAGGGCAGGGCTTAAAGAAAGAACATTTCTGTCAACCAGAACAGCTCTAAACTCTAAATGCAATTCCATCTTTTTTATAAATTGTGAATGACCCAAAGAAGACAGAAAGCAAGCAGGTATGATGCAGAAAGCTTTAGTAACCAACATAGCAAACAAAGCTCCAAACACAAGAAGGCAAAAAGAAAAAAAAACTAAAGACAATCAAACGAGAACAGAGATACAACAGGAGACCAGCAGTACATAGGATCAGACAGGGAACCAAAGAAACTCAGAAGTGCAAATACTTGAGTGTACATTTAATGAGTGTTGAAGGTCTTTTAATTGCAGATGGATTGTAGACATTTTCTGAAAGAAAGAGTTAAGGTTAAGCAGGCAACAAGCAGACTGATAACTGTGGTGTGTGTGCAAAACTGCAGGTTATTCGCCCAATGGGACTCCTCGGGCAGCTGGAGTTAAAATACAGGTTGGCAGGAAGGAAAACTCTCCTCTCAAACATAGTTTTCAATGCAACTAAGAAAGACACTGGAGGGAAACTGTATTCATTGCACAGCTCCATCCAAAATGCTACTTCTAAGCTCATATCTCAAAAATCACCCAGGTGATCCTCAAGACAAGGCTTGGACCAAGGATATAATGCGTGTATTTATATTTTGAGTAAAACAGAGTATTTCAGAAACATGATCCAGTCAAACACGGTGCCATTAAGTTAAACTTGTTCACTGTCTTTTTGATTGTCTTTATTGTTTTTGATGGCTGCACTATTGCAGCATAGTCTCCTGAGTGTCCTACTGACTGCGTCTGGCTGTTGAACTTACTTTGACCAGCAGGGGGCTGTACGTGCGCATGAAGAAATTTGTTGGTAAACCTTAATTTAAGTCTCTCCACTTGACTGCACTGTATCACTCCATGCACTGGCGCCAATGTAAGTTCACACTTTTTCTTCACACCAGCACTGCCAGAATTCAGCCAATAATGCAGAGCACCTCTTCAATGTCTTGTTAGTCCTCTACCCTTTAAACTAGCTGGTTCACCAAAGGGTTAATGTTCTGTTCTGTTTTACATGTTGTTTTCAGTTTTATGGTAACCTCCTGCGTGAATCTGTGATGCACTCCTGGGGTAGGTTTTGTTGCCACTCTTGGGAAGATTGACCACTGTTCCATATTATGTCCATTTGCAGATGAAAGTTCTCACTGTGGTTTGCTCAAGTCTTGAAGCCACTTCGTGACTCTTTTTATACTGATGGATGACAAAGAACTCGTTTGTCATCTGTTCTTGAAATTCTGCGGATCGGAGCAGATCCGCCCCGATCCGCGGGCAAAAAGAATCATGATGTGATTCTTTTTGCCATCTTTTTTGCCTCCTTCATGTTCTCAGTAAGGTTCTGTTTAAAGAGGCTGTGTTATGATCCAGTCTAGCAGCAGAAACAATTAGCAAACTCCTGGCGGAACTGTGCATCTGCAGAAATTCTTATTATATGAACTATTATTCAGTCCCACACTGAAAGAAAATTAAAAGAATGTTTGTAAATGTCTTAACAGAGAAATGCTGTAATGAATTGCTGAAATGTAGAATGTGGAGTCTTTAAGGAGCTTCTTAAAGACACAGAGGCCCAGTTTCAAGGCGTCAAATTGAAAAGTCAAAATTATTTTGAAAGGTTTGATATATACAGTATTTTTATAACAACTGACGTAGTTACTTGATTGTACTATAAAACGGCAGTCAAATAGTCAGGAAAATACATAATCTTGCTCCTTTAAGAGAATCCTTGATTTTACAGTATGACAGTAATTACAGTAATCATTTCTGTATAACAGCAATCATAAGGATTACTGTATGACAGTGGTCAAGCCTGGAAGTTAGCTGTAAAATGAATCTCACCCTTCCAAAAATGTGGGTATGGTCATTTCTGATTTAACAGAGATTGTTTTGGATAGCTTTTTCCAACTCTAAAGCACAAATTTCTGATTTTAATTCTACATTTTGTATTTACTTAGGTTATCTCTGTTTGATATCAAAAAGTGTTTGATGGTCTGAAACAATTAACTGTGACAAAAAAGCAAAACCAGAAGAAATCCGTGAGGGAGAAAATGGTTTTCACAGCCATGTAATGACTCAACACTGTAATGGAACATAAACTTGAAACAAACTGATCTTGACCTCTGAATGAAGCCGTGCTGCAGTCAGGCTGAGCAGATAAAAGGCCCCAAAGGAGGATCAGTCTCTGATGTTATGATGACTAGACACTGAGACATTGTTCTGAAGGAGTCTATGTTTGCAACGTCAAACATCGGGAATGGTTCATTGAGCTACACGTGAAAGGGATGACCTCAGTAACAAGGAAATATGACATTATTGGTTCTCTGTTTCGAGACGATTACCAAAGCTTTCAGGAGTTTGCTTTAAATAAAAGACACTTGTTTCAGTCTTGAGTAGGTTTTCTCTAAATAACCTTGATTAATGCCCTGGTGTTTTCACGTTCAAGGAATAAACTTCTTAACTGCTCCAGATTCAGCTTGACGTTTCACCTGAACATGCTCTGAAACATTTCAAGATATTCAAGAATCAAAGGATGTTTAACTCTCTGAGATTTGACAGAAAAGAAACTCCACTTTATTTTGAGGTGCTTCCACCCCAAAAATGGCTGTGAATCTGATATGAAGGATTTTCTTAATGGTGTGATGTAATATTCTTATGTCATGTTTTCATTATATGTAAGCACAAAATCATCAAAACAGAAATAAAGCCTTTCAAATCTATCTAATAATGGATTTCAATGTGTTTAAAGTTCCTAAAATAAATTGGCTTTTTAATATTCTAATTCACTGACTGAGTCTGAACATGCAGTTTAATTATTCTGTATGCTATTTAAAATTCAGTGGGATAACATCCCAACTTGTGCTTGATGATGTTTCCCACTCTGGAGGTCAAATACAAACATATTCAAGATAAATCAACAAATTAGGAGACAAAAATTAAAAACATGAAGAAGTGCATTTATTAAATAAAAGAATAAATTACAATGATAAGACACCAATGTATAAATACTGCCAAATAACACTGGAAATGATGCTATAAATGTGTCATGTCAACTTTGCAAGAAAGTTGTCAATAATGAAGTGACCATGTTGAAGTTATACTGACTGAAAGGAGTAACAGGAGTTCAGAGGGCAACCCCGTGACACACCAGTTCAATGCACAAACCACACATCCAGAAATATTCAGTTAATGATAGTGACGTGAGAACTGACTGGCTGTACAGACACAAGCATGCACAAACAAACACAATACCACACATCTCTGCTTTTAGACCTTGGATTGCACTAAAATTCACAACTATGACCATTTTGCCCAACGTCACACCCACACAAGTGACTGTTTATATTAATGATGAATGATTTACTGAAGGATTACAACATTTCGTTTTGGCATATTTGCTCTCCACAGCAAACTGTACAGTCATGGCCAAAAGTTTTGAGAATGATTCAAATGTTAATTTTTACAAAGTCTACTGCTTCAGTTTTTATAATGGTAATTTGCATATACTCCAGAATGTTATAAAGAGTGATCAGCTTAACAGCAATTAATTGCAAAGTCAATATTTGCCTAGAAAATGAACTTCATCCCCCAAAACACATTTCAACTTTATTGCAGCCCTGCCTTAAAAGTACCAGCTAACATCATTTCAGTGATTGCTCCATTAACACAGGTGTGAGTGTTGATGAGGACAGGGCTGGAGATCAATCTGTCATGATTAAGTAAGAATGACACCACTGGACACTTTAAAAAGAGGCTGGTGCTTGGCATCATTGTTTCTCTTCTGTGAACCATGGTTATCTCTAAAGAAACACATGCAGTCATCATTGCACTGCACAAAAATGGCCTAACAGGGAAGAGTATCGCAGCTAGAAAGATTGCACCTCAGCCAGCAATCTATCGCATCATCAAGAACTTCAAGGAGAGAGGTTCCATTGTTGCCAAAAAGGCTCCAGGACGCCCAAGAAAGACCAGCAAGCGCCAGGACCGTCTCTTAAAAGTGTTTCAGCTGCGGGATCGGGCTACTAGCAGTGCAGAGCTTGCTCAGGAATGGCAGCAGGCAGGTGTGAGTGCATCTGCACGCACTGTGAGGCGGAGACTCTTGGAGCAAGCCCTGGTCTCAAGGAGGGCAGCAAAGAAGCCACTTCTCTCCAGGAAAAACATCAGGGACAGACTGATATTCTGCTAAAGGTACAGGGAGTGGACTGCTGAGAACTGGGGTAAAGTCATTTTCTCTGATGAATCCCCTTCCCAATTGTTTGGGACATCTGGAAAACGGCTTGTTCGGAGAAGACGAGGTGAGTGCTACCACCAGTCTTGTCTCATGCCAACTGTAAAGCATCCTGAAACTATTCATGTGTGGGGTTGCTTCTCAGCCAAGGAAGTCGGCTCTCTCACAGTCTTGTCTAAAAATACAGCCATGAATAAAGAATGGTACCAGAATGTCCTCCGAGAGCAACTTCTCCCAACCGTCCAAGAGCAGTTTGGTGATGAACAATGCTTTTTCCAGCATGATGGAGCACCTTGCCATAAAGCAAAGGTGATAACTAACTGGATCAGGGAACAAAACATAGAGATTTTGGGTCCATGGCCTGGAAACTCCCCCAGATCTTAATCCCATTGAAAACTTGTGGTCAATCATCAAGAGACGGGTGGACAAACAAAAACTTAGGAATTCTGACAAAATGCAAGCATTGATTGTGCAAGAATGGACTGCTATCAGTCAGGATTTGGTCCAGAAGTTGATTGAGAGCATGCCAGGGAGAATTGCAGAGGTCCTGAAGAAGAGGGGTCAACACTGCAAATATTGACTTGCTGCATTAACTCATTCTAACTGTCAAAAAAAGCTTTTGTTACTCATGATATGATTGCAATTGTATTTCTGTATGTGATGAAAACATCTGACATACACACATGAAAACCAGAGGGCAGCAGATCATGTGAAAATCTAATATTTGTGTCATTCTCAAAACTTTTGGCCATGACTGTACATGGCGGAACATTTATAAATGCTTAAGTCTTGAAGAAAACCCGGTAAACACGTTTACAGCTCGCTTAATTCAGTGCACATAATTTGAGTATTTAACATTAAAGTTTTTCATAAACCTGACACGATGAGAGATGTTGGCAAACTCTGTAAACCTTTTTAGGAAAAAAAAAAAAAAAGTCAGAGCAACTGAAGTCTTTTTTGATCCTGTCTTAATGTTGCGTAGTGCTGCCACCAAGTGGTGAGCATGTGGAATTTAATTTGAAACTGGCAGTACACATTTTTTTAGCTCTGTTCTCACGCTTAGTAAACAGACCACATACCAGTTTATTTTGCAGATATCTTTTAAAAATCCTGCTCAGATTTCGGCCATGCAAAGATAACACACTGGTGACAAAACTGGAAAATGTTTTTTTTTTTTTTGTAAAGTCAGAGCATGTGATTAAAAGAAAACCTTAGTGCAGAGATTAGTGTCTTTCAAATGCTATGTCCTATATATGAATATATACTGAATTAATCTAAAAGCTTGTCATCTGTTTAAGTGTAAAAATATTCACAATTACTAAAAATCCATCTGAATCTATGATCATCTAGTTAAACATACTCAAGGTGTCATTGCAGGAGCACACGAAGCCCATGCAAGAGTTCAGCTGGATCATTCCCATTTAAACCTAAGTCCTCATCTGCTGTAATATAAAGTGGATAAAACCGCTGCTGTCTCCAATTTAAAAAAGGTTGAACTGAGCCGGGTGAGGGAATATTACAGAAATGTTTCTTTACTGGAGTTGGTAATTGAAGAAGACAGCACAGCTTGTTAGGTTTGTTAGGACCTTCTGACAACAAAGCCACAGGGATCTTTTGTGTATTCAAGCAGCAGCTGCAGAGAATTTTAATCTTTAGCAGAGCTGGCTCGTTACTCCCCGCTGCACAGAAAATCAGATACAATTCTAGAATCTCTATTAGTTAATTGTACACTTCTTAATGTGGCACCTTATAAGATTTTTAAAAACGGATAAAAAAAAGTTCATTTAAAATGGCACTATGTCTCACCGTAATTGGTTTTACGTAAGTAAACCATAAAACAAAAGATTTCTTATTATTTCAACTTCTAATGCTCGACAGCGTATGTTTCGGTCTTTGCAGCCAAGAAATGGGGGAAAAAAAAAACAAAAAAAAACGGACAATAGTATGGTGATTTTTGGTCACCCATTCAAAAAAATCTATTTCAGTGCAAATTTCCAGGTAGAAATAATCCTTTTTGAAGCAGACGAAATGTCATCTAAGCAGAGATGCATTAATCAGGCCTTTTCAAATCATTACCAATTCTGAACACTTTTGGATTTGACCCGCAGATTCAGATTTTCACCCAGTCAGATGTTTTGAAGCAATTTTGAATCAATCAAAAAAGAACCTGCAAAATAATAACCATCAAAGTCTGATTAAAGAGCATCAAATTTCATTATGTTTGGTGGGAGTTCTTAGCTGATCAAAGCCGATCAATGGGGAAAATTATCCACTTTGGGTCTCTGGCTGATTAACTGCTGCATCTCTGCTTCCTATCCGCATGCCAGCCACAGTTTGACTTCATATCCTGCTGCCTCTGTTGTACTACGTAATGTTAAATTATAATCAGAACTTACATATTACATTTAAAGTCAGAAAGCATTGACAGTATAGTGTTTTACACCCAGACTTGAAAATCGGACTCATTATTCTCTTATAAGTTGCTCTCCACACATAAACTCAAAATTCAACATTTTTGTTGCTGTCATTGAACACAACATTAAAGAAAAGTGACAAAAAAGTAAACTACAAACCCCCTCAAGAATGAGCCAATTTCAGCCGTAATCGCTCACGTTGTTGCGTAAAAACTTAAACGAGGAATGGATGCAAAGTAAAGGTCAGGTAACGCGGATCGTGAATGTGCTGGAGAAAATAAATTCGGCTGGAGATCACATTAGTTTGTGTTAAATGCTGTGTCTAACTATTCAGGGGGAAAAAGGCTTCAGAGTTGTAGTCTGAGCTCAGCTTGATATGATATGCTTGTTATTACATGTTGACAGAATGTGAACTGCTGACTCTCTTTAGGAGTTATTGCAATTCATTTGTAAACAGACATCTGCAAATACCCCATAGAAGAGAGGGGAGAGCAGCAGCAAGCAGCTCCTAAAGCCAGCTGCTATGCACAAGTCGGAGATGTAATGTAATCATGTTTTATCTTGGCTGAGGCATATCACCGATTTTCCATTAAACCCTCATCAGATGGTGTCCCTTAGGGGAAAAGATGCGCATATGTTGGATGGGTTTAACACGGAGAGGGAGGCAAACAGAGTTGACACCAAGTTTTACAGACTGATAACAGTTATTTCACTCATGCAGCAAAGCTGGGGGTGAAAATCATACATTTTCTTATAGACTCCTATATGAGCTTCATTGCACTGTTTTCATCCTGATCGATTCTTTCACTGCCTGACTACAGGTTGCTTTCCTGGGTGTCATTTGAAGTGATGGGGTGCAGACCTCCGTTGTCGTTCAGTCTCTTGGCACGGTACGTCTCGTAGTGAATGTTGTGAGTGACCTCCTTCAAATCCTGGAGGTGGGACCTGGAGAAACGATGAGGGAAAACTCAGAAGACAGCTCTGTAGTCAGTTTCAATACCATGGAAATAAACAAACACTCCTACAAATACTTAAAAGTGAGCAGTTCACCTAACAATTTTTGGACTGTAAGAGAAAACTGGAGTGCCCAGAGAGGACCCACACATGCACAGGGAGATAATGGAAACTCCATGCAGAAAGACCCAGTGTCAGGATTTGAACCTACGTACCTGATCAGGAAATCTCTCAGCTGAGCAAACTCACAATGGTTCGGATTTTCAACTGAGACAAAAAGAAGAAACAGATTGAAACGAACATCCTCATTGTTTGTGTGGCAGAAACACCAAAACGTCACCAACGACGCCCACCTTCTATGATTCCCCACGGCGTCTTCCTCCCCAGGACTCGCTTCCCGTTCACTTGGTATTCTTTATCACTTCCCACCACAGCAAAGGGCATCATTTCCTACAGGCAGACAGATTTCCACACTGACTAAGGTTCATGAGTTGGAACAAGTGAGCAAAGATATTCCTCTGCCTCAAACTCCAACAAAAAGCGGGAAGAAACTGTGAACAAAATCATGAAATTTGGAGCTTGACTTGGGCTGAGAAGCTGAAAAATCCACTCATGTTCAGTGAAGGCCTCGTACTGGCAATAACAACACTCTTCAGTGTGAAAGTTAGCTGTTTTCACTATCAGAGGTGTTTCAAATATAAATATCACAAGAAGTTTCAATACTTATTGAGGCGCATTTAAAGGAAATCTCTTTTCATCTTTTTGAGCTTTCATCTTCTGTCTGTCAGGGAATGTGGCGGATTTGGAAATGTTGGCAGTCATAGTTAAAGTGAGGATCCTCATAGTCAAGGAAACTGACACAGAAACTGCTGATCACAGCCACTAAAGCCAACTGTACAAATTACTCATATAAGCTACTAAAGTAAAGCCTTACACTCTTATCATCTTGCCTTTCTGTTAAATATTATAACAATCCTGCTTTAAGACTACGTTCCCTCTCACACTGTGGCTTTGCATGTTCCCCATATAAATAATTAATAATCATTCTGTTAGGTTTGACTGTGAGCATTTGTTTAATGCAGGAAGATGCCAAGGAAAGTGTTTCATCTCCAGTCCTTTATGCACTAAGGATTAGATTTGTTCATTACACAAAGACCTTCATCTTCCTCACACACAGCTCAAGGTGCTAAAAAGGAAATCACTTCACATCACAGTGGGTTTTTTTAGTTACAGATGCATCCTCTGTTACAAATGATCAAGCATATACTAACGGAATGTTATTTTAAGCAGTAAATTGTTTGTTTTGTTATTTAAAGTAGGAATTGAATTTGAATATTTTAATATATTTCTAATACTGCATAACAAAGGCTTAAGTGGTTAAAAAAAACTCTGCAAAGGCGCCTATTTCTTTCAATCTGATTAATCGATAGAATAATTGATTACTAAAATAGCTGCAGCACTAAAGTAAATCAGAGCAGATATAGGCAGGCCAATTCAAAACAAAAAGAATCACAAATTAACCACAAAAACCCCGGTGACCGGTGCATCTGTAGTCACTGGGATCAGATGGAAAAGACAGAAAGAAAGAAATCGCGAGCACGTACCCTGATCTTGTCGTTGTCACTCTTGTCCTCTATGTCATCATCAAACTCTTTCTGCGGGTAAAACTCAATCCCGTTCATTTCCAGCTCCTTCCTAACCTGCAGCACCAGCGAAGACAATTTGAACAATTAGGAGAAGCCGTGGGGTCAGAGTTGCTCACAGATGAAAACATCTGCGATCAAATGAGTTCTCTTCCCTGTCGAACAGATGTTGCGGCAGCTGTACCGATCGCACTCACACGCTGTTTGAACTCTTGTCGCTCCTCGACAGTCATTGTGTCAGACTTTGCGATCACTGGAATGATGTTCACTGAGTGACTCAGGCGCTTCATGAACTCGACATCCAGTTGTCGAAGACTGGAGCAGATGTTGAGAGAGAATAAAAGCCGCGTTAATGCGACAAAGAGTTTCAAGACAGCTCATCCCGCCAAAAAAAAAAAAAAAAAAAAGAGAAAAGAAAAGAAAGACAGGCAGAGCCAACATGGGACACAGAAATATCTGTAACACGTCACACATCTCATTAGCTTTTCTCTGTTTAGGAATTACTCAAAGAGTGTGAAAGTTGTTGAAGATTCACTGGACAAAGGTTAAATGTTCAACTCTTATCTGAATGTTTAAAAAAACTTCCAGTTGATCTTAATTATTCCGACTGAAAACGATGAGACAAACTGGCAGAGACATACAAAAGACTGAATGGTCATTTATGCATTAAGGAGTAATTTCACAGCTGTCAGCAGCAGCTAATTGCGAGGTGCTCAAAGGAAAGACAAGAGCATCGCATCGAGGCAGTTTCCGGTCTGCACGAAGGATTTTTGTGTTAAAACATCAATTTTACTTACGAGTGTCCAGTTGGGGGAATAAAGTAGACGCAGCAGTGCACTCTGGTGTCGGGGATTCGCTTCTTTCTGGTAATGTTCACCTCTTCTTTCAAGAACTTCTCAAACTGCTCATTGATGTACTTAGAAATGGGCTCCCAGCTGCGGGACACAAAAAGCATGACGCTGCAGCGCTCCGGATCCCAGACGTTCAGTTTTACAAAGAGAGAACTATAAGACAGGACAATAACTAGGTGGGTTAGCCGGAAAACCTACCAGTTGTCATTGTTGATTTGGTCTCCAAAGCCGGGAGTGTCAACAACCGTCAGCTTCATCTTGACTCCACCCTCTTCAATCACTGCAACAACAAACGCAAAGACAAAAATGGTTTTAAAGCAGATAGTGTGGTCCTAATGCCAAAAAATAGGGTAGAAACAGATCGAGACTCTAAATCAGGCTCAAATCTCTAATCAGTGTATCTGTTGTGAAAGAAAATATACAAATTAGGTTTAAAAAAGTGGAAACTGCCTCACTTACACCTTGGATTGTGGGTGAGTTTAGTTTGAGCTTCATTAAAAAAATGACTCAAATCAACCACAAGTAGTGCAGTTTGATGACTTCAAGCTGATAGTGCTAAACAGAGGACCATATTTTGCAGGTAAATTAGTAACTAATGCAGTTATTCATATGTCCCGCAGCCCAAAGACATTGGCTAGTGACAGGATCGGGGGTCTCTTCAGTCCTGCACGGACTGGGCAGCATGCAGTCAGTGATTCATGTATTATTTCTGCAGCGTATCAAATTTTGCTTGGCATAACTGTGAGGCCATCTGTCCAAACACTGAGCTGAAATCGGGGTTTCTGATAGCAAAGTGATCCTCAGCGAATAAACAAACAAGTCCACAGGTGTAATGTATATAAAAAAGACAAAATATTGAACCATTTCTTACAGTAATGAACTCTCTCTGTCTGTTCCTGAGAAATCTAGCCTCTGTGGGTTGCTTCTTTTTATATCCTATAAGGTTACTGAGTGACTACTCATTAGCCTAATTAGCCGGGAGAAATTCCAACAGGTTTGCTTTGCTTTTACATAATTTCTTTTCAAGTGTTTACTTGCTGCTGCTTAAAACTAACATGGGGCTCACAGGTTTGTTCAGAAGCTGTAAGAGGACCTTGAGGCAAAATTAAGGCCACAAGATTTGGGGGAAGTGAGAGCAAAGTATCTAATAAAGTTGCAACGCTGGTTTTATTTTTTGTGTAATGGTGCCACTAAACAAATGTTCAATTTTATTAATGTATATTTTATCTAAAAAAAGATATACTGACCAACATTGGACTATATATATCATTTGTATATGTCATTGGCAAAATTTGTGGAACACATGCACAATCAAATCACAGTTTGGTGTAACAGATAATCCTGCTTAAAGAGAAACAGAAGGTGTAATAGTTGGTTAAAACTACCAAAAGTAAAAGCCTTTTATTTAAAGCTCTTGAGAAATTGAGGTTTAATTAGGAGCTGGAAATCAAAGTCAAACCTTTTTCTTTTTTTCTTTTTTTTTTTCACAAAAGCAAAGATGAAGCTCACTCCTACGTCATTGTTACAATTTATCTCACCAACTGGATGAATATCAGTCAGATCTCTACAGTTAATTACCTGGACAACATTCACATTCAGCTGACTTAATATACTGTATGTAGTTAGCTTAGCACGGGAAATTAAAATAAATGTACAGTCCAAGAAAATAACTTCTCTGTTACAGAGACAGAACAAAATTATTTATAATTATAATTATTATACTAATATAATTATAATTATATTATACTAATATTCCACATGATCTCTTTGACAGCCACCATATTACTAGCAGTATATTCACTTCCTTCTAGATCACAGCAGATATGACTATGGTTATTCTATAGTCTAATTAATGGCTTGTACTTGTATAGCGCTTTATCAAGTTCATAGGATCCCAAAGCGCTTTACACTACGTTCTGTCATTCACCCATTGTCACAGGCATGTAAACTAAGTTCATGGGAAGAACCCTGGTAAATTAAATTTTGGTAACGTAATGCATATAAGTTCAAAGTATTCTGTAAGCTCTGGAAAGAAACATTTAACTTCTGGGAAAATACCCTGGTAAGTTTGACAAACATTGAAAAGGTTCAGGAAGGCCACATCCTTTATGCTCCAGAGCTGAAATATGTTCATTTAATCTGAATGTAAATAAAGATCTTTCTCGCTTTACTTACCGTGAGACACTGACTTGATCTCTACAGTTTTGGGGATCTTTTCGTCACGTGACCATCCTGCACTCTTCCTGCTCACCTGGGACTTGAATAAGGTGTTCACCAGAGTCGACTTTCCAAGGCCGCTGGGACCTGAGAGGGAGTTAATGGAAGTCAGACAATGCAGAAACTTAAACCGGGGGATCAGCTAAGAGAAATACAATCTATTGTGACGTACCAACAACCATGATGTTGAAGTCAAAGCCAGTCTTCATGGTCTTCTTTCTCATCTGCTCAATGATGGTGTCAATACCAATGTAGCCAAGCAGGGTGGAGCCCCCTCCGGAGCTGTGGGAGCCTCCGTGACCCACACTGTGAACTGGAGCATGACCCCCAGCATGACCACCGCTGTGGCCCACACTGTGGCCCACACTGTGACCCACGCTGTGACCGACAGGGTGGCTGGGGCCGTGACTTCCAATGGGAACCGGAATAGCGCTTGGAGGGGGCACAACGATGCCACCGGCTCCCACAACGGGGCCCTGGGGTGGGAAGGGACTAGAAGGGGAAGGAGCGCCCACATTTGGGGGCTTGGCAGGGACAGCAGGCTTGGGTCTAACCTCTGGTGGAACTATGTCTGACATGTCTAGAGAGATGGAGAAAGACAGAAATAAAAAAATATGATGGAGAAGTAGGCCAGTGGAGCAGCTAATGCTTCTTGTCCTTTTACTTGCTCTATATTGAAGAAATGAGCTGCTGCAGCCACCACTGGCTTCAAGCTGACATGCCAGTCTGTTTTTGAATGTCTAAGCATAAAAAAAGATGGTTTTGGGGTGGCCTACTCAAAGTCTAGACTTAAATCTCATAAAGATGCATTTTGCAAGCAGAGCCCCTACCTCTTAGTGAGACCCTGAAAACATTGTTTTTCAGAACAAAGGGGAAAGGGAGAAATCTGACTTCAGTTTTCTAACAACATGAAACACGGTACCAGAAGAAGGCAACCGTACGAGCAAGAGGTTATGTCAGAGAGGGACAGACAAAAGTGGAGTCGTTTCGATTGTCTGAAATGGGCCAAACTCAACAGTTCTGCCTCTACAAATGTTATAAAAAAAGGGGAAAACAGAAACCAGGTCTTAAAACTGGAGTGTTTTTCCAATTATTTTTGCGTCTGTATTTCTCTGGTGTGTTGTTGCTGCCACATTTGATTCCAAGTTGCTAATTATTATAGGTTTAACCGATTTAATTTCAGTGAGCAGAGACATCAGAATCAAAAGGAATTAGCCACAAACCCGCACATCACTGCCCCACCATCGGAGCTCTGGTTTTAAGCCAAGCGGACATGTAAAGTGTGATTACCAATTGGAGGAGGGGATTTGAGATTTGCTGCTGCAAAGAGAAGATGTGAGCCTGTATATTGATATGTAAAGGGGAAAATAGAACAGAATACAAAGTAAAAGAAAAATTACTTCGTTAAGGGAAATTATTGTAGTTTTTTTAATCAGAATTTTTATTTTAATCACAATAGTAGCATAAATTATTGCAATAAAATTCAAAGTTTGTATCGCTCACCTCCAACAGTAACATATTCTCACACTGAATTTTAAAAAAAAATTAAGAAAAAACATTCTCTACTTAAAGTATATTTTTTCATTAGTAAAAATCTTACAATAAAAAATCCCCTTTGTCACCATTATGTATTTTCCCCAGCATGCAGCAAACATAAAGATCATTCTGCTTTGCACAAATCTAGATCATCCACAGTCCTTGGTGCTGTCTTCTCTTCATGTCCCAGCTTTTCTATTTCATTTTGGTTTGGGGACGGCGGTGGCCATTTTTTATCTGGTGGGACGTTTTCTGGATGGTTGTCCTGCTGAAAGACCCAATGATGACTCAGTTACAAAACCACCACATGTCGTTTTAAAACATCCTGATACTTCAGCACTTTATGATGTGATGGTTATCAGGGTGTTTAGAAGAGAACCCCACAGCAACACAACTCCTTCACCGTACCTAACAACAAATCTCAACAAATCTTTCGCACCTGGCCTGTTTGTTGCTGCAAAATTCAATCTTAAGCCCCTTTCAGATCATCCTTTTGTTCTGACTTAGCTTGAGCTATTTCACAAAGAAAAACGGGCAAAATATTCACTAACAAAGTAGCAAAAGGTGGCTCTACAAGACATTGGCTCAGGAGGGCTCAATAAGATTTGAAGTTGTACCAAACGTTGACAAAATGTGAAAAAAGTTCAAGGTGTAGGAAAACATCTGTGTCATGTATGTTAGAGCTTCGGGACACTGCAACAGAACACAGTGGAAGCTTATTGGGACAAGAGCAAACCACTACTGCATCAGAAACATCAAATCAATCCAACGTTTTGGTAAAACATGCTTTGTGAAACGAGCCTTTCGGTGCAGCAGGCCGCAGAAAAATACAGAAACCTTCCTGTTGATGCTGAGCCAGAGATGCTGATGATGACCCGAGCTCTCTGGATGTGCTTATGGCAGGGCCACTTTAGTCACAGATGCGGAAAGCAGAGGCTGTCACTTTGAGTTACTCCAGCCAATGGTCATCATGCAGCTCTGCTCCCTTCACATAATCTCATCTCAGAGACATATTGTTAGAAACATTTCAGCACAGTCCACGAGGGCTGACACATACACGAAAGATGCTAACACAACCACAGCTCTCATTTTAAAAGTAAAGATATATAAGCTTTTAGAGAATATGTTAAATGTTTTGTGTGTTTTTTAGGAACGAAATATGAGCAGATTTGCCATTTTCATTTGTTCTGAATAAAAACACGAGGTTAGTTCCATCCCTCCCAGCCCTGCCAACCCCATTGTCTCTGCACTCGGTCCTGCGGGCTGCGTTAGCCCGCTGCTAACACGGTCTGCTCAGCAGCGTCACACTCACCGATCCCCGATCAGTCCGGCCGCGCAAAGAGAAGCTGATCTCACCGGGTCCGAAACCTGCTCCGAAAAACTCAACACAGAGATACCGAGAACAGGAAGGGTCATGTGACGAGCGATGCTACCTTTTCTCTCTTCCCTCCGGCCGAAAGAGAGCCCCCCTTTGTCTGTTGCCAAGGCGACAAGAGGACAGGGAGTGGGGAGATGCAGTGCACATGCGCACAGTAACTTTGGCTCAAAGGGACTTCTTTTTTTTTTAGAACAGTCTGTTGACACTGATGCGCACTATTTATAGATCTGGACTGTAGCATAATTAAAAGACTAAGTACCCTAAAGATCTGGAATCATAACACTATTTTAAATATTCACAATAATCCTGAATATTTGCAGTTTAAATGAAACAGGTGAGAATCAAGAAAAAAATCTGCACTTGCTACTTTTTGAGAAGTTCGCAGTTTAACTTTAAAGTTAATCAAATACAAAGAAATAACCTCATATACCAGAGACTCAAAGGCAGAGCCGGACTGAGAAATGAGTGAACTAAGCTGCTGCTCCGAAAACCATCAGGGGGTTCCCATAAATGTTTTCAAGTTCAACATAGAGTATAGAGCCAAGATTTTTATTTTTACTTTTATTTATTTAGAATGACAGTAATGTTATTGATTTGTCAGTTTCAGCATTTATAAATAAAAAGTTTTTAAACTATTTAAAATGTAAGTTTTAAAAAAAATTGGCAAGTTTACTTTGAGAAAGCTCAACAAATAACCCTAGCTGTTGTTGTGTTTCAAGCTGGGGGTTTAAATTTTTTTCTTTGGCGTATTTATAGTTAAAAATACAGTAAAAATTCACACCTCCAACTACACAAAACATTATCATTTTAAAAGTAAAGATATATAAGCTTTTAGAGAATATGTTAAATGTTTTGTGTGTATTGGTATTGCCTTCCAATACCAAGGCATTGAAACAAAATCATAAATTCAGGGGAGGATGAAAAAATTACACCAGACATTCTCCCTGAGCTGTTTTTTCCCCCCCAAAAGTCGTCTAAAAATAATGTGAAGCACTTCATGACATAGCACATCCAGGTCCACAATAGGATCCTGATTCCACACAGAATGACGTCTGACTGGTCTTATTTAACCAAAAACCCCTCAAGAAGACATTGCAAATCTCATGGAGAGATCGATCATCAGAGACTTCACCAATAACTCATGTTTATATCAACACCCCCAGAAAGCCTTTAGAAGTAAAAACTCTTTTCTTTTCACCCACTACTCACACTTTATCTCACAGTTGCTCTCCTTACGTCACTCTGCCGCCATTGTTTCTGCATGTTTCTGCTGCGTTTATGTTCCCATGTGGAAAAACTGTGCTGCTTCCAGTTCTCTTTGCTTTGACAGAAACTGTTAACTAACATGGTCACATCTTTACTCAGCCTGTCTGTTCGTCTGCTGATAAGGAGCAGCGTCTTCCAACCCTCTGCTATCCTCTTCGCCCACCCCACCCGCCTGTGCCCCCAACCCCCGCATGTTCAATATTAGTGGACTCCTATATGAAATAAAAACAGCAACTGAAACACCATGAGACTGACCTGAGTTAAAGTCATTCTAGCGTTTTGTGGACATGTTTACACTCACCTACATACACTGAGTCTGGGTAGTACATGGTGACATAATAGGGGTCTTCTGAATCCTCTGTGATAATTGCTCTGTCTGGGCCAGAGTGTTTTTGTTGACAAGCTTGTGTCTCTGCAGAAGGCTGGTAAACAATCTGCTGTGGCCACTCAGAGACTCTCCTGGAGTTGTGACCAGATCTGTTTCTGTTGAATGGGCGTCCTGCCATGGATGGGGCCCAAGGGTATTCTGGACCCACGTTGTGGTCAGGTGTTTTGCAAACACCCAATTGATTCAGAACTGCGTGACTGAAGTTCATCTCTCTGTGGTTTTCACATTGCTTAGTCATCTCCTGATTCCAGGGGTGTTTAGCCTGGACGTCAGGATTTGAAAAGGCTCCATCCTGGGAGTAAAGAGGTTCATCATATGCAGACTGGAGGATCCCCAGACTCTGAGATGCCTCTATTTGTGTCTTAACTTGATTTAATCTCTGTGCACTACCAGACATCAATGATATCTGACCGAAGTCGCTTGACTGGCAGCTGAAATCCTGTGATGGACGCTCAGATCGGCTTACCGTAGTCTTTACATCCGTCTGGGTGGAAAGCCTCAGGGCCTGGTTTGGTGCAGACCTTTGATTCTGAGAGGACTTGCTGTTTAGAGACAAAGCTTCTGGTTTTACTCTTGTTTCAGTGTCCAAATTAAATTGTTGTCTTCTTCTTGTTTCACTTTTGTCTGAATTAAGACTTATCTGAGAATCTGCAGAAAGGGACGATTTGGTCAGCTTTGTCCTTTTACTGCAATCTGTTTTCTGAAATGATTGATCATAGGTGGTACATTCAGAAGTGTGTGTGTAATTGCTCCCGAGGTTGTAGTCTGTTAACCTACTTCGAAGCCTTGACTTGATAGAAGAGGCATCAAGCTCTGATGGAAAAGCATCAAAATGCCTCGTCACTTCCTTTGGTTCACATTGCTTTTGCAGTTCTGCTATTGGTTTCGGTGTCAACATGGTAGCAATATTTGAATTCCTGTTTGGAGTCTTTGGTTTTTCTGTTACTGTAATTTCTGTTTTCTTCAATCCAGCTTTACTTTGAGCTTTGCAGGAATTGTGACATAACGCTGGAAGCCTGCAAGAGTCAGTCTGTCGGGTCTCTCTGCAGACTCTTCTATTCCCAGGATGAGTGAAGTTCAGCAATGCTCCTTGGTCAAGAACATCATGCTTGATCTTGTTGGCCGGCTCCACTGCTGTGTTAGATATGGAAATAGATCGAGCATGTCTCTCCAGAGCAACAGGAGAAGGCTGCCTCTCTTGTTGGCTGTCGGTAGCCGATGAGGGTGATGGGGTCCGTCTGGGTGTTGGGACTGTCAGAGTTGGCGACACTCTTGGCTTTTGGTCTGGCTGCTGTGGTATCGGGTGAAAATCACCCAACACCGAGGAGGGGGGAAGAAGAGAATCCCTTGGTCTTGGTTTCAAAGTGCGGAGTGTGGGAGAGGAATTTGGCTGTGGAGCAGGGGAAACGCAGATGTTGGGTTTAGCAGAAACGGTCAGAGAGTTGTGTGTTGAGGACTTTGTCCTTGGAAGTGTTGAAGCTCTCTCCCCGTAGTTTTTCTGTGAATTCAGACATTCTTTGCCTCGCATGAGCTGACATGAGGTCTTGGAGGAAATCACATCATTAGATCTAAAAGAATAGAGAATATCAGATGTAAAAGGCATTCAGCATAATATTTATAGACATGTGACATATCATCAAGCCACACATCTGCTTACCTGTTAACTGCTGAGAGTTTAGAGTTGCCCTTTTCAAAGATGAGCCCCTTTTCATCAAACGATGGGAGTAGGATAGCCTTCTTCTTGATCACAGGAGAAGACAGAGAAAGAGGAGGTGACTGGCAGACTTTAGGCAGCTCGTTTGTTTGTCTGCAGGATGAAGATGTACCCGACATCAGAGGTTTGTGACGATGAAAAACACTCATTCTGTTGCATGTAAAATGAACCACCTGCAAAGAAAGACAAATTTTATTTATGGACTCGCACAAAGTATGCATAATTGTGAAATGGAAGGAAAATTATATCTTGGCAAAAAAGAAATGAAGTCTCTAAAAGTGCTACACTTGCATTTGCAGCAAAAATTGGTTTTACAAAGCATTGAGTTAAGGCACTTTTCAGAATTTTATCAGTAAAGTACTTGGAAAAGGATGCACTTCCAAAATATTCAACGAGGTGACAAAGCATGAAAAATATTGAAGGAATATACATTCTAAATTGAATGTATTTACAAATTAAAACGTCCAATTTCTCTTATCAGTTTCCGCTACGCAACCTATAAGAGCAGAATCAAAATTACCTAAATGAACAGCAACATTGTGAAAATACAAACTGATCCAAAATATTGTCATTCAAAATCAGTTTAATGAGCCATAACAGAAATGGAGATGTTAGACTTTATCTTTTAATTGCAATAAAGAATGATGTCAAATTAGTTAATACATTCCCATCAAGCATCAAAACTAAAGCAAGTCTTAGAGCATATTAGTATTTACTGAAACCAGCTTTTACAACTGCCATGTTATGGAGTAGAAAACATGGAAATCTCATCAAATGCAACATTTCAAGACAGTGTGCATTCTGATACAGAACAATTTTAGATACTTAAGAATAAAAAAAAAAAGCAAACCTGATGTCTGATGGTCTCTCTGTTACCGTCACTTTGAGAGAGTAAACAAGCCTGCGAGTGCAAGACAATGAGCAGAGAAGTAGGAAGCAGTGGGCGCACAAGTGCCATTCTCGCCATTTTTCTCCTCTGAGCCCTCACTGTTCCACTCCCACTCTGGTGTCCCGTTTGATTTGCTCCGCTGGGCACCGTGAAATCTGAGTGTGGCCTGTGTGCAGCCTGTCTGGTCCCAAAGCAGACATGCATTCAGAAACCTACTCAAGCAAAACTACAGAAGGATGAGCGGGAAGTTGTTTGAGCACAAATGGTGGACCTTTGCTCCTTTTCTGGCCTCTGCAGAAGGTCACACGATAACTCTGTGGGGGTAAAACTGCTAGATAATTTAGGAAATTAATTGTCATTCCGATAAAGCTACACACTAAGCTCATTAACATGTACAACATGTAAAAGACTTGGTATGGGATGGTAAAATTGTCACACTATAACCTTGATTACACCCACTAAAATTAGTTGTAGTTCTCAAGTGGACAGAAGTATACTTTATAACGAGTGGATATTAGCTGGCCAGACTAGCACTGGCAGTAGAGGCAACTGGCTAATTGTCTGAGAACTAAGAGGGTTTATGTTTTTGCTGCAATGAAATGCAAATGGTTCCTTACTGGATTCTCAACACCGCCCAACCCTCTCCAACCGGGGCGACTGCTACACAACTTGCCAAGTGGAGAGTTTTTGTCAGCATATTGAACTGTACAGGAATGCAACATTTCAGGAATGCAGTTGGCCTTGATTTGTTGAAACATCAGTGTTACAGTAACTCTGTCAAAATGGACGCAGGCAGTGAGGACTTTGCAGGGACTCAGTGCATTTGCAGGGAGTGGAGGAGTAAGTGGCAGCTTTCAGAAAAAAAAATATTGGCAAGTGCAAACAGCTGTATGTGACAGAGTATTAGGGCCAGACAAAGAAAAAAAATGTAAGTTACGACCATAAAGTCATAATAATAGAAAAAATGTTGTGAGAATTAAGTCATAGGAGATCTTTCCTGCATCTCTAACAACTAATTTAAAAACCGTGGATAATACGAGTAACACCAACATTTAATTTCAACAACATTTAATGGGATCAAAAAAGTATTTTTGAATCAAACTGAAAACATTAACATATGATAAAAAAAAGAGCAAAGAAGAAAGCTGTTAATATTTTTGTGCAAATCAAACACACAAAAGTCTGGCAAACGAATGGAGTGAACGATTTTATTTTGTATGAACAAAGAAGGCAAAAATGGCTGTTACACTATTTCCTCATGACGTTGTCAGAAATCAAAACACAATGAATTAAGAAACGCTATTTTTCCTCACTGTTGGTCCATCTGTGATGTTCTTGGCACGTTGAAGGAATCTCTTGTATTTATTCACAGCAGGTCACTGTAAGAAGCGTTGCATCAGTTTGGCACGGCAGAACTAATGATCCACATGCCTTTTCAACAGCTGCCTTACGCACATCAGAGAGAGGGGAAAAAAAACTTCCCCCAGTGGCAGCAGATTTACATCATTCACTTCCAGAGTTAGGTAGTGAGGATAGTTGCATTTACTCGAGTAGCATTTTGCAAAAACAAAAGTACTTTTTACTACTGCTTTTATTTGAATAATTTTATTATTACATCTCTTACTTGAGTAAAATTTTCTGGATTCTCTACCCACCGTCAGTATCTTCACTGAATGGAGAACAAGCTTGTTTTAACCAGTAATTCACCAAAAACACACCTGCTGTTTTTGTTGAAGTGTCTTAAGTTTTATACTGAAAGAAATTGATTTGGATTTATTTTTTCTTAAGTTTGTAATTATGTTATTTGCATGAATCATTTTCTTTTTGGTCCGCCAACATTTCACATAACTTTATATTTTGGTCCATCTGATGATGTAATTTAAAAAAATAATAAAGTAATTGATATTTTGATCAGTTACTCAGCACTTGAGTAGCCTTTTTACTGAATACTTTTTTTTAAACTCTTGACTAATTTCTTGGATGGCTACTTTTTAGTTTCACTTGAGTAAAAATGTGTTGAAGTAGAGCTGCTCTTACTTGAGTACACTTTGTGGGTACTCCATCCATCTCTGTATTCACGAACAAAAACACAATCAAAGTCAACTTTGTGTCACATGTAAAGTGATTGTCAAATTACAAAATGTATGCAAAAGTTGGCACAAGTATAGAAGATGGCATCAGACGTACAAACACTAAACGGAAACATGTTTTTTTTTTTTCATCAAATCACGATCTTCTTCTGCAGTCCTGCATATCTGCCTTACTTTCTTTGATCCCTGCCGGGAAAATCCACAGAGAGCAAAGAAAAGTTGGAATGATAAATGATCCCTCATCCTGCTCCTCTTTTTGTTGTCAAGGTGTCCCCCCCCCTCCCCCCTGTACGCCCTCCTCTCCTCCCTGTCCCCTCTGTGTCTTGTCTGCCCCCCACCCTCTGTCTGGACGCGTCCTCCGCCGGCCACCGCTCTCCATCGTCGGATCAGATCAGGGCATTGCTATCGTCATCTCTGCAGTTCACGCTGGCCACCAGCGGGTGATGCCGGATCGTTTTGTTGCTCCATTTGTGGGCGTCCTGCAGCCCGGGCTCGAGGAAGTACAGACACGCTCCGAAGCCTGCCAGCACCAGCACCGACACCAGCAGGTAGAGGGGCACGAACCAGTCCAAGAACAACCAGGACATGACGGCTGGGGGCAGAGCGCGCGGGATGGGGGACGGCGCGAGGAAGAGGACGAGGATGAGGAGGGCAGAAAGAGAAAGAGGAAAAATAAAATATCACTGCCTCTACTCCTCCAACGTCACATGTCTTTTTTTTATAAACCTGCCAAAACTGGGATTCATCATTGTCAATGAAAAAAGAAAAAAAAACAGAGGGGGGCGGGGGGGTCGATGCTTACCTGTGGAAGAGCTCAATCAGTTAGTCCCTTGGGGTCCGAGGGTGAGGGTGGGTGATGAAGAAGAGCAGCTGGAGCGAGTCAGAGCGGTCATGGGAAGATCGCTTTCCACCCGGTGCAAATCACACACTGCCCTCTGAGAGGCTCCGAGAGACACACAGGAGCTGCATGCGGCTTCATCCTCCAGCTACCCGACACGCTGACGTGGAGAGGAGGGGCTGCCGTTACCATGACAACGCCCCCTGATGGTGGCTGAGAGAGCACTGGGGGAGTGGGAGGAAAACTTATATAACTATAATCATTTTATTCTTTTTTTTTTAAAGTGGGGGCAGAGCGTGGAGGGGATGTGGGGCTTATGGAAGGAGGAGGGTGAGGATGAGGAGGATGAAGTCCTTCGGATGTCTCTTGTTGCTCAACGCCTCGTTGCTCACTGCATAAAATCGGTTCTAATCGATTTAACACCAGTCCGATCACACACTTTATGTGACATCGAGTAAGAGACAGGCAAGTGAGCGGAGCATTGGTGTTTCCTTGTATTTTTTTTTTAATCTTGACTGACTGACAGCGGCTGCTACAGACTGGCGACCTGTCCAGGGTGAACCCCGCCTCTCGCCCGGAACGTTAGCTGGAGATAGGCTCCATGCAGCAACCCTCCTGACCCCACTAAGGGACAAGGGTGTAAAGAAAATGGATGGATGACTGACAGCGGTTGCATTGTTTTATGGAGTCGCTCCCAAAGGGTTTCCCCCCTCCCCCCATTTTGCCTTCATTCCTACAGTTTCCAACACAAAAGCTGAGGGGATGGCCTACATAGTGAGAAGTTGTCATTTTTTTACCCCCTCAAACTTGCCAGGTTTAGCTCCTTCTGCACAGATGTCACCAGATTCTTGAAAAGCTGCTGACTTCAACAGATAATCTTCAGCTGGATGTCTGAAACATCAGAGAGCAGAAGTGATGACCTGACTCCAGAAATAACACAAGGCTGTTACTTTATTTGGTAATGCTCTCAGCCATACAGCACGTTTTATATACTTTTTCCATTCAGGATGTAGCTTATTTCAGCATGCTGTGTCACATGACAGGTAGAAGAACAAAATGTTGTCCTTTTTGTCATTTACTCTGGACATTTTCCCCTCATTCCATTGGTTTATGCAGGGGCATTTCTCTTCCTTCTGCCAACCATTATTCAGATCACAAGATGAGACGATTTGGGGCTCGTGAGAATGGGAAGAGACCTCAGCTATATTTCTGGAGATACCTGCAAATAGATGGCAGGTGTCTTAGTGAAATAGAGGTTACAGGGAGACAACATCTACAAAAAACAGAGGAAGTCCAGAGCAAAAAAAACAAAGTTCAAATGGATAAGCAAACAGGGAACATAAAGGACTGAAATCAAGGACCAAAAGTGAAATAACTACATGTAGCCAAGAGGAAGATCTGACAAAACAGAAAAACAAGGGAGGTATACATACACAGGGAGGGTGATTTCAGGCACAATGAAGAAGTTAGTCAGATTTACTGATTGTGGAACATACACATGTGTTGTGACTTTTTTCTGCCTCATTCTTTACACGGTGAGGACCCAAATATCAAACAAATGCATCATGAAATAAATATTTAATGAGTGACAGATTCTTCGTTTTCTGACAAGTTTTTAAATTTAGAATTATTACTTTTTATGACAAGTTAAAGTTTTAATTACACCGGAGGACAAACTTTGTAGGGGCCTGACAAAGAACCTGCCATGCTGACCACCAGAACACTCAGATTGTTTTTGAGAAAATCTCCTGTTTGTGTTTATCAGATCAGTATGACTATTTCCCTGCCAACCTGACAAAAAAAAAAAAAAAAAGACAGACCGTTTTTTTCCTTCTGATGTTGAAGTGGTTTTGCCGAAGCATTCTCCTCCCGTGCTAAAGGCTGCGCCTGCCAGCACTGCCTGGAGCTCCTCTACCGCCTGCGAGGAAAGAGATAACGCACAAAAAGTGCTTGCAGTGCTTTCCCTGCTTCAACAGAGGGACGGTGGTCAATAATTTAATCAGAAACAAGCCTCATCAGAGCAAATATTCAAGTTTATTTAATATGACTGAAGAGGCACTGTGATCTGAGAAAAGATGGCACAACCACCAGCGAGAGGATGTAATTAAGTCAACTACCTGTGCCGGTATAATAGCTCTAGGTAAGAAAAATAGCAGCTGGAGCAAAAGTCTATTGTTTAGATTTTGTTGTATTATCACCGCAGCGCAACTAGGTGCTACAGGATGGTAGAAAAGTAATAAAAGCAAGTTTGTTTTTGTCAAATAACTACAATTATATCCAGAGTTTGTCAGATGGAAAAATTGCCTTGGTACATCCTGGAGGCAAGGTGCCAACTTTTACCCAAAATGCATAATTTCAGTTTACCCTTGTAGCATCACAGCTAAATGTGTTACAAATCCATGTAAAGACCCCACAGTAGCTACTGCTGTGTTTGCACTGAGCATTTATAATGGATGAGTCTATTGGCAGCAAAGGCAGACAAAGAAACTAAGAAACATGTCATTGTTCCCAAAATAAAATACTATTTATTGAGGCAATTCCACAGATAGTCACAAAGGTGAAGGATTTAGACCCCAAAATAGGAAAAATACACATTTTTCTAACTCAGAAATATTAATAACCCTTCTCTGTTGTTGGCTCAGAGGCTGGGGTTTCAACAAAACAGCAGCATAGAATAATCAGCAAGTTAATGAGATGAATAATGCATTTCAAGAAGCTTTAGACATGTTAATATGACGGCACTCAGCTTTGTGTCACAGTGTTTGACTGACCAGAGGACCCTCACATCTATAACAGAGGCTGTAAGAGCACTTTGGTCTGCAGGAAGTCAGAATTAACAGGATAAGAGATGACTTTTGGGTAGATTAGATGAACATGATGATAATGAGGAACAATCAATATGTCAGGAGAAAAGTTAAAATATGGATACTTTAACAGAATCATTTTTAGTGTTTTTTTAAAACCAACAAACAGATTCTTAAAGTAAATCAAACTACAAAATTACAACCACGCCCTGAAAAATCAACCAATCTACTGCTAATGAACTAGTAAACTAAACTTATTTATATAGCCACTGGAGTCTCAGCTTAAAGCAGATATTTGCTAGACCATATTTGTCCAAGGTCTGGAAAATATGTGGGTTTACTAGGCAGCAGCCTTCATAAATGCATAATTTCATTGAAATGTATGGCATAAATGTTTTTAATTTTTAATCATTTGCTTAAAAGCCCAATAATCTAAAACCAAATCAAAAGAAAAACTAGACTGAATGGAAAGATTATCTATCCATCCATCCATAACCAAACATAAAGAAATGTGCAAAATAGTTGATAAAAGTCTTACTATCAAAAGTTGTAATGACAACTCTCTTACTGGATTGTAAAGTCTGAAAAGAGAAACTCAGAGAAAGAGAGAGTAAGAAAAAGAAAAGCTTAGAGCGAAAGAAAAAAGCAAAGAAGAAAATCTATGGTGCAAAAGAGCATGGCCCAGAAAACATCAGGAATCAAACACCTTTTTGTCCTGGATTGGGTTTAGTCATGTCTGACCCACCTTGGGTTCCTCAGAGCCTCACAGGACATGAAGGAAAATCTGGGGTGATGTGACAATGTCAAAGTGCAGAAAAGTAAACAATATGTTTTGTTGCGTGGAAAAATCAGTCCTGTCAGTCAATCTGACTCCAAAACATATTTATTATGCATTACAGAATCATAGCTGAGATACAATTGACAACTTTTCTTCTTCAGAGCATAGACAGCTCCAAAACAACAACAAAAAATCTAGCTAAGAGAAGCTTTCCGTATGAAGCTGGAGAGTAAATCCAGGTCTAAAAGTCATTTTAAGAAGAATAAGTTAGTACAAAAAAAAAAACAACCAAAAAAAAACCATACAAACAAAAAAGACTACTACGTTCTAAACTTGCAGAAAAAGACCAAGAAGAGCATCATTTGACATGCTGATATGCATATAAATGAACAGATTTCCATAACAGCTCCAGGCTTATAAACCTTCCTGTTATTCATATTTTAACCATCTCAGGAACATTATCTATGTGATAAAGGGTAATTTCAGCCAAATCTAATGATGTCCTTCTGCAAATGTCTTTTCAGAGGGTGAAATATTTGCGTGAGTGTTCAAGCAGCAAAGTCAGAGTTTCAAGGTTCATAGCTACAAAGTCATCCTTAAATGTTCTTTCCCCCCGCCCCCATAACCATTTGCCAATAAATCTTTCTCAATTTTTTTTTAGAATCTGAAGCTAATTTTACCAACTGCCACAATTAGCTTTTGGTCTTTCGGTTCAGGCTTTGGTGTAATTATTCTTCCACACCAGCTCACCACCTGCTGCCTTTCATTTCGTGTCTCTTATTACTCGACTATGCCAGGGGTGTGGAGTCATCATAGGAAGTATTCATGCCAGAAATAGAGCCAAGGCGGCCGGGATAAGAGTTAAACTGTAACAGACTGCAGCAGTGCTCATTTGGCTGATGTTCAGTCTCAGCAGAATGGAGCTGATGAGATGAGCTTTTGGGTGCGGAAAGGGAGGAGAAAAAACAAAAGATGTATTAAAACTATGTTTCACTCCACCACAGCACCACAGACAAAGAGAAGACTCTGTAGGATGTACTGAAATATGCTCGGTGTTAAGTGTTTTACATACGGATTTAACTACATATCAATTAAGAAAGCACACATTGCTTTACAGCTCTATATTTCTTTAAAGAAAAAAGACTTTCTGCATTAATTAGATTCGCAGTACTGCTGACACCTTTAAAAATCTGCCTCATCCTCCACCTCTGCCATATGCTGTCAGTCTGACAGCAGACACCTCGTCCCATTTACTGACAAAATGACAGCCATAATTACCAAACTGTTCACACCCAAATCACTCCCCAATCAAGAGCGTCACTTCTGAAAAATTTCCGCCGGCCTGTCGACTCATCTCAACTCTGCACGACTTGGATGGTTTTCCATTATAATTGAATAAAGGCTCTAAAGTGGGTGGGCAGCAGTGGCCTGTGCAGACACTTTGGGAAAAGCTGTTCCAGTGGGAAAAAGGACACCTTGTTTGAAAGGTGTGTGTCATTTCTGATTGAAATCCTCAAAATTTCAACCGGAAAAAATGCCTTTTGGTGATGCAAGCTAAGCAATGAGTTCTAGAGTCAAATGGCTTTTAGCTCAGTGAGGAGAAAGCTCTGAAGCTTGGAAACAGCCGCTGTGAGGAGGAGCTGCGTCTCCGAGGTGGCACTCGGTCCACCCAGGAGTTCTGCACAGCTGATTGTCCGTCCTGGGAAATTAAAGGATTACTCTAACACGAACGAAGGAATCAAGGCAACACTCAAGGCTCGTTTTTGATGATGACATTAAAGCATGATTTAAAGCTAAACAAAAGTTAATTTTACATAATACTGTCCTTTTAATATTTACCAAGATTAGGTTTTTAAAAATGCGTAAAGCTATATCCTGGTAGCTCTGTTGTATTTGGATTAAAGCGTGTTACAATAGGATGTGCCAACTTGTTGGGAAACATTGCACATTTTGGAAGCAACAATAAGCAGCAGGTAGAGTGAAGAAGAGTTTAATTATAAAGCAAAAAGAAAAAAAAACATTTACAAATGTTCTCAAGAAATGACGATTAGAAAATGCAACAAAGCAGAACGAAGAACAATGGATGAAGGATTGATAGTGACGGGAACTAATGAGGAGCAGTGAGGCCAGGCAAGTGTGAATACTCTTAATAAGGAATGGGAATGACAGGGAAACAAGAAGAGCTAATCAGAGGGAAGTGGAAGCAGCTGAGAGACAGAAAGTGCACACAAGCAGATGAGACATAAGATAAAAAAACAGCTGAGAAGAGGAGAACGCTGTCAGGCTAAGGGAAGGTGAAAGATGAGCAGGAGGCAGATCACAAATGAGAAACTTAGAAACTAAATAAAGTTGAACACAACTTGAAGAACCTCTACATTAAAAAAAATATTAAACCAGATAGTACACAAAATAGAGGAAGGAATTAAAGGTGGATCTAAAAAAGGAAAAAACAACAACAACAAAAAAAAATTTAAAACAAACACAAATCAAAATAAAAGTCCAAACTCCTACAGATTAGGACAATCTTCCTCTTCTTAGTTCAGTTTAACACAGAAAACTGAAACGTGCCTCGTAATGCATCCTGCTAGATTTTCACTCACTTTGAAAAGGTTTGAAAGCTTTTCCCACTTCGAGAGCTGACTGATCCAAGAACGCTGAACCTTTCATGATGGAGACAGTCTCTCTCTATTTTTTTTTCTGTTGGTTTGTTTTTGAAGCGTGATAACCGCATGAGCCGTCCTACTTCTGTCACAGGATTATTCTGACACTCAGCCTCTACTGGAACCGGTTCCAGACCTCATCGTGTCGATGAGCTTTCCACGGAAAATCTGCGAGAAGAACATTTGCATCATTTTTGTTTTTCAGAAACTGTGAACATTTAAAGATTAAAATACACCAACCCTCCACACAAAAAATATAGAAGTCCAATGTTTAAAGCATTTGCAAGGATATGCCATTGGAAAACACTGAGCTTTATGCTCATTGTTTTCTGTGTCATGTTTAGGGTTAATAAAGGGTCCACGTATAGAGACAGACTGTTTAATACTAAACTGTTCGTTAGTAATAAGTAATAAGGAAAATTTACTGGGAAAGAGGAGAACAAACAGGAGGAATGAGCTAAGAACAATAATAACCAGTGATGTTATATACTGAGGTGAGAGTGGAGACTGACAGGTGAGATAATCAGGAGATTAGCAACAGCTGCGGAGGGACGCAAACAGAGGCAAGGTAAATAATAAACACCAGATACAACAAGACACAAAAACTACCAAACAAGTCCAGGAATACTAACTGATCTAAGAGAAATAAATCCAAATGCACAGAACAAAAATAAACTAAGAAACTAAACACAAAGGGAGGCAACACCTTTCCAATAATAGTAAATACAAAGTTAAGAACTTAATCTACATTTTGCAATCACAAACTGCAATGTATTGCAAAATTGTTAAAGTATGTTTCATGTTTTTAGACCTTTTTTTTTTTTTTTTTTTTTTTTACACTGAGCTGGTTTTCAGTGAAGTCATTACATTTCTGTTGCTGTAGAGGTGAGAATGAGACTCGACTGACATTCCTTCTGAAAATTAATGCTTCGTCGTCCCAGAATCGTTTCTCAGTTTGTGTAAAGAGGAAGCAAGCTGCGGGTTGATTTGTTTTTGCACTGTGAAAAATGTAAAGTTTCATTTAGAAGCCCCCTAGTGGGGACGCACACCTTCTGTTATTTCTCATCAGCAGTACTTGATCAATCAGGGGCGGATCTACTGGGGTGGCATGGGGTGGCAGTGGCCACCGCAAACGAGAGGCTTGCCACCCCTGTTGCCACCCCAGCTGGCGACTAAGATATTCAATAAATAGTTATGGCAAATCGGAGATTAAGCGCATGAAACTCTTTTTTCCGACAACATTGAATGCAACACAATGTAATCTGACACCCAATGCCAAGTAGTGAGAAGTGCGAGAGAAGGACAGAGCGCGAGGCAGCAGCATTGATGGATATATATGTTACTGGACTGGACATTACGTGACTTATCGTAAGTCACACATGCGCCATTTCTGTCCATTGAGTCAGGAATATCGGTGGTCAGGAAAATACTACAATCAGAACAACGGACGCAATGTTTAGCAGTTAATTCAACCATAGATAATGGTAATAAGGGCTTCAGATTTCACAGGTGAGGAAAACGTTTTAATTTAAAGAAAAGATTGAACAAGTGAGCAGTGGGTCAGTTATACTAGCCTAACTGTTGCTGGCCTGGTATTGACTTTGATAACCTTAGCATGTGCTGCGCAGTTCGGTGTGTTTTGGTTCCGTTAGCACTAAACAACCCGCCCACCACGTCATCAGTAGAGCAGCTGTTTAAATCAGCTAATCAACCGCCGCTGTGCTCAGGCGAAAACTTATTAATAATCACAATATAGACATTAAGCCTGACAACATAATGTAACAGACTGGATGTTCTGTTTTAGTGTTTTTGCTACTTTTTTGTGTGAGAAATGTTTGCTTTTTCGTGTTGATTCCCCTGATCAGTAATCTCTGCTCTATCTGCTCGTCGAGCTGTTGTTTGTCGGTCGCCATGGCAACGGGTCCGCGTAAAGCCGACATACAGAGCGTGAAAAGGCGGAATAAAAGTTGTTGGAGCTATTTTTTTATTTAATTATTTATCCATTTGAATTTTGTTACTTTATCCTTAAATTTCAATTTTTTTTGTATTATATACAGAGTTTATTTGTAGGTTGATAATTGTTGATTTTTTTAATTTTTTTGTTTTATTTATTTTTTTATTTATTTTCTAAATTTAGACAGGAAGTAATGTGGGTCAGTCCACTTTCTATAAGTGCAGGGGCCTGGGGGGGTTCGAAACGAAACTGAAACTGTTGACTTTAACATTAAATACACCTTTCTCAACAGGTGAGGGCGCACTTTTTCCGTCTATAATCAGACATTTAAGCGACTTGAAACCATTCCTCCCTCCTTGGCACCTCCAGACCCGGGCCCCCATCCGGCCCGGTTCGGGGGGGGCAGTCGCCCCCCCAGGCCTCCCTATAGCTCCGCCCCTGCCAAGAACAATCAATAAGTTTGGACATTGAACCTTCTTTTGCCTGTGTCGAGAATCATGACCCCCGTGCCTTAGTGGCTTGGAGGAACTTTTATTGGATGTTTGGCTTTACAAACAGTCAGAAGTGGTTCTGTCTAGTTTGGTTCTTTACCTGTTTATCAGCTTTATTGTACCTTTATTGTGGCGCACTGCAACTGCTGCAATTCCTAAAAACAAGCGACAAAAACTGAGCTAATCCCCTGTGTTCTCAAAACATGGTGATATTTATAACAGTCGTCAAACTACGGCTCCTACAGCATATTTAAAATAAAACGATTTACCAATATAAGTAGAAATTCGCCCTTTCTTGCATCTTGACAGAACTAACAGAAACTAAACTGTTTATAAATGTGTATCATGGAGAATTTATCAAATATCAGTTTTCTAATCTTTCTTTTAAGTCGTATTTAATAGATATATCTAATAACAAATGATGGCGCTACTAATATGTTCGTGACAGATTTCTCCTTGTCCTTTATTGGGATAAAATGGTTTTCTGGACACAATGAATCACATAGCGACCAATAGGCGCTGTCCAGTCCAGTAATGCATATCAATTAGCAGGAGAATGAAAGACGTAAAAATAATTAACTGTACTACATTAAGAAATTGTATTTAAGCCTCGGTGCTACATGAAGCTCATTTTGAAACAATGCAAGTTAAAAACAATATTTTGTGTATATATATATATATATATATATATATATATATATATATATATATATATATACTGCCACCCCTGAAAAAGTCCCTGCCACCCTCTTGCCACCCCATAAATATTTTTCTAGATCCGCCCCTGTTGATCAACATCCGGTATGTAGGTCAGTGCTGGAGTTTACGGCTGTTAAGATTTTCTGCCGCCTCAGAGACGTTCCGCTCATACTGACACTGCTTCTTTGAATTTGTCTGTCTGTCAGGCCCAATTATGCACAGGCCTTATTCAGGCTAAAAATAAACACTAAAGATGCAAGCATGCCCATTTTTGCATAAGGAGGCAGGAAGAAATGAACTCACATTTCTGTCCCTGCAGGCTTGCAGAAGTTCTGCTGTCAATTTCCTTCTGATCGGCGTCTGCAAATATTTTCTCCAAGCTGCTTTCTGCTGTGTAGAAACAAATTTCGCACGTGTTATTTCCAAATGTAAGTGGAAAAGATAAGTCGGAGGAACATCTTACAAAATACAGAGCGGAGAGGCTTCCAATCTCGACTGCAACTCTGCTCATAACAGATGTCGCAAACTTTTTCTTGAAGCGCAGATAAAAAATTCCCCGAAGATAGAGAGCAGAGCAGCAACCTGCCAGCCAGGTTAATCTGAAACTCTCAGCAGAGTTTCAGATTAGCACCGCTCCTTCAGCAGGAAAAAAGAAAAAAGTTCCACCTTCAGTACTTTCAGCATATTAGGATAAATACAATCGCTTGGAATCAAATTGTTCCTCACTTCTTTTCCACATTTTGTCACGCTACAGCCATAAAATTAAATGTATATTATTGAGATATTATGTGACAGACGAATGCAAAGTAGTGTTTATGAATTCAGCTCAAAGGCCTGATTTTTACCCATTCTCAGCTAAAACTCGCACAGAGTTTTAGCTGAGAGCGCCTCTGGGAGTCGTTTTCCAATTCTTGCTCAAATATTTCCGCTGAATTTAGGTGTGGACTTTGACTAGGCCATTCTATCGTGACAGTGTTTTCATCTGAACTATGCTATTGTAGCTCTGGTTGGTTGTTGAGTGTACTGTTACGTTGGATGTTATAACTGGAAACACATCCTCTTTTTATACACATATAAAATAATGATTCTTCCTCCACTTTTAATACTCTTTTATACACTACTTTCTGCTTGTTTGCCGAAAAGCATTTCAGTAGAATACATGGAAGGCCATGGGTGTTAAATGGCAAAACGTTAAAAAAAAAAACCTAAAAACTTACACAAGCCGCTGTGCGAACCATGTTCTACTCCAGTCGAAACCCTCGGTGTTAAAAAAGAGAAAAAGACGAAAAAGTGTCGGCCAGTAAACAATCAGCTGCTCTTTGTGTTCTGACACTGCAATGCGTAATAACGGCGAGACATACAGGGAGCCATTAGATCAAGTCAAAGAAAAGGGCAAAGATGTACCAACTGGATTTCAAGATGAACACGACGCCTTAAAAATGTCAAACAACTTGCATTTCTTTTTCACTTCCGAACAGTGAGGATTTCATCTGACTTCATAATGATGTCTTGAAGCTTCTTGCAGAACAAAAAATAAGCAGGAGGTTAATGGAGTTTCTGCTTGAGCAGCCAGTAGAGAAACACAACAATAATGTATAAAGAATAAGCGGTCTGACTCTGCGTCGCCTCTCTGCCTTGTAGTTACAGCTTTGTTTGTACCGAAGACCCATTCAGCGGAGAGGATGTTGACTTGACAACAGCAGATCTTCAGATTAAAGAGCTACTACTCATTGTTTCCCTTTGCCTGCTTGAAACGAGGCACTGCGGTTCCTTCCTGCTGTTTACTGCTGAAATTGTAACTGTGAGATATTGATCTTAATGCCAAGGAGAAAATCTCAACAAGTCCAAACGTCATCGTTATGCTCATGAATCTGTGTGGACTTTATATTTTCAGGTATCATTACACCAAAGCAAGCAGCACAACAGTCTTCACCCCTAAAGGCAACAACTGCTGAGTAACTTTAAATCGATCCATAGACGGCGGCAGCCAGTATTATTTCTGTAAAATAAAAAAAAAAGTGCTGCTGTGTGATGTGTGCGTGTTGCCTGTTGGGGGTCACTTTGGGGTCGTGAATTGTTCAGACAGAAGTCTAATTATGAACAACCAGGCATTCTATCAATTTGTTGGGGGGAATTCAAAAGTCTAACCTTGCTGTATGCAAGGTTCTTGTTCTACAACCCACAGCAAGAATCAAACACGGAGAACCAACATTTAGCTAGAACTCAGCCCAGAACAACTGGAACCAATATCTAGCTTTATACCTCCAGAACAAACTTAAGAAACCCCTATTAGTTTAGAAATCATGGACCACCACTTCTTCTTATTAAACATAGGCAGCCAATATTTAGCTTTGTTCTTTACCTTTTTGTCTTTCTTGTGGTTTTTGTTTCTATTTCCTTCTAATTCATGTAATGCACCTTGAAGTGCCTTATTGCTGAAAATGTGCTATATAAATAAAATTACCTTAGCTTATGTTGGTCCAACCCAGAACCCAACCCTGTAGTGTTCCATATTTATCCAATTGAAAGTTAGAAAGATCCTCTGATTAGTTTTAAGAAAAATTAAGTTATGATGAACAAAGGGCCACTTAAACTCTGGGGAAAAAAGCAGTAAATTATCTTTAAATGCCCACATTTGCTGAAAATTATCTGTAACTACTGATTATTGATTCATTATTTATTTACCATATTACATATTGTCGCTAACCTAACCGGCAATGATAACCAGCCACAACACATGTTGATCCAACTATCTTGCAGAATCGTTCACCTCTACTGTAAAAGTGACTACTTTTCTCACATACTTTATTTACTAGAATATTGCTATTCTAATTTTAACTCAAGAAGATCGCAGAAGGCAACTCAGAGTGTTTGGGAATGAATCTCAGATAAATATTTTTGTGTAGAAGGAGAAAAAAAAGGAAGTAGATCTGTGGAGAGCAGCGAGGCGACAGCATCCCCCCTGTGAGGATAGAGAGCGCTGGACTGTGGAAAACACCATATGGAAGCTGATGACGCAAAATAAGTTCAGTCTGAACTAAAATCAGACACGTAAAGCCACTCACAACACCTGCCATGATACCACACGATGAGACATAAACAAACACAATAAAACAAGAAGGTTTTCCAAGTTGTTTTTCTTCTCTGCAGTTTCATTCAGCCATGCTGTAGCCGAGGATGGAGAATTTGCTCCACTGCAGAGCGGTGGGAGCAATTTCACACATCATCAGTCCGCTTCAGTATCTCATCACAGAAACACTGAGACCGTTTTTAGTTGAAAGAAAACATCACTGTTGCTTTTAGCTGGCAACGCTGCGGAGCTTCGGTCGGATAGTTAAAGTCAATAAAACTTTCATGATTGATTTTTTTTTTTGTTTTCCACACTTCGTGGTTGTAAATGTAGCCCAGACCCCATTGTACCATCCACCGGCATCCTTTCACATTTGAGTTTAAATTGCTGTCATCGTCTTTGTTGACAGTGTTTTGTAGGTTGCTGTGATTCTCTGTGACATAAAAAAGAAAAAAATCTAACAGTTACTTTCAATGAAAGTGAGTTTAGATGGTTTACAAAAACACTGAAAACACAGAAGCATTAGATGTTATTGTGATCTACTAAGCAGATGCTGTTTGTTATAAATGTAAAAAATTAAGTTTTAAAAAATTAACTTTTTTTTAAATAATGCACCACTACTCACCAAAATAATGAAGTCTCTACTGTCATCTACAGGACAAAACAAGAAACAGATGCTTCATATAGCATTTATATATAGATGCTACATATATACATATTAAGATAATTTACTTGATGTGTCTTGTAATTATGACTTTGAAAATTAAAATTATGACTTCCTGTTGGGCTTTTATTTTTTTTTCTTTCATGGCCCAAATGGGTTTCCATAATTGCACTCAAGACAAACCTGTAAAAAAAAAACACTAAACCTTAAAGAAGTTAAATTTCACTTTAAACCCTAATCTGTAACGGGTATGAATAAATTTGGGCTTAACTGTACACTTTCAAACCTTTGATTACTCCAAAATAAAAACACTTGTATCCATGCAAATTCATAAAATCATCACAGGCTTCATTCAGTAAGGGCAAATGTATTTTATTTCTTTAAATATAAAATACTCCAAAGTACACAATGTGTTCAGACAATATTGATGAATATGTCAGCCTCAATAAACAGTGAACAGAAAAACTATATGGGTAGTTTGGCTGTCTGATTGAAATAAGTGACTGTTTCATGTGCACAACAAAATAGGACTGAAAAATAAAGGTTTTCTGAAGTTAAAATAATAATAATGATAAAAAAAAAAAAGACTGGTGAAAATATTCCCCTTTGGCATAAACTGTATCTAACAAGGACCAAGCATCAAAATAAACAACCTACTGCTATTGGAGAAAAACTGCAACTTGTCGGTCACTAGACCAGGAATGGGACACGGCTAAAAACAGTTCATGTGACTTACATGAAAACATATTCATTTTCCTCTACCGGTACTGATGACGTCAGTAAAACAACTTTGAAAAGTAGGAAAACCTGCAGATGCCGACATCGGAAAACCCAAGTATGCTATTTTTGATACTACTCACCAAACATGCCACAAAGAGTAATGTGCTGCTGGTTTCTAGGAAAAATAAAAGTATCCCACTGATTTCCACCGTCTTTCCTTAAGCTTTCCTGACAGAAAAACACTTACGAGTTGATGAAAACAAAGTTTGAATTTACCATGTTCAAGATCGAATATACTATAACACTACTTTCAGGACAACTTGCCAACAATAAACCATGCTGGGATCCCGACACAAACTTTGCAGGATTCGTAGATATCAGGCCTTAATGTCAACTACAGATTTGATTTTCTGTACAGCGCTCTCATTAAATAATCCACAGCCAATTTCTTCACCAATAAGAGCGTCAAAGCAATCCTCAATATTGGATGTGGCGTAATATTTTGTTTTGTTTTAATTGTTGATTTAACTTTCTAGAAACAACCAAGAAGTGCTAAAATAATCAGCTAAAAGTTATAAACATGGTTAAATTTTAAGTGTACAAACAGCGACAAAGTCCTCAGTACAGTTTTTAACTGTAACCTTCATACAACATCGTTAAATCAGTTGTGCCGTAAGAGGAGACGCACTTTATTCGTTCTCCCATAAAAAGGGGGGGGGAGGGGGGGGGGGTGTGGTAAAAGCAGGACCAACTTGCATCGTCTCGCGTCCTCAAAGTGGATGTGGGTGATTTCGCTGTCATTATTGTTCATATTTGGTTGTTCTCAAGTTTCAGAAACCTGTTTAGCCTCGGTACTGGTCAGCTCAGATCCTCCGGCTGCCAGTTTGTTAGCCTATCTAAGCACCAAAGGATTGGAAATGTTCCTTGATTTACCAGAAAACAAAATCATAAAGCCCCGCGTGGGTCTCTGTCCCGTCCGTCCAGACTGACATCAGTCTGTCAGAGCGCTTTTTGTCCGCTTGCCCTGCTTCCCTCCGCTGGACGTAACGGCGCTGCCGTTGTAGCCACCCGCCGGCCCCATCGCCTCGTCCTGCTGCTCCCCCTTGGCGTCCGGCAGCTCTTCTTTGAGTTCTCGCAGGCTCGCCATCACCTCGTCGATGGTGGCCGTGCTCACCAGGTTGAAGTCGTGCATGCTGACCAAGTGCAAGAGGAAGTTGCGGCAGAGGTTGCGGCGGATGATGTGAGCGCCGAGGTTCTCCACGAACAGCATGACGGCTTGTTTCATCTGGTTGTCGGCTATGAAGCTGGATGAAAAGAACAAAGCAAAAGAAAAAAAAAAAAGGTTAACGTCAAACTGCATCAACAGGTGTCAGGTGAGGGAGGCATGAGGTACTTCCTACATTTCTAGAGTTTATATAATTACACCCCCATGACATCATCGATAAATGTTTCCATGGTGACGGAGAACAAGACAAGTCAAGACCAGACTTTCTTTCTGCTGACAGGTGATTAGCAGTGCGGGATTTTTAGTCCCACAGAAAAAAATGTTTCCATGACGATATGTATTATGAATAACTCCATCTTCATAATTGTTCCTTAGATTTCTGATCTTAGTCACTGACCGGCATAAAGGTAAGTGAAGTGAAAACTCATCAAAATCACAAGAAGTGAGTCACCTCAAGCTGAAATATCTCTGGTTGAACTCATGTCTATTTATTCAATTCAGCAGCAAAAAGGGTTTTGGAATTTAAAATGTTACTTATTGTGTTGATATATGATTTTCAATTAAAATGCGACCAATTACAAACTTTTCTTAATTTTTTTTTTAACTGAACATTTTATGATCCAAGAAGCTTTTAATCTCCTCTGGCTTCTTCTTGTGTTTCTGTTGTGTGGTTTGAACGTCGACCTGTTTGTTAAACTTACCCGTGCTTCATGACATGCAGGTTCCAGAGCTTCATCACCTCCTTCTCTCCCTCATTGACGTCTGTGAACTCATCCAGTTGCTGCAAATGGAAAAGAAAAGAAAAGAAAAGAAAAGAAAAGAAAAGAAAAAAGGAGTGTCAACCAATTTGAAAAACAGTGCATACAGTGTTTCATTTTTCTTGCATGAGGGCCTTTATCGCCTCTTTATTTCACATCTGGCTACGAGCAGTTAATATATCTACACTCTGTTTTGGTTGTATTTTGCACCAATTCAACTTTCTGCTTTTTGGAGCGGTCTCTCATCCATGTAGCATTCAAACAGTGCCAGAGTTTAGGCGGACCAGAGTTCGCTTTTTTTGGTCCACATCAAAGTTTGGTAGGAAACAGACTTTCTAGGCACAGGGTTGAACCAGATGGCAGCTTCTCACCGTGGCCGTCTTCTCTCGGAGCCACTCTGGGTCTCTCTCGTCTTCGCTGTCCACGTCCATCTCCTGGGGCCGCAGCGGCATGCAGCTGTCACTGTGGAAGTAGAGCCGGTTGTGGCCGCTGACGTACGTCCTCTGCTGCTCCAGCTCGCCGTCCTCGGACTCCAAGAACTCCGACAGACTCGGTTTGGTCCGCTTGGGCCTAGAGACGGCGAAAAAGAAAAGGCAGCCTGCTATAAAAGTGTAGGTTCAGACTGTGAAGCAACCAAAATGTTGATTGTGAGGCATTTATCTAAAATCCAACATATCAGCGCTTACTAACCAATGGTGTTTAGTGACTCTACAATGAAGCGATTAAAACTAACTGGGAAGACGTAGCAGAGGTTGAAACAAGGCGGCATTTACCTTGAGACAAGAATGTGGGTAACTGGGGTCCTTTTAACTGGGCCGTTTCGGCTGAAAGCAAAGCCCGGCTGGCTGTGGATGTCCTGAGGGTTGCCCACGTAGGAGCCATCATAGCACTCATTGATGGACACGTCTATCCTGGCTCCTTTGGGGTGAGGCTGAACGTTTCAGAAGGGAGAAAATGATCAGAGAATTAGGCATCACCGCATGCACAGAGAGAGAAAAAAAATCTGATAAATTAAAAAATAACTTGGATATCTGACCACACAGTTTCCTCAAAGGTGACCTACTATGCTTCCTTGAAGAGGTTAGAATAGGTCTATGAGTTATACAAAATATGTTCACTACATTTTTCTGCACAAAACAATTCTAAGATAATGAGATTTTAGTTTGCCTATTTTGAGCTTATTTCAGAATGAGCTGATTTTGAGTGTCTTGTCACTTTAAATTAGGGCTGAAACGATTCCTCAAGTGATTAGAGTACCTCGATTATTAAAATTCCTCGAGGAAAATTGACCTGCCTCGAAGCTTTGTTAATTTATGTTTTATCATTTAGCGCACCGTGTTTCAGCCGGAACATTATTTGCGTTGCGTGGAGCTCTGACTTCCGCCTCTGAGTTGTTGACAGAAGCTACGTGTTAGCGGCATAACATCCAATCTTCAAGTTCGGCCCGCGGGGATTTTACTGATTGGTGATAATTCCGGGTTTTCATCGCTTTTGTGGGACCAATAAACATCCTTAAAATGACCGGCGCGATGCCGGGAGTTCGGCAGCCTTTCTGCTCCGGAGCTGCTGGTTGAACGGCGGGAAGAAGCTGAGGAGGATTTATACAGGTGAGCGGAGAGACTGAACACGGCGGGCGGCTGAGGGTTGATGCTTACAGGGTAAGAGCAGCTTTACGGACGAACCGCACAATAAACTTCTGAACAAACGGGAGGCGGAACATGGCTGGTAGATGAGTTTCTGAACAGAGGAGCCGTAAATATCCCGTATTGCTCCCCCGGTCTACAAAAAAGTAACTGGTAGGGAAGCTCAAATGTGGAAAAAATAGAATGATGTTGATATCTGATAGTAACACTGGTGTTATGGAAGATTTACCAATATTTTATTTCATAATTGTTTTTATCCGATTACTCGATTAATCGTAAGAAAAATCTATAGATTACTCGATTACTAAAATAATCGTTTACAACAGCCCTAGTTGTGACTAAACATTTGGGAGGGTTTTTTTTTAAAAAACCTTTTCTACATACCAAAAAAAATAGCTTTTTTCCCCATCCCTTAAGCGCTCAGGCTGTTTTTGAAGCAGTAGAAACCCAAGTATAAAAACATGAAAAATGTGAATCAATCTCTGAGAGAATTGGTCCAGTAAAACTCTTGTTTTATGCTAAACCAGGCAACAGAAAAATGGTGGCAGTATTGCTTTATACGACATAATTAAAAACAAATTAAAAATCAGTCGTGCTGAGATGAATTTCCCATCTTATTTCCTGCAGTATTACTTTCTCTAAAGCGAGGCCTTGTGGCTAGAAGAGTGATGGCACCGAGTGTCATTCACAGGTATAAACAATCATTCTCCTCCAAGTTCAATAATAACAACATAACATTTCTAATAAATTACAGAGCCCAAAACCTTCAAAACAATGTCCTTGCATTTAAAATTATTGCAAACTTAGCAAGTTCTGCCAAAAAAAGAGCAGGGACGGAGCTAAAACTTGCAGGGCTAAAACTTGGGATACCTGGACAGAATCTACACATGCATGAAGGCAACAAGCAAACTTCAGACCCTAGCAAAGGATTCAAACCCAGAACCTCCTTGCTATGGGACAACTGTGCCTCCTTGCAACCCTGAAAATTCTGAAACTTAAGGTAGCAATGAAAACAGTAATTCTGCTGAGGCAGAAGGACAAGGAAAACTGGGAAAAAAAAAGAGCTAACTGGATTTCAGGGAGAGCCTGTGATGCACAGTGATAAAATATTATGCCTGTTCCTTCTTCTGTGCACTGCATCCTGGAGTGAGTCTTAAAGTTTAAAGTCTGTTGAAGCAAAGGAGGACGCCTCTCGATTTAAACCATGGCAGATTAAAAAAACAATATGTGGCAGACATGAATCAGAGAGAAACCGGGACAGCAGCGTCTAACAACAGGAGATTGGATATTGTGGAGACTCTGGAAATGCAACAGCAACCTTCCTGACCTACAAGCACAGGATCTGGATCAGATCTTCAGATGAAGATATTTTCTGCTCAGAAATTTGTTGCTTATTTCTGACAAAAAGAACCAATAGAGGTGAGGTGTTTGTTCTGTAAAGTGTAATATATGGAGCTTTTTGACCGAGTGCTTCCTGTGCCCATTAATCGGCTGCTTAAACCACTTTTTTCAGCAATACCACTGAAGTAAGAAAGGAAAGAAAACAAGTAATTTATTGTACTTTAGATCTATGAGACAAATCTTGAACTACTCCTTTAGGAGGGTGGATGGTACCTGGACCAAAACTACTGAGGACCAACACACGAGGAAAAAGGACTGCCGTCTAATTTTTAGGTTGTCTCAAATACTTTGAACACTGCCCCCAAGTGGTGGCAGAAAGCAACAGCAGCTAAATGTGCATCTACAGTTTAATCACACAGCTACAGAAATGCTACAAACATAAGTAAAGATGAACTGGTGGAGCATTAATGGTGCTTTGATTATTCTGCAAATGCATAAAAAGACAGGACAGTCTGACATTTCTTAACCGACTTCTCTGTATGAAATCCAGGGACGACAACACAAAACTGTGCAGTATGTCTGATGTTGCATTATTGGCACTGAGACTGAAACACTTGGATGTTTCCCCTTTTCCAAAACGGCTGATTTACTGCAGACGTGAAAACGGCATAAATCGCTTTAAGACAAAAAGTCCCAAACTCGCTTCCTTACCACATAGTTGAAAATGAAGCGCGAGTGGGAGAGCTTGAGGTGCTTGAGCAGGCTGTAGAGTTTGCTGCAGTTCAGAGTACACCAGGGACAGTGGAGGTCGTCTCTGGCCTCAGTCTGCTGCCGTGTGTTATTGTTGTACAGGAACTGTTGAAGAACACATCACAGAATCACTACAAAGCAGTAAGTAGGTGTAAAAAAAAAAAAAAGTCAAACATTCTTTTTCCTATCAAGATAAACGTTTAATTCAGATGCAATTCAGTGCCAATCCCAGTGATTTTTTTTTATTTTTTATTTTTACTGTACCTGATAAAATATACGGAGCTTCTGGCGCGGCTCAGATGGGATCTGCTCTTTCCTCGTCTGACTGTCTGTGCTGACCGACTCTTTCACTGCTGACAGAAACAGATGCACAAGTTAACGTTTTGTTTGTCGCCAAATACTGTGCGTTTGAGACGAAACTAAACAGTGACTTTTCCTCTGCTCCCAAATATGCGACACAAATTTGAACATTGGAGAAGTCCCTTCCAGACAAAACAACATCCAACTCTATGGTGCCATGTAACCGCTAATGATGATAGTAATAGCAATACATGTCTATACTAGAGATGCACCAATCAGGCTTTGCTCGGCTAATTTTAAATAAACAAATTATACAGCTCATCGTTTTATTTCACTACAGTAGCTTTTATTTTATGATGCTATTGGTAGACGTAAGCGTTTTTCTTAATAAAAAGCAAACCAAAAAAAAAATGTCCCACTGTAAACACTGAACATTTCATCATCATTTCTTGTTTTTCAGATTTTTCACATTCTGTAATGTCAATCATGATGGCCAGGAAGCAGACGCAGCGGCGCTTAACTAAGAGTTTGAGGTCGCCGTCTTCTAGAAACAACAGACTTCAAGGGCATTTCCGTTTCGACAAAAGGCAACATGACCGCGTATGCTGATGTATTTAGATTGATCCATGATCTAATGGATGAGGCCTGAAACAGCAGCACAAGGAAACGGTTCCTATTCATCTCCTCGGCCCCCGACTGGATGCTGCAGATTCTTCTCGTCTATTATTTAAAGCTCATCAGCATTCTGTTTATTTGGGATTTTCTTCCATTCGTTTGAATGTAGTTTTCAATTTTCTGTCACTTCATTTTGGCCTAGTTTAGATTGTTCTCTTCTTCAAACTGTTTGTGATGTAGAAACGATTTGTACCCAGAAAAAAGAAAACTGATTGAAACTGCTTGGTGAAGTTTGTCACAAATGCACATCAGGGTTATTGTGTTGGACAAGCCATTCACACACACCCAAGGGGTGTGTCACACAATCACAAATGTACCATTTAATTCAGGGGTGTCAAACTCCAGTCCTCAAGGGCCGCTGTCCTGCAGTGTTTAGATGTGCCACAGGTACAAAACACTTGAATGAAATGACTTAATTACATCCTCTTTGTGTAGATATGTTCTCCAGAGCCTTGCTAATGACCTAATTATTCTATTCAGGTGTGGTGCAGCAGAGGCACATCTAAAAGTTGCAGGACACGGGCCCTCGAGGACTGGAGTTTGACACCCCTGATTTAATTGAATAAAAACGTTTATAAGATTACCCAGAGATATTTTGTCAGCACTTGTTAAGCCAGCTATGACCACAGGCTGGTGAACCGGTGCATCCCTAGCATATTTACATCAATAGGTCTGGAATTTTATGTTGCAATATGAAGCAAAAAAGTAATGCTTACACTTTAGTTGTGTGCTACATGAGTTGATCTCTGCTGAATGTTTCTCTGAGAAGTAACAGAAATAAGATTATGTAATGACTAACTCACTCATTTTCTGCAAAACAATAAACTGAATATAAACAGTAAAAAATTGTTGTTTTTTTTTAAATGTAAAAAGAAGCAGTCAGCGTGACTTTTGCAAATTAACTAATTATAAAAACAGTTTCTAAATAAAATGAATAAAACACAAAGTAGTTCTCGTGTCTGAAAGGGACTCAACAATTACAATGCTGTTCTTTTTAGGTCCAAATGCTTTATGCCAAACAAACTGTTAGCAATTCAAGAGCACACAGCCATCTGTGCACCATCTTCGTCTCTTTAATTAGACTTTTCTGTCACCTCTAAACAAAAGACCTAACAAAAACTAATTGGCATTCAAAGAGACGACCAGGACGTATGAACATTTCACAATCGACCTCGACTTGAACTTCGTACGTACTCATAAGGGCTGCGCGGTGGTGGCTGGTCCGGGTCTCCATTGGGCTGGTGGCTTCTGAGTTGCGGGTGGAAAGAGGTTTGGCTACAGGCGCGGTGGACTTTGCTCCGGCATCGCCTGTCCAACGCAGCGTAAACTGCAGCGTGGGTCCCTGAGAAAACGTCTCGAACGGTGGGATTCTCTGTGGGACCGACACACAGAATAAAAACGTCTCAGAGAGGAGCAGCAACGACTCCGACACACTGTCGTCTCAGACAGGAGTCAAGAGCGAGGGAAAAAGTATCGATGTGCCGAGCAGGTTTTTATTGGCCAACACAGATTTCTGGTTTTCTTTGAGGTCTGATCTGCATGTCAGATTCTCACCAATACCATTTTTGTAAAAACTAGAACTACTGATGCACAATTTTTATTAGCATTAACCAAAACTGGCCGATTCAATATCAACGTCGGCCCAAATTTTCACATTCTTGCGTCCCTAGTTACAACACACAAGAGAAAAATGAACAGCAGGTTCTTCTGATAGTGATTGTAGATGAGCAATCCAACAGAAATTACAAGATTATCTCCTTGAGTGAATGGAAGTATACATTCCCTCATTTCTACAATCGTCTGATCAATCCATAGAAACTAACCTATCACAGCAGACTACACAATCTGCTAATAGATAGAAGTCTGTCTCCATCTGCTGTATAAACAACATTGGACAACTATCAGTGTGGATCTGCAGGTGTTGACAAGGCAACTGCAGAGACGTTGAAAGAAGAACTCATAAGTTAAGACGAAAAGAAGCTGATCTGGAGACAGACTCGGGTCACTCACCTTGCCATCAAGGATCGTTTCCCACGTCGCCCGTTTCTTGCTGACTGGACTCTCGTCCATCCCTTGCATTGACACCTCGTACTCTCCGTCCAGCAGCTGCAGCCTCCTGTAGGAGAACGGATTCACTCACTAAAAACAGGTTTAGCCCAAAAATCTGTAAGGAAAAGGGAGAAATTGGACCAGAACCGGCTCACCGATTCTTATCAAAGACGGTCATCTGTGCAACATAGGTCTCTGTGGTCCCTCCCTCCTCTCTGTGGGCTGAACCTCTCTTCTTTCTACTGGGAGTTTCTGTCACATCTAAGTGGGAAAAAGTGACGTTTTACATCTAGTTATTAGAATTACAGCTGCACATAAAAAAACAAAAAAACATTGACGCACCAATATTCTCATTGGCCTCCCCATTGACCAGACCACTTCTCCCAGTGCGCGACACCCTGAAGAGGAGCGAATAGGACTTCACCATGTGGCTGTTGCTGGGCTCAAACTCATTGCTGGGGACGAGTAAAGAGGGGCAGGAGCCCAGCTTGGTCTGCTTGGAGTCAGGATTCAAAGGCACCTGCTTTTTACCGGTAGGCACTTGTTTTATCGGGCAACTGACGTCCTAAAGAAGCAGACAATAACGAGAGTCGTCAGCAGGGAAGTGAGGACAACAGAAAGAAATGATCGGCTTCAGATATGAAACTTTACACGATACCTTGCGCTTTTTATGGCAGACTTTGACAAGTAGCACCTCTAATGACACTGAATGTTGCTCGTTCTCTGAATTCTGAGATGGCTTTTCTGTCAAGCAATAAAAGAATGTTAATATTAACGCTTCAGCTGAATACATTCAAACACGGACGGGTTCTGCTGGTACCGCTATGAGTGCCAAGTTTCGCAGGAGCACACCTATCCTCATTCAGATATTGATTTGGAAAATGTTTTTAAACAAAGAAAAACACACTGCTTACCATCCTTAAGGAAGAACCCGGTAAATGTTAACTGTAGGTGTGAAGACAAGCTAAAAAGTACAAAAAGATATGCAATAAATGCGTATTAAAGACTGACGTTAACCATCTTAAAATAATTCAAAGTGTAAAACTTAGATGTGATCTTCCTTACCTTGGAGAATCCTGCTCTAGTTTCATTTTCTCTACCGTCTTTAACAAATCGTCCACTTTGAATGTTTTCCTACAAATCAGTAAAAAAAAATTTAAAAAATTAAATATTTTTCAAACAGGGTCTGCTGACTTGTGTAACAGAAATTTGAATTGCGTACCTTCGAGCATTTGTTCGATTATTTCTGTGAGACATGAAGGTGAGGGTCCTGTGCAAAAATATGGGCTGAAAATGATAAGAGGTGAGAATAAGTTTGGATGGTCAGGCTAGTGCAGACAAATTCCTGAAAGGAAAAAGGAGTAAGAGTTCACTTACCGCGATGAGGTTCCTTGTACGGAGGAATCTGTATATCTGAGTAGGTTCTAGAATCAATAAGACAAACAGTGAGCATTAACATTGAGGTATGGTTCAAATCTGCTTGAGCTGCTCAATCTGTCTCTCAGCCTCCTTCTATAACTGATGATCAAATATCAGACCATTTTAGTATGTTGGGAGCTTTCTACTAAATTACACATTTTTCATTAGTTTCTGTTTGGAATTGCCTGCAACACTAGTTGAAATATAAGAAAAGGCTAAAAAAATGTTTTCCTTTTTTAAAATGGCTGCTAACCATTTTGTCAGGAGGCAGAATCTTCTATTGACTTAATTGCTGGCATTTGTTTCTAGTTTCAAAGAAATGTAGACCGCTTTTAAACAGATAAACTCAACTTAAAATCTGCAAAGTCGCATCACATCTTAGAAAATATGCAATATTTCTTCTAAGTAAGCCAAAGTGTGAGTCAAGTCAAAGCGAGTGTAGAGAGGATATACTGAAGTATGACAACTTGGGGTATTATATTCTCTAGATTTACTGACTATAATTAAGAAAGTGTCTTAAATCTCAGAATCGCAACAAATCTGTGTGTTTACCTCAGTCACGTGGGTCTTATATCTGGAGGCAAGTTCAACAGATCCAGGTTTTATAAGCATGTTAATAAGTAGCACCACAAAAGCTGTGTGTAAACTCTAAGTCAGTCGAGGGTTACTGAACTTGGATGTGTGTACTTTCAGGTAAAACAGGTATAAAAGGAATAAGAGAATGAATCAGGATTAGGAGGCAGGAGGAAAACTGAAAAAATGAGGTGGGCATCCCCCACTTTCAATATTCGTACAATAATCATATTGCAAATGACTGCTTGCAGTGCAATAATGAATTTGATGTCTGATATACTTTAAGTGTTATGAATGAAAATGCAAAAAATGAAGAAATAAATACAAAAATATTAGCAATGTCACATTTATTCCAGAGCTTTATTTGTGTTATCTGGATGAGACGATCATCGTTAGAAAAGCTTGTTCTGTCCTTTCAGTCGTTTAGAAATTCCTTCCCCGTCGATTTTGTCATATTCCATTAGGCCTAAAACCATCACCCGATTGAGACCGATTAATTAGTCTGCAACAAAGTTCGGTCTGGTTTTCTCACTTTTCTCACTACAGAACAGGTTCTCACTGCATTCGGTGTTTTTTACGTCTAGTTCCAACACTATGAGAAGGTGGGAAACCGGAGGCCTGACAGAAATGATCAGCCCAACAAACGTAACTTCGCTGTATAGCGGGCTAGAACTCTGAAAAAACATAGTAAAGTTAAATCAGCATGTAGAAAGCGGCGAAATCTTACTTTCAAAGGCCTGTAAGAAGAGCTCATGGTCGGCCTGGATCTGCTCCATCTTCGGCTTCTTCACGGAGTTCATCACCGCGGATGAGGCGGGGTACACGGCGCCGTTAGCTTTGCAGCTCGCCCCGCTCATGATGTGACCTGAGTTCTGGGAGGGAAACGGCATCTCATATGGGTATATAAATCACTACAGAACAGGTGGTGGATATTTACAACAGTTAGCTTAGCCACAACAAGGCACATTCTCTCGCATTAGCGGTATAGCCATCACCAACTAGCTCGGCTAAAAGCATGGCTAACGAGTTTGCTATCTTGGGATTCCAGTGTGAAATTAAAACTGGGCGGGTAAAGAAAGTCGGAAAATTTTCTTGGGGGAAATATTGAAAGTAATGAAACATAACCCACCCTGGCTGATGGCATTAATGTGTCAGACGACTGGCAGGAATCAACAGCCGAAACCCATGAAGAGGAGGCAACGACGCGGAGGCTAATTAGCTAGCAATGCTAGCATAGTTCAGTTAAAAAAAACAGGCGTCCTTACACCCAAAGTTCCGTTTAATTCTCCTGATCCAAAATACTAATTTATATCAGTGTAATCCTTGGTGAAATTAATCACACTGATAAAGAAGTGTGATTTACTGTAAGCTATATGTCGCTCCCTTCAGTTTGTACTAAACAACAGAACAAGAGTAGGTGGTCAGCCAATAAAAGACGAGCCGAGAGAAAGCTGCGGCCTTATTGGACAATCATCTCCGGACATGACGTACACCCCGCCCTCGCTTTCAGCGATTTTGCGGGAAATCCACTTCACCAGCTTTCATTTCAAAACAACCAGGTGCTTTCACACAGCATTATAACCTTTTTGGATATATATTGTTGCATTTTAATTTATTTGTCTAGCTGTTTTTTTTTCTTGAAAAGCTAAATAAAATACCCAAACATCTGTTTTATTTATTCTGAGGTTTGTCCAAAATTAATTAAACTCTTCAATAATCAAAAGAAAATTCTTAATGTGTAATGCAGCAGCCAAAGCTAACCAGATTTTTGCAGATTTCCACTTGTATTTTGATGTTTCATCTGAAGTTAGAAAGCCTCCCTGCCATCACCCTAATTGTTAACTGCCTCAGCAGATTTCAAGTCAGGACTCCAAAACATAAATATCACTTCCTGTCAAAAAAAAAAACAAAAAAAACCACACATGTGGGTAACAGGAAGAGATTACTTTTAAAACCTTAATTTGCCAGCGATATGACATATTTGGGCCTTACACGCTAAACAGTCTGTGTGAATGTATATTCATGTATTCAAAGATTGTGAAAACATTTTTCAAAGTGCTATGGAACAATGTTTTAATAATTTTCACCTGCTGTGATATGAATTTATGCTATTTAAGGCATTTTAAGTAAGAATAAATGTCAAGTGTCCCCATTTATTCCTCATCTTGTGTTTTTTTTTCCTCATCAAATTTTGCAAGCGTTTTTAAAAATATTTTTCTTCAATTGTAATTGTTTTGAAGTATCACATGACCCTCAGAGTATTTTTGGAACTGAAATTTATGTGTGTCCAAATATGCAAACAATATAGATACTTTCATGGGGTGTCCTAACTTTTTAACATTGATGCAGTTACCAGACTTTTGAATCTTTTTCTTCTTATTCTGAGAAAATGTTCTCATTGGACAGAAGATTAATCTTCATAGATATGCTAACACCTTTCACTCTTCAAATCAAAAGGAAAAAAAAAATTGCTGCTATATCCAAACAAAATTTGATTGGTTTTACACAGTATTAAATATGTTACAAACAATGTGTTATATTAAGAACATTGCCTGTCTGACTCTTTCTCCCAGACTGAAGACTGAATATCTTCTTTCTGGTTTTCCTATTACAAAATTCAGCTGCATGAACGCTCAGGAGGAAACAGAAGGACAGCTTACATCATACTCATTTTAAAACCTGTGCATTAGATATTTGTGCCACTTAAAATCAATTTAAACAAACTTTTGGTTTTGTAAGTATGCCTTTTTATTTGAATCGCTTGTGTAGTATAAGCCTTACTGAGCCCAGAGATATTTGGATAAAGCTCATCTGATGGTGTCTGAAGTTAAATGGAAACTCATAGAGAGGCATTAATGATTTATTGCAGCCCTCACTTTTGGAAAAATGGCAGTCTCAGGATCAGATGACAGCTGAGAAGACAGTCTTTTTGTCCTGGCCTGTAGCTGAACGTCAGTGCTTCTTTTTATTTATGATTTTTTTCCACATTTGATACTAATCAGTGTATTTCCAGCTTGCATTGATTCCTTTATCGGTTTGTCACAGATGAGATTATTTTAGCTTTGCTTTATTTTGTTGTATTTTAATGCAATATTCATGCAGTAAGTACTATCTTTTAAACCAGTTTTTAGCATTGTTTTAGATTTCATCAGAAATGGAAAAAATGACTTTTTGTCTACTTGTCTTATGGTTAAACTAAAATCTGTTTAGAATCTCCAAATGCCAAAGCTTTTTAAAGGCTTATAATTCACATCTCATTATATTTGTTGAATTTTTATTGATATGATCATTATTGTTGGAAATTCCCAATATATTGACATAGGTATATAGATATTGGTCAAAACTCTTTAACTTTCCTTGCGGTCTTTCCTCAACAACAGCATTAAGGTGTTACATAATGTGTCACCAATCTGAGCTTGCAGTCAGTGAAACTGGTGTGAGCGTATACATCTATGTAAGTGAACAAGCAAATAACTAGTGGTGTGCACATGTAAATCTTCTAACTCTAACAAACTGCCCATTAGTATTCTTTGCAAATACCATGAAGAACAATTTTAGGATTAAAGGAGTAGCATCCCAGTAAAATCTTGAGAAGCTCATTCATGTGTTTATCTTTAGAAAATTTATTTCTGCAACAGTGCCTTCAGGTCAGTCTAAAAAGTCAGCTGATTCAGAATGCTGCTCACATTCTCACTGAAAGTAGGAGAATAGAGCACATCACTCCGGTTATAAAGTCCTTATACTGGCGCCTTGTAATTTAGAGAATACTTTAAAATATATTTGATAGTTCATAAATTACTGAATGGGTTAGCACCAAATACATTAAGGAACAGTTGTCATTGTAACAACCTTCCAGACCACTCAGGTGTTCTGGTTATTGTCTACTCTGCAGCCCCAGAATCTGAACAAAGCATGAAGAAGCAGTATTCATCATTTTTTTGTGCTCCTCTAATTCAGAACAAACTTCCAAAATCTCCAAAACTGCTGAAACTCCCAAGGCAAACCCCCCCCCCTATTTTTTGAGTTACCTTTGTTATCAAAATTAACTGAATGATTCTAGCCCAGATTACATTTTATTAGTTCTCTTTTGTTGCTATAGGTAATGTTTCTTTTTAGTTTGTTTTGTCATATTTAAGTCATGCATATCACATTGAATTGTCTTGTTGCTGAAATTGCAAATAATAGCAACAGTTACTCGACTTGTTTTTTGTTTCAGTTTCTGTAAAACCACCTTGTGGATATAAAGTCTTACTGATTGCTACTAAAACACATAAGGGAAAATACATAACTAAAATCTATTTTATAGACATGCATTTTTCAAAAATATTTATTTTCTTACAAAAATTACATTCAACATTTGTATTTTGTTTGAAATGTAGATTTACGAATAACAACTGAAAAAAAAAGGAATGAAAAAAGAAAAGTGTCTCCCTCCGTCCGTCCCTCTTCCGGTGTCGTGCTGTTCCAGCGGCGGATGTTGATGTTTTGTTTCGGAGCTCGCTGAGGCGATATGTGAACTACTTCATATTTTTGTACCCACCCTCTCCGTTTTGTCTTGGGTCTGTATTTTAGGAAAGGTTTCTCTGTTTGTCGGCACCGTGTTTCTCCCGGTGTCACTGCCGGGGAGCGATGATGGAGGACTTTGATGAAATCTACGAAGAGGAGGAGGAAGAAGAGGACGAGGACAGGGCCGCAGAGGAACAGCTCCTCAAGTACGCTCCGGACCCGGTGGTGGTTCGAGGGTCCGGCCACGTCACGGTGTAAGTGACCGGTGAAGCCCGTCGCTTTAATGAGGGACCCCTTGTCTTTACCGAGGAAATAATCAAGCCTTCGCTGTCTTCCGCGTAAAACTGTTAGCACAGTGTTAGCGCTAGCGAAGTCAGCTAGCTGCTAACCTAACACAGCAGGCTGAACAAGGAAGGAAAGTGGAGCTGCTTATGACATTTACATTTTGACAATGGAGATTTACGCGCTATCAACCTCCCACCTATAGCTTAATAGTGACGTTCCACTGACAAACCCAGCTACTGTGTGCTGACACTTTTACAGACTTTGTTTTAGCCTAAATATCCGTATATCCAAATATTGACCTGTAGAACTTTTAAGCACAGTTTAGGAGCCTGTTTACTTCAGCATGTATGTTTATGTTTTATGGCCAGATTTAAGAAGATTGATCTAAACCAGCTTTGTTTAACAAGATTAGCTGTCAAGATGAACTTTTTAGCTTTGCATAAAGATTTTTAAGTTAAATAGACACCATGTATCCAGACTAGTCAGTTTGTGTAAATCTGACTAAATAGAACACAAAAACAGCAATTCAGTAGTTATTGATAACTTAAATATGATTAAACATTCTTGAAGTGAATCAGAGGGGGGGGGGGACCCATACTCTTGCAGAAAATGCAACATCCTACAAAGACAAGTGAAGTCCTGTAAACTTAATAATAAAACAATGATTTTGCTATAAGCTGATTGAGGGACAAGTGGGGGGAAAATAACAAAGTTTGAGAAGAAAACGGTCAGTAAACTAGAGATAACATCCATCCATCCATTTTCTTGCACCCTTGTCCCTCAGTGGGGTCGGGAGGGTTGCTGGTGCCCATCTCCAGCTAACGTTCCAGGCGAGAGGCGGCGGTCACCCTGGACAGGTCACCAGTCTGTCGCAGGGCAACACAGAAACACACAGGACAAACAACCATGCATACACACACTCACACCTAGGGGCAATTTGGAGAGGCCAATTAACCTGACAGTCATGTTTTTGGAATGTGGGAGGAACCCGGAGAAAACCCACGCATGCACAGGGAGAACATGCAAACTCCATGCATAAAGACCGGGGCCGGGAATCGAACCCAGAACCTCCTTGCTGCAAGGCAACAGGTCTACCAACTGCGCCACTGTGCAGCCCACATAGACATAACACATTTTTCAAAATACAGTTAAACAAACAAACAAAAAAAAAGATGAATCTGTCCTCAACCATCTAAAAATGGCAGACTACAAAAATTCGGAGTGGGCTTTCCTAAAAACCTGTATAAAGGACGGATTGAGGATGGATTTAGATTCAGTTACACAGACCAAAGTCAGACGCATGTTTTGCAGTCTGAATGTAACTCTGTCCTGGGACATATAGGTGGCTAGATATTACAGATATGTCGATTAGAATTTTGTGACCGATATCTGATCTTAAATTTGTGAAGCGTTTATATGCTGATACAGATTTCTCTAAGAACTATAAACACAACATTTAAGATATTTTTGGATCCTTTCTTCCTTCCTTGAGCAGACATTAATTATTTATGTTGAGGCCAGAGGTGGTGTCATGCCCTGAAAGGGCAGAGCGAAAGAGACTGACTGATTATAGACTTGATGTTTTAATTGGCTGTAGCATCTTGTAAGGGAGACTGGTGTAGCCATCACTGCAGAAACCACATTCTCTGGTTCAGTTCCCTCTAGGTTTTTTGCTGCTTAACTCTTAGTTTTTTTTAAAAAGGCTGCCAACTTTTCCAAATCCATGATGTTCCTTAAGAGGTTGAAAGCTCAAAAGAATGAAACTGCACATCTTAGCTTTAATCCATTCAACCTACATGGCTGTTGTCTATTGGTCTCTCTTGTCATGTTTTACAAAATATATATTTTAAGTAGATTCTTAACTCTGTGTGCTCCCTCTGACCTTATTTTAAACACCTCTGTAATAATTAATATATATTTGTTGGGGACACTGATTGAAAATTTGGGCTGGTATCAATAATATTGCAGTTAAGGTCAGTAGGCATGTTTACAATAATAATAATAATAATTCAGGTGGTTGAAAACTTTTCTGAAACTAATCCCGTGTGGACAATATTTGTTTATTTCAAACAATGTGGTGGAGATATTTCTTTTTATAAAGACCCGTCTATGTGTGCACAAGGCCTTTGGATAGAAAAGCAATCTTTATAGCGGACATTTTATAGTAGTAGTGAATAATCTGACCTGCTTGTGGAAGTGGATAACCTTTTCATAAAATAGTCCATAATATTTAAAAAATCCGAGCTTTCGCGTCACAAGATGTGCATTCACAAGAGCCACAAGAGAGTCACAAGAGCACCGAGACCCAGTGAAGTTGTAGATGAATTTGCTCGACACTCTGCGGTCAGCCTCTAGACTTTTAAGGTTTATGTATTCGGGAAACATTTTTCTGTCATTGTGTGAATGCAGAAGCTTTGCACTGTTGGCTTGTGATTGTATAGGCTGTAGCTGAATGCCATAAATATTACCAGAGATTACTTAAAAATGTTAAGTATGCAAGTCTCTCCTCTTAATCCTTTTATACTTGAGGAATTACCTTAAAGCGACTTAATCCTTTGCACAAAAGAATTCAGCTGCATTTTTAAAAGGAAACATTCCTTCATGCAGTCATGAGAATGAAAAACTGTACTGAGTTTTTTTTTCTCTCCTAGCCTTTGTTAGGCCGTTTTGTATTACCGGTCACCAACCATGGGTCCAAAGATACTGATTATTGTTTTACAACCGTTACATTACAGTGATCTGTGCAGGACTTTTTCTTTACTTAAGGCACGTTTTAAGAGTTTTATTTCAACATTTATAAGCGAGTCCATGGCATGGAGCGGCTTTACATGTCACAGACGTGTAACATGTAAATTCTCTTTGTATAAAGTTTCTATTTGTTATAAAACTTCTCACACTTATTCTTGCCTTCTGTGTCTTCTATGAATGCACATCATCTTTTGAATGGTCTAGCTGATATAGATTAAACATTTAATGCTGCTGTGTTCGTCAAAGTTAAGTAAGGTTGACAAACTAAATAAGAACTGATCATGGTTTTTACTGGCTGGTGCTAATTCCTGGTTTTATTTCAAGATAAGATAAGCTTTATTGTTATCCCACACGTAAGGCAGTTCAGTGAAACAGTGTCGGCAGCAATAGATCAGATAAAGACGCAGTGCAAAGGTGGCTCGAAAACATAAAAGTTTGTAGTTAAAGTGAAACAAAAGTAAAAAGCTTAAAATTATATTAATATTTAGTACCTAAAATAGTCTGATTTTGACCTATCTCAGTTTTCTAAATAAAACCTATAAAATCGACTGACTTGTCTAAGTTCTCTTTTACACTGTTGGGCCCCATTTGTTTGCATTTGACCTGCTAGATACGAATCAGAGCTGATAGAATGGAATATTGTCACGTTTTGAACACTTCACCGGAATACACAAATCAGACCATCTTTCCTTATCCATAATAAATGAATAATGATTATTCCATCAAGACTGCTTTGCCTTTGATTAAGTTGGGTTAAAATGTTTTTGTTTTCTTTTTTTTCCACAGGTTTGGACTTAGTAACAAATTTGAGTCAGAATTTCCTTCAGCACTTACAGGGAAGGTGAGTGTGTGACAAATACCCCACTTACTTATACATGTTCACGGTGGGACTGGTAGAACCGGCAGGATTCGCACATCAACGCATCACAGGCCCATGTAGAATGGGGCTGGTGGATCACCAGATATTTCCTACATTACTTGACTTCCAACTACCAGACGCTCCAAAATATATGCCGTCTCTGTTCTATTCTTTGTTTTTCATTTTTTAAAATGCCCTTTTTTAAAATTGTTATTGCCTGAAAAGCAATAACATAGCATTTGCTTGGTTTTGCTTTATCATTTGCAGCTAAAAATACTTTTAACGAAAGTTCAGCCCTTTATTCTTGACTTAACGTTTTTACAGTGTTGGGCTGATTGGATCTGATAATTGGATAGCAAATGGTGCTTAATAGGAGTTTTCTTTTAACAGAATTTGAATCAGTTGAAGCTAAAAAGTGAATTTTTATTTACAGACAGATTTCTTTTTTATCTTAAATGCAACATCTATATGTTTTTTGTACAGTATTGGCTTAATATCTGCTCTGAATGTGTTGTTCTTTCAGCAAGTTGCTTTTTTTTTTAGTCTGTATTCTCCAGTTAATGATTAAATGACTATTTAATAAGTGATTTATTGCTATTAATCTATTATATATATATATATTTTTTCAGGACTAATTTCAGTTATCTTCTTTTTTTCCCCTATATTTACCAAGAAAAATGCAGTAAATATTTGCTCTTGCACAAGAAATACAAATGACTTACTTACGTAATGTCAGTAAGTCTGCGGTGTGTCAGATGAGACTGTATTTACAGTTTTTCGGCCTCCTGTAGGTGGCGCCAGAAGAGTTCAAAGCCAGCATCAATCGAGTGAACAGCTGCCTGAGGAAGACGCTCCCAGTGAACGTGCGCTGGCTCCTGTGCGGCTGCCTCTGCTGCTGCTGCACTCTGGGCTTCAGCTTGTGGCCGGTCATCTGCCTCAGCAAAAGGGTAGGAGGCAGCCGCTACATGCCGACTTTCACTTGCATGCATCTCGAAAGTAGCTGTGTTGGATTTGCTGCAGCATCACTGTGAAAACATTGTTTTCATCATTCAATGTTTTGTCCTTTCCCTCCTCAGACGAGAAGATCAATAGAGAAACTTTTAGAGTGGGAAAACAACAGACTTTATCACAAGGTAGGGGAGCATGCTGATAGATGCTGGGTTTGGAAATGTGCAAAATCTCTCATCGTTATTTCACTCGTTTTGCAGTTGTGTTTGCATTGGAAACTTAGCAAACGGAAGTGCGAGACCAACAACATGATGGAATATGTGAGTATATAAGTCGTGTTTTATTGTTTTATGAGTCTATATGTTAAAGCGACACTTGAAAATACATCTATAGGATCTATAAACACCAATCACTGCGAAAGAAAACTATTGAAGGCACTGTTGAAAGTTTAGTTGGGCCAAGAAAAATTACATAATTTGTGGTAACGGGTTAGCAGTAACCCATTACCACACCTCTTCCATTGAAGTAACCCTCTTCCATTGTAGCAATTTCAGGTTAAGAAATTATACTTTTTAAAATATTTTCTGTCAGTATTTAGCAGATGTTTGAAATTGTTTCTTTAATCAACTGTTAACAAAAAATACATATAGATATACATATTTAAAGCAATCTATTTTTTACCCTTTACAGTGACGTTAACAGAGAAAGAGACTTCAATTGTCTGCTGTGGCCACAAATTGAGACATTTGTAGGTGTAAAGAGGGAAACGCAGAAAGCAGCTGAAACATTAGTCATTCAATTCTAAGACGTTCAAGACTTAATCCTAAGTCTGCGAAGGAATATTATCATTTTTTTTCTAAATTATTAACTATAAACACCTTTTTTCAACAGACTTGTCAATTCGACTAAAAATAAACTCTTGTATGAGTTTCTCAAAATCTTGTTTTAGTCCTGGAAATGTTCTTCTGGTGGCAGAAGACCGACTTTGTACTTGTTTTTATGTGTCTTGAAGGTTCAGCTCTGCTTCCCATAAGCAATGTTGCACATTATGTCACACTGCCACATGATGGAAGCGTAAGGCCTGAGGAATGGCATCAGTGTCAGGAATAAACAAAACCACTCTAACTACGGTCTCTTGTCCATCTTTGAGTTGTAACTTGCATTCTTTTTGTTTTCCGACCTGCAGGTAATCCTAATAGAGTTCCTTCCCAAGATCCCCATCTTCAAACCAGACTAACGAGACGACAGAAGAGCCAAAAAAACCCTCCACCGCTGCCCAGTTTTCTCCTAATGGCTGTGAAACTCCTCCCTCTGAAAAACTCCACTAGTGTTTACATTTGTCGCCCCTCTTTCCACAAATATACCTGTTCTGCATCCTTGTTTACAAATCCAGCAGCCCCTTGCTTTTTTTTCCCCTTTTGCCATTGAAATTTGACCATTTGGTCAAACTTGTGCTCTGTTGAGCAGCTGCTGACCCTCTTCAGAGGAGAAGCAGCCATTTGCAGGGACGCTGCTTTTAAAGCTCCGACAAGAAAACTGGACGCTCAAGTTGAGTTCTGTGAGACAAAAACTGGATATTTGTCACTTTCGTCCCTAAACTAAGCACACAGCACAGCCAGACTTTAAACAAACTTCACAGGCTCCCTTGGTTTGAGAGCTGTTGGCTTCACGCCCTGAATCTGTACTTTGGAAACAAGCTGGAGCGAAACACGAGAGTTCATCCAGATAAATGTGAAGCAGACAGACTGGTCCCACAGGAACATGTCAAAGTTCACTCCTCAGCCGTCGGATGTCTTCTTGCCCTGTGCACAACCAGTGACAATCACACACTCTGACTGCACTGTTTATACTATATAAATGGGTCTTTGTGCTACACAGTTCACCCAAAGCAATTAGATTTCGATGTTTGTGTCCAAGTGATGGACTGGTCACCTAGCAACCGGGCAACGACAAAACAAAGGTTTCTTTCACTGTTTTTCTTTATTTTACGGATCAGGTTTTGTTTACTGTTTTTGTTCAAGTGTGCATGTGCGGGTCAGACAGAGAAACAAGCAGTCAAAATGGAAATACAGAAATGTCACACCTCAGAAAGAAAAAGATTTCTTTCTTAATGGGGTTTTTTTTGTTACCTCTTATGATCTTTTTTTGGTTTGTGTAAGTGTATTGTTCATGGCAACTTTTGGTTGTTCCTTTTGTTAAATTTGTGGTTAAGTGTCAACATTGAAGCACTCTCTCTGAGTCCTGCACTCCTTTTTCTGTGGCCTGTGTCACTAAAACACAAAGCTTAACTTGTTTCCAAGTGTTTGAGTCCAAGGGTGCGTTCACACTGCCATGAAAAGATCAGATACAGGTCACATTACGTCAAAAAAATCGGAATTGGGTCACTTCAGGCTGCAGTCTGAACGCACCCCAAGACAAGAGTCGGAGCTCTGCTGTTTTAGGTGTCTCGATTTATAAGTTCAGGTGTTTTGGTTGACAAGGACGTTTAAATTAAGCAGACTCAACCCAAACTGGAAACGTGAATTAAACGTTGCACTAGTACATATTTGTTTTTTTTGTTTGTTTTTTTTAAACCATAAAACTGCTTCTTACGTTGGAAAACCTACAAAGATTCATCTTAGCATCCTTGTTTTTTTTACCCTCATGTTCACTTGCTGCAGTGATGCTGAGCTGAATAAAAGGCGATCAAGACGGTAATTTCTTGGTGAATATAGGGATTTCAAAGGTGCCACTCTTTCTGTTTAAAGCTTGAACGCATCATAGACGTGGGAACAGGTGTGGGCCGATATGAGACTGAGTGAAAACGCCACGCTTTCACCGATTCACGCAAAGATTGAAATCGGTGTCTAACATGATGTAGTTGCTTCGAAAACGGCTGCAGCTACAAAAATAACAGTATTTCTACAGTTAGTTTTTAAAATGCGCTGACTGTGCATCATGCAGTACCTTGTTGCAGTTCTTGCCTTGTACGCAGCGACACAGGCAGCATAACAGTCTGATGATAGCTGGTCAGTTAGTTGTGCTAAGGTAGCTATACCAGACGTGATGCTCACAGCTTTCATTACCAGGAATGTTTCTAAACGGCATCTTTTTTTTTTTTTTTCCTTGCAAACAAGGGGAAGTGAAGTGGCCTTTTTTCAGCCAGACGACAGCTCTGTTGTTCTGAATATTCAGAATGGAGAGAAATACATCCACTCTGGTTCTTTTTCACGGACCTTTGCAGCATCATGGCGATAAATTGTAGCGGTTTGAAAGTTTCTAAAAGCCTTGGTGTCCCTTCATTCTTTAAATCTGCCCACACCTACCTGAGAAGAAAGAAAACAAAATATCTAGCACCCATTGTAGAATATAAGTAGTAAATTTATGGCACCTAAAGTGAGATGATTTGTTTTAAATTCAGCAACGGTTTTGGTTTATTTTTAACTTCATTGACTTTGTCTAAAACTGCTTCCATGTCACACGTCACAACTCAAAGCACCGCTCAGTCTGATGGCATACTCGGCATTTGATGAGGAGACAAGTTGGGACCGACAAAGACTGCAGACCAGTGCCCAAAACATCCATATATGTTTACTGAGATTATGTATACATATATCTGTGGAATTTGAACAAAGCCACCCTGTTTTAGCTCCGGTGACTGTACAGGTGGCACTCAGGGGACATAAATAATAAAATGTAGCATTAATAATCCTGTTGTCATTTTCTTTCCACAGTTGTGACAGGGTACCATGTGTAATAAGTACAAAAGACCACACATTACTTGAATAACTGTAAAATTATGCATTTAGTTTGTTTTGAGATGAAGAAAAAAAAATGTCAAAGTTGATTAAGCTTCCTGATGTCTCTGTGGTCTTTCTGTGCAGAAGCACACACTTCACCAACCCACACAGAAAAGTATTAGTTTATATCTTAAAAGACGATAAAAAAAATAAAATCAGCTGTCTTGCTGGTTGGCATTTTTGGTTCATCTGTCACTTTTCTACTTTTGATTGTCCTCTGCTTTTTGTAAATCAAGGCATAAGGTGTTTATTTTGTTTTTACGCTTTGGTATGCGCACAGTGAATGCCAGATGCATATTGAGTTCGTATTGCTGATCGTGTGATCGAGTTCTACACAGAAATGTGTCATTTTTTATATGATCCAGAGTGTAACCTGTATGTGTGTGACTGTGTGAGTGAGAAAAAGATATATACACATGTAGATAAAGTTATAAAACTACCAATAAAACAAAAATGGACAGCTTTCTTCCTCATTATTGTTGATGTGCAGGTTGTTCTTAATTTTTACCATCTCTCTTTGTTAAGACATTTCTTTTAAAAATGCTTCATAACCATAACACTGTAAGCCCATTTTAAGTCTGCAATAAATCTGAATAGAAAAAAGGACTAAATTAAAAAATAAATAAACCACAGTCCAAAAACATGACTGTCAGGTTAATTGGCCTCTCCAAATTGCCCCTAGGTGTGAGTGTGTGTGCGCGTGGTTGTGTGTCCTGTGTCGCCCTGCGACAGACTGGCGACCTGTCCAGGGTAAACCCGCCTCTCGCCCAGAACGTTAGCTGGAGATAGGCACCAGCAACCCTCCCAACCCCACTGAGGGACAAGGGTGCAAGAAAATGGATGGATGGATGAAAAAACATTATTGAACATGACTTCTTGTAAGAAATTAGCAATTGTGCACTTCTATTTATCATGTCACACTGAAGGTTCTAGCAATTGAAGAGTCCAATGAACCTCAAGTCAAATTCTTAATAAAGTTGATGAAGTGATCCCAAATCTTCTCTAAGACGTAATGTTTGGTTTTCCTAATTTGGTAAATTGAGCTCAGCTCACTCAGAGAAACAAATTATAAAGATTATTTATATATTGATGTTTTCAAGCCTATACTCATGACAGTTTGCTTTTGTAGATTATGATGGTACAATTCTTGGTTGTAACTAACTGCGACCAAAATTAAAGGTTTGTTTATAGATTTTAGGAAAAAAATCCACCTTGACCTGGTGTTTTTGAAGTCAACTGAGCTTATAAGCTTATAAACTATAGCTCTGCTGAATTCCTTTGCAATTAGTGGATGATTTATTCATACTTATCGAGCTAAAGTTACTTTTTCTCCCGCAAAAGAAAGCACTTAGGAACAGTTTTTAAAATTATTTTACTGACATTAGTGTGACAGTAAACTTGCTTTCAAGGGACTCACTAATTTCATTGTAGCAGTTGTAAAATATTGATATGACAGCTGAAAATATTGGGCAGTGCCAGGTCTTAATTAAGAACTTTAACTTAAAACACAACGAAATAAACTTCAACACAACTTTTAGAGGTTTATTTAATACATTTTACAAAAGCATTTTATAATAAAAAAAACTTCTCTAATGTATTCCCTAAAATTGGTGGTAATTTATATTCATAGTAGTTTAGTTTTTTTAACTTTTTAAATTCACTTTATTCCTAGAGCAGTCAGAATGTGAGTGTAGCCATTTGACTACTAGTAAGAGGATTTGCCACAAAATTTACATATTTATTCTTTTCTAAGCTCATTATTCTTCTTTTTATACTTTGGAGTTTTATTTAGGGGAACTGAGTCAGAGCTACTATTTCAACCAATTAAAAATTTCAAGTGTCTTCACCTTCTGACCAGATTCTCTATCGCCTGTATTGCTCTTGTGCCTGATCCTCATTTTGTTGAAAGTCTTAGTTTAAAATAGACTTTTAAGTCTTATGTCATTGTGATTTTTGTCACACTTTTGTTACACCGACATAAGACTAATGTTGTTATGTCTGCATTTGGGTCCAACTCTATTGAAAAACCTGACAAACTAATCTTGATTTATGCGAAGCAAATTTTTGCAAATAATTGGACATTTCAGAGCAGCATAAAAACTCTCAAAAACTCTCAAATATCATCCAGAAGACACAATTCTTTGTTGCTCAACATTTTTATTGAAGGGAAGAACTCATTTTCATTTTCTACAAACCCGACATGCTATTTCTTGACATCCAGCTTTTCCATTGCTTTCAGTCTAGAGTTGTGGGATGGCGAGAAGACATCAATTAACATGATATTTCCTGTAGAAACTCGAGATCAATTGAGTTTGGCCTCCAGATCACAGACCTTCTCCTCCTGATCACAGATTGCCTTCTTTACCTTTGCAAAATTCTGAGGAGCAGAAAATCATTTATTAATTTCATTTAATTAGAAAACATCACGTTTGTTTTTCAAAAGACATACAACAAAACAACATATACAGTGGTCACCGCAGTTCTCACATATTTTTGTGTAAAACATAACCCCAAATTCTTCACCAAAAAGTTGCTTTTTTTCTAGACCATATCTAAAACATTTTTGGCGCTGTGCTATTTGACATGCTATTGGCTGGCATTTGGAAAGCAGCCAATCCAGGAGCACCATTTATCTTCCTGTAGGGTGCGTTCACGCTGCATCCTAAAGTGACCCAATTCCGATTTTTTTTTTTAAGTAATGCGACCTGTATTCGACCTTTTCATGGCAGTGTGAACAGCACAGGTCGGATTTTTTTTTTTAATATGACCCATATCCGACACGTATCAAATTCAAATGCGACCTAATATTCAGGCCGCATTCATCCGAACTGAACGTCACTGATTCTCAACAAATCTCACTATTCTGCGTCCTGATACGCGCAAGCGGGAAGAAAAACAACAACCATGACGGACTATACGAGGATTAAGTTGTTAATATGTCGCTCCGGCAGGACAACAACTTCAAATATGTGAGCTATGCTCCACCGTTAATCTCCATGTTTACTTCCGCAAACACTGAGCACTTCTTCTTTTTATAGCGGTTGGCAGAACACTGAGAAAGCTGACGCTATTGCGCCCTCTAGTGCGCATGCGGGACACTTTCAGGTAGTTTGCCCTCCACACTGCAGAACGCATACAGGTCGCATTTACTGGCAGTATGAACGGCCCCGGCAGGGGCGGATCTACTGGGGTGGCATGAAGTGGCAGTGGCCACCCCAAACGAGAGCCTTGCCACCCCAGTTTGCGACTAAGAATTCAATAAATAGTTATGGCAAATCGGAGATTAAGCGCATGAAACTTTTTTTCCGACAACATTGAATGCAACACAATGTAACCTGACACCCAATGCTAAGAGTGGAGGGAAGTGGGAGAGAAGGACAGAGCGGAGGCAGCAGCATTGATGGATACATCATGGATATATATATATATATATAATATATATATATATATATATATATATATATATATATATATATATATATGTTACGGGACAGGACATATATTGGTGGTCAGGAAAATACTACAATCACACTAAGAATCAGAACAACGGCCGCAATGTTTAGCAGTTAATTCAACCATAGATAATGGTAACGTTTTAATTTAAAGAAAAGATTGAACAAGTGAGCAGTGGGTCAGCTATACTAGCCTAACTGTTGCTGGCCTGGTATCGACTTTGATAACCTTAGCATGTGCTGCGCAGTTCGGTGTGTTTTGGTTCCGTTAGCACTAAACAACCCGCCCACCACGTCATCAGTAGAGCAGCTGTTTAAATCAGCTAATCAACCGCCGCTGTGCTCAGGCGAAAACTTATTAATAATCACAATATAGACATTAAGCCTGACAACATAATGTAACAGACTGGATGTTCTGTTTTAGTGTTTTTGCTACTTTTTGTGTGAGAAATGTTTGTTTTTTGGTGTTGATTCCCCTGATCAGTAATCTCTGCTCTATCTGCTCCTCGAGCTTGTTTGTCGGTTGCCAAGGCAACGGGTCGAGAAAAGGCGGAATAAAAGTTGTTGGAGCAATTTTTTCTATATCCATTTGAATTTTGTTACTTTATTCTTAAATTTATATTTTTTGTATTATTTACAGTTTATTTGTAGCTTGATAATTGCTGATTTTATTTATTTTTTGTTTTATTATTATTATTATTATTATTATTATTATTATTATTATTATTATTATTATTATTATTATTTATTTTCTAAATTTAGACAGGAAGTAATGTGGATCAGTCCACTTTCTATAAGTGCAGGGGCCTGGAGAAGGACCAGCAGGCATTTGGGTTTGGGACCAATGGTTTTTAAGAGTGGTAGCATGAGAACAAATGAAAGTTTGATCTCTGTAATTGTTTGGTGAAAGAGGAAAATAAATCACCAAGAACAATCAATAAGTTTGGACATTGAACCTTGTTTTGCCTGTGTCGAGAACATGACCCCAGTGCCTTAGTAGTGGCTTGGTGGAACTTTTATTGGATGTTTGGCTTTGCAAACAGTCAGAAGTGGTTCTGTCTAGTTTGGTTCTTGACCTGTTTATCAGCTTTATTGTACCTTTATTGTGGCGCACTGCAGCCGCTGCAATTCCGAAAACAAGCGACAAAAACTGAGCTAATCCCCTGTGTTCTCAAAACGTGGTGATATTTATAACAGTTGTCAAACTACGGCTCCTACAGCATATTTAAAATAAAACGATTGACCAATATAAGTAGAAATTCGCCCTTTCTTGCATCTTGACAGAACTAACAGAAACTAAACTGTTTATAAATTTGTATCATGGAGAATTTATCACACATCAGTTTTCTAATCTTTATTTTAAGTCATATTATCTAATGACAAATGATGGCGCTACTAATATTTTCGTGACAGATTTCTCCTTGTCCTTTATTGGGATAAAATGGTTTTCTGGACACAATGAATCACATAGCGACCAATAGGTGCTGTCCAGTCCAGCAATGCATATCAATTAGCAGGAGAATGAAAGACACAAAAATAATTAACATGAATATATATACAGTATATATATACTGCCACCCCTGAAAAAGTCCCTGCCACCCTGTTGCCACCCCATAAATATTTTTCTAGATCCGCCCCTGGGCCCCGGCCAAAAAATCGGAATTGGGTCACTTCAGGCTGCAGTGTAAATGTACGCTTAGACTGATTGGGTGAAACCACAAGAGCAATAATAAGGAAGAACATGAATGTTAGCTTTCGTGTGAGACTATTTCCACTGTGCATATTGAAACATTTTAAGGTTTATATGGTTTTCGATTTAAACAGGCAGTTAGAAGCGCTTGTAGAGGGGGTTTCAAATATAGCACCTATTTGAGAACACCAAGAACATCAGATTCACTGATTGGATTTGATCTCAACTTTTCTCTTTGGATATTTGTCCCACTCAACTTTTGATTTCAGCTATGGATGAAGAATAAATGTACGTTATGCCATGCCTTACAAAAGTATTCATACTTGGTAAGCTTCCATATCCTGTGACATTAACACCAATTAGAGGGAGTATATCGTTATGAACTAAACAAAAAATGACACATTGCTTTACACAACTAGATGAAAAAAATGTGGTGGGGTCAAAGTTTGTCAAAGTTGGAGGGAAAACAAATTGAGTGAAACTTGTATAAAGGAAAAGGCTTTACATCAAGGGAAATAATGTTAAAACAGTACTCTACGTACAACGTACAACCCAAGGAGTTACACTTTTCAAGAAACAACATGCGCATTTATGATTAAATTAGTTTTCACACCTGTGTTGGGATCCTTGAGTTGAACTACTCCGAAGTTCAAACACTCGGCCTGCTTCTTAAAATCTTCCACCTCTTCATCCTTCACTGCAGTTCTCCTACCTGAGAGAGAAAACAATATCCTAGAGTTTTTTAAGAGTTTATATGAGACACATTACTGTTAAAACAAGGATGGTTCTGTGTTTAATTATTTTATTGACAGGTCTCGCTCTGCTCTGAGCAAAGATTTTTATTTATTTTTTTTGCTAAATGTTCTGTTAATACACGTCAAAGAATGAAGGAACTTGAAAGTCTTGTTTTAGTTTTAAGTAACTGTAAAAAGTATTAAAAAGATGCTGTTTTATGAGAAACATCCCTAAGAGTGCTAATCTTCTGAATGAACGGATCAGAGCTGAAGAGAGAGACAGAGCTAAATGGAGCTGGAGAGAGTTGAAAAAAATTACTATCTGCTGTTGTTTGATGTTATTTAATTTATCGAGTGACAACTGAAAACTTTTTGCTGTTTTCAGCCACAGGGATGTGGCCGGATTTTTCTAAGCTTATTTGATGTGACTTGGTGCTTTTATTCTCACTTAGAAGCTCCAGACTCCTGTGCGATAATCTTCCAGTGTACTGGACGTACAGAAGCATGCAATCTGGGCAGGAAGTCGGCAGGAGTGAGGCACGGTAGGAAAAAGGTCGCTCTGAGAACACAAACATGCACAGCATAATTAAAAAGCGTTTTTCCACCTCTGAACACAAGGTTCCATAATGTAGGTTCTGCGTAACGGTTTCTACAATGGTTGCCACCCACCCGAAAACAAAGTGTTGTTTATCACCGTTATGTTGTTATTGATTATGTGGCAAATGCCGGACCTTCAACAGGAGAAAAATGTTGTTAGGAATAAATTGTTTTAAAATTGTTAATGAACTAAAACACTGCAATTCGAGGTTTGAAATTACATTTTTGGGTGCTGAGTGGTGATGACTTCATCATTCGGAGTAATAGCCTTGACATCCACCCAGTTGGATGGTGGCGAAAATAATTGCCCAGCTGAGGCCATCGCCACAAAGTTCCATCTTCCAAGCATCTGGAAGACAAATAACTCACAAGGTTTGTGATTTGATAAATACAATCAGTCAGCATCACTGCGACAAAGAATCCGTGAAGGCGTAGATGATCTTACCTTATCTCTCTCATGGACTTGAATGGATTGGGTCATATTTTCACAGCTGATCACAGGAGCTGTCTGTCCGAGAGACAGAAGACTGAACACAACCACGGCTGCCTGAAGAGACTCCATCATGGCCGACTCGCTGTACGTGTCTGTCCTGACTTCACAGGGTGCTGTAAATTAACAAGGTTCAGGCACTGTGGACTGACAGGGGCCCCATTATTTATTTTAGTGTCGCAACAGATTAAAAAAAACAAACGTCAGTTTCAGTCAGTGGTGCCTACAAGAGCGGGAAATGTTTTGAAATGTTTCAAAAGATCAGATTAATCAGTAATGGCTTGGTTCATGATGTTTGAAGAAAAACAGCATTTCTTTCCAGCAATGACATTTAAAACCAGCGTGTTTAGTTTTAAGGAGTTTCAAAACATTCTTTTTGATTTTTTTGCACGTATTTGAGATATTTGTGGCTAAAGGGTTCAGGTTGCTTTTTCTCATCCATCCATCCATCCACCCACCCACCCATCCATCCATCCATCCATCCATCCATCCATCCATCCATCCATCCATCCATCCATCCATCCATCCATCCATCCATCCATCCATCCATCCATCCATCCATCCATCCATCCATCCATCCATCCATCCATCCATCCATCCATCCATCCATCCATCCATCCATCCATCCATCCATCCATCCATCCAGTGTTGTAGTGAACTGTCTTGTTTGTGTTTCAGTTACTTTTTTGTCCTGGGATTTTGTTCTCAAGATGACAGGTGTGACATTTACCGCAACTTAATATGAAAGACTGGTTGTATTCAATAGCAGCCATGTTTTTCCACTTTGAAAACTTTGAAAATTCAGACTTTCTCCATACGTTTACAGCAAAAACTAAAATTTTGCCGCCATGGTCTTGAATGGAACTGAGGTTAGATTTTTTTTTTGATAGGATTTTGACAAATGTATTTGCTTAGGTGACAAGTAAGATTTACTTTGAAATAACAAAAAGCTTAATTTGGAAAGTTGTCTCTTACCAGTTAAGGTTATATATCAAACAGATGATGGAAATTAACTGACTCTAAAACTGAAACTCATGGAGTAGAAAATTCACTTTTAACATTGATCTTTCTGAATAAACAGTGTGTAACCAAGTGAAAGAGTACAATGTGAAGCCCTGCATGTCAGGAGACTGATTAATTATATGCCCATCTTCGTTGTAACCCTGTTGTCATCATGTTGATTCCAGAAATGCTTACCATATTTGGAATTATTTTCCTGATATCCATATCTTCTGATCTAACCCCAGACCATGACAAATCCTGTTAAGAACATGAAGGAAAGTCTTTATGGATGTCACAAAGTGTCATTTGTTAAATAATGACACTTTTACTGCAAAGTTGGCACATTTAATGGACTTTCAATGCAAGATGTTCTGCCATGTTTCTGATAGTGTCATGTCAGTCTTATGCACACCCCTTCAAATTAAGTGTTATCATAATGAGTCTAACCCATAATAAAGAAATAAATCTATCGCCATTTTGGAAATAACTATATATATTCTGTACCTGAATGGTTTTCTCCTTAGCTTTGTGATGGGGGACATACTGCTCCACTTCCATCCACCTCAAAAACGTCCAAAGCATTTTCCTGAAATAAGTTCTCAGTTGTTTTAGGTAGAAAACCTAACACTGAAGTTAGCATCTGATTCAACGGGTTCCTGAACAAATCATGTGCTGACTTCAACTTTTAAGAACAACATGAAGGTGGTGATTAAACATTTCTCTGCATCCAACTCGTCCTCTGTGAAGTAGCTGGTGAACATTTCAACCAGAATAAAAAGCGAAATACGACCCCACAGACAAAAACAGTCACACAATTTTTGTTCTCCCATTTTTTTATTAGGGTGAAATATCATTTCCATACATGCTAATTTTCCACCGTTTCTCCAAAAGTGCTGAAGATTTGTGAGAACATTTCAGAAAAGGTCTCTACCGCTGCTCCACTTCTGAAAATCTCATCGATCATTTTCATGTCGCCAGCACCCATGAAACTGGTCACGTCAAAACTAGTTGAGTCTTTGGAGAGAGATGGATCTGGGCAAAAACCTGAGTGGTAGAAAATAAACAGTTTTGATTATACTCTTATGACACAAGACAATAAAAATTATACTTCATATCATCTACTTAGAGATTCAGGACTGAGTATGGAGGTGGCACACTTCTCTGACAAAACTTTGTAAATCAGAAATTTATTTGAATTTAAAGTGTCTCAGCTTTGCTTCCAAGTATAAGATGAGATTCACAGTGGAAGAAAGAATGTATTCGCTGACACAGGCTCTTAATACTGGTACATGCCTACAACCTGGGGGGTGACATTGACAAATGTATGAATGATTAACCCAACCAGACGGAGAGTTTGTACCTTGGTTTGGATCCAGGAAGGCGGCTTCTGGTAAGTTCAAACACTCCACCTGCTTCTTGAACTCCTGCAGCTCAGCAGCAGAAACCTTCGGTCTCCTGCCTGAGAGACACAGCATGCAGACGACGCACTTTTGTTAAAATATCAGCATTTTGAAGTGTCCTTAATTGATAAATGAAAGCTCTTTAAACAAAACTAACCAGATTTGTTGTAATAGTTGAGAAGTCACTCTAATATTGTTTGTGGTTTCTAGAACTAATGATAATAGTAATAATACATATATTAATAATAAGTATTATAACGTACTATTTATTCCTAAAGCATATATAAAATTACCATGCCAGTGTAATAATATACAGCATTTGTAAAGAGCAGCGTTCTATTGTACGTGACTTCATTTATAAAGTACATAAATCCTGTGATGGACTTTGGATAAATGTTTCCTCTGGGCCCCACACACACATCCACCACAAAACACACACAAGCACACACACGCACACACACCACACAAACTCAGAACTTTAGCTTGGAAAAAAACAAACAAGACTTGTTATGCAACTCATCTATCCATTAAAAACTCCACGCATCTTTTTAAAAATCTTTTTATCTGCATTTTCATTATTTTTAAAACAAAGCTTGAACTCTAACAATTATTCTGGAATTACTGGAACTCTAGAAGACTAGAAAAATAGATATGTGCAACTTTACAATGGTTTGCTTTGAACCAGAACTTACACACTGTTACTTTCCACAACTGCTGTGAAGTTGCAAAATATTCGACCAGTGTGGCTCAGTTTTCTACCTAAATTCAGTTTGTCTGATGTTTAATCCACTGAACCTGAATTATGAAAACATACGACGCATCTTTTCAAGTTTTTGGTCTTACTCAGAAGCTGTACACCTCTGTATGAACTTCTTCCAAATGTTGCGTTGTAGTACAAAACCATGCAGTCAGGACAGCCTGTTTTCAGCTGGAAACTAGTTGTGGAGTACGGGTAGGCTGCAAAAAGAATTTAAAACACGTTTGAAAATGTGTTTATCTTCAAAGAGCATGAAGGCCAACCACATTAGATATGGTGATTGAAGAAATCATTACTACCTACTTAAAGTAAAAGTGTTGTTTTCCAGGGTTGAGTTAAACGTCATAGAGAAGCATAGACCAGCCCTTTAAGAAAAAGAAAAAAATGTTAAAAAGCCTTTTCACTTAAATTACCTAATAGGCACGTCATAAATTTGTGTTGGTTTTGTATATGTCACATAAAACAAAGATAGAACCCGGAAACTGAGGGTTTAAATTACATCTTCAGGTGCATAGAACCGATCATGATGTTTTCCTCAGTAGCAGCGACGTAATTCGCCCAGAGGGTTATCCTTGACATCTCCAACAACTGTTTGGCGCTGACTACGTCCGTGCTCTCTGCTATGAGGTTCCATCTTCCGAGCAGCTGGAAAACGTCGGATGTGTGATTGCTTTCATCAACCCTACAGATACAGATAAAACCTGAAGACCTTCAGAGCTTCTTACCTGATCCCTCCCAGGGATCTGAATTCGTTTGGTTAGACTTTCACAGTTGGTCGTAGGAGCTGTCTGTCCGAGAGACAGAAGACTCAACACAGCCACAGCTACATGCAGAGACTCCATCATGGCTGACTCGCTGACTGTCGGTCGTGGCTGTACATCTGTGCTTTTGGGTATCAAGGTTCATCCCATGATACCCTAATAGCAGCTTCAATTGTTTACTTTAGTGTTCAAATAGATAAGAAAACATCAAAAAGAAAAAACAAGTCTCATCCCGTTAGAAGTTCTTGGAAAAATCCATGACTGCACACAGAAGCAGTGGTACTGGTACACTGCAGGACGAAACAAAATACACAAAGACTACGGCTTCTGGAATTGTGATTTTTATTCAAAATAACATGTAAAAAGAGGAGCAGTTTTCTTCTTCTGTTCAATTTTAGTGGATCAGAGTCCTGGCTCTCTGGGCCACACTGAATAAATCAACAAACGCTTCAGTTTCTTATATAATTGTCATGAGAAAGGAATAAAACCAGAGCACTGTTTCAGTTTATAAACATGTCAAAAAGAGAATCCAAAAATTTTCCCACTCGAAATCCCATCTTTGCCTGCAGTACCGAGTTGATTGCGCTCAGGCCCTCAGAGGGCGTGATGTCGTCAGGGCAGATTTCTGTTTTCATTAAAAAAAATTTTTTTAAAATTCAACTATTAACAATCGACATATACTGGAACATGGGGGGGAAAAAAAGCTCAGATTTTCTTACCGTTGTCTGAGTTTAACATTATAGGTGTCGGCATGTGAAGGCACTCTGCTTGTTTCTTGAGCTGCTCCAATGCAGCAGGTGAGACGCTCCTGCTTCTGCCTAAAAAATAAAACTGTTCCCTTTTAATTGCATCTTTTATTAAAGACTAAATGGATTTAATTGTAAAGCCCATGCAACACGTTTCCACTAATATTTGTGTTTCGTGTCAAAACAGAAAAAAAAAATGTTGGTAAAGTGTGTTTCTTACTAAAGATAAGCAGACTAGTGAAATTAGTTGCAGAGATGATGTCCTCTTTGGCAACCAGACAGTCAGCGCACTCTGTTGACAGGTAGACCTCTTTGAGGTAGAAAGGTTGCTCTGTGGACAGCAAACACAGCACAAAGCAGACAGCAGAGTGGATTGCATCAACATAAAGGTGCTTCATGTTCTCCCTGTTACTTCTCTTTACTTACCGATCAACATTGTGCTGTTCTCAAAGATCACGTCGTATGCTAAGCTGGAGCAAGTCCCAAGTCTATAATGTAAAAGGTATAAGATCTGATAGTTATTCCTGTGATCAGAAACTAACCGTATAAAGACCTTATATAGACATTAAACCAAAATTAGTTCTAATTCCCCCCGTGAAAACTATGAAAACTATGCTTTTGCCTCACCTGGAAGAATACTCAAGAACTCATGTGTTATCAAAGAAGATACTCTTGGTTTCCTGGTTTCTAAATGGCTCTAAAGGCAATTTAGAAATTGAGAAAAAAAAAAAAACATTTTAAAAGTCAACGTTTCTTCAAATATTGACTTTGCGAATCCATTCGGGGCTTGTAATGGGAGTACTTGTCCATAAGCTAACCCTGTTTGGGGGTAATGGCATGGAAAAGTTGGGGAACTCCTGTTCTAGACAGATCTGCCTTCTGAACTATACTTATTTACACCAATAGTGTATATGGTTATTTAAATTGAAGGCTACTTGTATGTAGCGCTAATATCTCATGTTTTGCAAAGTAGAAGCATATCTTAGGTGGGTAACTACGTGAAGAACAGCAGTTTAAAATGAATAAATCCATATTTCTCTGTCTGCAAATATTCAGCTAACAGTGCTGTTGCGTGGGACGCTTTACATCCTCTGACTCTGGACGATATTGAGAACGTTGCTCTTGGAGGTGACATTCAGGTCCAGCCAGGTGTCAGTCATCAGGTAGGCCAGCGACCGACTTCCTGGGATGTCAGAACTCCCCCCGATGTAGTACCACCGACCCAACATCTGCAGCACACACACATCACAGTGTACAGTTGATATATGTTGGAATATAACTATTGGTGTCATTTAAGGAGTGTGCAAACCTTTTAAAATGATGAAGCGATATGCAAATCGTTTCAACGGTTTCTTGGAAATAGATGTGGTGGACTGTATCATAAGGAAACTATATCAAACTATATTAAAGTGAAGAAGTGGCTAAAGTGTTACTTGTTGGGGATTTGATGAGATAAAGGATTGTGGCTATGGTTTGATTTAAAAAAAAAACAACTTTCAAGGAGATGTTGGTTTAAAGCTTAGAATACAAAATTGCAGAGATGAATCAGAAGTGACATGACTTAGTGCCAATATCTGCTATTTCTAATTTAAACTTACAAATCAATCTAAATAAAGCTCGGACCTTTCATTAACACATCAGAAATTTATTTTAGGAAAGTTGTGTTAGATTTCACACCCATTTATTAGGGAATTAATAAGCTGCAATTAGACAATCTGTTTACATGTTTAGTTTTAATTTAATAATGCTGACAGGGACTTACTTCTTCTTTGCTGATAGCTATTGGTTTGAGTAGATCGTCACAGCGGCTCAGAGGAGCAGAAAGTCCCAGAGAGAAGAGACTCAGCAGCACAGCAGCAGCAAACTTCATCTTCATGAATAAGCTTTGAGTTTTCTTCTCACTATCCTCCTGTGTCTTAACTTTATACCTCCTTCCAGCTAACTTTTCGTCAGAAATGTACCGTCAGTGTGTCACAAATTTAGTTTCAACAGTGTCCCTTCTGGGTGAAACCTACAGGCGGTGTAACCAAGGTAAAAGGTTAGAGAGAGAAAACAGATGTTGGCCTTTTTTTTGAGGGCGATTGATCAGATCACATGGAAGAGAGAGAGTTGAAGATAGAGACACGTGTACAAAACTGTTGGTACCCTTCTGCTGGTGACTGAAAAGCCCACACTGGTCACTGAAATAACTTGAAACTGAGAAAAGTAATGATAAATAAAATGTTCCTGAAAGTTAACAAATGAAAATCAGACATTGCTTTTGAAATGTAATTCAGCAGATCCATATAAAAATAATAAATAAAATTACAGACAAGCATGTTAAAGGTAAAGACTATAAGACCATCTCCAGGCAGCTTTATGCTCCTATTACTGCAATTATTCACAGATTTAAGGTCCACAGGACTGTAGTCAACCTCCTTGGCGACAGGAGGAAAAATGACACACTGAAATGTTAAAAGTTCAGAACCTGCAAAGAAAATTTCAAGTCAAACAACTGTCTCTACTACTCTTCTACTTTTGCCAAATGTTCAAGTAGCTAAAATGACTCCTGAAAAAAAACCCCAACTCATTCAGACTTCTGTTTTAAAATTAAATCACAGAGGCACTATTTCAGAGTTGCACATGCTAACAAAGAGAAAAAAAATCCACAAGGGGAACTGAAGCATAAAACACCCCAAACTCTGAACAGCAATAGATTTCAAACACAGCACTTTTATGTGTTCAAGCAAAAACATTTTGCATTTTAGTAAAATCCCAGCTCTGACATCACCAGCTGAACTCTAAAAATCACTTAAACCAGTGCTGAAATCGCTTAACGGTTAAAGATTTACACAACATATCAGGTATTCACATGAAGTTGAGAAAAGAACATTCTCACGTGTTCGATGTTCAACAGGAACATAGCGACTTGGAAAAACATACTTCTAAAAACCTGATTTGGAAAAATACTCTCACCAACACACCAGTAATGATTTTTTTTTTCTGCAGGTGAAAGGCGCTCCACTGAGGGTCCCCTAAAGAATCATTTCTTTAGGTTTAAAACACAGAGAACTGGAACAGTAACCAGTAAATGTCAATGTCAATTATTAACAATGGATTTTAGTACTTAGTCCATCCATCCATCCATTTTCTTCCGCTTATCCGGGGTCGGGTCGCGGGGGCAGCAGCTTCAGAAGGGAGGCCCAGACTTCCCTCTCCCCAGCCACTTCTTCCAGCTCCTAAGGGGGAATCCCAAGGCATTCCCAGGCCAGCCGAGAGACGTAGTCCCTCCAGCGTGTCCTGGGTCTTCCCCGAGGCCTCCTCCCGGTGGGACGTGCCCGGAACACCTCACCAGGGAGGCGTCCAGGAGGCATCCTTACCAGATGCCTCAACTGGCTCCTCTCGACGTGGAGGAGCAGCGGCTCTACTCTGAGTCCCTCCCGGATGACCGAGCTTCTCACCCTATCTCTAAGGGAGAGCCCAGCCACCCTGCGGAGGAAACCCATTTTAGCCGCTTGTACCCGTGATCTCGTTCTTTCGGTCATGACCCAAAGCTCATGACCATAGATGAGGGTGGGAACGTAGATCGGCCGGTAAATCGAGAGCTTCGCTTTTTGGCTCAGCTCTCTCTTCACCACGACGGACCGGTACAGCGCCCGCTTCACAGTAGACGCTGCCCCAATCCGCCTGTCGATCTCCCGCTCCCTTCTTCCCTCATTCGTGAACAAGATCCCCAGATACTTAAACTCTTCCACTTGAGGCAGGACGACCCCCCTGACCCGGAGAAGGCACTCTACCCTTTTCCGGCTCAAGACCATGGCCTCGGATTTGGAGGCACTGAGCCTCATCCCGGCCGCTTCACACTCGGCTGCGAACCGCTCCAGTGAGAGCTGCAGATCACGTTCCGATGAAGCCAACAGGACCACATCATCCGCAAAAAGCAGAGATGCGATCCTAAGGCCACCAAAACAGATCCCCTCAACACCTCGGCTGCGCCTAGAAATTCTGTCCATAAAAGTAATGAACAGAATCGGTGACAAAGGGCAGCCTTGGCAGAGTCCAACTCTCACCAGAAACGAGCCCGACTTACTGCCGGCAATGCGGACCAGACTCTGACACCGGTCATACAGGGACCTGACAGCCCGTATCAAAGGGCCCGGTACCCCATACTCCCGGAGTACCCCCCACAGGGCCCCCCGAGGGACACGGTCGAACGCCTTCTCCAAGTCCACAAAACACATGTAGACTGGTTGGGCGAACTCCCATGCACCCTCCAGGACCCCGCTGAGGGTGTAGAGCTGGTCCAGTGTTCCACGACCAGGACGAAAACCACACTGCTCTTCCTGAATCCGAGGTTCGACTATCCGACGGACCCTCCTCTCCAGGACCCCTGAATAGACCTTACCAGGGAGGCTTAAGAGTGTGATCCCCCTGTAATTGGAGCACACCTTCCGGTCCCCCTTTTTAAACAGGGGGACCACCACCCCAGTCTGCCAGTCCAGGGGAACTGCCCCCGATGTCCATGCGATATTGCAGAGTCGTGTAAGCCAACACAACCCTGCAACATCCAGAGCCTTAAGGAACTCCGGGCGGATCTCATCCACCCCCGGGGCCCTGCCACCGAGGAGCTTTTTGACCACCTCAGCGACCTCGTCCCCAGAGATTGGAGAGCCCAGCCCAGAGTCCCCATGCTCAGCTTCCTCAACAGAAGGCATGTTGGTGGGATTGAGGAGGTCTTCGAAGTATTCCGCCCACCGGCCCACAACGTCCCGAGTTGAGGTCAGCAGCGCACCATCCCCACTATAAACAGTGTTGGTGCTGCACTGCTTCCCCCTCCTGAGACGCCGGATGGTGGACCAGAATCGCCTCGAAGCCGTACGGAAGTCTGTCTCCATGGCCTCTCCAAACTCCTCCCACGCCCGAGTTTTTGCCTCAGTGACAACCAGAGCCGCATGCCGTTTCGCCCGCCGGTACCCATCAGCTGCTTCTGGAGTCCCACAGGCCAAAAAGGCCCGGTACTTAGTTTTTAAGAAAAATACTTTTTGAAGAGGAAACTAAGCATTAGAATAAGGAAGAAAGGAGATTTTAAATTTTAATTGCTTGTTGTTCTGGGTGTGAGATGGTCCTTCCAGTTTATTTTAAAACTGCTGATATATTTTGGATTTATGCACAAACATCATGGTGTGAAGAACATTTAAAAAAAAAGAAATCCAGGGAACAGAAGTTGTCTGAACAACTGCTCCTCTGCTGATGGTTAAACTGGTTTGAGAAAAGGTAGTAGCTCAAATAGCCGTTTGTTAAAACCAAGGTATGCAAAATATCATCTCTGAATTCATAATGGAAATAGCTGGACTACAGCAGCAGAAACCCCATTTGATGCCACTCCCACTAAGGACAGAAAACTTAGGTTGTGGATCACACAATTCCCAATAACAGACTAACCAGGAAAACTTTTTCTAAAAAGTCTTGACATTTGCTGCGATATAAAATAAATTAAAAAAAGTATTTCTGTGTTGTGAAGCTCTTGGTCATCCATAACAAGCATAAAACACGGTGAGTAGACATTTAACATTTTGTCCAACACCTAATAAATAAACAGACAAAGGCGACTTATCAAAAGTGTTTTTAATGGAACTTAACAGACAGCACTTTTTTTTTTTTTTTAGATGTCTTAATTTGGGACGAGAACAAAAGGATATCAAACCAACAATAGAAAAAGGTCGTATCAGACTGATGGTCCTGAATATACAATGAAATCTGTGAGCACGACCTAACTGCTGCCGTCGAGCTCTGACGGGAGGTTTGGGCCAGGATGGAGGTGGGTGAAGAAACTACCGTCTACAGGGGGAAGATAAGAAGGATGAGCAGCTCTCCCTTCAGCTCCCGCTCTCCTCCATCTATTCTGAAGTGATGGTGAAGTTTAACAAGAGGATGCAGGGAAACCGATGGAGAGCAGAACGACATGATGTATTGATCTCATCCCCTTCCCCAGCATGAGGACGCATTGAGGACAAAGCAGGAGCTGGTCGACGCTACTCCATAGCCTCCTGGTTCTCCTGATCTGCACCCATATCCTCACTAGCCTCTTTGCCCTCCTTGCTCCTCTTACTCTTCTTGTGTTTGTGTCTCCTGTGGCTGTCGCCCTCCTCGCTGTCGTGTCTCCGTCGACTGCTGCTGCTGCAAGAAACAGGAGGAGGACACAGTGAAACGAGGGCAAAAGACAGGAGGAAGGAAGAGAAATCAGAGATGAACAAAGATAGGTGAATGATCAATAAGACAACAGCGGGAGAGGGGACAAGAGGACAAAGAGGAGGCATGATGGGGAATTGATCAAGGAGGAGGTATCTGTCAATTAGGAGAGAGAAAGATGAGAAATAAACAGAAATTCTATTTTTGCCAAGCCTTTCAGCTCAAACTTTTCAGATATTTTTAAAAGAGCTTCGACTGACACAAAGTTTAATCTACTGCAAGTGTCGGTAAATATTAAATCTACATAGTTTTATTGAAAAAGCAAAAGAATCGGCTCGCAAGATGCATGAAAGACAGAAGCTAAGAAAGAGAAATATTAGAGACGCAATCAGGTTTTTACGGAGCCCCTTAGAGGGTATGGGGAAAATTTCTATTTTGCATTCCCTCGCAATATGCTTACTGCAATATCGGCTGGTCAATATACATTGAGAATTTATAGATCCTCAGTGAAAACTTCATTATTAACTCTTTGGTGCAAAAAAATGATTGAAAATTGACTTATTCACTGCACGTGTATGTCTGTTTGTGTAAGGTTGAGATGGAACTGCACATGAAAACGGCCCTTTAAACCATTCAGTCAACCAACACAAAAGGGACAATTAAAACGGTTTCATTACACCGTGATCAAAACTCAGAAATAATCCAAATTGTTTGAATGTGTTTTTTATTTCTTTCCTTCTTACGAAAAGTTTCCGCTTACATCATAGGTTGTGGTGAATTTCTATCCTAAAAAAGAAAATATAAAACTTCAGATGTTTCACAACAAAATATTAACAAAGTTTTTCCACGCATGTTAATATTTCGTTGTGAAACATTAACATGCATGGAAAAACTTTACAAAAGCCTTATATTATGGCAGAAAGTGCGATGGCCACCGTAAGAAAGGCTTATAGTATTTAAATGTGCTGCATGAACTGATTAGTATATTATTGAGAGAAGGCAAAACCTATAGTGAGGTAACGCAAAAGAAAAAAAAATCCTTAGGACATCCGTCTTTGTTTAATTTACATAATGTGTTTTGCTTGGTAATTATTCACTTTTCTTTTCAAATAAGAAAAGTGAATAACCTTTTCTTATTGGTTCTCAACCTGTTTTATTTACCAGTTAAGTGAAAGTAATTCACTTATCAATAATATCCTAATTTATTATTTACCCATTAAAACAAAAAATCTAAACTTTTTATTAGTTCCACAAACACATCAGAAAACATCACTTTGCATTCAGTTTTGAGTTTAGATAACCTCACATTAAAGTTAGGGACGCCAATGCTTTCATGCATAAAGAATTTGCTTTCTGCTGGATTCAGAGCTGCAACTTTAAGTGAATAACCTTTTCTTATTTGTTCACAACCTGCTTTATTTACCAGTTAAAATAAAACAAAATCAGAACCAATTTGATTGGATCAGACATTAGGACAAAAATTGCAGCTTGCAGGTGAAAATATAAAGGTAGCCAGGAAACCATATCAGTAAAACTCTGATCTGAACCCATAAAGTTTAGGAATGAACAGCTGTTCCTGAGAAAGACTGTAATAAAGAAGGATTCAGGTTTACAATCTGAAAAATTGTTTTTTAAGATGTTGTTCTTATGCAGCGAAGAAACAAGGAAAAGTAGCATCTGAATGAAGAAGGATGAATTTAAAAAGTGCTACTGTAAACCAGTTAGCTCGTTATGAGTGTGTGCTGGTGTACCTGTGAGAGGACTTGCGACGTCCCTCCTCTTTCTCTCGGTGCCGCCTCTCTCTGTGTCTCTCCTCTTTTTCTCGGCTTGCCCGGTCACGATGGCGCTCCCCGTAACCACGTTCTTGGTACTCACGGTAGCGATACCGCTCCTCATCACTATGGCAACAGATTGAGAATTATCATCCATCTGGATGAAAATTGTTCATCGAAATTGTGCATTTACTCATCTACATGGTTTCTAAAGTGATATTAAAGACACTTTTCTATATGACGGTGACAATCAAGCACTTATCTCCATCTAAAGCCTGAGCTAGAATGATTACATGACAGTGAAGCCCCCCCACCCCACAGGTCGTTCTCCAGAAGAATACACACCATTGTTGTATCTGTCCTTCTGACCTGGTGTAGCTCATGGTTGAGGGGCTGTGCTCCCTCTCTCGCTCGCGCTCATGCGTTCGCTCTCTGGGCCGGTCCCGCTCCTTGTCTCTCTTGTCTTCCCGACGGGAATAATAGTCCCAAGGTTTGCTGTTGTCCACCATGGGGGGCCACGGAGGAGGCACGCCTCCAGTTAAGGGTGGAGGGTAAGCACCTGGAAAGGAAAAGGAGACGAGAGTTTGATGGAAATTAGATCCCGAAAACTGCAACACAAACGAAACACTGAGCTCCTTTAAATCAAGGCTAAACCTCCCCACCACTTCCTTTTAGAATTGCTCTAGTTAATAATAATTGCAACTTTAATCAATACATTTGATGTATATTTGATGATGATTTTGATGATGTGACAAAATGTAATGCCAATTGCTAGTTTCATAACTGGTTACTATATTATGTTTTTATCATGTGAAGCACTTTGAACTGCCTTGTAGCAGAAATGTGTTATACAAATAAACTTAACCTTTATTCAGTTAATTATTTTTGATAGTTTTCTTATCATGTGATAAGGAGAATGCCAATAAAAATGTTTTACCTTGAGGAAACGGGTACGGTGGGACAGAGCGACCATCGTAGCCTCCAGGATGGCTGTTATGGAAACACAGAGAAGACACTGTGTTAGTAAATTGAATTAATTACAACACTTTATTAAACATCCAGTTCTTTATTTAAAAGTATTCTGACACAAAGTAAAAAAAAAATAAAAAATAAAAAAAAAAGTAGATTAAAGCTGCAGTATGTAATTAAAAAAAAAAAGAGTTTTCTACATATTTGTAAAACTGTCACCATGTCCTTACAGTAACAAGATGAGCCATAATCAGGGGAAGAAAAAAAAATAAAATAAAACACTTGGTCAGAAACAATCAACCAAAGAAACAAGGAGGATTTTAGCGCTGTCAATCAACTTTGTGAATACGCTGCTCACACTCTCAACCTGGTTATCTCCTGCGGTACAACTCCTTACCCACAACAGAGCCATGCCATGACTACAAAGGCCACCATTGACGACAACAGCTTTCACGTTATTCAATGCCATATTGGAAGAAAACATAACTTCAGAGTTCACTGACTTTAATTGAAAACATGTTTACATAACTGAGAGCACATGACAAGTAGAAACATTAACCCCAGATTGTTCAATGCAGCTGCCATCAGGGCGAGTGTTGTCATGGACGTTACCTATCCATTGGGGGAATTAGAGAAGGTGGAGGGCCGCTTGTTGGAGGGTGAAAACCAGGAGGAGGAACTGTGATGGGCAATCCTGTGAGGTGGAACAAGGTGGAAGAAATACGCATACTCAAAGCAACCAGTTTTCACAAAAAAAAACAAAAAAACAACAGAATTATAGGAGAAACTGAACTCACTGGGTGGAGGTATAAGAGGAGGTGCAGTGCTGACGTTTGGTGGAGGAGGGAGGAAAGGAGGCGGGGGTATGTTCGGAGGAAGTGGTCCAGGGGGGAAGAAGGTGGGAATCTTGGCTGCGGCTGGTTCAGCTTCTGATGTTGAGTGTTCAGATATCACCTGTGCAACAACAGACAGCAGAGGGCGCTGTTAGCATGTCGCTCAGGTCTTTGAGAAGAAACTTGTTTCAGTTGCTTCTGTACCTGGATGTTGTTGCCCTCTAGATTGTGTCTGCGTCGTCCCTCAACCCTGCTGATCGTGGCCGTCTGTCCACCAATCACATCAATAGTACCACTTGTCTTCCTACAGTCAGAATATTTAAAAAACATTTGAGCCAAAGCAGAAACCAAAACAACAATGATTTATTACTTCTTGCAAAAAAGAAAACCCCATCAAGATGAATGATGATGGAATAAAACATGGAAATATGATGTTTAGTTGACAAGAAACATACCAAAAATCTTTAGCTACATCATAATTAAACTAATCAAACTATTAAGTCTAAACATTATTAGGTTAAAAAAATAAAATAAAATTGCAAATCAGCTATTTTTTATTTCTCAAGAACAAAATGATGCTCATCAATAAAAATAAACCAAAATTTACAGAACCTCAATACGTCAGGTGTTTCTCTCATAATGAACAAAAATAAGCCACTTTTAAATGTCAAAAACAAATACCACATTGACGTTTAGCTTAGTTTTTGTAATTCTATTTTTCCAAGCCTTTCCTCCTTTCTTTCTGCTTCTAAAGACAGATTAAAATATTTTCTAATGTTTTCAATTTATTGTTGAAACTACTCTGCATTGGAAACAGTGTTGCCTCATATTAGTCTTCTCTGGGGGCCATTTGGAAAAATAAATGTTCTGCTGCTCAAATTTTTATAGAACATTTACAGGTAATGAATAATGTCGATTTATTATTTAATAAGTTGCAATATCTACAAAATCTCTAAACTTTTATATGTTTAGTTAACAAAAAAGTGGATTTTATGGGTTTTTATGAATGGGTATAATTTTGATTCTTTTGCCTTTTTTTTATTTGTTTTTATATGTATTCCCTAGTTTTACAAACAATAAGTTAAATAGCAAAAGCCTAAAAGAACTGTACACAATATGTTATGCAAGCTTAGTTTAGCTTTATTTTATGCATTTATGTGACTGACTTCTTGTTATAATGTGACATAATTTGTATTACCTCCAAAGGAATTTGCCAACTATAATTACTCCAAGAAATGTGATTTCAGATACTCTTATTGCAGCAGCTATTAGCTTCAAGGTAATTAATCAAACCTGCATTTAACCAGGATAGAAAACTAATTGAAAGCATTTTGTTTTTGCAGCTAGGAACATTAAAGTACAGATGTTACCTGGTGATCTGACTGACAGCAGACTTGTACAGGCTGACAGGAGACGTAAAGTCTGTCTTGGAGGTGTGAACAACCAAACTGGATACATCCTTTTCATTTCCTGTTCTGCCCTGCTGAACCTTTGCAGACAGCCAGAGGAAATCATAATTAGCTAAAGATTTTCACAGTTCGTACTGTCAGTGTAACTGATGAATCTGAGTAAACTGGTAGAGGAACAAATGTCATACAGAGATCTTGCTGGTCACTGAGCCAATTGTAGAGACCTCCAGGCCCATTCGCAGCCTCTTCTGTTTCTCACAGTAAGCCTTCCAGGTGTCCTCATTAAAACCATAGTTGAAATAGTCTGACAGATCGGCTCCTGCAAACCGAATCACAAAGACACTTTCTGTGAATTACAGCACTAATAAACCTGGGAAAGTAAACAGGGATACGCATTTCAGCTTGGTTTATTATGTGGCTGTAATAAAATATAAAGTGTATTTGAAAATGGATTAAGTTTACAATCACATTTGAAGGCAGCATAGACAACTATAATGTGAGCACTGATCCGTTTTCCCTGAAATTACAGTCTGAATTATTTTAGCAAAACATGTGGCTGTAATATTTTAGATGATTATTGTGATGAATCTCTCGATTGCATTTGATTTTTCCACACTGTTCTTTTACATCATTACAATAGTCCTTTCAACCAGTCATACATCACAGAAGCAGGGAGAAGCTGAGTGCATATAAAATTAAAGAATAACTTTCCAAGTATAGCCCTCTGCAAATATGATATTGTGGTGATCATTGTGATTTGAGAAAGTTCAACAGACCTGGCTTCCTCCAGGGTTTCTCTTCAAAGCTCTCCATGTCCACCTCCAGCACAGGAACGCCATTAATGCTTCCTGGTGCATCCAGATCCACGCCCTTCACCTTTGTGGTTACTGGAAATAAAAACAACATCTTAAAGGCTGTTTTCACAGAAAGAAAAGAGGTAAAACTGGTTTTACCTCTTTTCAGGTTAACTACAGAACCTGAAAGTAGCTTAACCTTTCTGCAGGTTAAACTACAGAAGGGTGCCAACCTTGTCCATAAGGTCTGGATCCTGTTGTCTTTATGTTGAGGTTAACAGGGGGGGTGCCATATGTCCTGAAGAGAGAGAAAGAGAAAAAGACATGATAATGTGAGATTATGCTGTTTTCCTGGAGGACATTTTAATATTGGTGAATGCTGATAATCATATGACTTGAAATAAGAAACTAAATTAGTTGTGTATAAATTGGATGTTTGTGGCTCTGCACTACATAAACACACTAAACAGAGATGAAATAATAGTAAGTGTGAACATCTTTCTGTTTGGAGCTCACAGCAAACACACGCATGCCCTCATTATAAAGTCTATACAGCTCCATTATTTTCAGCAACAGTAAGGCTTTCTTATTATTTTAATTAAAAAGTTGCTTCTAACTTTTTAGATGCAACTTCTAAAAAGTTAGAAGCAACTTTTTAGAAGCAACTTTTAGTAGTTGTTGAAACAACTAACGCCTGACAGGAACGACACAGTTCAGTTCACCATTTTATGTTCTGGCTTATTCAGGAGAGCGTTTTCACCAGTTGAACTCTCACTGGGAAGGCGGGGTGAAACCCAAAATTCTAACATGGCATCCATTGGTGCTACAGCAAACGCATCGCACTGGAAAGATTTGTACTTGAAGCAAGCAGTGGCCGCACTGCACCCACTCACACCATACCGCTCAGAAGAAACGAGGCATCGGTTGCTATTTTTTAAAAGACTCTTTATCTTCTAAAGCTTTTAGGTTGCATTTAACAAGCATTGCAAAATATATTTTAATATATAGAGCCTGAATGCATGGTACTTATTTAATTAGCCACAACGTGAACATTGTGTAATGATAAGTTTGCAATGTAGTGCATAAGAAGCCGCTGTCCAAAAATCTCCTTCAAGATTTGACTCCCTCAAACAGAAAATTATATGAAGTTGCTACTGAATGCTGATTGGATCTAGGTTTTATTTTCATTAACTTCAGAGCTTCCTTTTCCATATTTTATGTTACAAATTAACTCCAGTGTGAATTGCATTCAATTTTCCCTCAAAACTCTACACACAACACCCTATAGTGACAAGAAAAATTCTTATTTTAAATTTATTTCTGTAAATATATTAAAACTAAAAAAAAAATAAAATAAAAAATCAATGTATGCATTCACAGCCTTTGCCATGAAGCTCAAAATGAGGTTTAGCTGCATGTCGTTTCCAAAAATAATCTTGAGATGTTTTTGCAGCTTAGCTTAAACATAAATCCTCTTGAAAATATTCTAAGGAAAACCTACGTGTATTGCGGTGCTCCAGTTTTGATGTCACCAATGGTGACTCGGACATCGTCGTCGTCATCATCGCTGTCGCTGTCGCTCTCCACATCCTCGCCTGCAGCTTCACCTTGGGACTGAAAGCCCAGAAAAAAAGCGACACATGTAAAGCCATGAATGTTAATGCGAGGTCAGAAAGAAAAAAACAACAACAGTATCAGAAAGGTGAACAACAGAACAAAAGAGAAGGATGTGCCAGGATGTGAAGAGGTTACGTACCTCGGAGACCACTCCGTTGCCCGTAGCGTGTACATCAACAACAGCAGCAGCATCGTCTGTTGAAGTCTCAGCAGGTGCACTGCAGGTGTAAAACATAATCAGACACCATCATTAAAAATTAAACAACCAATGTGTTCTTAATGGATAGAGTTTTGAAAAGGACAAGATAATGATAGGTTAACTATTTCTTCCTCCCTGAATTTTACTTGTTGCAAAAAAATTCTGTTGAAATGCTTAAACTACAGCGTTTTGTACAATCTGTGAATCAGCTTTCTCCAACCCCAGACCTCGACTGCAGGTTTCCTGTAACTTTTGGAAGCATCTCTGCATATTAAGCCTCTGCAAGTCAGTGAATTAAATAAATGATTAATAGAAAGAAGATAATTCGGCCATTTGATGCAGGTGTGTGGAGCGGGGTGGATCCAAAACGTTGCAGGTCAGTGGCGCTAAAGAACAGGAGTTGCAAACTCCTGCTGTAGATGATGGCGGCATGACTGATCCTGGTGTAAATACAGAGGTTTGAACCAGTAATATAACAAAAGCATCAATCTGAGATTTTGCCCTTGCGAAAGGAAATCTTAGATTTAAAAAATCTTATCTAATCCCTCGACTGTGTAAGTAGCAGTTTGTGAATGCACCAACCCACAATGATGTTCCTCTAGAGTAGAGTTTGTTACCTGGCAGCAGCATCTAGCTTGGGTTCTTCATCTTCCTCTTTGCTTTCTGACTCATCTGAAATACAGAACAAACAACAGTTTAGCTAATAAAATTACAGCAGTATTCTAAAAAATTAACTTATAACAGCAAAAGACAGAGACTATTTATCATAATACGGTACAATCCTATATATTGTTTAGTTTCAAAGCATGCTTCTGTTGTTGATGCTAAAGGCCCGAAGACCAAATCAAACAGTCAATGCTAGTTAGCTTCCAGGCTAATGTTCCGTTATTCTCACAGAACGGAGAGGTAATTACTGCTTAACGCTTCGTTATCAGAGCTGCAGAGAAACCACAACGCGTCTCTAATAGATAAAGGGAGTTGTTTCTAGTTGTTTTTACCTCCATAAAGCCATTCCTCCTCTTCGTCACCGGCGCTGGCGTCAGTGGTAGCTGTTTTGTCCGCCTCCTCCCCGGACATGTTGAGCTAACGTGCAGTTTAAACCAACAGCAGCCGAAGCAACAAGTCCCAAGTACGCTTAGTAACGCAAAAATACGAGCGATATTTATCCCTGAAACGGGAAAGTGTAGTTAAGAACCTAAAATATTACTTCTTACATTCATATTAAACCTCTGGAAGTCAGCGAGACGCCCGGAAGAAGCTGCGGGGCCCGCTAAGGTCAGAGAACTGGAGCTGAAAATCACAGCGACCCCAGCTGGACAAAAATAACTACTACTGCTTCAGGTTAGTTTGTTACCGGATAAAAGGATAGTTTGGTACAGTAAAAAGTACTCACAATCTCTGCTTAAGTAGAAGTACAAATACCTGAAAAATGTTCTAGTAAAAGTAAAAGTACAGGTTGAACTGTTTACTCAATTAAAAATAAAAAGTTTTGAAATGTACAAAAAGTAGAAAGTAATTTTCACCTTCAAGAACACAGAATCACTTTTGATAAGTCTAAAATACTTAAAAAGTTCTAGTCATACAAAATACTTTATTTTTTTCTTCTGTTGACAAAATGAATAAACTCTCCGTAACAGCGTGGATATACTGGAACAGCAGTTCTAAGAACAAGCCAGTTATATGTAAATAAACAATTTTCAGTATTTTCTTCAATTATCTGCTAGATTGTGTTTTTTGAATAAAATACCTCGTAAACATACTGAACTTTGTTTTTGTGACATGAAAATGTGCAAAACATTCAAGTGGTATGAATCATTTTGTTATAATCACTGTGAAGAAAGTCTGATTGTCATGCAACCAACATTTGATGTTGTTTTATCATCAGTGTTTCTTCTTCATCTTCTCCTTCTTCTTCTTCTTTTTTAAATCAATGTTTCATCTTGATTACTCAGTTTAATTCATTTGGGATGTCTGAGAACAATAATCGTGTCCCATTGTTAGTCCAATATTGCTCCGTTATTGTTGTCTGTTTCTACATTTCATGATGCACCACACATTTTCGTAATGGGCTGCAGCGGGCAGGCCAATACAGCACTTAGTAAGCATAATTAATAACGCAGCTCTGCTTTTCTTTCCATGACAAATGCAACTCCTATAGAAATCTGAGATGGAGCCAGAAGACTGCAGAGTCAGCAGCATCAGATACATGTTGAGCTTGATGTGTCAAAGATCCCCCTGCTGACTGTAAAAGTCTTCAGCTCCCTTGTGTTTTTTCACCTAATTCTGTGAAAAATCTGCTCCACAATCAGGTTTCAAATATTTCTGAGCGAGGCCTGAAAAAAGGAGCACAATTAGGATCTAGGTGCACTTTTGTTCTGTCATCTGGAAACAAAAAGAGACCTTTTGGTGGATATTACGTTATTTTTAAAACCGCTCATTATTAAATCATTGCAAGTCAGTAATTTGATGTAATCACCTGGATTTCGTTAGATAGAAAGGTAAATTTTTTCTACCAATTTGAAAAACTAAGCTTGACCACATTGTTTAATAACTAGGATGGAATAGGATCTAACTACTCCTATGTTTCAGGATGAATAAATTCTCGTAAGATTTGCAGTTATCAGTTACTTATGAGTTATTCTAATAGTTTTCATCTGATTAAAACAGCAGCACGGTGTATTTCCTTCGTTTATTGCACATTCCTTTACTGTTTGGTTTCATAAATGGAGGAAAATACATCAGTTGATTTGTGTAGCTGATAGTGGTTGGTTCAATAACAATTATAAAATCTCAGTGGTTTTAAAACGCACTAAACTTGATTGGTACATCATTTCCAGCTTCAAGACAAATCGAATGCAGAATACTGTAAGCTCCTATCTCTTAGAGACATCACTCCTGACTATCTCTGTCCTCCACTTGGTCAAAAACAAGTGAAGGACACTGAACATTGAAAACTGATGTTTTTTGATGGAAGCTACAGACCAGTTAAAAGATGGTCCACAGACCAGATGAGACCCAAGTGAGACTTCATGACCTTCATGCAAAATGTCATTAGTGTTAAAAAAAACTGACACTTTATGGTGCTGAGAAGACAGGAGAAGATAATTACAGGGAGGAAAACCTGTTAGAGACTGGGCTAGAGATTTGCTTTCCACCCTGAGCACGCAGCCAATACTCAAATAAAATGAAGTAGATCTAAGCACCTTCCGATGCAGAATGGCCTAGTTAAAGTTTAGTATCTCAGGAAGACTGTAAGATTGATTTTCTTAACAGATACTCTCCATCTAACTTGACTGAGTTTAAGATGTTTTGCTAAGAATAATGGGCAGAAAAAGTTTCACTATAGACATGCAAAGCTTCCAAAAAGAAAAAGAGAAAAGAAAGCCCTAAAGACTTGTAGTTGTAACTGAAGCACGCAACGGTTAAACACATTATTGTTTCAGGGGGGGCTAAGCACAAATTCAGACCACACTGTTCCGATATTTATTTATAAAAGCTCTTTTAAAAACCATATATTATTTCCCTACTTCAACATTCTGCACTACTTTGAGCCGGTCGCTCTCACAAAATCCCAATGAAGTGCGCTAAAGTTTGTGATTGTAATGTGACAAAATGCTTTGCACGGCGCTCTATATCCTTTCCTCCCACAGATAGCTGCAGCTCTATGTTTTTTATGACTCTGAGCAGCAGCAGCTGCTGCAGACTCAGTAAACCGACTCTCGTGACTTCTGGCTCTGTTTGCAAGAAGTTGCCATTAATGCAAAGCAGACTGTTAATGCTTTTATGGCCTTTCACCGTTTAAGTGGGTTCTGTCTAGCTGCTCGGCAAATGACTCGGAAATTTTGTGGATTGTCTCCCGTTCTTCTCTTTTCACTCTAAGTGTCATCACAGAGATTGCACACAGAGGCGTGAGCAGCATCCAAGCTGATCCGCCTGCTGCTGGGAGGAAACTCACTAAGCATGTGTAGCACCTCAGCTCTCAGAGGGGGAAACGTTATAGTTAGGAGTCTATCGATTTTCCACTTCTGCGTGTGAACCCTCTGCGGGGGTTCATATCATGAGCATCTACCGTATCATATCATATGTGTGAGTTTCATGTGGCTCTTTGTAAGTTCTCACGTACACACAGTTAAAACTCACACACACACACACACGCACACCCCCACACACACACACACACACACACACACACACACACACACACACACACACACACACACACACACACACACACACACACACACACACACACACACACACACACACACACACTCAGAGGGACGTCAGAGAGGGCTGCTAATGGTCTCTGAGTTAAACTGATCATGAAAATTACATTTATTTTATTCACTCCGTCTCCTTCAAACTGATCTCTCCTGCAGCGTGGTTCCACCATCTTTCCTGTGTTTTGTTTTACTTTGTTTTTCCAGTTCATGCCTCATCTTCTTAACCATTTCCCTCTTGATGCCCTGTTCTGCACCTGAGCCATTTATGTTCATATTTGATTTTCCAAAATAACAAAATTTTCAAATTTTCCACTGAAAAGATTGTTCACTGCTTTCTTTTTTGCCACAGCTAGCTTTGTTTGGGATCATTTGACACTTTGATGGATTGGCATCAGCTCCCTTTGTGGTTACTTCTTGTTTTGTTCCACTGTCTGCCAGAGTCTGTGATTACTGCATGTTTGTCTCGGTGGGTATTATGTGCAACTCTGGCAGTAATTCTCGTGTGTGTAGGAACATCCATGCAGGTTTGAAGAGCACTGGGTTTGGTAGAAAAGTGTGCAGTTGTCTAATTAGTCTTAGATAAACTGGAAAAACATTGTTGGAGGAGTTGTTTTGTCTGGTGCAATGATTACTGAAGTAACAAGGTTTAAAAGGCTTTAATTAACTGGTCTCAGTGCACAAATTACCTTTTATGTGTAATGATAGATCTGTCAGGCTATAAAGGCATGGGTGACATATTAAGAGATTGTGCATTTGGATCAGTCTACTGAGTGAAATGGTCCACAAAATGCTGCCAGACAGTAACATTGATTAGAGAAGCTTGAGGTGTTAAATTGAGACACTTCATCAATTTTCTACAATTTCAAAATTACTTTCTTGACCATTGCCATTCCACGCAATACGGTCATTTGCATATAGACGCTGCAATACATAAGCGGAAGAAAATATCCAAACAATACAATCTAGGAATCCAGAACCAACATGCACTTATTTATTTCCAAAAACCAGTTGAAATTGTTCCACCAATACCGCTTGATTTTGGGTTGCCTGACATGAACAAATGAACTAATCTCTTGTTTGTCAAGCTTAGTACAAGCTAAGACTGTGAAAGATGATTGAGATTTTAAGCAATAATGAGAATATGAAGTGGTTAAGGGCTGAACGAGCCAGAGCCTCCTGCTGGTCAAAATCTGTTGTTTTGTCCTCGCTGTTTCTTTGTTTGTTTGTTTACATCTCTCCTATCTCCATCTTATCTTCCCTTACTGTCATGCTCATATGCTTTGCTTTTGTTTCATCCAGTATCTCATCCGCCCTCTGTACCGCCCTCTCTCTCTCTGCTTCCAGCTCCACGCTCTCTCCCTCCTGCGTCCATCCCTCTCTCCTTACGGGGGATTAGGGCGACTCACAGCCTATTCGATGCTAATCGGGTTTATCCAGACAGAGGACGATCATTGGGCTATCAGTAATTACCCCTTACTCATACTAGCTTCTACAGATATGTGCGCTGACACATTTTCAATCCACATCATCTTTTTGCATCAAACATATTTTTATCACAGCAGCGTGATGTCACCACAGATTATTAAAACAGATTCTGTCTCCTTTGTTTGACAACACAAAAGTCCATCTGTCAGGAAACTGAGTCTGCTTCATTCAAATATGCTCAAAATGTACTTCTTTTGTAAAAATGATTAGTGTATCTTTGAGACGGTCTATTCCAGATTTGAGAACAAAACTAAGGGATTTTCTTGTAGGATCATTTGCTCCAAATGTTAAAGCTATGCAAGAGACTTCTGTGTAAAAATCAGCCAGAATTACTTTAGATGTAGTTTGTTGCCTATAGAAGGTCTTGGTCAGTTTTTCTATTTGTTTTTGCCATTTTGTTGTGCAATATTTTTGATCCAAATTATATTATAATAAATTATTAAAGGAGTGGTTTTAATTACTGCTTTAGCTAAATCCAGTGAGCTGCATTTCAGACCATTTTAACCTGAAAGACATTTTTTTTTTTTTTTGCCATATTAAAGTTGGGATATTCTGGTGACAGCACAACTATTAGTTTTACATGCCACAAATCCAGGCTTATCATGAGAGTTGTAGAAAGAAAACTGTTGGAAAAAATTGTAATAAGTTCTGTTTAAAGTTACCAACTAACACTGCACATCATTTTAAATCCCCACTTCAAAACATGGTGATGGCAGCATCATCCTGTGGGTCTGTGTTAGAACAAGTTGCTCATTAAAAAGAACAGCCAAGACAGGAATCACAAAGAGTCTCTCTAGATCTTCAGGAGGAAGATACAATGAGTTACAGTCAGTCAAAAGAAATGATCCTGCTTATATTCACTTTTTATGAACGTAACACAAATGCAGGGTGGAGGATAAGAGAGTTTCCACCTCTGCAAAATCCCCTAGAACAATGGTTCCTTATCTGTGCTAACTGTCCTTATCTCACAACAGGAAGTGAACCACAAATGCTGCCATGTGTTTCACTTTAATCGTCAAGAAGTTACAGTATTCTGAATCTGTACTATGTTCTGGAAATAATACGGTCAAGAGGAACAGATGAGTAAGTAATAAATGAAATCAATGCAATCAGTGCAACTGATGCAACTGATTCTCAGTTGACAACATAAAAATAATTTTTTTTCCAGAAGTATGCTTTTATTTCAGCAAGAACAGAGCTAGTAAGAGTTGATGGGGGAAAAGCACTGAGCTGAATCTTAAAGAAAAACCAGTTAGGGGCTGCAAAAGACACTAAAATATGTAAAATGGGTAAAAAAAAAAAAAAAAAAAAAAGCAAAGGTCCAATTCCAGCACAGACTGAAATCCAATGAATAATCTGTGGTAGAATAAAAAAAAAATGCCACAGACTTACTCTATTCAGTCTGATTAAGTTTGATCTGCTCTTAAAAACAGAGTGGACAAAAAAATGGCAGTCTCTGCATCCAAAGATGGTATAAACATTTTAAACAAAACACTTCCAGCTGGAATTTCAGTAAAAGGTGGTCTGACAAAGTATTGAGCCAGGAGGGCTGAATGCATGCCACATTTTTCAGATTTATATTTCTAAAAAAAAAAAAAGTTTTAAAACCATGCCTTAGGTTTTATTTTTTATTTTAATTTTTTTTCATTTTACAATTATGCTACAATTGTTTTTGTCTGTTCCACTAAAATACATTGAAGTTTGTGGTTATAATGTGAAATTTCAGGCATTGATATCTGTAATGACCATGCCAATGTCTTTTTGTTTGTATAAATAATAATAATAATAATAATAATAATAATAATAATAATAATAATAATAATAATAATAATAATAATAATAATAATAATAATAATAATAATAACAACATACAATTTTATGCCATAATTTGACCAGTAATATTAGTACTAAAATGAAAAGACATTTCTTGTGTTTTTCTTTTTTTCCCCAAAGGTTAACAATCCACTGAGATGCAGCCTATTTTGGAGTATTCAGTCAAAGTAAAAGTTCTAAATTTCTCTTAAGGATAAAACTTCAATATGTTACTTATTACTTTTATTTATTTATTTATTTAACCCTCCTGTTGTCCTCATTTTCTGTATATGAGGAAAACATATAGCGATCTCGGGTCATTTTGATTTATCTATCTGTGCTTTTAGTTCAGTCTGTCCAGTCCTAACTGAAAGGAAAGAACAATAACTGAACCACCAATGGACACTTAGCAACCACACAAAGTTGATATTAAAAAAAGAAACTACACACATTCCTGCCCTGACCGTAGTCAAGTGGACACAAATGGACAGATATCAGGTTTATAATGTCCACTCAGCAGACAAAGAGAAGAGCTTGGCTGGATTGTATCGAGGGGGGAAAATAAAGCTTAACCTGAGCTTTTAGACAATCATTAAAAGGAGGAACAATGAGGTTTCCTTTGAACTGCACGTGTCTCCAAATGTGTGCTGTCCTGCATGTGTCAAAGACTATGCTGGTTTCTGCCTGGGGGTGTGAAGATAGCTCCATTTGCAGGTGATTGAGTTAGGGTGAGTGTGTGTCTGTGTGTGTGCGTCACCAAAAAAAAAGAAAGAGAGGGGGGAAGGTGAAGGAGAACAAGAGGGAGGGTGGAACAAGGAGAAGGAGGAATGTTTTTCATTACGTAATTTAATCTAAGTGGCTATTTTTCTTGTATAAAACCTCCATTGCCCTCAGTGAGACCGCTGTCCTCATCTGTCTAAAAGCACTGAGTGAGTCACGCTGCAGATCCACACACACACACACACACACACACACACACACACACACACACACACACACACACACACACACACACACACACACACACACACACACACACACACACACACACACACACGCACGCACACGGAAAGTCAAAGTGAGTCAGCCCAGATCTGCTGCAGACACTCACCTCAATAATGAATAATGTAACAGGGAAGGCAAATAACTTCTCAAGTGGCATGTGAACTCAGCGGACAGTGGACATATGAATGATCCTGCTGGACAAAAAAAAAAAAAAACTCAGAGCGTAGCATCATCATGGAGCATATGGGCAGCTGGACCTCAGGTGAATTGTACTCTGACACCCCGAGGTGCTGCTTTGTCTGTGGAGGAATATTTAATAGAAGGTGTCAAACTACAACTGGTAGGTTTTGGCGGATCTCATTAAAGCAACATATGGAATTCATTCATGTATTTATTCACTTTAAGTTTGTACCAAAAAAGCTATTTTTGTCGGATATATGAAAATTAGCTGGAAACGGCTCGAAATGTTACATAAAGTGTAAAAACGCAATAAATACGATACTGTATGTAAACATATCTTCCTCTTCATGCAAGTTCAAGATGAAGGACTGAAGCAAAGTATACAACCTAAATGCATACATGGGTATTCTTTCTTTTCCTCTTTATTTTATTTTATCTTTTTTTACCAAAAACCGGGTCAGAAGTTGTGACCCAGTTTTTTGGGTTGAGGAACCTGCTAAAAGTAATGCTGGTTGTGAGAAGGTAAATGATGTCTGCCACACGTAGAGATACTCTTTCCTGTACTAAGAAAAAGCTGAAAATCTTAACATTCCTTCTCCAATCCTTGTGGATTTTTTTTTTATTAATTTCATTTCATGTTTGTATTTGTCACGGACAATCAAGAAGTTAATTATTGGTTATTTGAATAACTATATACAATATAACCTTTAAATTTCCAATTGAAGTGTTAATATTGTGATTTTTTCTTCTTCTTCTTCTAATGTCCTGTCATGGCATGTCAGACTTACCGCACGGTGAAGCTGGTTGTCTGCATGTGTCAGGACCGGTTTGGTCTGCAAAAAGGACGTCTGGAGATGGTATCCTAAATGCTTGATTGACTTTATTAAATCAGGGTTGCATCTGGTATCAAAGTGGACAGGTTACATTATTAAAAATAACCGTGTGTTTGTATGACCTCAACTTTATGGATTATTTGTGTGGGTGAGTGAGTGTGAAAGTGTGTGTGTACGTTTGTCACCTACAATGGAAAGATGAGGCAAGGAAGGAGGAAAGCTGCTTTTTACTGGGCAAAATTAGAGATTTAGTTATTCAAACCTCTAAAATTAATGATAAACTTTAGCTACTGATATTTAACCAATGTATTTTGAGTCTATTAAAAACATGACATCATATTAAAATCTTTCCCTATGAAGACATTATCTAAGCGATTTACCCTGCTACGATCCGTGCTGGAAAGTTAAGAGTTGTTTTGTTTTGCAGGACGTCTGGGTTGCTCCTAATGGGTGCTTGTCTGCAAAGGGAGATTTGTAGATCTATTTACATATTCCCACCAGGCTGTCAGAGATGCACTGGGTTTAATGTGTTTAAAGCAGTGATGCTGCTTAATTAAAAGGCTGATAGATGGAATATCTGAGATACAGAATCCTCATGGAGAGTTTGCTCAGTGTTCACCAGCAGATTGTCTCATCTAAACCCATTTTAACAGATATTGCTATCTATGTGCTGAGTAGTGTTTATAAAAGTTTAGTAGCTCTAAACCTCTTAGATTTTTAGCCTTCAGTGCAGTTTTTGAACTTATTTTTGGGAGTTTATCAATTAAAATAAATATCTCTTATATCCTTTAATGTTTTGAACCTAGACTAGGCTGCCTTAACTGGGATCATAAACAAGATATAGTTTATTTTAGCCAGTACCATCATTTTATCTGCAAGCACTCTATTGAGAGAGGGAATTTGCCTTCTACTATTTTGATTATGAGATTCAGGTCAGTTGTGTCAGCTTCTTCAGCATGTTGGAAATATGGATGTTTTGCCAATCAGGGATGGTTTGACGGAAATGAAGATCAGAGATGCAGAGCGCTTTTGACTTAGTCTGATTCATAGAATTGTCTGAAATTGTTGAAAATATATTAATCAGTATCATTACTGAAAGAGATTAGTTTGCATTTTTAAGGAAGAGCATGACATCATCAGCATAAATTTTATAGATTATAGCAAGTACAAATCAGGAGAATGGACTCCCCTTTATACAGGTTGAATTTTGTTATATTTACATGTGTAAAAACAGATGGAACATAATTTAATAGTAAAAAAATATTTAGGCATAGCATACATAAGTACAAAGCTGAAAAATGAATGTCAAGCTGTGGCTCAAAGACCACCGGTAGCCTGTTGGCTACACATTCTGGCTCTCCGGGTGATTTTTGTGTCAACTATCTCCAAGGAAAACAATTACACAGAGCACAAAATAATAATAAAAAAAAATGTTTTTGAAAGCAATGTTCTCTGCTGGTTTATTTTTTAGCCCTACTACTCAGTCATCATGTGCTGCGATAAGACTGTAGGGTGGTAGAAACAAACAGAACTATTTTAGTGCCGTCTCATAATTGTATCCAAAGAGACAGGACCAACATGAACCAAAGTACAAAAAAACAAGCGAGAGGCAAAGCCACACGGAGTCACACACTCTGACAAGCAGCGCCAGTCAGAGTCGTGTAAGTAAATTATGCAATAACCTGTGCTTGTTAACCCATTACTAGAAAGAGAATTAGAAATGCACATTGCTTTAAGGGTTTGTTTTAGTCATGTTATGACGGACTCCTGAAGTGCTCTTTAAGCTTCCGTAGCTCTTTGAGGAACAACCTGCGATAAAATCATTGATCTAAAATACATTCATCACTGGTTATTAAATAACAACAGATCTAGTGTATTTTATCTTTATTGATGTCAGATTAGGCTGCAGAAGTTGTTTGTGTTCATGAGAAATCGGATGTCATCGGAGAGAAGTTTGTAGCAGAACTTGTTCTGGCCTTTGCTAGATCTTTTTCTGAAAGGGAACAAAAATATATTGAAGCTAAAACACATTCTGTGATTAAGTAAAATCATTTATGTGCCACTAACCAATGTAATTTAGTGATGTAATTCGCACCACAAGCTTAGATAATTTAAAAATAAACATTGTTGCTGTGGCGGCTGGTTGGTGACAAACTTAACTGAAAGTGAGACCCCAAATCAAGTATCTGCTCAGGATTCCCTGCTACTTTTGGACAATTGTTTCAGACATGACTGATCTACAAATTGTTGCACGCCTTTACATTACAAGAACTGGTTAAATGAATTGGAAATTGGATCAGTGTATTGCTGATTAGGGGAATTTGTGAGCCATCTCTCACTGAGCTGCAGAGAGACTCCACTGCCAACAAGTGAGAAGTGTCAACATGCAGTGAACACTGGTCCATGAAGTGTGAGGAGATGCTGCTAGAGAACGACACTGCTACCACATTAGGGATGAACATTTGACAGCCAGCTAGTTTAAGGGAACAGTTCTCGCTGAATGTAACCCTGCAGTTCTATTTACAGGAAATGTTCTTAAGTACGTTTCTCTGCAGTGACAGTGTAAGTTAGAAGGGCTGACTTGGATAGAAGCTGTTTTTTTTTCCGGTAAATGACCGACTCACAGTCTTGGCTGCTGTCCAGCCAGTGCCGGACAGATGCACTCTTAAAAACTGCTGGGTTACTTATTTAACCCCAATGAGGGTTTATGTTGTTGGGTATTTTGAAACCAAAACTGTGACCACATTTGGTGGGTTAGAGGAGCAGCTAGATGAAGCGTCATCACTTCTGGTCCATGGTTTTCTAGATGGCCTATTCAGGAGGACTTTCACATTAGACATTGTTGCTGGTGGTAATATGCCGTTAGGTAGACATAAAGCAATCTTGGTGTGGGTTTATGGGGAATTTTGTCTAATTGTCAGAGCGTAGTGGTGTTTGCACGTTTCACCTGTTCATGTGTTTGATTCTCTGTTGTTGTTTTTTTTACCAAGGAGTTCACCCAAAGTCCACCTGAAACTCTGCAAAGATTAAAGTTATGAATCATTCACTTTAACCAACTACATGACTGAAATACAATTTATTGGTTTTTATTTTCCACCTATACTTCGATGGCATTTAATGTTTAACATTTCTCACTTGGATACTTTTGTTTTTAATGAGAAAACCAAACTCAACATGCCTGATCAAAGTTACAACCAACTGTTGTTTTAAATGAACCCAGGCCTGGATGAGTCTACACACGATCCACTTACCAAAACACTGGTTGATTTTGAACCCAGCCGTTTTTAGAGTGTAAGGAGGCGTGGCAGCCATCCAGCGCAGGGAGCAGAGGAGACTGTGCCTTTAAACGCCTCAGCTTGAGCTCCATCAACAGAGACTCGGAGTCTGCAGGAGGACATCACCGCGTCTGTGCGCTTGTTTCTCTGGATGGACTTGTTCTGCGTCGTTGTACCTGTGGACGGAGTCTGCTGTGCCACCGCGGGATGGTTATTTGTGCCCTTGAAACGCATGGAGTAGAATTAAAAAAGACGCAAAATCTGCCTAAAAATGAGGTGCCCTTGGGTTATTTGTGCCTCATATTTCATCTTTCTGCCTATTACAGGTAAGAAAAACACTTTTAATGTTGTTTAGAATATATTCTGTAATACCCATGTTGATTGTCTCTTCACATGTATAGAACATATGCTAACTTCATGTCCAATTTATCAATTTTGTACATTTCCCCAAACCTCCTCGCTCCCAAAACGAAGTCTGTGTTCTGCTTTCTAACACTGTTTCTATTTTTGAGATTGTCCATGATTAACGGCGTTGTGCATATTTTAGAACAGCCTCCTGTTCATTTTTTTCCTCTAAAAGAGAGTTTACATGGGCAGGAGCACATTGTTCAAGGAGAGCTTGTTCCCGGTGTTTTCCCTCAACCTGCTCTTCATTTATGCAAATACGCTTTACCGTAAATGCCTCCCCTAAACGGCAACAGGTGTGTGTCCGTGCGTGTCTTGTTTGAAAAAAAGAAAGGGTAAAAAAAAAAAATCCATTAATTATTTAGACTGTCCCTTCCTAAATGGCACGGATTAGGTTGTACGAGCAGAACAAACAAAAAGCTGCGCGCACACGAACGCACCACGTAATCGACAACTCAGCTCCGGTTTAATTCATCCTTTCGCTTGTTTGCACCTGTAGACAAACCATTTAGCACCGGCTTGTTTAACGGCTAGCAACTTATTGAATTTTGTTGTATTTAGGTATTTGAGTATCGAACATGAATATTCATGTAAATGTCCACATTTACATTTAAATACTTGTGGCACTTTCATGATCGTAGAAGCATGTAAATATTTAGAAGATTACTTGTAAGATATTTATATGTCACTTGTAAGATATGCAAATATCTTACAAGTAATATAAGCTGTACATATTTCAGAAATCTTTCTTGCATCTTCACATAGTGGCCAAAACTTGATTGCTTCTTTGGATGCTGGCCTTTTCGCTTGCGGTTGTTTCGTACGTTTGCAGTTTGGCAGTTATATACAAAATGATATAATTTATTAAGAAATTATTTATATGACACAATCACAGATATTAATCAATAAGAGCGCGTCACAGAGTGGGGGTCATATATTTTCCCAGGCACGAAATGGAGCCAGTTATGTCTGTTTGAATGCTGGTCGTCTCGTACGTCTGCATTTTTATTCGTTTCTTCCAATGCTTTTTGAGTAGTCATGTAATCGTCTACCACAGGACGTGGACCCTATACGTACAAATATATTCGCCCTGTTGCTGTTTGGTACCTATCCAGCTTTATTTGTTTCGTATCTGAAATGGTGCCATCTACTGATGATTTCAAATGTTTTTCTAGTCGACACCATAAGGAGCGGCTCTAATTAGCACTATCTACAAGCTAAACTTTGAGTTGATTTGTTAGCGTCCTTAGTACATCTCATTAGAATAAACGTACCCAAACAGTGTAATGTAATTATGAATAGAGTCAAATACAAAGTTTTCAGGATAAAAAAAATGTACAAAAAAGAAAAAGAAGAATCATAGTTGAAATTTTAATGTTATTAAAAAATTATGGTGAAATGTGATTATGAGATGGTGAAGAGGCAAATTGACCAACACCCTATGTGGAATAACATAATCTCATCTTTTTGTTTGGCCATAAAAAAAAAATAAAAAAAAACCCACTTGTTGACTAACTGAACAGCCTCAGGTTTTTACACAAAACCTTTAGCCGGAATGGCATATTTTTCCCAAACAAGCCGATCAGCCGGGGGACATGCGCCCACTGCCAGTGTAAACACAGATAGCCTATTGATGTTTTGGAGGGAGCTCATCCAGATGCTCCGTCAGAGCTCCACTCCAACCCCCAGGCATCACAGTCACATGAAAATCTTGTTCTTGAAATGCTGCTTATCATGTGAAAATCTCTGGCTGATGGGGGCCTGACTGAAACTAAAAATGTTGGTTTAGGCTTGTGTCTTTGAGAGATGGATCGCTGGGGCTTAATGTGTGATTACTCTGGTTGGATTGCTCATAATTATTGATTGCTTATTTGAGCTGTGGTGGTTTAAAAGCAGCCTGTCCATTGTGCCAAGGATTACATCCTATTTAACACATTATAGCCCCTTTCATTGGTTTTGGTTTTGTTCCACTCTGGTCAGTCCATGAATCATTTAGTTTGTCGAATGGAAGAAAAGCAGCAGTAAAATTTGATGTGTCATCCAAGGAGAAATACCAACACTGATTCTGTTATAACTTCTCAAGTCTTATTAGTACATCAAAACTTAGTTTGTTGCATGTTGTTGAGGTTTGACATCATAACCCAGCATTAAATGACACATAACGGTGGAGGAGGTGGTGGTTGGTGCTAAATAAATACTTAACCCTAAATAAAACCTGTTACAATATCAATTGTCTCTAGAAGTAATTTATTTACTGAAAAGAGTCCACCATTGTGTAAATGACCTCAAAGCTCTTTTTTTCCACCCAGGCTTTTATGTCACGATTGTTTTTATTCTTTGTACAATTAATGCGGATTTTTGTTGTACGTTGTATGTGAAAAGCACTTAATAAATAAACTTCTCTGGTCAGATGAGAACCAAAGCCAAACTTTTAAACCTCCATGTAAAATGCTACATGTGCAGGTAAACTAAGATGAGTCAAAACTGAGAACACGTCATCGCCATGGAGACACACGATGGTGGCAGCATCATACTGCGATATTACTGCTCTTCAGAATGAACAGTGAATGATATGTTAGTCCAAACTGATGGCACACTTTTCAGATTTTATTTGCGAAAGTTCCAGTTTATCATTAAGTGCTACTTTGCATCGATGACAAAATGTGACATAGTTAAATACCTTTGCGATCCACTTTGTAATCAACTAAATAATCTGAATTACAATCTATTAGTAAGATTCTCCTGATTTGTCCCTAAGTTGCTTCATCACCTGTATTCTCTGCTCTCTGTTTTAGCGTGGAGCAAACCTGTCATCTTCCCCAGCGAGCCTCACATAGTGGTTCCCAAGAAGGGGAAGCTGCAGCTGCGTTGCCATGACAACGCCACAGTGTCCGGAGCCCCGTTCCTGCTCAGGTGGCACAGGGAGAAGAACCGCAAGCTTGAGGGGGAGGTGGAGGAGGGCAAGGTAGCTTCCCTCACCTTGTCGGGGGTCCAGGCCCAGCAGATGGGTTGGTATGTGTGTGTCAACAACCACACCCAGGAGAACAGCTCAATCTTCGTTTACGTTAAAGGTGGGCACTCGAGATATTAACGGATTTTCTTGATCGCTCAGCCGACTCTTTTTACAGAGGGATTTTCAATCTAATTGATGTCCCCAGACCCTCACAGTGCTTTCCAGCAGACCATGATGAGCAGTATTCTGGTTCGGGCTGGTGAGGACTGCATCATCCCGTGTCTCGTGACCGACCCCGAGGTCGCCAACCTGTCTTTGGAGACCTGCGACGGACGACCTTTGCCTTCAGGAATGGTTTACAGGGGGAATCTGCAGCGAGGCATCATCATCCGCAATGCTAGGGAGAAAATTAAGGGCTGCTACAGATGTGTGGGACAACTCGACGGAAACAGAGTCACGTCTGTCCCATACAGCGTTGATGTTCGACCTGGTGAGTAGGAAACATGAAGTAAAAGAGAAGAGTAACATGTGGTTCATGTTGCCTAAAGGGCTCCGCATTAGCATTCCAGCTGGCATAGCTTCACTAGATTTGTCTCATGGGTGTTAATGAAGTTAGAAAGGAGAGAGAGAAACAGAAAGAGACTGAGTGCTCTCTGTATGTTATGTTGGTAAGGGAGCTATTTTTGGGGAAAGCAAGATTTGCCGTGTATTTCAAATGCTTTTCCACTCACAAAGAGACACAATCGACTAGATTTTATTGGAGCATTTTCTTCTTTTCAAAGTCCAAGCTTTTCCTTTCTGCAAATGGAATATTGTCAAGATCACCATTAATGTGAACATTCCTGGAAGACTGTCTTTCTACACCACATGATGCTACTGATGGCATTTATGCAGATTTTGTAGCGTGGAGAGCAGCAGAGGTGGAAGGGCGTTTGTAAAAATGCAACATTTTACTTGCTTTTTCAACTATAAATTTTATTGTCAAACTGTCTTGGCTCAGATGTCTGAGAAAATCCTTCTACAGATTCTCAATCAGAGACTCTGGAGAGAAGTCTTAATATTTTTAAATCCAGGAAACCCGGAAAACCAGGAAATTAGTGATTCAGTTCACCAATTTTAACTTCCATATGTGCCGGATATGCACATCCCCTCACACAGAGAGGATGAATTGTTGGTTGTTCAACTAAAGATGTTATCTGTACCATAACATTTCCTTTTGGTTTTGCAAATTTAAAAAAAAAATTGAAGTACCTTTAAAAACTAGAGTAGCAGGACACACCAGTTCCATCTGCGTAATTCAGCATCGGCGCATTTTACAGAGGTAAACTGAGATCGTTTACCATCAAGCATGTTAGAGCCTAAAGCAGACAAGGGGTTATGAACAAATTATTTAAAAATAAAGACTAAACTATTTCTAAAACATCTTAATCAAATCAAGAATATAACATTCATAACAAAAAAATATTTATTGCATTTAACAACAAAAAACACCTTTTGTTAACAACATACTAGTAATGGTATCATGAATTTGAGAGTATATATGTTCAAACTATGACCAGTTTCACCGGCTTGCATTATTCATTAAATCACAAAAGTAATAACTAGTAGCATAACAAGACATTTTGTATTTTTCTAGGTCCATGAGGTTAACTATTGCACTGCTGCACCTGAAACATGCCAAACAAAATGACTCCAGGTGACAATCTGCTGGTATTAATTGGACTTAAATAACCCTAATGCATTATGTCTGTGGAGTATCTGTATGTGGGTATACCTTGCTGTTGATCATGTTTAGGATCAAAACGTTAAATGCTGTAAAGTTCTTCTGTGTGAGCTTCTCTCTACGTGAAATTCTTAAAAAAAAACAAACGCATACATACAAGATTAATGGTAATACATGGATGCAAAAACCTATAAAGTAAATCACTTAAGTAATTATGAAGTCAGATGCTGGATTTTGAAGTGATTCTAATGGTAATGCATTAAAACATGCCTAGGGTGAAACTACAATTTATACAGACTCAAACTTCACTTAAACCAACCTTAAAAGCCTTGAGGCTTTGCTAATCAGTCAAAAGATTACAGCTGAAACTGATTTGTCCTCTCATCCTCAGTTCTGCATCACACACTTGCTCTCTTCTCTGAGGACTGTGTCTACATGGAGACAGGGAGGAGGGTTGGGGACGGATAGGGACGGGTGGATGATGCGTGTGGGAAGGAGGCGCCCAGGGATTTGAACAGAGCTGTGTGCGAAGATTGTTTGGGTTAAACAGAATTGGTGCAGAACAAGCAGAGAAACTACGCAGCGATGTGAGCTCCGACGGCAGTTGATTGTAGAAGTGAATCATGGCATTTATGGACAAACAAGCGTTTGCCTACTCGCACACACATACTGAGCTTTTTGTGTGCTGTCATGTGAGCACAAACTACTGGTCACACACCCTCTGAGGTTCGTTTATCTTGGGTGTGTGATACTCATTCGTCATGCTTTTCACGAAGAGTGAGCGTGGTGATGAAGTATGCAAATATTATTGGTACTGCTAATTCTCTTTGATGCAAATATTAAAACACTGAAGCCTATTCAAAAAGCCTCAGTTATCACGTAATTGGAATTATAAAAGAGAACATCTGGAAAAGTGCGTTTGCACTGCGCTTGTTTGCTTGTCCTCACCTCATGTGGAATTATGACATTGCTGCCTTTGTATCCCAGTGCCAGAGTTGCGGCCAGAGGTCATCCTGTCCCACAAAGACACGGTCATCCTGAAGACAGGCGAGGCATTTGAGCTTACCTGCAACTCCACCAACATCAACTCAGAATTCAGTCTTACGTGGGACTTCCCTTCAGCAGCGGTAAGATTAATGCTGGGTATTTAAACAAAGTTATTTGAGAAGGGTGTCTTTTTCCTGGCTGTTTAAAACTCAACACTTAGTTGTTTTTTTTATTCACTTATTACTAATGTGTACATGTACAAACATTTAGAGGTCTGCCACGTGGAAACAGTTAAAAAATACATCAAAAAATAAATACTTGCTTTATACTTTCACAGCGCAAAACAAGTCTATCTCCAAAAACTGAGTGGGATATGTGCAGTATCTGTGAATTGTAGGGGCTAACACAAGACAGAAGTTTAAGTCTCAGATGCAGAGAAGTATTAAGTTCACTGCTGTGATTTGAGCCAAGCTTTGAAATATTTTTTTTCTTGTAAACTGCTTTGCCTAGATTTTATGTACCTTTTTAACTAAACCAAATTAAATTGACAAACCTCTGGTGGGTTTTTATAGAGGCATTAATTTGGCAACTGTTAAAAATGACATTATCTATTAACTTCAAAAAGTTTAGTTTTGCAATTAACTACAAGACGGCTGAAAGTGAACTAAAAGCACAACTTCTGATTGGTTAAGTGGCGTTAAAAAGTTTATAATTTAAATAACTATTAGTCACGATGCTAAGTTGCATGTAAAATACAACAATGTGGTTATGTTTGATGCTAATGATTTACAGAATCCTGTGAAGTCCCAGATCTCACACATCCTGCCCAGCTCCCGGGGATATTTACGTTCAACCACGCTCTCCATAGCAACCGTCGGCCAATTAGATTCTGGAATTTACCGCTGCCACGCCCACAACGAGAAAGGTCACAGTGACGCTGCAATGCAGCTGGATGTACGTGGTAAGTCTTAAAGTTGGTTTGTTGGGTCTGAATCATTAAGTTTATGAAACCAGTAATGTCAAACAAAACTGGAACCTGAGGGGAAGAAAAGCCCCAGATCAAATGGTATATTATTCACCCCAAAATGACATATTTTATTTTCTTATTATGCAAACTTAGTCAGTACTCCAGGGGAGCATCCATCACTACTCAAATTACATTACAGCAGTGCACTGTGATTGTTTATTCAATAGATGACTCAACCAACAGAAATATGACTCAAACATGCTGCAAAGTTACTATACCAACTGTGGCAACAAAACTATGTTTTCTTTGTTCTTCAGGTCAGGGGTTCATTACACCTTTAGGAAATCACAGTCCAATCCAAGAAGTCAAAGAAGGGGAGAGCCTGACCCTCTGGGTGGAATTTGACGCCTATCCCGCGCCGCGCTCCATCTTCTGGTCCTACAACAAGGAGCACCTCCTCAACACCACAGAGCACGTCATCACTGTCCGCGCCGTCAAACACAGGAAGTACAGGTGCACGGCATTCGGAGCGCAACAACACGGTGGGGTTTGTCTGCCTGAGGACAGATATTGAAGTCTGTTTCTGTTCCCGTCAGATTCACCAGTCAGCTGAGACTGGTGAGGGTCCTCAGCTCTGAGGGTGGGGTCTACACGTTCTCGGTCAGTAATGGAGACGCGTCCGTTGACCGCTCATTTCACGTTTACGTCAACAGTGAGTAAAACGCATTCATCACATGTGGTGTCAACAAGAGCAAAGCTTCCTTATCTCGATCAACTCTGAGAAGTCAGAGTTGATCGAGTGTTAGTGACTACTCATTTAGCTTTGAGCCAGAACATGAATGCTAATTGCTCTGCTAATAACACACTGACTGCTAGTTGTGGCACTAAATTTCTTATTTATTATTATTTATTTAAGTGCAAAGGTGGGTAATAACTAGTTGCATTTACTCTGGAGCATTTTCTTGAGTAACTCTGGGGAAAAATGTACTTTTAGGAGCAGTTTTACTACACTGTACTTTTATATTGCTACTTTTATTTCTGGAAGAATTAGTACCCACTGTGAGTATCTTCATTGAACGATGAAAAAACAAAATATGCACAAGATACAGGCACACCTACACCTTAAGCTAAAGTAGGACTTCTTTTCTATTTTTATTTTCTATCTGCTGACCCTGCTATTTGGCACTGGATGTACTTCACCCTGCTCTAGCATTATAGTATATTTGGATTCCCGACTGTAAGTGGTTTCATAGATTTTTTTGTTTTATGATTTGGAAAAGTGCTGCCTGAATCTGTTATTTTGCATTCAGATAATTTATTTATATATATATATATATATATATATATATATATATATATATATATATATATATATATATATATATATATATATATATAATATTTTTTTTTTTTGTTAATCTTTAAAACAGCAGAATTTGGTCATACCTTTACGTCTGCATCTGTATGATGACGTCATTTTTAAATATTAAGTCAGATGTTCTGATACTTTTTACACGTACATGAGTCATGTCTTGTACAGTTACTTTTTACTTTTACTTGAGTAAAAATATGGTGAAGTAATACTTGTCTTACTTGAGTACAATTTTTGGGTACTCTACCCATCTCTGTTTAAACGCCAGTTAAATATGTTGGGTAACAGAGAAGGCTCAGTGAGTGCAAAAAAGATTTATTGTGATATGAGGCATCAGTTATGCAGCTAAACAGCAGCTTTAATAGACTATAAGAAAGGATTGGTGAGTAAGAATATTTTCCCAGTTAGAATCTCAACTTAATGAAAATGTCCTCTCTATACATTTAAATTTCTTTAGTTGTAGTAATGGTGATAGTTTTTTTGGGGGGGGAAAAAACCCTGATATTACTATTTTCAAACTTTTGTGGGGTTTGGAAAACTTTGGTATTTACTGTGAAACTCTTGGTTGGATCATTTCAGGGTTGTCACACATATAATCCTCTGAAGTGAGATCTTCTAAGTTTTCATAACATAAAAAATCACTTCATAACAGTTGCTATGTCTGTGTTTAGTTCAGTTGAGATTTCCCTGTGTACAGTATTACAAATGACTCATCTTCTCAAGTTGTGTGTTCATTTTTCTTGTTTTATAAACATTTCTCTTATCTGTCGTTTATCTTTTCCTACTGCAAGGTAAGCCTGTTATCATTGCGCAGGACGGGCCAGTTGATGGTCAGGTCCGCTGCATTGCCGCCGGTTATCCGGTACCGAAAATTAGCTGGTACTTCTGTGAGCTGCCCCGCACAAGGTATGTCAAAATGTAGACTGGATTTCTGTGATCGTGTCGTAATCTCTTTTTGTTTGCCTTATTAGATTATTTAAGATGATATGACGATAAGAAAGACAAGCCGGCGCAAGTCTTTGTCACATTTCGCTTTGTTGGTTCATAGCCATCTGTCTCTCCATCTTTTTTTTATGTGGTAATATTACAGATTCTCAGTTAGTGAGCTGCTGACCTAATTATGATGGACAAAATAAAGGTTAGCAGTAACAACTGTCCATCTAAAATAGTGAATTACCACAGTTATTATGTTAATTCACTGGGTAAGGCAGTGAGTTAATAGATGAAGGTTTTCCTGCAGTAGAAATAATCACCTAAAGATGTTTTAAATATGTTTTTGCCCTTACTGCTCTCTTAGTGACTTTACACAGATCACTTGTGATAAAATAAAAAAATAGCTCACTATTCACTTCTGTAACCATTCATCTAAAAGAAGAAAATGCTCAAAGAAGCTGGACGAGATGATTAACACCCTTTTGGGCCAACAGAACACACACAAGTAGCCAAACCAGGCACACATGCCTACACACAAACACCATAATGCCAAAAAAAGTGATTTATTTTTAGAAATGTGAAGTTAAATATCAAGTTAGGCTAAACATATTCAGAAATTTCCTGCTGTCACTAGGAAAAACAACTGCTGGTTTTCTTGTGTTAATGATACAGTTATCATGTTGGGTTTGTTGGACATTACTGTAGCATTTTTACAAAGAGAAAGATGTTGGAATTGATCATGGAAGCAAACAGAAACATTATGAATGTCTTTGCTTGTTTCAACCACATGCTTCTGTGTATCTTTTTGCAAATTCTGCACTATACGACTGGACTCAAATACAAGAGTTACCTTCAGTAATTGTCTTTCTACAAATATCACTATTTTAATTTTTTTTTTAAAGAGTCCTGTTGTTTTAGCAGAACAGAAATCAGTGCGGGAAAAGATTTCACATGTCGAACCTTATTATTCATGTCATTTTTGAGTTTCGAAAACCTGCTGGTGTAGATCGCATGTTGACGAAGACAGAGTAAAAAAAAGTTAAATAGTTCAACTTCCCATCAGGTGCTCCAACCTGCCCAATGCCACCCAATGGGAGAGCCCAGAGGTCACCGTCCTGTCGGAGTCAGCGTTTGGCAGGAGTGAGGTGGAGAGCCGGCTGAACGTCAGCAACGAGCACGCTCAGTACCACACTCTGGAATGTGTGGCGTCCACGCAGGGAGAGGAAGCCTACACTCTGTTCACCATCAGAGGTAACACATTTCACACCCCTCACACCATCTGAAGCCATACAGGGAGGGTGGACGGTAGAGACGGCGCTGCATAAAGGGGGCAGAGGTCAGATGTGTGGAGGGGAGGAGGGTTATATTCTGGGCTATGCTGCAAAAACATTGTTTACATCACAAGCGCATCAACCCACTGACCCTGTGTTTGCAGAGGTCAGGTGTGTGGTTACTGGGTACGGATTGAATAAGATTACTGTATGCTGACTTTGCAGGCTGGGATTATGTGTTGTAGATTTACTAATCCCTCTCACACAAACACCACTGCTGCAACTGTCTGCCGTTACCGAGGAAGATGTGTGTGTGTGTGTGTGTCTGTGTGTGTGTGTGTGTGTGTGTGTGTGTGTGTGTGTGTGTGTGTGTGTGAGGGTAAAGGAGCAGCTAATAAAAATTCACTGATACTGTAAATGATTTCAACTGCCATTTTGCTCATCTTGGGATTTCTAATTTTGCTTTGTGTGGGTGTGTTAATTTCACAGAACGCATTGTCCCCCATAAACTCTTCACGCCTCTCCTAACTGGCATGTTGGCTACTGGCGTCTTCCTCAGCGTCATCCTAGTGGTGCTTTTCTATAAGTATATGCAGGTGAGAGCAAAAATAAGTGTGCTGAACTGGTAAGTGCGCCCTTTGCCAATTCGAGGGTTTCACTTTTTCTCCCCGGGTCTGAAAGTTAGGCAAATGCAATCTAGATGAGCAAAATCATATCACATGTAACAACATGCCAATGTAGTGCAAAAATAAAGCCAAACTATACATGCAGTGTTTAAAAAAAACGGCACACTGCAAAGTTTGTCCTTTGCTGCTTTGATCGAACTGAACATGAACAGGTAGAAATTTGGGGAGTTTTCTGGTCTTGAGTATTCAGAAAAGTTGCCAGTATGGTGCAATGCTAATAAATTAAGGCACATTCTTTTAAAGATGTTTTTTTTATTTTTTTTATGTGCGATTAACACACAGGTTTTTTGCAGTCTTTGGACTCCTTTTGTGTCGCAGTTTGTTTGAATGTTATTACCTTTTAAATTCCAGTGGTTTCTCTATGGCACCAATATCTTTTTCTTTAAATAATCATCTCTGAAAATAGATCGACTCTCTCCCTTTGCCCGTCCATCTCTCCTCATACTCGCTGCTGCTCTGTCACACTGCAGCATAGGAAGAACCCAGAAATGATTTTACTGTTGTTGACAAAACAACATAGCACAGCATCACTTTACATGCAGCTGGTCACCACTGAAGCGACACTAAACTGCTATGGACAAATTGATTGACGAGTTGAGGAGTGGTCCTGTTCTGCCTGTTGCATTCTGTTTTAATCAATTGACAGACCTAAGTCTCTGAACGAAACGTTTCCCAATCCTGCATACGCTCACTTCAGAAATAGCAGTTTTCTAAGGAATTGTGAAAAGCAGGAGAACCTTACACCATCTCTCCAGTAGAAGGGTTATAGCTGGGGTCAGTTTTCAAGCCACGTGACCCTAACACATTGCAACCATTATTTGACAGTGGTCTCCTCTGTATAAATAGGTTGTCTAGTGTAAAATGTGAGGCTAAGAGTGAACTGGAGTTTGTGCATGAATGGCTGTTTGTCTAAAGCAGTGGTTCTTAATCTGGGTTCGATCGAACCCCAGCGGTTCAATGAGTCGGTTTCAGGGGTTCGACGGAGCCTCTGCCGCGGAGGTAAAGACGCACTTGTGTAAAGTCGTGATGACGTCCCGCTTTGCCATCACTTGCTGCAGAGCATCACGTTACATTGTTTAGCCAATCAGTGCTGCGGAGGAGCCCTGATTGAAGGTGTTCCACTCTCAGCATGGATTGAAACTTGTGTCTTTAATTACTTAAGCAAAGCTCACAGTTTTTACCAAATTCCATAGACATTAATATGTAGACGCCTCATGGAGCGGGCCGGCCCGTTGCTGCGATACGTAACAGCGTCCGCCATATTGAATGTGGAATATGTGCCAGTAAGCTAATACAAGTGAATGGACCGAACTTTATAAAGTGCCGTTTTACAAAGTATTTTAAGTTAATACCTGCAATAAACATTAATGATACCACAAATCATCTCCTTGACACATTTTCTCACACACATGTTTGGCAATAGAAGAAATTACTAAAGACAGAGTTTCTAACTTTTGATGTGATTATTTAATTGTTTTGGGGCATTTCTGAATAAAGAGCACAATGCTTTTATTTGATAGAAATGATTCTGATAATTTTTATATTGAATTGATGAACAGACACACTTTTACAGTGTTTTATTAAAGAATATATTTACATAATTCCATAATTCAATGTACATTTAACATTTCAAGACAAGAAAATAATTTTCCTGCATTTATTTTTTATACGTTATTGAGAAATGACGATTTATAAATCAGTCATTGTCAAACATTAAACTACATATTTTTCTTACTTTTTTCCAGAGAATAAATATTTATTACTGTATGTCAACTCTGCTATTGACAGCAGAGTGAAAATAATTCTAACAGAGTAAATTGTTTTTATTTCATTACAAAAGCTACATTAATACACTAATACTTCAGATTGAGATATTTAAAAATACACAAAAAGTGAAAGAATAAAACATTTATTTATAATACTGGGAACACTGGTCACAGGCAGGGATTCAGTCTGCTGGTCACACTGTTTGTGACTGAGCGGAGTAATTATGCAGAACAGGGAGATCGATTATTTTTTTAGAGATCATCTGTCTCATGTTAGGACAGCGAAAGTTTTAATAGGTATGTAAAATGTATTTTTTTTTAGGTTAGATGCTGCAGTTTTAAGCAGAGGTTCGGTGTGAAAGTCACTACCAGGTGGCTGCTACAGGCTGCTGCTACGCTAGCAGCCTGTAGAGTAGCAGCACTACAGGCTGCTACGCTACCTGTAGCGCGTAGCAACGGTTCAACAGTGAGAGCAGAACCAGCGTCTTACATCGCAGCTCGAAGACTTAAATAATTTTGCGGGTTATTTGTTTAGCTTTCTGGCCGTCATGCTAATCCGGGTGAGTGTTTGTAGCTGTGCGCTGCTTTACCTGCCATCTGATCCTCCATATGTCTTTTTTACTGCAGTGAGCCTCGATGTAGCCAAACTCCGTCAAGTATGGCATTGTTTTTATGTCGTTTTAGCTTCGTTGTGTTGATGCTTTTTGACGTGCTTCAATTTTCCGCCGCAACACGCAAACTTCCCCATTCACTCAGTGCGTTATAGTTTCACATCGCTTAGGATTTGTTGCTGCGCGTTTGCGCAGTGTGAAGGAAAGAGGAGACCAGCTAAACAGGCAGGCTGCGAAATGAGATGCAGGTGATCGGTATCGGCAACAAGAGCCAATGATCGCCGATCACCGATCATGCACTTTTTCACGAAAATCGGCCCGATTCGATCGGTGACCGATCGAATCGGGCCTATGTATATATATATATATATATATAAATTTCTATTTATACATATATTACCTCGACATTAACAAAGACAGATGGACAGGGAGAGCCTGACTAAAACTACCTAGATGTCAGACAACATCTGGATCTTATTATGTGTCTCCGCTTATGAGCAACTTCATGTTCAAAAACAAGCCCAAAAATCTGCAACCCGCGACTCATTAAGTTTGCTAGCGACGTTAGAAAAAGAAAAAACAAGCCCAAAGTCACTAATCGGACTTGACAGAAACTCAAAATAGTTGATTTTCCAGCAACAAAATGCACATCTCCCTCCTCCCTCCATTGTTCATGTTTCTGATCAGCTGATGAATGTCGCGTAGAAACGGCGGTCGTTCCCCGAGACGCGCAGAGGAAATAAATTACATTGCTAAAGAAAATAGTAACGCACAGTGATTTGGATAAGTAACTTTTATCTGATTGCTGGATTTGGAATAGAAATGCGTTAGATTACTCGTTACTGAAAAAGAAGTGGTCAGATAAGACAAAGTGACGAGATAGCACAGATCGTCAGAACACTTGCAGGCTGATTACGTCATAGCTCTGCATGTATTCCGGAGATGATGCGTCATAGTTTGTGATGTCACTAGCGCTTTGTTGTGTAACACGTATATAATTCCTGTTGGTAAAATTCTACCTCATTCCAAGTCAGTTCGAGGAGAAGAAGATCTGTGTTTAATCCAGTAAAATGGCTCCGATGAAGTCAATAAGAGGAGATCTCCAGGTCTTAGTGGACAACCTTGCGATTCCAGCTATTGAAGAATACTACCGACAAATCTCGGAGAAGGATTGGGAGGATTTGACATTGGGATATGAGGACATCAGAGAGAACACCAAATATCTCTTGAAATATCTGACGGACGTCTTTTCAGATGTGGTTTCAGACCTGGTTGACAACCGCGGGTTCACATATCAGGACTTGAAAGCCGCATTTGAGAATATAGTCTCTCAGGCCTTCGCCCAGGCCATGGGCATTCAGGAGACTATAAAAGACGAGTGCACAGAGGTAATTAACATGCTTTTTATAAAGCATGTTATATCAATGGTGACATCTCCCTCAGATCACGAGGACCCCACCGAGTGGCTCAAGGTGGGGTTACAATTCAGTTCTCTGGTGAATCCTGTCATCTGGTTCGTCCAGGAACTGAGAAAAAGCAGGAAATCACTCGAGGAAGAGCAAAAAGACGCGGTACGACTTTTTGTACAGGAAGTCTAAGACACGTTGGTGTCTTAACTACCTGAGAGAGACGCATGATCGCATTGTCGACCAAATCTGGGCTGAAATTGAAGGACAGCGATTTAAAATCCAGCAGAAATGGATTCCTGCCCTGAGCAAAAAAGTTTTTGGTGACATCACTAAAACCTTTGGGTGTTCTGCTGGATGGACGCTATCCTTCATGGAGAGCGAGGAGGTTGACGATGTGATCGCGTCGTGTCTAGAAAGTCACCTCAAAAAGCGCCAGAAAAAGAGAGGCAGCTTTGTTTCAAGGCTTTTTTTCTGGTGCTGTTAATGCCGTGAGATGCTATTTCTCTAAGTTAGGGTCAATAGTGTCTTGCCTCTCTGTGCCTCCGTCAGCAATGACCCCATGATGCCTCTGTGCTTCCGTTGATTCCGGACGCATTACGCCTCTCTGTGCTTCCGTCGATTCCGGACACAAGAAGCCTCCCCATGCTTCATCCGATTCCAGCGAAAACGTCCGTTAGCCCTCTGCTAGTCCCAGGGCTTCCAGTTTGCGCAGTTCCAGCGAGAAAGAGTCTCCAGCTGGTGAGCCTTCAGTTGTCGAGCCTTCAGATGTCGAGCCTTTAGTTGTCGAGCCTTCAGCCATCAAGCCTTCAGATGTCGAGCCTTCAGCCGTCGAGCCTTCAGATGTTGAGCCTTCAGCCGTTGAGCCTTCAGATGTTGAGCCTTCAGCCGTCGGCACGACAGCCTTCAGATGTCGAGCCTTCAGTTGTCGAGCCTTCAGCCGTCGAGCCTTCAGCCGTTGGCTCGACAACCTTCAGATGTCGAGCCTTCAGTTGTTGGCTCGACAGCCTTCAGATGTTGAGCCTTCAGCCGTCGAGCCTTCAGATGTTGAGCCTTCAGCCGTCGAGCCTTCAGCCATCGAGCCTTCCGATGTCGAGCCTTCAGATGTTGAGCCTTCAGCCGTCGAGCCTTCAGATGTTGAGCCTTCAGCCGTCGGCTCGACAGCCTTCAGATGTCGAGCCTTCAGTTGTCGAGCCTTCAGCCGTCGAGCCTTCAGCCGTCGGCTCGACAACCTTCAGATGTCGAGCCTTCAGTTGTCGAGCCTTCAGCCGTTGGCTCGACAGCCTTCAGATGTCGAGCCTGCAGTTGTCGAGCCTTCAGCCGTTGAGCTTTCAGCCGTCGAGCCTTCAGATGTTGAGCCTTCAGCCGTCGGCTCGACAGCCTTCAGATGTCGAGCCTTCAGATGTCGAGCCTTCAGCCGTCGGCTTGAGAACCTTCAGATGTCGAGCCTTCAGCCGTCGAGCCTTCAGATGTTGAGCCTTCAGCCGTCGAGCCTTCAGCCGTCGGCTTGAGAACCTTCAGATGTCGAGCCTTCAGCCGTCGAGCCTTCAGATGTTGAGCCTTCAGCCGTCGGCTCGACAGCCTTCAGATGTCGAGCCTTCAGTTGTCGAGCCTTCAGCCGTCGAGCCTTCAGCCGTCGGCTCGACAACCTTCAGATGTCGAGCCTTCAGTTGTCGAGCCTTCAGCCGTCGGCTCGACAGCCTTCAGATGTCGAGCCTTCAGCCGTTGAGCCTTCAGATGTTGAGCCTTCAGATGTTGAGCCTTCAGCCGTCGAGCCTTCAGATGTTGAGCCTTCAGCAGTCGGCTCGACAGCCTTCAGATGTCGAGCCTTCAGTTGTCGAGCCTTCAGTCGTCCAGCCTTCAGCCGTCGGCTCGACAGCCTTCAGATGTCGAGCCTTCAGCCGTCGAGCCTTCAGATGTCGAGCCTTCAGCCGTCGAGCCTTCAGTTGTCGAGCCTTCAGTTGTCGAGCCTTCAGATGTCGAGCCTTCAGATGTCGAGCCTTCAGATGTCGAGCCTTCAGCCGTCGAGCCTTCAGATGTCGAGCCTTCAGCCGTTGAGCCTTCAGATGTTGAGCCTTCAGCCATCGAGCCTTCAGATGTCGAGCCTTCAGCCGTCGAGCCTTCAGATGGGGAACTAGAGCCTCCAGCATTTATACACTTATTATTACTTATCATTATTTAAAAAGGTCTGCAAACTTGGTAGCACAGGCGCTACCAGGAATCTTGGGCCCCATGACAAAAAATTAGATTGGGCCCCCCTCGCACAACTGCTGTTACAATCTATTTGACCCACAAAGAGCATCACAATTTTAAAGGCTTGCAACAAACATTAAACTACATACTTTTCTTACCTTTTTCCGGAGTAAAATATTCCAGTATGTCATCTCTGCTATTGACAGCAAAGAGTGAAAATAATTCTAACAGAGTAAATTATTTTTATTTCATTATATAAGATGTATTAATACACTAATACTTTAGATTGAGATATTTTAAAAAAACAAAAAGTGAAAGAATAAAACATGTATTTATTATACTGGGAACACTGGTCACAGGCAGGGCTTCAGTCTGCTGGTCACACTGGGAGAACTCAATGACTACTGAGACGTCCTGGTTCACAGGCTAAAGCGAAGGATAAAAGAGAAATTATCCAAAAGTGAAATGGAAATCAATATCAATATATGTTTCCTTCACATTCAGAAAAATACATTTTCAGCATGTTGGGCTCTGACTCGTAGCATCTTTATAGCTAAATACCGACATGGTGAAGCTGAGCTGGAAACAGACTGAAGAACAGCAGCTCCAGCTCTGATCCTGACTGAACTTTCCTCACAAAACCTGATCTTTAATGCACTTCTCCTCTAACAGCGGTTTCTCATCAGCTCTCTCTCATTAGAAAACAGTATGAAAACGTTAGCAGCTACGCCAACAATCATTGGTTACTTCGGGCCAATTAAGCTACATAGTAAATATTTTTCGGTTGTTTAGAAGCGAATTTCTGGCTGCAAAGTCAAGTAATTCTGATCTTTCATCTTTACCTGTAAAAAGTAATGCCAATGAATCCAGTTTGTTTCGTAAAACGGTTGAAACAAGTCCACACAGCACAGGACTTAAGGAGCTCCGATTGCTCTGCTGCTACATAGAAGATGGCGGACGCTGTTACGTGCGACTCAGCGCTCCATGAGGCTCCTTAGTCGCATCTTTTCGGGGTTGCTACTAAATCAGAATACCGCAAAGTCTTTATTATTATTTATTAGTTTTTCTTTCTCTTAAGAATGTAGAGCTAATTAAATAATCTAAACAAGACCTTAAAGTGGTTCCAGTTTCTCTCGATGGCCAACCTGTTGAAACTGTGGCAAATTTTAAATACATTGGGTCGTTCCTGGACAGTCAGCTCAACTTTGCTGAAAACACTGACTATATTTTGACGAACTGTTCTCCGATACTCTACATTTTAAGAAGAATTAATGATCTTGCAGTGACCCAACTAGACTCTAGTTGGGTGACCCCTATGTCTTGAATTTGGGGGGAAAAAATACAATATTTTATTTATCACTACAGAAGGGTTCAGTGAATGCGCATATGAAACTGGTGGGTTCAGTACCTCAAAAAAGGTTAAGAACCACTGGTCTAAAGTATCTTTGTGTTGGTACCATAATGGACTAGAGACCAGCCCAGATCATCAAGACTGTCAAGGTCACAGATTAAAAGGTCACTGGTTCTTTTGCTCATCTGACTTAATACATTTGTCTAATTTTAAGTCTTGGTAAGAAAAAAATTAATCTTATTAAAGCTTAATACGTAAAGTCTTAGAATTGAAGAAGGGTGTGATTTCTTGTCACCTTGACTTTGCCCACCATAATACAATTGCAACTGTAACCCCACGGTATGAGTCATAAATTTCCCATCTGTGCTATTAATCCTGTACAAACCTACAAATCAGTTTATAGACACCCTTGTTCAATTAACTCCATTGAGCAGAACTGATATACAGTTTCCATCATTGAAAAGTAAACGGCTTCAAAAGCTGCTGGCAAAGAGCCTGTTCTCATTTACTAATAAGGTCTGCCTCCGTGCTGCGCAGAGCGTGTTAAAGTTACAGGCATCGGTCTTTCTGCATTTGGTGACGAAGTTCTGCACAGAAGAGGGAAAAGCATGATATTTTAATCAGCATGAATGTGTGCTAATGAATTTGAACAGAGTCAATCAGCCTTTTGGAGTGCACGCACTGTGCAGTTAAAAGGATTTCATGACACGGCGATGACGCCTCGAGCCATTAATTCACCTCCCTGAGCACGATGTTTTTACGGCGCTCAGATGAGTCAGGCTGTTTGAATACCAGCGTGTGCATCTGCACCAGGATCCTGAGGGTGAAGTCTAGACGCGAGCTGTCAAATAAAGAGCTTTGATTATTCGGGATATTGAGAAAAGAATGATGGAAGTGGCACAAGCGTATGAGTGATGGCCCCAAAATTACTTAATACGAATGCTGGGAAATAAATTCAGTAACGATGAGTAGTCGGTGCCAGTTCTTTCTCGGTGAAAGTCTCTTTTTTTTCCCCAAACTTCCACAGAAACCAAAATTCCAGATTCAGTGGAAGGTCATTGAGAGCATTAATGGAAACAACTACATCTACATCGACCCCCTCCAGCTGCCATATGACCTGAAGTGGGAGTTTCCTCGACAGAAGCTTCGCTTTGGTACGGCAGCATCCTTTATGTTTGTACGATTGTGCCATCGTTTAAAGGAATAATTCAGGATTTTCTGAGCAAAGTGCAGGTTTTGTTCAGAGGATTAAAAAGCAGTTAAAACCATGTGAATGAAAGTCCAGATTAGGCTGACCTACATATTTGACGGCAACTTGTATTGGGGACATCGGATGTGCACCAAGATGCTCTTATTGTTGCTGGCTGATGCTCCAAGAAGCATCGGAGCAGTTCTGTTTAGTAGAACTTGGATAGTTAGTTGTATTTCTTAGAACAATCAGTCCTGCCCTGGCACATTTCATGACAATATGCCTAATGTTTGTTCGAAGTGGGAATTAACTCACATTCATTTTCTTGTGCCATTACGGTTTATAAATTTGGTGAATGATTTGCACTAGCGAGTCATTTACAGTGAAGCCGGGGATTATTTGTATGGGAAATAGAGACAGGAGGCGGCGCGCCACCAGTGATCATCAGATTTCACACAAGATGCAACTTGTAGAGTTTTTTTCACCCAAAGAAATTATCATAAAAATAGTAATAAAATAATTGTTTCCACTTTAAACCATTATAATGTCAGCTATAGTCTTGGCAATCTCAAAGTAGCTGTTAGCATTAACCTCCAGTACCAACTAATCTGGATTTATACTAAATAAAAACATAAAAATCTACTGCGAGGAATAAAGTAACACCAGACAACTGGCTCAATCTTAGTTTAAAAATCGTGAAATTAAAATTCTGCCACTGTTTTGTTCTTCAAGGTAAAACTCTGGGCTCTGGGGCTTTTGGAAAGGTGGTCAGGGCCACTGCGTATGGACTTTGCTCTGCAGATACCGTCACAACTGTTGCCGTTAAGATGTTGAAACGTAAGTTTTTTGGTTTTGCTCCCTCTTGTGTGTCTTCGCGACTTGTGTAACATCATACAGAAATACATTTACTTATGCTTTCATAGCTAATGCTCATTCCACGGAAAAGGAAGCGCTGATGTCTGAGCTGAAGGTTCTGAGTTATCTTGGAAACCATGTGAACATCGTGAACCTGCTGGGAGCCTGCACTGTTGGAGGTGAGAGACGACTATAATCTGTCATGTGGCAGATTTTCACTCAAACTTACATCAGTTTTTTTTGTTTTTTTTTTTTACATTTGGACTAAATATTCTCAAACAGCTCTATTTATGTTAATTCCCTTTGAGCTATTTGAACTTAAAACACATCTAAATCAAATAGCTGAATTTCCTCCCCAGCAGTCACTCAGCTCTGCAGTTTATGAGCCGTTCATTTGATGCAGGTGTAAGAGAATAACAAATACTGGACCTCCAAAATCCAAGATGGCACATTTAAAGATACCAAATGGAAAAATACTACATTCATGGACAGGAATAGGGTAACAGGAGAATGTGACAGAGGCTGAAAGCAGGCTAGCATAAATAAAGGGATGAGTGAATACTGGAACCAGGAATAGGTAAGTCTAATGAATGTGAATGAGGAGGCTGAAGAACACGGCAAGCACGAAACAGGAGGAGAATAAAAAAATAACACAAGAAAAGTGCAAGGATTAGTTAAAATGATATAAAACACTGAATACTGAAATTAACAGGAAGCTATGTCAAGGAAACAAACACATTCACCCAACTCGGAAAATAAAAGTTTTATGACTCGTGAGATATTTATTTCTATTTCTATTAGGATTATCAGATTTGGCACTAGAAAAATGGAGATATTTGGTCCCTAATGGTAGACGTCGTTGTTTGGAAGATTGCCTTTAATGATTCAAAACAAACTTTATGTGGTTGTCTGCTCACCTGCTGACTGCTCAATATATCTGTCTTAAATCAGATACCACCCAGCTCCAATAAAAGGACATGCTGCAGTTCAGCTTGTCACTAATTTACCATTGATCAATGTCGTTTACCTGCCCACCAGTCAGTATTGACTGTGATGGACCATTTTTATTGGTTTCTAACAAAGAGGATGGGAGTTGTTATCGTTATGGACGCATTAAAAACTTGAAGGATGCCTTCAAGACATGCAAAGATCCTCATTACAAGTTATTATGCGCTGACAGATATTTGCTTTTGAGATACATTTATTGCTAAAACCCGATGAGCTCATCCCATGTCCTACCACTCGTCAAATGCAGTCATTAAAATGACTAACAGCAATACAAAGGCAGTACCATCAGCTTTTGTCTCATCTTTATTGTTCCTTTAATGTTTTTTTTTGTTTTGTTTTTTTTTTGTTTTTGTTTTTTTTTTTTTATCCCTGCATCCCGCCAGGCCCAATTTTGGTGATCACAGAGTACTGTTGCTATGGCGACTTGCTCAACTTCCTTCGAAGGAAAAGAGAGTCATTCCTAAACTCCCAGGTTGGGGATGGTTACTATCGCAACGTCTCCAAGCAGTCTGAGCCGACAAGGTATTTATCTGTGCAAATTGTTCGCTTTGATTATAATATTAATGTGGTTCTGCTTAGTAAACAAGTGTGCGTGTGTGTTTGTGCGTGTGTGTTTGTGTTGCAGGGATGCAATTGGTACAGGGTACATCCCAATGCGTCCCTCTGAGAAAGAAAGATCCTCTCAGTCAGGTACTTCTTCTACATTTGTATCCACTTTGAAATGTACTGCAAGTTTGACGAAACTTGACAATGAAGTCTTCGTTTTAGATTACATAGATGAGCTCTCTCTGGATGCTGAAGACCTCCTCAGCTTTTCCTACCAGGTTGCCAAAGGAATGGAGTACATTACCTCCAAGAATGTAAGGCTTTGACACACTCTGTTCATACTTATTGAGCAGTTGCAGAAGAGATTTTAAAGGTGCAGGCAGCCAGTACATAAATCACGCTAAAGCTTATTGCCAACATATATGCATAAAGCTTGCTGTTGGTGCTGATGGTGCACTTACACTCACAAACACAACCCTGATGCTTTCATTCTCAGGCTTGTACTGGACATAAATAAACCAACCTTCTCGTGTTATTTATTGTTTACATGGAGTACTACCAGCCATGCAGGAAAACCCTGTGTCCAGGGGGATTTTTAACAGACTCGGAAATGTAATAAGGGAGTTTTAAAATGCTGCTTTTCTAACTTCCTGTGTGGCTAGTTGTGCTGCAGCGTCTACAAAAAGCATTGATTTGGCTTCAGCCACTTTTTAAGTTATTTTTCATCCTGCCTTCTATAACGATGCTAATATAAGATTTCTGTTAGCAACTTTGTGTATGTGAAAATACAGTCGTTTTTGCTGTACAGGGTATAAATCAAGGTACATTCCTATGTATGTAAGTCATCCACTAAAAGAAGGAGTTGTTTTTGGTTCTAATTCGAGGAAAACCAGTGGCATTGATGCGTCTTTGGCAAAGAATTGTAGCTTAATTGCCACAAACCTTGTAGATCGCCTAAAAAAAGCTGGAGCTACAAATGTAAGATGATGTAAGTTGGTGGGGTTTCAAAAAAGAACTACAGGTGCAAGAAAGTGTTAACACAAACTGTTTTAAAATGCACAAAGCAAACTAAAAGCACTACTTAAAGAATCACACTTTATGGCCAATACTTTTGGCCTGGCTCTACAAATTCCTTGATTTTACCTACAGCTACATATTCCTACATTTTCATAAATATTGGTTCAGAAATAGACAAAATTAATACAAAAGACAACAAAACTGTTCAACTTTCCAACGAAAAGCCTAAACTGGAAAGAAACTACTTTGAGAAAGTGACAGCTGATGTGTCTAGCCCAACAACTCTGCCGTAACAACTCAAACAGCAATAACCACACACAGGCTGCATTATGTTGACCATAATCAATAAAGGAGTAGTTTTGCTTTGCTTGCTATGAAAACCCCAATCAATGAGCATCTATATCTCGCTCTACAAGAGAATGAGACGTACTAATCAGATTGTAAAAAAAAAAAAAAAAAAACATTATCCTAATTCAACAGTTGTTACTCTTTGGAAAGTTGAATCGGCTACATTTTTATTGGAAAAATGTTTACAAACTAGATAGTTTCTCAAATGTAGGAAAGCTGTCTCTGATGCTCTTACAGCAAAACATGCTGAATGTGCTGGACATCTGTCGGAGCTTGTTGCTGCTAAATGTTTAAACAGCTACTAAGTTCAAGAGTTCACCTCGTTGCTTAGAGTTACACAGGCATAGATTGCCCTGTGCTCTGTTGACTGACTTTACGCTGTTTTTTTTTTGGCTATTTATCCTGATGATCACACTGTACTTTATGAAACATTAGGCCATGCCAAATGTTTTACTAATATTTATTTCTATGTTTTGTTGTTGTTGTTTTCTAATTTTTGAAACAACTTCACAGGCTCGGACTTATCTGCACCTGTGCGACCGATGCAGAAACGGGTTACACAGGTGCAGATAATAACTTCTTGGTTGTTTTCGTGTGCAGTGCATCCACAGGGATCTTGCGGCGAGAAACGTTCTGCTGACTCATGGCAGGGTGGCGAAGATCTGCGACTTCGGCCTCGCCCGAGACATCACCACCGACTCCAGCTATGTGCTCCGGGGAAACGTGAGCGCCTTTCGTTTGTTCCCTCCCTTCATCCATCACTCTTCCCTTCTCGGCCCGATTTTGTTTCCAGTTTGCGCATCGAGGTCCTGCCACCCAAGCTTCTCTTCTTTTTTTTTTTTTTTGCACTCGGAAAGCTCCCTGAATCGTTTTAGATGTGACCGCTGCAATGCGCTTATGCTTAGTCATCAATCACTAAACATCACCGGACGTTATGGGCTTGCTTCGTCACATAAAATGAATTACATGCATAATTAAAAAGCTGGAGATCATTTAAAGTGCATCCCTTAAGGTAATGTTCCCTCTCTCTAGGCTCGCCTGCCTGTCAAGTGGATGTCTCCCGAGAGCATTTTCGACTGCGTCTACACCTTCGAGAGCGACGTGTGGTCCTACGGCATCCTGCTCTGGGAAATCTTCTCTCTGGGTAACATTTCCAAAGTTCTGCGACTTTTTCATAACTTTGGAGCCATTATTGTCATCAGTCAGAGCTAACCGGAGCCTCATTAGAGTCTGGAGATGACGCTCCCTAGGCAACATCACTTAGCAGAGTCACTAATGCAATCAATTATTATGACTAAACCCCGGCCGTCTTCAGCGAATCTATATATTTGTTTTATTGTAGCATCACAGAGAGAATGTGTGTGTGTCCGTGTGTGTGTGTGTGTGTGTGTTGGTGTTGCAGGAAATAGCCCGTATCCAGGGATGCAGGTGGGATCTGCCTTTTACAAGATGATTCAAGACGGCCGCAGGATGAACAGGCCAGAGTTCGCTCCTATCGAGATGTAAGCGTTTTATCGGTTTCTGAGAATTCCCAAAGGAAGACAAAAAGTCCGTGATTATTTTCCAAGGTTTTTCTAGAATAAGAATTTGGTGAACTAGTTTAAGTTTGAGATTTTTTTTTCAAACCCAAAACTAATAATCTCCCTTAACAACTTAATGACCTTCTAGTGTCATTCTAACTAGATGTTTGAAAACTTTTCTTATCGGAATTGGGAGATTTTATATAAATGTGTCAGTTTTCTGGTCAGATTGCGCCTCCAAGCATAATCATTACATTTTAAATAGGGCTGAGGTCGCTGCAATTACAGAGATGTATTACTTTATGCTTACTTTATTGTTTACTGGTGTGCAAAAGTACCTATGGTTTGTGTCCATGTTTTTGAGTGCGTTAATTTGAAAAACCAATTCAAATAAATTGAAATGTGCATTTAGTACAGGTTATTAAGTCATTTAAGTTGTTTATTGTATTCCCAAGTATCTGAAGAAAACAAAACAAAGAGTGTATGCACATTTCTGACTTGTAATGGTTTCTATGAGGATTAATTTTCTTCTTAAATAGTGTTGCTAGACTCTTAAATTGTGTTATTCTGTTCAGAAAACTGAAGGAGTCTTAGTGATTGGCTAATAAAAGAATTGTGATTTAGGCAAAGACCTAAAATCAATAAAAATCAACTGCGGTTACAACAAAATTCGCCACACCTCAGTTGAAAGAAAAATCCTTTCTCATATAAATCTTCTGGGGTGTGAATAGTTTTGGGCTCGACTGCATATACGAGAGTCAAATGTAGGTTGGATCAAGACAAAGATAATGCACATCAAAGTCTAAATCCCAAAGCTTTTAGGACAAGCGGCTCACAGCTTGGTGAGCCCGCTGCTCTTCCCCTAGAGAAATGCAGCATAACAGCTTTCGTAAAGGCAAGCTGCACGCAGAGATGTTCCATGACACGAGTCCTTTTAGAAGAAAACAGACGAGGATGAGGCGACTGCAGCGCCGCAAACAGATGCAAGGAGGTCGTTACATAAAGCTAATGGCCGTAATGTAATTTGGGCAACAGCAGGACACGAAACATCTCACTGCTTCAACTCGGCATCTGCATTTCCTGTTTATTGTTGGTCTATCCCAAGAAAAGGGGCATTTTTGACATAAAGCCTTACAAAATCCATTTGCACTAGATAAGCAAAGCAGCAGATTTAATTTATAAAATATTTTGATATACTGGAGTCATTTTAATTTCACTTCACAATTATGCACTATTTTGTGTTAAAATCCCATTAAATTATATAAAGTGCCTGTGTCTGAAACGAGACAAAATATTAGAATAAGCATATCTTTGTTTGCTTATTCACATCTGTGTTTAAATGTAGACTAAATGCACACCATTACACCTTCAAACTAATCCCAGCCTCGCCTCTGCAGGTACGACATGATGCTGTCCTGCTGGAACGACGACCCTCTGAAGAGACCTTCCTTCAGAAAACTGGTGGAGAGAACCGAGCTGCTGCTGTCGGAAAACACCAAGAACGTAAGCGGTTAGGAAACGACACCAATTTCAGAAGTGTTTTTTTTTTTTTTTTGCTGAAATTGTTATTAGTTTTGCACCGTCACCAAAATCTGTGAAATCCCACAGGTGTACCTGACTCTGAGCAACGCTCCAAACGCTAGTGAGCAGCAGAGGGCGCCATCGCGGAGGCTTAGCTCTGTGTGTAGCACCACAGCTCCTACCCAGCCTTTACTGCAGAACGCAGTCGACGTCTTCCTGGATTACGTCTGACACACACACACACACACACACTCCTGTATAAACAATTCCACAACTACAGCTCTTACACACCTCATGTGCAACCATAAAAATGCACGTTCATTGAGCAACAAAACCTCCAAACTAACTCCTAAATGCTGGCAGTCTTTCATCTCAGAAGCTCACAAAACACTCATGCACATAGTACTGTGTATGTGTGTTTATATATATATATATATATATATATATATATATACAGGCCTTCACTGGGCTATAAGCCTCTAATTACTCTTCCCATTGGTGTATTGATTGTTGTGGTAGATATTTCAGGTGCATGTCTATATAAAGCAGACGGCAGCACTAACAGAACATCAGATGCATCATCACCCAGGAGCACTGGGGGGGGAATCTGGCTCACATTCAGCCTTACATTACATCTTAAGATACTTTGACTGAAAGTACAAGTTCATATATGACTAAGGAGGGATAATGTTTGACTAAAGAATAGATGAGGCACTGCTGACTACCAGAGATGTTTTTGTGAGGGATTTGTTTCACTTTGTACAGAACCAGTAGTTACATTTAGGGCGATATTCTTGTTGAGGGATCATTGTGAAGACACCACGGTGAACTTCAAGTTCTCTCGACAAAAAATATTCGCCAAAATATCCATATTTGTCTGGTCATTGTCACTGGATTTGTGAGAGATAATTTTTTAATAGGCCTTTGCATACACACTTTCTCTGTAAGGCAAATGTTGACCTTGCAGAGAAACCAGTGAGCCATAAAACATAAAAGTGGTGTTAAAGCAACGATCCTCAATGGAAGTGATTTAAAGCCATAAGTTACAGGGCCTTGCAAAAGTATTTTTACTCCTTGAACTTTATCACATTTTTTCAGGCTGTAACCATAAACCTTAGTTAACTTTATTGGGATTTTATTTGATAGAGGTGAAAGGGAAATACTGTTGGGTTTAAAAATATTTTAAAAAACGCTTTAGAAATTTGAAGCTGAAAAGTGTGGTGTGCATTTGTTTTCAGGTCCTCTGGGTCAATACTTGGTAAACTCACCTTTTGCTGCAGTTACAGCTGCAAGTGTTTTTGAGTTTTGTCTCAACCAGCCTTCAGTAGGTAGAGACTAAAATTTCTGCCCATTCTCAGTTACACTATAATGACAAAATGTGAAACAGTTCAGCAGGTATGAATACTTTAGCAAGGTGTACACTGACTCCCATCTATGTGTTGTAGCTTCTTGTACTGTGACTAACTGATTCATTATCGTGTGTATATCCAAAATAACTTCTTTAGCAAAGCCACTAAGGCTGAGGATTTAGGTCTGATTGTGTGCTTTTTGTTGTCAAATCTGTATGCAATGTAAATAAAATAGAGATGTGCCTTTAGACTTTTTTTTCCCTTTTTTTTGTTAAACTGGATGTATTATCTCCTGACTGTTAGTGTTGAGACAATGAGCAGACATTTCCTCTGCAGTTTGGTTTTTGAGATCATTGCAGTTTTGATACGGTTGGTTGAATTGTAATAATAAAGAAAGCACCTGTGATGGTTGAAAGAAGTCTACAGTCTTTGTCATTTTGTCTCTTTTTGTGACGTGAAGAAGTGTGATTGGTTTGGGGTAAAGCTAATAGATGTTCTATCAAAAACAAACAAAAAAAGCCCAATGCTATTATGTTTTAGAGCCATTTCTGGTAATGCAGGAACTCCACGACTAATCACTGTTTCATGTTTTCTCTATTTGTGAATAGTGGCTCTTACTTTTTTTTTGTGCCCTTAAAGTCTCTTTTGGTCTTAAATTTCTTTAGATCAGGGCATGATGTGCTGCTTTTGACAATAGATAACGAAGTTATCAAATTATATAATCCATAATTTCACAATAAGATCATTTATTTTGTAGCAAAGGGGCAGTTTTTACGCGTAATTAAAATCTGAATATTAAAACCGCTTCCTTATTAATGCCGCTATTTTAATTTTAAGCTGTTTACTGATCTGAAAAATGCAAGTGTGGAACTAAATTCGTAAGGTGGGTAAACTCTTCCTATTTTCTCTGTTTTATTTTGTTTTAATTTTTTTTTGCAAAATTGTATGTTCAATACTATGAAATATTACCAAAGAGGTGTTAAAATGCAACAAAGACACAGAAAATGAGAGAAATTCAAGTTCAGGTGTCGTGTTTAATATTTGCAACAGTTTTTTTTTTTCTCAAGTTGACCAAGATGGGACAGGAGGGGGGATTATAGTAATTGCAAACATTTTGCTTCAAAATATGGATTATTATTATTATTACATTTGACTTTGGGGTAGATAAAAGGAGCACAGAAGAAAGGATTTACATACGTACAGTACAGGTAGAAGCATAGCACCATTTTACACTGAATACTGGTGTTCTTAGCTTTGTGTCTGTGTACAGTATTATACTAGAACTACACTCTTAACAAAAGGGTGGTTTGAAAGAAGAAAAGTGATAGCTGTTTCCGTGTGGGAAGGCGGGAGGGAACGGGGTGTGGCTGTCTTGTCAATGCCATCGGCCATCAATAATCCAACACTTCGATTTTCAACAGCTTTTTTTTTCTAAAACCTCCCAAATCAAATGTCAGACACACATCATTCCTAAAAAAAAAAAAAAAAGAAATAAAAATAAACTCCAAAAAACTAAACATTTGTCATGATGAAACATCCAGAGCTAGTTGACAATAACTTTAAAAAGACACTAATGATTGTTTTTTTTTTTTCTTTTTCAGATCTGTTATGTGGAAACTAGTGATTGATGAGCTCTCTTTCATTCCCCTCCATTTCCTTCATAACAAAGCCAGTCAAAAAACTCTCCAGAATCAAAATGTACAACATCCATTAGTCTTTAAAAAACACCTTTACATTCTTTGGGCTGGGTATCAGTGTCATAAACTAGATCCATTTTCATCTCTAGACACATTCACGCTATAGAGGCTCTTTGTTGTTATGGATGGAAGACCTTGCTCAAGCAAGATCTTTACTTTTCAATGATCTACTTCTGTTTTTTTTTATTTATCATCTGATGGGAGCTTTTTGTGAACTTCTTTGCAACTCTGTAATCAAACCAGTGCTTTGCATTGAATGTGCCCCCCCCCACCCCACACTTCTTCAGTCACACACGTTTTCTATGAAAATATACTGGGTTACAGTGAAAGTCACCATACATACAAAGTCTCTCTCACACGACCCACATTATCAAATTTGAACTCTCTCCCATGCAGTCTCGCAACAACACGGATGATTCTCACAAAACATCACTTCTTTATACTGCAACGCAAGAACTGATTGGCTATCTCCAGGGGGGCAGCAAATACTGTCACCCCCCGACTGATACAAGAAGTAGGATCAAGGAACGAAGACGCTATACACACACACACACACACTGCATCCTCCTACGCTCAGGCAAAACAACACATTCTAGACGCTCCTTTGCCAACGACTACAAGCTCCTTTGCTCCGAGGCTTTTTTTCTCTGTTTGATATGGCTTATCGCTGTAGTACACACAGACTGAGCCAAAACTCCATCGCCGCCTTTATGTATGGACCCGGGCCCGGTTCTGCTTTCAACTGCCATTTAAGAACTGAGATACAAGTGAAGTGGACTGCATGAGAGTTTCTGAGGCCTATGGAGAGAAGGAAGGATGAAACACTAATGACAGGGTAGACCACAAGGAAAAAAATCCACCTAAGTCATTAGATTTAAAATTAGGGTCATATTTATACCGAAGCTCACTCCTTAACCATTTGTCCTCCTCTATTATACCCTGCAAAAACACAAAATCCTACCAAGTATTTTCTGTCTAATTTCTATAGAAAATATCTTATTACACGTGTAATTAAGACAAAACAAATTTTACAGGTGACTTTTCAGCAAGATATAGACGCTTGTTTTAGGTCAATTCCTAAATATAAAAATATGACTAGTTGCACTGGCAGATTTTTCCACTTGTAATATTTAAAATTTTATTTTAAAAATCTGCCAGTGGAACTAGTAGTATTAGCATAAAACAAGATTTTATGTCCTGCTGAAAAGCTACTGGTAAGTCTTATTTCAAGTGTACTCAGGTTATTTGCACTGGAAACTAGACAAAATATATTTGGTAAGGTTTTGTGTTTTATTAGTGTAGGCATGGGCCATTTACGACTTCAGTTATGGTTCTTACAAAAGTCTGTAGCAGCAAGTATGTAAAGCAGCGGACTGAAGGCTAACTACTGGAGCAGACAGCCTGACTAATAAGCCAGATAATTTCATCTTGTTGTACTCCCAGTGTTAACTTATAAAAGAGGGAATGGGAAAACGGTAATAATATTCTGTGTACAAAGACAGATTAATTGACAACTGACTAAAGCTAATGGGTATTTGTTAACATTTTTGTTTAATTCAACAGAGAAGACTTGTATGGTTTAGATGTAGGAACCCTGTGTATCTGCAAGAACCGATTCTTAAATTCTACATTTATAACATAAATATGTTTAACCATGATCAATATTTCATCTCTGAAATTTTCAGGACGCTAAGTTTGGTCCCACCCAAAACACTGGAAAGAGAACTGAAAGTATCAATAGATTAGCTTTTGATACTAAAAATAATTATTATTCAAGAAAATAATTTACACTTTTGCTTAAGGGTTTTGGTGTAGTTATTGTTATCGCACAGTGAGAAGCTCACTCTGGCCCATGCCTACTGCGTGTTCATGCACTTGAATTCGACACCAGTAAGAAAGAAGAAAAAGGGCTTTTTGAAATCAAAGTCAAATTTTCCACACAGATGCCGCACCCTTTATAAACACCACTTCCTCTGGTCTGTGAAGCATCACTGTCTAATCCTTCCTGGTCTGGTTCCAGACTGAGGCAGAAGCAAAAACAAGAAAACAACTTTCCGCATTCCTGAGAGGACAAGTACCATCCAGCAACTTCAAACCCTTACTAAGTTCAACATCATAAGACACGAGGGCCAAACGAACACGCCCACTACAAGATACGCTCGCTCCGAGTCATGCACATGAGGATTGTATTATCAAAAACGCACATTAGCTCACGGAATCACACCACAGATTACAAATTAAAAAAAAAAAAAGGTTTTAACAGTGATATTTCTTTACACAACCACATTAAGTGCTGAAGTTGTCAGGAGGTTGAGGATATACTGTTTGTCACGTATAGGGCTCTCTCTGACTGGTAAAAAATAATCCCTACTATATACATATGCATGAATTTTGTTATTAGGGGTAATATCTTTTTGGAAAATATATTTATATATATATATATATACTTTTATATATATATATACTGCTTTGAATATTGTAATTTAAAATAAAAAAAACAACACAATTCACTATGTTATTGGCACTTGGAATCACTAAACCCGTTATACGTACAGAAATTATCCTGCAAATAATTCAGTTAAACTGTAATCTAGTTTCTTCTAGCTTCTTGTCAAACATAATTTGTAATTACAAAGGTAAAAGGATCCATTTTTGTCCTGGAGACACAGTGTTTAAAAGCACCTTCTACAAAAAAAAAAAAAAAACACCCAAGCCCAATCCTTCCTATTCTTCTTTTTTTTTTTTTTTAAATACACCAAAAGACTTTAAAGCCTTGTTCTGGACTTGTTTTTTTCTTTTTTTCTTTTCAAGAGAACGGGGAGGGGGTCTTAGAGAGCACATCACTGCTCTGTTTGACCAGAAACCACAAAAAAGTAAAAACTCTGTTTCCAAAAGCAACTAATAAAAGCGTACACAGTTATTCTTTCCATGCAGTCATATAAAATACTATGGTTTTGTTTTCTGTTAGGCTATACTTGGATATTTACAGGTTTTCTTTTTATCATACAGTAAATCTGTACACTGTCTACTTTGAGACTCTTTCAAAAAAAAAAAGTCCATAATCATCGGCGTACGGTGTATTTCTTTTTCCTTTCGAAGTCTCCAAAGACACTGAAGCTCCCTCATGATTCTACCTCTGAAGAGGAAAACAGGAACTTTCTCCTTCCTTAAGCCTCAGCGATGGCTGTCGCAAAGTTCCTTACGAACTCTGAACTTTCCCTCTTTCCTAGAAGTAAAAATCTTTCAAATCAAGGAAGGGAAGGCGATCGTTTTTTTGGAGGGGAGGAGAGGTCTGTGACATCCAGAAGACCCACACAGACATGTACAGCAGTTCCCTACAGCTTTCCTCCAGGAGTCATTGCTGCTGGTGGTTAACACTGTCAGTCCTGTGTGATGACGAGGCTTTCTGCTGTTTCTGCGGCTGTGGTTTCAGCTGCTGCTGGTGCCTCTGATGGTGAGATTGCTGCTGCGTCTGCTGCTGCTTTTGTTGCCTTTGCTGCTGCTGCTGATGTTGCTGCTGCTGCTGATGTTGTTGATGCTGCTGTTGTTGTTGCTGCTGCTGCTGCTGCTGCTGCTGCTGTTGTTGTTGCTGCTGCTGTGGAAGTGTTGTCTGGGTGAAAGCTCCCTGTTGCTGGAGAGGAAACGCTGCCTGCAGAATCAGCTGGGTAGACTGGTTACTGTGAAGAAGACGAGTGCCCTAGCAGCAAAAAGATGGAACAAATTATTTTGGAATTTGTCTTTTTGTAAGTTTTGAACTTCTTAAGCATTCAACAATACATAACAAACGCTAAGAAGTTGAGTGACTAATTTATTAAGTTCTGAGGTTTTCTCCAAACACTATATTTAAATACTCAACTCAGTGAGTTGTCTAATTTCAAGATAAATATCAGGCAGCGGTTTTATGGATAGATCTAACAATTGTGCAGTTTATACTGACCTTTTTGAGTGGTAATGTTTTTTTTCATAGTTGCTAAATTGTTATTTTTTTAATGCATAAAATTCACTGAACTATCAATCTGCTCTAGATGCTTCAGACTATTTTTAACTTCTGGATGCAAACAGACATGATGTGTTTAAATGGGCTCACTCTGCCCTCTTCTGTTACCTGCAGGAACTGCTGTTGCTGCTGCCCCTGCTGGTTGTTTTGTGCCACTACAGTTGTTTGGTTTTGGCCATCGGGTTGACCTTGAGATGATTGGGCCGGTTGTAGAGTTAAGGTCTGGGTTTGTCCCCCCTGCTGAGATAAAAAAAGAAAAACATTTAAGAGAGGAGAAAGTATTTAAAAGTTCTGCCATCTTTTTTCAAAACTTAATAGGCCTTTGACTTAATGTCACTTCATGCAGTCAAAGCCCAAAACAAAAGTTGTGCCATTAAAAATAAATATTATTCAATACTAAATAGGTTACTTCATTACACCAGTAAAATTTAGCAGTGATATTGTACAGCTTAAAAGCACGCAATCATATTTTCATACATATTCATATTTATTGATGCCTTCATGGAACCAACAATGGAAAAATGAGTAAAACCAATAGTCTTGACCATAATGTTGGTTTTGGTGTTTATATGCCTTATAAATTGGAGTTTATTGTTCCCATAACTAATCATAATTCTTATCGTGTTAAAAGAAATTAACCAATAACGATAAACAATACATTAAAGTACTGAGCCTACCTGGTTAAAAAACCTAGCAACTGCAAAAAATGTTTTATGACTAATATGCAAGATGTTTGTCAACATCATATGAATGTTTATTTTATTTACCTGCTGGCCACCAAAGGGGTTGTAGGCTGTAACAACCTGCCCCATAAACATAGAGGTGGGCACCATGACAGCACCACATGCATGCATTGGAGTCGTCACGAGCTTTGTTACAAGCTGCTGCCCTGCTGGGAATCTGGAAGGAAAAAAATAATACATTCGGGTAAGTTTGTTATTGTCATACATCACTTTTTCTTTTTTTTTAAACAGAGAATAAAGTTTGGTTATTACCGGATCTGTCGGTCCTGTGTGAAGGTGGCCACCGCGGTGCCTTGCTGCGTGTTGTTCTGCGGGAGGCTGGTGCTGATCTGCAGCACGTTTGGTGGTCCTGGTTGGGAAATCATCATGGTGTTGTAGAGCGGGGCAGAAACGGATCCCTGGGCCTGAGGCTGAGCCTGGGCAGCTTGCTGTGGCTGACGCTGGAAAAACAAACAAGCAACAAAATGGGAATTTACATCCAATTCTTTATAATAAAGCTTTATTTGTCTGATATAGCCACATTCAATAAACTGGCATCCGCAGTTGAAATGTAATTTAATAACATCTTTTCTTTTATGGTGATGAGATAATCAGAGATACAGATGCAGAAAAGTGTGAAGAAATGCAGCTTCATCTGAAGGCAGAGAGCGTTTGGCACAACTCTAATCCTGCTGAGAAATGGTATTCATCTTACAATGACAAGCTGGGCAAGGAGAGCATTAATCAGAGTAGCAGCCATACTATATTTTCTTAATCCTATATTATGCTGAATGTAGGGATCTGCAACCAATGGGGAGCCCAGTAAAATTATGGAAAGGCAGCATAAGGAGTGTGTACCTATGTGTGACCCACCTGTGCGAGTGTATTGGTCTGCTGCTGTAAGCTCTGATGAGGAGGAGGAGCTTGCTGCTGAATGGTGAGCTGCTGAGATCCTGAATGAACAGGGTTAACTGAGGGCTGCTGGACCTGACCAGTCAAGGTAGCTGCTTGTTGGACCGAGCCCACCTGCTGGAGCTGGACGTTCATCGTTCCACTCTGCTGCTGCTGTTGTTGCAGCAGCATCTACAAAGGAGACATCAAATGTCAGAGCAAAGTGGAGGCAGAAAATGTTGGTTTGCATGCTTTTTTGTTATTTTGATGCTTATGCTAAAAAAAAGTGTTAACAGAAACAAAGAAATTTTCTCATTAGGGTACAGATTCAGGTACCGATATCAATTTAATCGGTACCTGAATCAATTTAATCGATTGAAAATCGAAAAGGAAACAATATGTAAAACTAAAATATATCTTTGATCCAAATTAGGTAAACTAAATACAAACAAAAAGGTGAAAACAAAGCAATCTGTATAAAGAAGGAGGTGGAAATTCTGCTTCTGTTGTGTTCAAATGGTATTTTCCAAAATTAGGAAATCTTGGGAAAAATTCCTCAAAAGGTTACAATTTTACTTTAGTCTTTTGGCATTTTCCTGAAATGTTATTTAAGTGTGACATCTACCCACAAAGCACCAACAAAGCTTGAATAAAAGTAGAAGACATGTGTGGCACTAAGATAAATATATCATAAAAAGGTATACATGCTACATATTATAACAAAATGCAGAGTAAGAGCTTATTATAACACATCTACAAGTTGTGTGTAGCATCGAGCCCACCTGTATGCCCTGTCCCTGGACTCTCTGCAGTTGATCTTGGATGTTCCTCAGCTCCTCCTGCTGCCGCTGGATGTTTGCCTGGATCATTCGGGTTCTCTGCTCCAGCTGCTCCTTCAGGTGCTGCATGGCATTCACCTGTGCTGAGAACTCCATCACCGGCTTCAGAAGACAAAGAAGAGCTCTATGATAACCCACTTTTCAAGATACGGTCCTCTAACATACTACAGAAACCTTAATTTTGTTGAATGAGAATGTGAAGTTGTATCAAGTAGCTTTAGATCCTTCTATCATCCAATTTATGGGTGTTTACTGCCCTCTGCTGTTTTTCAGTTACCGTATTTTCTGCACTATAAGGAGCACCGGATTATAAGGCGCACCTTCAATGAATGGCCTATTTAAAAACTTTTTTCATATATAAGGCGCACCGCATTATAAGGCACATAGAATAGACGCTACAGTTGCCACCCGTCCATGATTTGTTCGTTCTCTACAAATGTGAATGTATAATAATAAAGCAGTGGTCCTCAAGTACTTTATATAGTAGGTTGCCCCAGTCATTGTTTCACTCACGGTGTTGGTGTTGCGATATTGTGCCCAACTGCTTTCTGGGTAACACAGACCAACTGACATGCTGCCGCAGCAGTCTCTGTCTCTCTCCCCCCCGGCTTTAAATGTATAGGGGCTGGTCCCTTGGTAACCCTAGTCAAAGCAACCGGGTGAATATCTAAAGCCACTTTGTTGACATAAAGAATGACTCTGGTCAGCGAGGAGAGGCTTCCGCGACTGGGACAGGGCGAGGCCGGACGATGGTCACCCTTCTCCGTTCGCGCACAAGCATGTTCGTGGAGAACGTGATGCTAAATGACCTGCAGACGACATGATTATCAGGTCGGTAGGTAGATAGGTCAGTCAAACTTTATTGACAAACCAGCGTTATGACAACTATCCCAGCATACACTGCGCGCTTCTTCTTCTACGGGCGAAAATGAAGTCGGCGGCTGCTTACCGTAGTTGCTAGACCTGTTGTGGCTCAATATTGGTCCACATATAAGGCGCACCGGATTATAAGACGCGCTGTCTGCTTTTGAGGAAATTGAAGGTTTTTAGGTGCACCCTATAGTGCGGAAAATACGGTAGTCTTTTTTGTATAAGCATCTCCTCTGAAGTAGGTGGATTCATTTCTTACCTGTACATTTGCCTGAAGTTGCTGCTGCTGCTGCTGCTGTTGTTGTTGCTGTTGTTGTTGTTGCTGCTGTTGTTGCTGCTGCTGCTGCTGTTGTTGCTGAGTGATCATGCCAGGATTCAAACTCTGTCCTGTGGTCTGTGAGCTCATTGACTGCAAACACAAAGAAGATTGACAAGAAACACACTAGCTAAAGTGCATTGATATAAGAGAAAACAAAAACATCAAGTATAATTAAAATCCATTATTTTCATCAAGCCTACCTGGCTGCTGATGGAAGAGCGTCGCTGAGATGTCATCTCCATGGTAGAGGCCAGGGACTGTCGAGGGGGCGTCGCCATGTCCATATGCAGCTTGGGAGCTGTTGCTGCAGAGACAAAACTACTGGTGACCCTGCTAATCCTAGTGAAACACTTAGCAATCGTCTTTTACTTGTACTGAGTACGAGGATTTAACTCGTTGGCATAAACTGTGTAGAGTTCCTTACAAGTGCAAGTGTTGTCCGAGACATGAGACGAGGACTTCCTGGAGCTCCGCGAGGATGTCGACGGTGTTCGGCTGTGGTCAAACCGCTCCAGAGCTTCCTTCAAGCTGGATGTGTTCAGCTGTGACTCCGAACCAGAGTCCTGACTCTACAAATTTAAAGTAACACAAAGATTAGCAATTTTAAAAAAAAAAGGTGGTTCTAGTTGCAACCAGAAGATTGCAACTAGAAGTGACTGAACTTAAACAAGAAAAGCATGAATCTGAGATCTGACTAAATCCATTTCTACATGTTGGATTACACATACGTTTTAAATATATTTTCACTCCACAGATGCTGCCAAAATTAGATTTTTCAAAATCCAGCACTTGTTTTCATGCAAATCAAGAATATGAAACACAGTTAACAAACAGTCAGATGTCAGTGCTTTTTCAATAACTGGAAGAAATTAATTAAAGGGCACATCAACAACTTTTACTTCATGTAAACTAAAGCTGTTTAGTATTAGAAAAACATGCATTTTTGTTGAATATTACAATGATATTAAGAGCAATGCACCCCTATTCTTCTCACTCACGTCATCAAGTTGTTGCCATCACTTTTTATGAGCTTTTGTTTTGTTTTGTGGGTCATGTAGAACCAAAATATTCTGAACACTAGGTGAGAATGACTGGTTCTGCTACTGCAGTAATTCATTTTTAAGACATTAAACATTTTAATATGAGCATTCTGAATTTGATTCCCGCTACATGTTCAACACATAAGGCGTTTCCAGCAAAGCTCGTCCAATGCTTTACCAAAGCTGAAGGTAGAAACAGGTCTTGGCTGGTTCCATAAAATAACTTTGATTTTTCCATATCCAGGGAGCCAGCTTGGCGCTATGTCATCGTGACACTATAAATGTCTCGACCAGTAAATGTTCTCCTCAGCTTAGTTGTGGAGGAAAGCACTGCAGGGAAGCAACACAAATCATATTGTTTACGTCCACATCCCTGCAAACAGATGCTCTAATATTCCCTGCTTGCCTTCTTATTGCTGTTTTGAACACACTGCGGTTTAATCTTAACAACCCCAAACAACTAACGTCTGATCGCTACCAGCAGTGCTGCAAAGGAGGGATATAGACAGAGTTTGAAGTGAGATTTATTTACAACACCTATTAAAACACAATCAGTGTTTAAGAACTCAGCAGGAAATGACGTTTACAGTTTCATTTCAAGATCTGATGTGTGCACATTGACCAACTTAACCCTAACCTACTTTTTTTTTTTTTGTAGATTAGACAAAAAATTAGCAGTTCTTTGCTAAGAACTGCTACTTTAAAATGGCAGGGGATGTGGGGTGCCAGAGTTTGTGGTGATGATAACACAAGGAACGGCTGCCTTATAACTCTTGTCTCAGTTTCGCAATTGAACTGGTTTAGTGGAAAAACCACATGGTGATTTTAACATTTGCAACCACACACAAGCTCCACTGCAAGTACCTTTTAAGAGACCATCTAGATTTTGCAGCAGTGTGTCTCAGTTATTAAACTGCCCCAGCAAAGCTTATAAAATGAACACTGGTGACATTAGCACATCTGCTTACAGTTTACCATCTCCCTGAACATTTCAACAGAAATTCTAAATACCTCCAACTGTTTCAAGTGATTTATTTTAGGTACTGTGATAACTTGTCTCTAAGGCTGTGGAAGAACCACTGCTACTGGTGGCACTAGTTTTCCTGGATGGCTGCCAGGTGTTTGCAGGTTGAAACATAACTGCCGTAGTTCACTGAGTTCAAGATGAGACAGCAGCAGCAAAAGACCACAAGCTCTAAGCTGCGGTAAAACAAACTTTAATACCGTCTGAAACTAGTGCTCATTAGTTAGAGTTTTTCCCACTTTATGAAACTGGTTGACTATTGCTACACAGAATAGTTTGGAAAATGATTTGGAAATATTTCCAATCCTAACCTACAGAATATCTGAGACTATAGCCAACCTACAAAACTTAAAATAATGTGCTGCAGATGTGTTACTCTATAAATAACAGAATATACATCATATTATATGCAGCACATACTCATTATTCTGCACAATAACCACAAGGAAGCCATTACTAAACGTGGCCAATGATTTTCTTCATTTTCACTCATGTATAAACTGAAGTAAAATGCTTCAAACAAATTAAAAGTTGCTTTTTGTTTTCAATAAAGCAGTAAAATATGGTATGAATATTTGTAAATACATGAACTAGAACTGCCCAATATATCAGATAGTAGAAGGTATCAGTGTATGTAACGTCTATATAGCAAAAAGTTACTTAGAAACAATGTTTAGTAGGATTATTATATTTCAATTGCCATGCATGGAAATTCTGCCTATCTGTAATGTGTAATATCTTGTTGGATAGATGCTTTGTTTTGTCTTGGTCATCCTTTATTTTTTTTAGTTTTTTTTAATAACATAGCTTCCATTCACCAGGTATATCACAACTTCTGTAACTAATGTGGTTGAGAAAAATACAAATGCAAAACTTAAAAACAAACAGAGCATTTCGAAGAGGGATGACTCACTTTATCAACAGCTGCCTCTGGATTGGTCTCTTCAATTCCCAGCTCTCTGCGCTGCTCTGCCCTCACCTCTGCATAGCTGCATAGCAGATTAAAAAAAGAAGGATTTCTTTAGGGGGATGCAAAAATAAATGAACAAACAATAAAAAAGGTAGTTTTTATAAAAAAAACTGATATGAAAAAGATAACATAAAAATGGTTTTGTACCTGACCACCGTGTGTGTGCAAACAATAAACTCAGGTCTGGAGTTCCACTGATGATAGGTGATGTAGTAGTGTGTCTGCAGCCAGATCCACTGTTGACCTTTAGTCAGGAAGCGATAATAACATGACTTCCCTTTTCCATACTGCATCACTGAGAGGGTGAGGGATAGAGACAGGCAAAACAAAAGATGTTACAAAAAAGGCAGTGATAGGAACCCTCTAAAGAATCTTGAATGAAAGAGAAAGTGCATAGCCTCACAGTGTTCGTGACATTTGGCAAGCGTCTCCAGGTCATCCACGTGGTAATAGTCATACCCTGATGTTCCTAGAACCTCAAAAGGCAGATAGCCTATGATTGGTGGAGCTCTGAAGAGAGAAAAAATAGACATCACAGAAATTAATGCACAATTCAACATGTTTCAGAAAATTTGCCATTAATTATTTCTCCCTGCTGTCCATGTTCACCATTTCCAGATCTTTGTGTTCACATGTCAATCTGTTTCTAAACCATTTTCAGGAGGAGCGCAGTGCGTGTATGAAAATGGGTCATGTCTGTTTTCATCTGTCTGCCAGTGCATATGTACATGTGTGTGAGTGTGAGTGTGTGTGTGTTATGGTTAGAAAGCTTACGGTTAGAAAATAGGCAAAAATCAGGTGTTAGTTTATTATTGTCATCTCTCTCATTGAGACAAACCTACTGGTGCAGTTCATTATGTCTCAAACTCAACAGGCCTCGACAGCAATCTTAGACCTTACACTGCAAAAAGTCCCCTTCCAAAAACAAGAAAAAAAAGTACAAAAATAAGGTACAATTTTCTTAAAATAAGAAAAATTATCTGCCAACAGAACAAGAAAATTTATCTTGTCAAGATTTTCTAAAACAAGAAAAAATATCTAACCAAGATAAACCTATAATATCTTAAAATTAGTGTATTTTTACTTAAAACAAGCCAATTTTACTTATACGAGTAAGATATATTATCTTATTTTAAGAAAAATTATCTCAAGTAAAGAAAATGTTACTCGACACTGAATTTCTTGAAATAGCGTAAAATTTTCTTATTTGAAGAAAAATGTTCTATGTATTAAGAAAATAAATCTCATATATTCTATTTGTATTAGTAAAATTGGCTTGTTTTAAGTACAAATACACTAATTTTAAGATATTTGTAGGTCTATCTTGGTTAGATATTTTTTCTTGTTTTAGAAAATCTTGACGAGATAAATTTCTTGTTCTGTTGGCAGATAATTTTTCTTATTTTAAGAAAATTGTACCTTATTTTTGTACTTCTTTTTCTTGTTTTTGAAAGGAGACTTTTTGCAGTGATATACCTAAATCTAGTTTATTTTTATTGTTGCATAGGATTAAAATATATATTTTATCATAGCTTTACTCAAGGTTCTTATGCTAAGACAAAAATCCAAAAATTGATCCTGTGAATACTGGAACAAGAGATGTTATTGGCTTGCTGAAATGAAGACATGAGTTCAATTACTTTTAACATATTTATTACGTTTAAGTTTCACATAAACACAATAAAACATGACTACTGGTCAGAATAAAGTCTGGATGGGCATCTGATTCTGAAACAATCCTGTAAAATGACAGAACAATGACGATCTGACACATCTGCCGCACTCATAAGATGCCCTAAGAGTCAAGCAAACCAAATTGTCCAAAGCAAAAAAAAATCTTGGGATTAGATGTCAACAATAGGAGCTTCCTCCGCAATGAACTTCTTCCAATAAGCCATAGCCTTTTATATGTGGAAGTCTTGCCTCAGTTACAGACGGCGTTCTCAAGACGTCTGTCAGCAGCACAGAGAGGAGTGGCCTCAGACACACGGATGCTGAAAGGTGTAGTAGCTGTGATGTCCTCCTTTCAGAAGATCAGGGCAGGCATGGTTCCAATGGCCAGTAGAAAGTTGGTTTCACGATCACCACAGAGCTGAAAAGTGATCTTGTTTGAAGTTGTTGGGTCATCTGCTAATTGGAGCACAGACAGAAAAACAATCACAAAACAAACCACGTTTTAGGGTCTAATCAGTGTAATGATGAATCAGTATCATAAATTTCTTACCTTGAGAATTTGAAGGACGCCGTCACTTGCAATTCCCAAAGTTTCTTGTAGATGGTGCAATACGTGATTGGAGATGTGTCTGGCATAGGCTTCACCATGGCAACAGTTTGGTTTACTTGAAAAATAAAACAAGTCTTATTTTAGTTCATGTGCTCAATTACAATATTACATGAATTCAAGATGGCAAGAAAGTTATTTTAATTAAATCAAACAAGGACTACTTAAATTCACTAATTAAAAATAGTGTTTAAAATATCCTGGTAACAGTGTGGAATATCTAACCTTGTAGACTCATTGCATTTAAGTTTTTAAATTACAGCACATAAAACACCCTCAAAGTTAGTGAAATACTAGGCGGAATTGCCCTTTAACCATTTCCCGAATGAGAAGCTGCGAATGAGAAGCCACCTTAGCTATGTTAAAAAACGGAAGCTACCATGAACCCGTGTCGATATTATTTTTAAGCCACAGCTATTGTGGTTAATAACTGTTCAAAGATCATATTCACAAGAGCGGCTCTTTAACCGCGGATGAAAATTGGCATATCACGACATGCTAACTAGCTTCAGTTAGCTTATCTTAGAAAGACAGACAACTTTAAACTTACCTCTGAGTACAGCAGCTGTAGGGTCTATACACGTAAAAAGTCCTCCATCTTCATTCATGTCCAACCGAGATTAGAGAATTTGCCAAAGAAAATCTTATAAAAGTACTGTAGATAAAAGCTTAGTTAGTCTGTTACAACTGAATTAACCGTTAATGAGGGCAGTTAAATGATCTCTGGCGTTGCCGTTAGTGATGTGCGGATTGATACTGAAATATCGATTCTTTCGATACCAGAACTTAATTCTTTAAAATCTATTGTCAGATCCAAGGATCAATACTTTCAACACTTTAGTAATTTGAGATAATGTAGATTAACAAGAGCAAGTTAGAAAGTAACAAATTATTGAGATCTTGCCTAAATGAAACGTTGTTAATGGGAACTACTTTTTCTTCCGCCTGATAAGTATGTAATGTGTAAGGACGTAATGCCCATGCGCAGCGTGCTGCTGACGCTCACTCACTCAGAAATGAACATGTTGACAGATTATAAAAAAAGTGACATGGAGCTATTTCAGCTGCCATTTTATAGTAGTTTTAATAATTAAACAATGATGTACACTGCAAAAAAAAAATAAAGGGAACACTTAGACACTTAAGTTAACACTTAAGTGTTCCCTTTATTTTTTGAGCAGTCTATTTAGTAGGGTTATTACTTTACTAATTTTCATTTTTTTAGTTTGCAACTCCATTTTCACATGTTTTGTATATTTCTGCTGAGTTAAAATAGCTTATAGTAAACAAGATTGTTGTCTCAATATACTTCTGAGTTTAAAATGAGTGCATCAGAGTACATTGTGTTCTTTTTATGAAGCCAAGATATGGATTACATTTATTTTTTATTTTATTAAGAAACAAACTAACTGTCTTTGCACAAAGTATGGGATCTGTATTGCCAATACCAGCTTAAATTTTACTCGGTATTGGATCGGAAAGAAAATCTGTTGTATCAAACATTAATACTATCTCACTGACATTTTTGGCGCTTTCCCATTTGGATTGTATGATGTCATAAAAGGGGTTACAAACATGATGAATAAAATATTGTTCAAACTAATATTAGTAACTTATAAAGTAAGAATTTGAAATATAAACCAAAAGTTAAAATATTTATCATGACATTGAGCTAATCAATATTGTTGATTCTAATCTCATTGTGTGGAATACCAGCCATTTAAAATCACACATCGATAGAAATTTCATGGCATGTCAGTAAGAGGTCCCACATCTTGCATCAAGAAGATCAGATTAAGGTCCACAGCAGACGGAAACATGCCAAGAATTATCTTGATATATAAACTGATATTGTCTCTGAAATTGTTGTGTTAAATGTCAACCGTTTAAATATTAAATTATAATTTCCAGTACACTCTGCCAACTTATACAAGAATATAAGTTCATGTTTTTGTTTTTTTTTTTCATTGACAATAACACAAAGGATTCCATTTGGACATAGTCTGTTTTAATTATCTGAATACATTTCATTAAGTATGTGATTTCGCTTTCTGTGCTTGAAATAAGAAATGTTTACTTATATAAAATAAGTTCTAGACTTGAAGTTTGATAGGTAAATATTGATATTCTAGATTCTAGCACATATTTACTCATAATAAGTAATATTTTCTTAATATTAAGCTTTTATATCTTACTGAGATAATTAAGTACAAAAACACTTAAAATAAGAAAAATATTCTAACATAAATCCCTCTTGGTGAGAAAAATTATCTTGTCAGAAAGAAAACAAGAAAAATCTCCTTAATTTAAGATATTTAATCTTACTAAGATTTTAGTTTTTGCAGTGTAGCAGTAACTTAAAAATTTACCACGATGGTAAATATGCCTAAAATATAATCTATTGCATGGAAGCAATGCTTGACAGTCGCATATATCAGTGCAGTTTATTTCTTTCCAGAATGGCACTATATGCCATCTTTTATATCCTCCCCATTATATTGCCAAAAAACAAACAAATAAAAGTTTTTATGTTGGTTATTTGTGCAAAACTTTGTAAAAGTCAAATTTGTCAAAATGTCCAGATGTTTCTAGCATGCGGACCAGCATGAAAAATGTTTGTGCTTACTGGGGATTACTTCACTGAATTTACACAGCTGAAACTGTAAAGTACAATGAAATCTGTATTTCATGTAACAGCCGAGCACTAGATGATTAATCAAGTTGAAAAGGAGCAACAGTTCACCATTGAGATCAGCAAGAGTTCCGCAGACTAAATAGTATTCATTATTTTAAATTCCGGAAGCTGAGATAATAATAAGAACAGTTGATTGATAAAGGTATAAACATTGAAACTAATCACACAAAGCTTTTCTAAAAACATAGAAGACCAATCTCTACATGCCACCATGGTTGCTCACAAAGCAACCGCTTGAGATACACAAAGCTGTCATCTCAAAGCCCGATTATAAAGATGTTCCTCTCATGCTGTCTTCCCTAATTGTGTCATTAGTTACCTCTAATTAAGGAAAATTCTAAGATGAAGTAAAGAAACAGTGGAAAAGCAGTCAAAACTCAGGTTCTGCAGGTTGAGGCAGAACGGAAAGAGCCGGGACAGCACAACAGGTTGCTACCCGACCAAAAAACAAAGGAGAAAAAGCACAGGTCAGCAATCTGAACCTCTACTATGCCATCTGCAGCATGTTTTAAAATGAAAAATAGGTCAAGTTCTTTGCTAACTTGCAAACTTGGGCTGCAAACTCATTTTTAAGTCTAAACCAGGAAATTGGTGACATAATGTCTGCAGAGCTCTGTCTGTCTTAATGCATGTTGACATCATCCAGGTAAGACAAATGTCCATGTTTTAAAATGGAAGAGAAAGTTTACTTTAAATGATAGTTTAGATCTAGTTTATTGTTCCTAGGACTCAAATCTTGCTGATTATACTCACCAGCTAGAATAAACTTGCAAAGATTGATGTAACACACTAAGCAGAAACATTTTTTTGTCTCACAAGGTATTAGAGACATTAAATTTCACACATCTTCATGTGTGCTACTAAGAGATTGTACTTTAAATTCCTTCTTTGACCTAATTTATGACAACAAAACTCCTCCTGAAAATATTTTGGAAGGGCAGACATGAATGTAGGAGAGGAATTCCCCACACAGAGTCACTACAGAGTGCGTTTACCTGTGGTCTAAAAAGAGGAATTTCCATTCTAGACTGTGCCTTGAGGTGAATTCTTCATTTGGCTCTTCGACTGTGCACATTTCCTACAACCACAAAAACAAACATGAGAATCTGACCGGAAGCATATTGTATATAAAATGAGAAAAGGACGGCTCAACCGTGTACTCATCCTGACAATACCTTGATGAACTGAGGTTTGGCCAAGCGGACGGTGGCTACGAAGCACACCTGGTCGTCGAAGGCAGGCTGCAGCGACCGCTGTAACACTCCTGCCAGACCATTCCTCGTAATGTTTGGAACTGCAACAGAGAAACCGTTTTACTCTCCCATTAAATTAAAAAAAAAAATTAATATCACTTCAATGTTTTCACATTTTGTAAATTTTTGTGTTATAAACTAACAGAAACTAGTGTATAACTGTGAAATAGAGGCATAAAACTGTTTTCACAAATAAGAAACTGAAAAACTTAATTTACAAGCCACATGGTTTTAAATTTTTTCAGTTCAAAGAAGCAAAGTTTTTCGTACACTTACACAACTTATAGAATATAGTGAACTTTGACCTGACAAAATGTGGAAATGTTCAATATGGAATAGCTACTGATAACATTGCTGCATGATTGAATACTTTATATTGGTCAAATTGTAAAAGAATGAGACTGTTAAGTAACAATATCATGAAACATTGCTAAAGCATCCAGTATCATATTAACTATGAGTAACATGAGCAACATACCGTTATTGAGGGATTTGAAGTTGCCAATAAATTTCACATATTCATAAACTGGAGGCTCTTTGGGGTCAATTGCTCCTCGCAGCATGTGACAGAAGAACTCTAGATGATTCTTAGCTGAAGAGGAAGAGATAGACAAAAACTTACTTAAATTACATTTCTGTAGATTTGTTTACAATGTTTCAAGGTAAGAAAAACAGATGGCACTGAATCAGCATATTTCTAAAAATGAAAGTCTTCACAGTAACTGTCAGAAGATAAACTAAATCCATACAAGTTATTTCCAGATTTTAGAATAAATATTTTTGGAGACGTTTTATTGAGTTTCTGTTCAATAAATCTTGCAGCATTTGAAGCTAAAGCACAAAAACATAGCGCATTTGATACTCACTCTTCATATAGTCACTACTGAGGCTCTCCAGTTCAGTCGGGTGTGTAGACAGAACCTTATACACTTCGGAGTGTTCCCCAACAGGCAGAAAGTTTAACAAGTTCTGGTCCACCAAGTCCGCCTGGAAAATACAAAGATTCAGGCATAGAAATACAAAAACAAAAGAATGAACAAACTCTTCACACTCCACAGAAGCTCTTACAGCTTTTAATCTGAACCACAACAACAAACAAGCCCACAAAATGCATTACAGCGTACACCATCATACAATGAAAGACCAAAACAAAATGAGCAACAAACAGAAGCGGTAATACTTACTGGTAGGTGTTCTAGTAAAGAGGTGACACTCTCAGAGACATAAAGGATGTTCCCATCAGTCATTATTGCTATAAAGAATCCATCCAAAGCCTGATCCAAAAGCAAAAATTACACTGTCAAATGCTCTGTTTACTAGCAAGGGAAAAGTGCAAATTATATTTTGAAATTAAGGGCTGGTTTTTGCCAGTCAGAGAAGGTGAAATAAAAAAATATACACAAAAACAGAAGCTTTTTTTTAATAAGCCAAAGTATCAAGTGCAGATATAGGTCTGGTTAAAATGTCATATAGACTTAAAATTGGCATGAATTATTTATCTGAACCATTGTTTTCCCCAGGATAAAATAACTATCATTTTCTAATGACGCCAGGTGTACAGGTCTTATATATTGCTTTTTTCTAAACAACACAGAGACAAAATAATACATGCAAATTTAAATATTGGTAATGATTTTTGAACCGCTCAGACCTTAAATTTTCTATATTTTGCCTTCTCATCTGCTCTGCAACCATTCTATTTATCTGACTAGCCTATACTAGTCATCTCAACTCTGATTGCAGGATACTAACGTACATGAACAGCTGGAGTACAGCCAGTGCCTTTCGCTGGTTAAAGAACACATTATTGGCCTAATTTGTGTCTTGTTGAACCTCAGCAAAAGTTTCAGTGTCTCTATTGGTTGCACCAGTGCATCCAGAGGAGCATCCCATCAGAACAATGATTCAAAACACGCATCAAACATCGTTTCTTAATGGATGCAGTGGGGTAACTTCTTTAAGTTCTGAAAAGGCCCTTAAGCTTTCAACTGGAACTTTATTTGCTAACTACAATATAAAAATTAAACCACAGAAACAACAGAAGAGTTGGTACAACACTGTTGTCACCCACAGTACAGGAATAGAGTTGAGAATGTGACATTTCTGACCTCCAACATGAGCTGTGTGAATTCTTCGTTGCTTAGAAAGGGGGGCTTCCAGTCCTGTCTGATCTCGCTCGACTCTGACTGAGCTGCAATCTCTGATGAAGGAAGAAGGATGGATGAGATTTAAGTAAATACATTTCAGGAATCTTGAAACTAAGAACAGATGGAGATGATGCACTCACAGAAAAATGAAGGTCATATAAAACAAATGTTCTCAGAGACTAATCCAATGGCAAAACAGGACAATTAAGAACAAAAATTGTAAGTTGCAGGAAAAAAGTAAAAGCTTGGATTTGTAAAACTATTAGCCCAAATGCAGTTCTTGCACCTAATCTACAATCATCAAGCACTAAAATAACTCAATCCCAAATTTTAAGTCAGCAACCATTTCGTGTATGGCAAGCACTTACAGCAAATCAAATATTATTTTACAATTTCCATGTGCCATAAAAAGGGCAATAAAGCATGTTTTTACAAAGTTCAGATCATGAAGGTAAACAACCCTGATAGTGGAGTGTATATCCAAGTGAATAATTAATCCCAAAAACAGAGTAAGAAATCTCCACCCAGCAAGGAGTTCCACGTAAACACGGGAAGTGACGAGAGAAGGATAAAAACGCCTGACCTTTGTGTTTACACAGGAAGTCGATGCTTTTCTGCAGGATGGTGGACTTGTCCATCTTTCGGGTGTTACCTGGCAACATGGTGCCAAGCTCTTTGATGAGGACATTGAACTGGTCTCTCCTTTTTTTCTCCGACTTGTTACGGGACACGCTGTAATCCAAAGCAGGTTGGTTAGACTTGAAGGTATCAGAGCCTCCTTGGTGAAACTTTACCAAGGCATAAAGCTCACCGTTTCGCCTTGTCCTTCTCATCTTCTTCCATCAACCCATCAGTGAGGCTGCAATCATCCCTATAGGATGTGAAAAAAATTGACTTTCAGCTTTCTCCTTGTTCTAATTGTGTATGTTTGTAGGCAGCTTTGAAGCATAAAAGTGTTGGTAGTAACAGCTAAAAAAAGATTTCTAAGAGGGATAGTTCATGTAAGTTTATTTGCAATCACAAACAAAGAGAGAAAAAAAGGAATGCGCAATGCTTGCCAAGAAGGTTTACCACATGAGTAATAGGGTGTGTCTTGTCTCAGCTCCAAATATGAATGTTAAAACTTTCATTTATAATCACAGACAATTCACGAACATCATACTTTACATTTAATTATGCAAAAATATATGATCATTTACAGAGAAATTAATGTGTGTGTGTGTGTGTGTGTGTGTGTGTGTGTGTGTGTGTGTGTGTGTGTGTGTGTGTGTGTGTGTGTGTGTGTGTGTGTGTGTCTTTGTCAGCATACCCTATGCTTGATGTCATGGTGGCTGCTGATCAGGGCTGTGGCTGTAGTAATTTGTTCTTTAGGCGTGAGGTAGGCATTTGGAAAAGCACCTGAAAATACCAGAGCGAAACAAATGATTGCTTTAATCCTTCATAATCCAATTCAGTGGATTAACAGCATAACTCATCTCAAAAGAATCATACAACAAATTTGTCGCTTTTAATTTAACCACCATTAACTGCAAACACTGCCGGCCACATTTATTTTAACCACTGCTAAAGATGAACAAAAATCTTCAAATAAATTCCTCTTGCATTGCAGCATCGTAACATCACACTGAAGGAAATAGGACAAACACAACATCTGAGTCTCATTTTAAGAGAAAAGAGACCAGACATAAAATTGGGTTACTGTGTGTCTGGTGAGTTATCTTTGTCTTGATTCGACCATTTGTTCTGAGTTATTATCGTGTTGAAAGACCTAATGACAACCCATTTTGGGTTTACTTATTTTCATTTGATATTCCCTGCTATTTCAAGCATTTCAATCCACTCTGATGGGTTCCCAGGTCTTTTGGAAGAGCAAAAAGCGCACACTATCACATACTTTCCACCTCAAACCTACATGGAGTGCTTGGTGATGAAAATATCAATCTTAGAATTACCTGATCAAAGCTTAAAGTTACTATTGAAGTCCCAACAAACTCAATGTTTACATTTGTGATAGTGGAACAGAGAAAGCTTTCTAACATCAATCTTAACTATTTGACATGTTAGTAATATCTAACTGTTGACAATCTATGATCCTAAGATGATGGTCTTTGCATCAGTTCTTCAGCAGTGAGTTTTGGAGACTATTACTACTCCACTCTCCGTGCATGGTGCCAAGATAAATGTGGGTCTATGTCTGGGCTAGATGCCAGTGTCCAATGGTCATGAGCTTTTGGGTCATGCCATTTCATTTTTTTACCCAAGAGAAAAAGTATTTTTTTCTTAAATGTAGCTTTAAGCATTTTACAACTAATGTGACTGATGTCAATACTTGCACCACTACTGGTTTTGTTCAAAACAATACTTTTATTTTCCCAACTGAATAATTTTAGTTTTTTTAATATGTCAGAGAAAAAATTATGCTACAGTGATAAAAGTTCAATTTCTTATCCAGGTTTTAAACATTTTTAACCTGTGGTGCCAACAAGCTTGGCCAGCACTGTAGAAAAAATATTTATGAAGTTAATGAAAGATGAATATTTCTATTCTAAGTAGGCATTTATTGTCTGAGCTAAATTTAGAAATATATCAGCGATTTTATGTGTGATGATGTTTTAACAACCTGTGAACCAGTTTGTGAGTCATGATGAAATCTGGATCAATACCAGTTGCGTCAAGTCAATTCAAGTCAAAGAAAACGCAAGCACCTGACAACAAAAGTGCTTGTCAAGATTTTTTTTTTATGTCTTGGCACTGTTTCATTTTGTTTAATAGTTATCTAGTACAAGTAATCTCCAAAAAGGGAGGATTTTGTAGGGAGAGCAGTGAAATATTTGATGTGTTCCTAAAAGAGCTGTTTTACAGGCAATTAAACTTCAGAAAATTTAAGTAGTTCAGATTATAACAAATAATAATACAATAATGTAGAAACACAGCTCTACATTACAACGTCACTAGGTGGCAACAAACTCATTCAAGCACTGAGTAGATGCACAGAGCAAATCAATGAATTGATGAGTCATAACTTTTTCTATCTAAATGGAAACAAAGCTGAAGTTATTCTTTTTGGACCTAAAACAGAATGACAGAGTCAACTCTCAGCTTCAGTTATTACAGCTAGAAATTACTGATCAGGCCTGAAAATCTGGGTGTAGCGATGGACTCTGACCTGAGCCTTCAAAATCACATAAAGACAATCACAAAGTCGGTCTTCTATCACCTGAAGAACATTTTCGAGATTATAGAACTAATGTCACAGCAAAAGCTAGATGATACATTAAATTTACTCAGATCAAAACTGTGTTTTTTATGCAATTCCATTATGTCTAAGTGTGTGAAGTTAGTCCTCACCCCGCCGCAGCTTTTGCACAATCTAAACGTCTTTTCTCACTGGCCACAGAATGGGTTGGGGACTGTCACTGACTCAGAGGTTAAAAGAGGCATTGAGGTCATTGGGGTTGAAAGAGGACAGCAAGCCACGAGGAAGACAAACGGAGGTTGACCAAAACCTGCTGAAGAAACCAGAGCACAAGAAAGAGGGTCATGAGGGTTTAGGCAATGATCTTCCATTTTTACAAACACCTGCCCAGAGGACAGAGAGAGAGCAAGAAATGTAATCATGGCGAAATCAAAAAATCCATGTGATGTGAATCATCTAGACAAAACAAACCTAATTACTTGTTTTGTAAAGTGCTTTTTAACTCAGTTAAAATATATTTTTAGTTTTAAGAGGTCAATTACCACTAACAAAGTTATATTTTGAAATAGATTAACTTAACATAATAAATTAATTTTTAAAAAGTGTTTATTTCTACATTAAGGATTCTGATTTCAGGAATGAATGATTTCTAATGTGTTGTAACATTTTTTTAAGTTGGATACATCAATAAATAGTTGACATATCCAATGTAAGTTTAGGTTCAGCAACATTGACTAAATCAACAAAATAAGGCAAAGCAAAGACCAGAGATTATAAACAATCAAAATAAGATTACTTAAAGGACTATAACATAAATCCTCAGAACTTGTATGTAATTGTATGCAATTAAAATATCTCATTACTACACCCATCATGCTATTTGTTTTCTTTTACAGATACAGTTTGAGATCTGAGGCAGAGATTTGACATAAGATTAGCTCATTTTAAGGGCTCTAATAACATTGTGTGCTTCCTTATTACAAATATTGGCAACAAATTCTGCAACACAACATTTAAACTCGGATGTTTAAAAAAGTTTCGGTTCCTCTAAAACACGTGAACTCGTGGGATAATTGGTCTTTAAAAATTCCTGTGCTTGAAAGCGCAATAATTAAATAAAACCACAAACCTTCAAGAAACTTTTCATTTGCCAGCACTTATTGAGAATACTTCTCAACTCACCTTCAGCTGGAATGTCCCTTGTAGACAAAACTGGCCTATTTAGATCCAAGTCTTCTTTGCAAGCTGCGACAAAACTTCTCACCACACCTGAGCTGCAACACAAAGAAAGCCCTGATTCATTCACTAGCACTGGGTCCATCATGAATCACTCAACACGAATAAAAAATATAAACAGATAATAAAATCTACGAATATAATTCATGTCATGAATTAGGCAGCACATTTTCAGAAGATTACGTGCCAGATCAGAGCAGATGGCAAAGCTAAGAAGCGATGCCTTCATCATGTCTTGATGCTAAAAACTTGTTGGGACGTTGATAAACAATGACTCAGTTCTTCACACCAAACTGTAACTCTAATTCAGCTGCTAATTTGGCAGCTGATCTAAATATCCATATCAATTTATTAAATTGGAGTTTAGTTAATCATGAATTCTCACATGCCTAAAAGGTCACGGCTATCTTGTTAGAGCCCATAAAAACCGATCAAGTGAGTCAAAATAACTAAACGCTGCTGCTTGACACATTCAAAGGCTTGAGGGATGAGACTCGATATTTGCTTGATCCTCTCTGCAAAATAATAAGCTAATTATTTTCAGTAGACAAATAAATCAATTTATTTCTCTGCATGGCCCACATTCAAGAAATGTAATAATACCTATTGAAATATTAAGTTATGCCAATCTCCTTCTTAAAATTACATGCCAGATATTTCCTGTAAAAAAAATCAATCCAGCTCAGTTCAAAGTTTATGAACATGCCATGGTCAGTATTTTACATTTATTATATTTTGTTGAAAGGTGTTATTTAAATCAAAATCTAATCTACCTTAATAAAAAAATGGATTTCTTCTTGTTTGTTTTCACCAGATTCTTCCTTCAAATGTGTTTTTGGTAATAAGGTTGCAGCAAAACATCTGAGCCGTTGTAAAAACACAGCAGGAATTTCACCAAACTACATGAAAGCAGTTCATAGCATGCTTTAGAATGCACGCCTAGTTTGTCAACATTATTAAGAACGAATAAATAGTTGTTGCTCTTTTAGACTCAAGAAAGTAATCTATATGAAGGCTTATTGAGATTTTAAAGAGTTACAGCCTGTAGCTTTTTTAATGGTAAAGTTTATTCCAGCTGCACGGCAGCTCAGCTGGCTGAAAAATGTTCCAGCACTATTCTCCTTCATTACAAGTATGGCAAAACTTAGATGCTTGGAAATATTTTTCATATTGGAAAACATGGGTAATGCGCAAAAGCTACATTACCCTACTATTCTGGTAACCTTTTTTTTAATAACTATAGTTGGCAAGCTACAAGCATCAGGTCTATTACAGACTGGCTACCTGAGGAGACAGGCCAACTAAAACCCAAATATCAGCGTGTGTTATTCTAGCAGAACAGAAAATAGTACAACAGTATGGAAAAGTACTTGTATGCAACAACAACTTGGAGAGGTTGCTAATAAATTATTAATCATGTTATTACACATTTTTACTTGGGTTAAGGAGTTAAATAACTGTAATACATAACATTTATAGCAATAAATATAAATATGGCACAGTATTTTTCCACAATATGAATAACTGTGGCTATTCTGCTTTACAAAAAAGTAATTGGATGATGAATAGTTTCTGTAAATATTGTGAAACCTTGGTAGTAGGTTACTATAACTACTGCTAAAACTGCTGCAAGTACCTAGAGGAACCTTATTATATCCTTCCTCTGCTAATGGCAAAGCTGAGTCTTATTGAGGAAGTTTTGGTCTGACAAAATTGAGTCATTTTGAAATACATATTGCAAATTTTTGGAAAATACTTAGTGGTCACTAATTTGTACCCAAATTTTATACACATTACCATCTCATCCCTTCTTGCTTCCATGTCACACCTGTAAGCAAACTACTTTTTACCAATTAAAGCATCACATATGATTTGATTTGATTAAGAATTTTCAAGAATCATAAAATAATATGCTCAAATCTCACAAATTATTTGACTATTATTCTCTGATTCTGAAAACTTTGTATTACGCTTAGAACCAGGAGATTATTTACTGTATATGACAAATTACAACTCCTGATCAAATCAAATTAACTGTACGTGACAATCTGATAGTTTATATTATTATTTGAAGCCATATAATACCTGGTGTGCATGAAACTACACCAGCAGATTGCACAACTAGAATACTAGTTATTTTGCCCCTTCACCATTTGATGCCTTCCCTGTTGCCTAACTTTTTATGAGAACAAAATTATTCAGACTAATGCAGGGTAGTTTGTACTGAGCATTGTCAATCTATACCCGCCACAGGGAATGTTTTGTACTCACTTTGACAAAGAATTGAAGTAATTTTCAATATTTTAACACTGCTTAAAGTAACTAAAGCAGTTATATAACTAAAAAAACCTAACAGAACATATTTCAGGAAAGTCAACTGACTCAAAACTTATCAGCACCAAAATAAATCAGACTAAATTGTCATGAAACTTTCCACTACAACACAAAATCAAAGTTGCTCATTATGGTTTAAGTACATGTTACAATATACTTTGTTTTACAAAATGATCCTAGGAAGGGATGAAATGATAATCTTGAAGTACAAATTGTCAAATAAGGGTAATGACCCAGATCTTTTCATTGCTAAAAAATGACTAAAGGACCAAAACTGCAAACGTAGGCGCATGACTATAGCCTCTTGTGATGTCACTGAAACAAACAAACATTGCATTTTTTTAATATTTGCTTTTTGTCAAATTTTGCAGTGAAATCCATCCTTCACTATCGTGCTGCTGTGTTTTTATTCTAAGTGTACAACTGTTAGTATATCAGTATAATAAAAAAGTACACCACTGGATAGCATCTTTAAACTGTCTGGAGAACCACTGTCTGACTATTTCAAAACCCCTGCTCTTAAGATTTGACTGCAGGCAGAAAGGTCACATTAATTGTAAGAAGCCCAGAACATATTATCTTTCTCATTACTTTGCATTCATAGCTCTTTGATGGGTCTGTTCGAGCTGCAATTGATGGTCAGTAGGTGAAGCGTTATTACGTTGTGCTAAGAAACACAGCACTATTACTAATGAATAAACTCTGACATTAGCAACATGGCCGCAGCAGCGCTGTTGACCAAGAAGTAGTATTTTACATACCTTTTAATGCCACAGGTGTTGTTGTTATACAACCATAAGAGAACAACCAATACAGCTAGCTTGCAGGCTAACTAAGCTGGCTACCGAAAACTGCCCATTTAACTCAAGAGATTTAATGCTCTTACTGTCCCCGTTTTCTCCCGCTACACTCGTAAATGGTAACGCGATTCACATTGATCAAATAAACATCCCAAATAATAATAATAATAAAAAAATTCTGTCTCTATCATTGGAAGCTGGCGCCGCGCCTGGAGCTGTCACGCAACAACTGACATTGAAGACGAAATAATCTTCAAAATATCACCGCTGTGCCACTAACAGTGCGAGAGAGTGCGTCTTAACAACCGCACGAGGCAGCGTCCTCGGACAAGCCGACAAAAACAGAAACACCAGCCAGTGAGAAACAGCCTAAACCAGCGACGGCAGAAACGTTTTTCGCGGCAGATGTATGTACAAACACACACGCATACATGTATAGTCAATGGGCGCGCACACACACACGTACACACACACACACACATACACACTCTCTCTTTAAGGAGGAGCCGCGCACGCGCACGCCCACTCGCTCACACAGATACTGGCAGCTCAGAATGTGGGTCACTGGGCCTCTACTCTCCCTCGAGCGTGCGGAAACAGTCCCGAAGCCTGCTCTGCAGTCCGACCGCTTCCGCACGCCGAAAAAAAACACCGTACACAAACAACTGAGCTGTTTCTCAACAAAAGCTTTTGTATGTGCAGTAAAAAAATATCTTTACCTTCACGAATTACCTAGCAGCCAGTCTCCTTGTTTTGCTTACTTGAGCGTCACGTCGAGGCGGTGGGGGCCAGGAGGACTGAGAGGACTTCGGGCTGGGGAGAAAAACAGGAGGCCTACTTCATATTACGACGTACAGTCATGCGCAATAGAGACAGTAGGGCGCACTATTTTGCAAGTACAGTAGCAGAAACGGAGGGAAACTGCTGAGTGATCTCCGGAGGAGAAATGACTCCGCGTTTTTATGGCCGTTTCAACCTGGCTGCTCCACTCTGAGTCCATTGGAGGTTTTTATAAGTACAATGTGGCAACTCAAAACTTTCATTTGCGTTTTACTCGACAAGAAGTAAATTATGAAGTTCCTCTAAAATATTAGGTTGCCTACAGATTATTGTAATAAATTACTTAAAATTGTTTAAGTGAGTTTTTAAAGCTTGTTTGACACTTCTCAAAATGTATTAAGCGGATAAATTTATGATGAATTGACTGAATGTGATACATATCTAGGTTGAAACAGATTACTGTAGGGATAGCCCAGCCCAGATAGCAGGGCTTTCCTCTTTTTATCAACATCCAATCATCGGCGAAAGACGCCATGACGCTTTATACCTAGTTTCGAGGCCCCCCTTATTTAATAATGTGTGAGTAAAACTGGAAATAAACTAGATATAGAAAAATTGAGGCACCCAAAAGAACTCTGATTAGTTGCTTTATATGATGTCACCAGAATTTTAGATTGCCTTAATCTAGATTAAATAATGTTTTACAACAAAGCATTAATTTAAAAGATTTTGGTGTATTTTTTCCCATTGTCCTACTGACAGTAAAAACACCAGTGGTTAATGAAGTATATAGGGTAATTCCATTAGAAAATCCGAGAAATTTCAAGGTTTTACTTAAAAAAAAAAAAGTGCACTGAAGAAAATAAGCAATTTCTCCATTGGGCAAATGCTAGTTGATGACATTACAAGAGGGACAGAAATCAAGCTGTTATTTGTAAACACTATGATCTTTTGTCAGATTTTGATGTCAAACTGAGGCATTCAAATTTGATTCTAATATTGTTCTCGTCACAAACTGCAAAGCAGTGAAACACGTTGTCTTTTATTGTTTACCAGTTTTCCTAAAATGTATTCTGTGTTGTTAAACGACTTAATTGCTGCAGCTGTACAGAACACAAGAGAACGATCTTTAAAAGAGGGATATTTGATTGAAACCATGAAAGTAACAAAGGAAAGAAAAGGAAGTACTCAAAAGAACTGAATATGCCTTATATTTTGCCGACAGACGTATTGGGGCATGGGATTTTTTGGAGGAGCATAGACTTCATTTTGATTAAACAATGTTTTACAACATAAAATGCTGTTAAACAAACTATTTAAAGTAAGTTTATTGATTTTACAGAAATGTCTGCCTGGTTGTTTAAATGGAATATTGCTCTTTGTTTTCTCCAAATTACAATTTATCTTTCAAACAATTTTCTAACATTGATCACACCACATAGTATACACTGAGGTTCTTCCCACCCATTGACTGGACATGCAAACAAACAATATGAAATGAATTTGGTGTTAACAGATATTTGCGTTTTATTTATTTATCTTGTGATAATTCTCCTGCCTTCTGCAATGGGAAAGACCCCTGGGTGGAGAACCATATTACCTACTTCGTAAACTTTTACTGCAAATCAGGCTCTCGTATTATTCAAATACAAGTACACAAAATTACCCTCCACACTATGTCAATATTTGTTCAACAAGAACTAAGCCAAACTGCAGAAACAGTGAGTAAAAATAGAATGTTCTGTAGCTTTCAGGACCACGTTTAGCTGCAATAACTTCAAGCATTTATGAAACATCTCAGTCTTTAAAAGTTATTCTGGTGGAACTTTGGTTTGTTCCTTGCAGCAATGATTCAGCGTATAGGTTCTTGTTTTTGCACAACTCTAAATGATCTGCTAAAAATATTAGTCAAGCTGAGGTCTACATTTTAACTTACGTTGCATGTTTGCTGGAATTGCTTAAGTCAGCAACTGGTTAAACATCTAGGCAGGTTATTTCTTACTAGAATCTACTAGTATACAGAAGAGTTCATGGTTGACTCAATGACCACAAGGTCATGCTGCTGCAAAACAAACCCAAATCCTCAGCTTTCCACCTCCATGTTTGGCATTCAGTATGAGTCTGTGCCGTTGCTATGTTTCACGTTTCACAGTAATAGCATGATGTGTCATGTCATGTGTTATGGGTCACTTGAGGTTTTATTTGCCTGATTTTAATATTTGGAAAGAACCAGATATACTTCCGTAATGCGTGTAATATGCAGTCTTAAAATTGATAGAATTTTTTTTTGTGGGCCGTTAAAGCTATGACTGAGATTTTTCACAGACTAATAGAACAAGATATGACAACTATTTTGTTCAGAAAAAGTACTTACAGATTTTTACTTTAATTTCAGAAATGTTCCTACATGTAGGAAAAAACCCTTAAATAACCATTTTTTTTTTACAATTGTTGTTGTTTAAAAGTAGGAAACCCAACCAGCATCAATTATGTTACAACACAAGTCTGTTTATAATACTGATTATATGTATTTAGAACTTTTTGAGGTACATCTCTGAAATCTAAATCAGTGTCAGAAATAGACACAGTTATAATTACTTTTACCGTTGATTATCGTTTTATAAATATTGACAGTTTTGACAAATTCAACAAATTTACTTCCTTTGTAAAACCAGTAATTCAGAACTCTCCAGTTATTCACATAACTTATAATTTGATGAAAGAAAGTGAAATCCACTAGAGATTTGAATGTTTGAAAAGTTATTTGATTATTATTAAAAATGTGACAAAGCTGCTCAAAGGGTGAAAAAACGTAGAAAAGTTGTCAGCAGGCTCGGGAAGTATTTTCACCTAACTGCTTCGATGAACCCCAGAGTTGTTCTTTTTCTATACATTAGCGCCCTCTACTGAAGAGAACATTTTGTACTTTGCATGGTTTTCTTCTCTTAAACAAACAGACGTGAACCTATGGGCTGCCACGTGATTTCATGCCTCTCCATACAATTGGATTCACTTTAATAAGATTATAAATAACTCTGATTTGCAGTCCAGAAAACATATTATCCCTGATTTCCAAAGAATCTCAACATGTTGGATGGATGAAACCTTAATGCCATGTTTTTAAGTGAAACTTGTTGATGTAAAGATATCAGTGTGCTGCACTGCTAATTGAAGTAGCCACTCAGAACTTTAGTTTTATGAGTGAAACTACTATGGATAAAAGGGAATTGGTATTGGATTGTTGTTTAATGAAACACTTCGAGGCAAGACAATGATAGAGGGAAATTCAAACACTTGAATATGCTTCTGTTGGGTTTATAGAATACTGTTTAAAAGAAAGTTTTTTGATTATTTTTCTAAACTACTATTTGTTGTCCGCATTGATTTTGATTACATTATAATAGATGTGTTACAGCCCCTGTTTTATATTTGGAATGAAGGGCATAGCAGTAAATGAAGACAGATAATACCGTATAATGCAACTTTTATTTATAAATTAGTAATAATTTGAAGGTAAAAATCTGAAATATGAAGGGTTAGTTCAAAACTTTAAAAAGATTCAATGTCAAAAATAAATCGACATCACAAACCGCTACTTCAAAAATGAATAAGAACAGCTTCCTTCAATGGAACTTGAGCAAATAAACTATGTCAACAATAGGAGTCTTTATTAGGAGACCAGGCCTAACGGAAAAAAACTCAACCACTAAAATTATTCTGCCAAACAGTCAACTGTTGCCAGATGCCAGGAAGACATCTTTTCTCCCAGTTTTTGTGCTCTTCTCTTCTAAGGAGCAGAATGAAGTCAGTTGTACTCAGTTAACTTGCAGGATTTGCAGAAAAACTAACAGGAGCCCCACCTAAACCAGATAAGGACCTCTACATTCAATACACTCTCCTATAAAATCTGAAACCACAGTTTGAGACACATTTACTGCCGCACAACTATTTTGCAAATAAACCTCTATGAATTATAAAAGATGTCTCCTATCAGCAAAGGGTAGGATGTTGAGACATACTCAGATACATCAGCTTATAAAAAGGCACCAAGCCTTTTTGCTCTCAGCACAGGAGTTTGTCTCTGTTTAGATTTGCCATGAGTCAGGGATGTGAAAAACACAACAGTTTCTCAGTTTCATTTCTAAACTGATTCTTGGTCATGATACAATTTGAGTCATAAAAATATGATTCACTACATCATTAACAGAATGATTTTTTTCCCTAACATGTCACTCCCCAACACAAAACCAATACCATTAATAATGGAAAAAGAGCCTTCTGCAGCAGAGAAAACTCCAAAAGCTAATGCTAATGAAGCAGAGGAGGTAAGTTACCCAACAACTCTCACAAAGGTATCTGCACCACCAGCAGACTTCTCACTTAATGGCAATACACTGAACACAACCCTGGATTGTGATCAAACAGTGTCTCAATGCACTTTTACCAGATGATGGTTTTCAATTCTTCCAGTAAGTGAAACCAATGCTTCAAAGAGAAAATACACATCTGCTGTTTGATTTTGAGTGGATGGACATTTGAGGAACAAATTGACTCTACTGTGTTCAGCCTGGCCTTGTGTGGATGATTTATTGGATGATTTCTTGGATAAGATTGAATGTTCCAACAGAGCATGATAATGACCAGAGCATGGTCTTTATCATGCTCTATATCCCTGCTATCACCAGCAGAACCAAAGCAGAGATGGCCACAAGATGTTACAATAATGCTAAAACATCTGCAGGTTTTTAAGCCATCATGCCTGCCTTTAGGCTCTATTGATAAATAATTTTTGTTTCAAAGTTGCAACTGAAATGGATCAAAATTCTTTAGATAAAGTCCAAAGTTATCTCTGGAACCATCAGTTGGAGATCTAAGGCAGTTGCATATGTAGACGAATATTTTACAATTTAATTTTTCAGGAAGTCTTTCTTATAGCGTATATATATATATATATATATATATATATATATATATATATATATATATATATTGCCTTGCAGCAAGAAGGTTCTGGGTTCGATTCCCGGCCCCGGTCTTTCTGCATGGAGTTTGCATGTTCTCCCTGTGCATGCGTGGGTTTTCTCCGGGTACTCCGGTTTCCTCCCACAGTCCAAAAACATGACTGTCAGGTTAATTGGTCTGTCTAAATTGCCCCTAGGTGTGAGTGTGTGTGTGCATGGTTGTGTGTCCTGTGTGTCTCTATGTTGCCCTGTGACAGGCTGGCGACCTGTCCAGGGTGTACCCCGCCCCTCGCCCGCCACGCTAGCTGGAGATAGGCACCAGCAACCCTCCCGACCCCACTGAGGGACAAGGGTGAAAGAAAATGGATGGATGGATGGAAATGTAAAAGTAGGTGTTCAATTGCAAAGCAGTGAAATTCTGTGACAGAATAAGCAGCAATGTTACTACTTCAAAAACAACAACAGCAAACCGCATATTCACGCATGTTCAGTTGCAAAGCAGTAAAGTGTGACAGAAAAAGCAGGCATGTTCACATGGGTGCTTGAATAAAAGTCATTTCCTAAGCATTAGCACCCTCTACTGGAGAGAACATTTTGTACTAAACAGATTCTGCTCCTCTTATTCAAACATAGATGTGATCTTATAGGCCACCACGTGGTCTGGGCCCTGTACAATGAGGGTTGCTTTGACCTGCTTGTTGACAGCTCTGTCCCTTTCAGCACAGAGTACATGCTGTTCCTGTCCCCTTGTTCCCTTAACAATCTGCACATCTTGAACTCCAGAGCTTTCATGGACTAAAGCCAATGACAGACTGGAGCTTTTGAATCTCTAAGGATCCCGATTGTTTGTTTTCATATGATGGAACTTGGATGACAGCATTGTTATGAACAGACACATTTTTACACGCTGATCTCTTTCACCTACAGTATTTTTCAGTGTTTTCTGATCTCAAGAAAGGATTTCCACTTTAAATGCATACTGTTTTAAATGAAGGGAGCCAGATTTACTCTGCATTTTCTGTGTCCCACAAACATTACAGTACTATGATATCACATTGAAATTTTGAGAAAAATACAACCTCTGTATTTTTCTTCTATTTCTTTTATTTTATTATGCAGGGAGAATAAGAATTGTTACAAAATCAGTTATTGGTACCATTAACAATTTCCATAAAATCAATCTAACTGAAACTTATAAAATATACTGAACTTAATGTATGACTCTGTTTCCCAGGGATATAAGCGTGATGAGGAAAGCCATTTCTCTTTAACTTTTCTAAACAGGACAGACACAAGAAGAGGCCAATTAAATAAGGCAGACATTAACCTTCATAGATCAGGAAATTATAACAGAAAAAATATCAGAAAGCTGAAATTCAATTCAATAAAATTTTTCCTCAAAACTCCCATATGCACAGCATACACAGAATTGGAATGGTGATTCCCTCATACCCCTGGTGCAAACAGTAATATACATAAAAAATAGAAATATGTGGTAAAGAAAAATACCTGTAAAAACACATGAGACAAAAGGTTTATGGGGGTAGAGACAGAGAAGGAAAACTGGGAAGAGCTGGAAAAGGACTTCAGCATAATGCTGGCCTGATGGGTTTGCTGGTTCTTGTCTGGATGCTCTGCATTCTCCTCCCGGAGGACAGGAGACGGAAGAAGACCTTAATGCTGAGTGCTTTGTGGGCCAGGCGGGTTTGGTTGGTGTCCTGGAGTGTGAGATGGAGGGTACCAATAATCTTTTCTGATGCTCTCTGCGCTGCAATGTCTTCCTGCAGGATGTGGTGCAGTCACCTACCACCAGGATGCTTTCAGTGGTTCTGGAATAGAAAATGGACATAGTGGGGATCAGTGGTTTGGCTCTTAGTCTGTGGAGGAAGTGGGGTGTTGCTGCTCCAGGAAAGATCCTAAGTGAGGTACACATCCAGGAACTTGGTGTTGCTCTCTCTAAAGCAGCACCATTGATGATCAAATTGGGTTGTCATTGAGTAATTCTTAGATTTTGTGGGTTAGTTCTATATTTTTCGGATTTCATTTCTTAGTTTAAGGCAGGGGTATAATGATGCTGGTTAGTATTAATAAAAATTTAAGAAATAGGCAAAAGAGGAAATGAACTGACTGGAACAATGAAAGTAACAGAGACAAAAGCACAGGAGAGACCGCAAGGGTGGAAAAGGACAATCTGGGCAAGGAGAAATGAAACAGACTGGCTTTAAACTGCATGGGAGGTGATAGATTGACCTAAGAACCAGGTGAGACTAATCAAGGGAAGATATTCCAGCTGGGTAAAGAACTAAACTGAGAAGCTGAGAGAAAATGACTAAATAACACTGGCATGAACACTGACAGAATTATATGGGACAAAAAAACAATCTTACTAACAGTTCATGAACTAAAAGCTAATGACCAACTCTAAAGTAAGAGTCTAAACCAGTACACATAAAGAGACCACAAAAACAGAATCAAATATCTCAATAATGAACTGTGTATATACTTCGAAAAATAATCAAAACACAAAGCCTAGGCAAGAACAGAAACTCTAAATGGATCATGAAACTGGCTCTTACCCTTGTTACTGTTGCTCCTGTATTCCTGCCCCATTCAACAGCCGGTTATCACTCACCTGTTTCTTCCTGGAGTCTCCTGCATTTGTGCCCACTCCAAACAAGAAACTATGGCCTAATTCATTCACATTACCTTTATTATGATTCCAAATGTAACAGGACATCCTCACATGAAATGCATTGGAAATGAATGATGCTTTTATGATCATGCATGCCAGCAGCATACATTACAGAAGACACTTTTTGAACTCTTCATATTAGTGAGTGATACAAGGTAAGTAGAATAAACCTCATGTGTTATTCATAGGTCTTCAACACTCGTGTGCTTCCTTTCTGCTCCCTGCCCATCCGCTTATCTTTCCATCTCAGAGACAAAAAGCCTCTCAAGTGAGCATCCACAAAGACCATCGACAACAACAGCAACAGTAAAGCACTTAGCAGTGGAAGGACTCATCTTTGTTTTCTCAAATATGACAAATCCAATGGAGCCACACTCTGTCCTGCTAACAAATCAAATCAGCAGTTTGGCCCGGGTTAATCAGGGTGATGTTTTGCTCCGAGAGAGGTTCTGAAATCTTTGAAAAGCATGCTCAGAGGTAGTGGTCTGTTGACATGTGCAGCATAACATCTCAAGGAGCCATCATTAAAGAAACATTGCATTCTTTTCAGCAGCCCTCGCCCCCACCACCACCCTTCGTGTAAGTGCTTCACCTCAGTTGTAACTATTCTCAGTGATTGAATTACTACAGGGTAATGGAAACCATGTAGAGTGCTGTGGGACATCCTTTTCCCACACAACAACCGTTTAATCACAGACAAACAGCGGGCACAGTGCCACATTATCTATCACTGTCTGAATATGAGTGAGAGGAGGAGACGGAAAGGCAACAATAAAAAAAAAACATTCTGAATTTCTGTGTTGTCTGGGAAATTATTTGAAACTCTGGGAAAGTGTTTTTTTTTTGTTTGTTTTTTTGTGATGTCTGAAAAATTTAAATGTAGGCGTGAAAGGCATCAACAGGATCCTTCCTGGCATCATAATGGATCCCAACGAGGGCAATAAAAATGCAAAGTGATGATGAGATTAGCATTTTATTGCCTTCTTTGCTACTTAGACCACTCTAGTAAACATGTTAATAGGCAAGTCAAACTCTTTCACCACACAGTGGTCTGTTCGTGTGCAGAATTCACACACAACCAGCCCACAGCCACAGATGTTTCTTACCATCAGTTCAGAGGAAACATCCCCACCTCCCTCCCCACCTCTGACAGATTCTGGGTTTTCCCAGTCACGATCAGCATCTCATTTTTCCCCTCCCCATTTTTTTCTTGAAATATTCTGTGTTAGTTTGTTTTGAGGCCCCTTTTTGTGAAATTTGAATCCCTTTCTCCCATAATGTCGTCTCTTTTGAGGGAAGAGATGCAGAGAGTTTTATTTCGACCTGCAAAGCACAGACTTGTGGAGTTTATTGAAATCGAAGAGCCAACGCCTGGAAGGCATTTTCTCTGCGTCTCAGGTAAACTACTCTTATTTTTTTCCTCCCTGTCTTTACTGCAGATGAAAATCCCGGTGCCGCACTGCATCCCTTTTCCAATTAAAAGTAAGTGCACTTCTGTTTTCACAGTTGGACAAAAAAAAGTGGTGCAGTTAAGCATAGTGCATTGTCAGATCTCTCAGTCAACCCAAAAATCTGGATCCAAGAAGTTACCAACTAAACGTTCCAGCATCCAGGAATGCTACAAAAGGACAGAGATCTGGTCCCTGCATGACCTGACTCTTGTTGATGGAAGAGATCCTGATGTGGTAATTCACATTTCTTTTAATCAATTGCGTGTAGTTCTTTTCTATGGCTACATTTGTGATATTACTGCATTTTTAAATATCTATCTATCTATCTATCTATCTATCTATCTATCTATCTATCTATCTATCTATCTATCTATCTATCTATCTATCTATCTATCTATCTATCTATCTATCTATCTATCTATCTATCTATCTATCTATCTATCTATCTATCTATCTATCTATCTATCTATCTATCTATCTATCTATCTATCTATCTATCTATCTATCTATCTATCTATCTATGAAACACCGATGTCTGTTTATTTTCTTAATCAAAAAAGTGGCGTAGCGTTAATGATGTCATAGCAGCCATCAGTAATACTTGTAAAAGTGTAACAACCTGCCAAAAGTATTTAAATTCCTTGAACGTTAGACAATTTTTTTATGTTTTAACTAGAAACTTGATTTGACGTAATAGAAAATAAGTGTTTAAAGAGGAATTGTTTTTCAACCCTTGGAATAATTTTGTACAATTCAAGGTCAGCACTGTTGTTGTCCACTAGAAAAGACACATGAAACTGATGGATACTTAAAAATTTTAGGAGCAAGGTTGTCATAAAATTTTTTATTAAAATGAAGAAAATATTCATTTATTCATAAACATCTTTGTCTTTTGTTCATATTTTTTTTTTAGCTTTAATTTCAGTTTCCCATAAGCAGAACAACAAATAATCGATGACTTGGGCACACCCATTCATTAACATTGGCAAAATACTGCATTTTCAAACAAAGAGTGGGCTGTCACAAATGCAATAAGATATGTTCTGCACAAACAAAATTGAAAATAATCAAAACCATACAAAATTATTTACTTCAGAAATCAGACTTCTTTGTTCCTTTCACTAGAATGTTGTACATTTAACATTTTAATTGGAAAAAGAAATCGATTTTTTTTTACTTGATGAGTTTATCATTAAGATTAGACACCAGTGTAACACTAAGTAATGTTATGAAATGAAAGGAAAAATTCTAAATGTTTTAATTTAATTCATTTTACAAATCTATTTTTGAAAAGTGCATTGTCCACGTCTACTACTAGGGTTTTGAACAATGGAAAATAAAGACACAACCTTAGAAAAAAAAAAGAAGGCCAGTAGCTTTATTACACCTGCACATTATCATGTTTGTTTATTTGCCTCCAGGATGACCCCTGCTTCCTGTTGCACTTCGATAAGGTGCGCACAGTGATGGCCATCACCTGCTCAGCTAAATACACGATGGTGCGCGCCCTGGTTGCCCTCTGCGACCGCTACTGTCAGAAGCCGCTAAATCTGCAGAACTTTGACTTCCCTTACATCAAGCCCACCACTTACTACTCCAACAGGGGGGACTGTGTCGTTCTGTCCCAGATATGCTTCTATGCGTGCAATCTGGTTTGCTTGTCTATGTGTCCAGTGCCACTGGACGCCTAACAACACAACTTCTGCGTGTTTCTCTATAGTGCGTGAGCATTGTTGTGCTGTAGCTAATGTTCTGTAGTTCTGGTCAATCGCAGGTATGCTTCAGTTGGGTTTTAAGAAAAAATATTGATTGTTTATTTATTTTTGCATCTTTAAAGTGTATGTTCATGACAAACAAGTTTTAGATTGATATTTCTAAGACATCTTTTGTACTTAGTGTTTCATTATGTGATCCATAAAGAGTCCACTAAAATTGACATTCACAATAAAACAAAAATAAACTGTAGAAGACAAATATAACAAAGAGTTTAATGACTTATTTTATTGATGGTAAATAAAGACTCCTGTGAACACAGTATGTTTACTATGTGTTATTTATTTGCCATCTCTGTATTAGTGGATCTTTCTTTATACAGGAATAAACAAAATATGCTTTACTATACAAAACCATTACATTTGAATATTTTTAAAATCCAGAATAACTCCTGGACTCACTAAAATAAGTATCGATTTTTAAAATACCTCCTGGAATGATAGAGTAAGTAAGTTTATTTAATAAGTTACTCATTATTTCATAGAGCTACGGTTTTTTCGTTTTATTAAAAATCACCGATCCTATCTGTAATTTTTTTAAATCTCATTAGCAATTAGTATTACTATACTAATTCATTGTATATTACTTTATATAGATAAAATTTATCGAAATTAGTTGAACCAACACTTTAATTTAAGCAGGCGCTATTACATAAACCAAGCATACCTTTTTCAGTTTCTTTCATCGGAATATGCCCCTCACAATATGGCTGACAAACTCACCAATTATGTGTGGCACTCGATGGCGCACAATTTTTAGTCGTCAGACAAAATGCCTGATAAAAATACACCTATAGTGCTTGGTCGTATAATTATTTGTATGCGTTATCATTTATCTTTAGATATTTTACAACACCATACATATCCATTTTTACTATAATATACTTGTGACAAAATCACCTGGAACTACGCAAACGTTTAGTGTCGGTTTGTCTTCGGCTTAGAAAGGAAAGCCTCTCCTTTCTTCGGTCTTCGTCCACGCCTAGCTGCCGCCAAAATTCAAGTAGAGACAGGGCTGTCGGTTGTAAACACGGGGTAGCAGTGTCCTTGCGTATTTTCACATCTCGGTTAGTCTTAATACGGAGTTATCCTCCAAGGACTGCGGCGAGAGGACAGAAAGATGTACATCAAGTCTATAATCATTGAAGGGTTTAAATCCTACGCTCAGAGGACGGAAATCAACGGCTTCGACCCGCTGTTCAACGCGATCACAGGACTGAACGGTAGCGGAAAGTCCAATATTCTAGACTCGATATGTTTCCTTCTGGGCATCTCCAACCTCACACATGTAAGACTGCTATCTAAATCCGCACATTAAGTCATTTGGCTATCCGGTTTTAAATCCATGTAATTTATCTTAATTTATTTCACATTAAAGGTGCGAGCTTCCAACCTCCAGGACTTGGTGTACAAAAACGGACAGGGTGGCATCACTAAAGCCACTGTGTCTATTACTTTTGACAACTCCAACAAAAGCCAGAGTCCTCTGGGGTTTGAAACCCACGACGAAATCACAGTCACCAGACAGGTACGGATACAGTTTTTCTCTAATGACTATACAATTTCACAGATTTCTCCTTTATCTTTTTTTTCTTTTATCGCAGTATTGTTAGCCGTATGCTTCAGAAACACCTTTGATGCTTAGGAGTTTGGGTCATAAGCGTCAACATTAACCAACGCAGATTCTTTACTTGGGATTTTATGTGAAAGTTCAGCACATAATAGCATAATAGGATAAAAGGTTTATAAGATTTTTCAAAGATAAAAACAAATCTCAGTTTGTTGTCTTTCAGGATTGACCTCTATTTACATTCATCCATTTTCCCATCGACTATGATGAGTTTCTCTTTCCACTCTGAGGAAAACCACCTCTAGTTTTTCAGTCTAAAAAGTGTGACACGCGTTTGTATTCAGCCCAGCTGAGTCAATATGTCTATTAGGATGAATTCTTCGACTTTCCTGTTTTACGCTACATCTCATTAACACTCATCCTTTTCTGCTTCCCACACCATGATGCTGCTACCAACATGTTTCAAAGTGGGGAAGATGTATTAAGGTTGATGCAGAGTTATTTTCTTTGATATGAAAGGTGTATTCATATATATTCTGCCCATTTATTCTAATATCCATAAATAAAATCCACTGTAAGGCACTCTGAAGGTACCTTATTCTACTCTAATTATGGTCTTTCATTCAATCAAAATGTTCAATTTGTGTCTGTTTCTGTCTTACAGGTTGTGATCGGTGGCAGGAACAAGTACCTCATCAATGGAGTCAATGCCAACAACACCAGGGTGCAGGATTTGTTCTGCTCTGTCGGCCTTAACGTTAACAACCCACATTTCCTCATCATGCAGGTCGGCCATTTCTTCACATTCCTTCCATTCTTTATTTTTTATTTTTTTAAGACTTCAAACATTAGACTAAGTTTTGATCTTGTGATGTTTCCATCACTTCAGGGGAGAATCACCAAGGTTCTGAACATGAAGCCCCCAGAGGTAAAACCTGCACATGTCACCAAATGTCTCACCGATGGCTGCCTTCAATTGGAACTTAGTAGAAAACTCTCTTCTTCCAGATTCTCGCCATGATCGAGGAGGCAGCAGGCACCAGGATGTATGAGTGTAAAAAGATCAGCGCCCAGAAGACAATTGAGAAGAAGGAAGCAAAACTGAAGGAGATTCAGACTGTATGAGATGCAGGGCCATTTCCATTTTTTTTAAAATCTCTGAATCTATTTTAATAGAAAAATGCTGCAAACTTTGTCTTGTATTTAACTCTTTTAGATTCTGGATGAGGAAATTACTCCCACTATGCAAAAACTGCAAGAAGTAAGCTGACATTTGAGCTCATTACCTGTACTGATGCCAAGAAAAAACATTCCACTCCTTGCACCATGTAAAAGTTTTCATGTTAATCTTCCTAAAACCTCTCCTCTTTCTCCAGGAACGATCATCCTATTTGGAGTACCAGAAGCTGATGCGCGAGATCCAGCACTTGTCACGCCTCTATGTGGCCTGGCTGTTCGTGTGCGCTGAGGAAACCAAGAAGAAGTCTGCAGAGAATCTGAAGGTGATGCAGGACAACATTGCCAAGATGCAAGCCAACATGGCCGAGAACGAGAGCAAAATCCAGGAGCTGTCGGCCCAGATTCAAGAGCAACAGAAGAAAAGGGACCAGGTACTGCAGAAGGGAACAGACAGAAAAGTTTTGTGTTTTATTTCACTGTAGTTTAGTGTTTTAGCCCCCGCTGGTTGTTTTCATTGTGATTTTCTGACCTCTGATATTAAACTGCTCATTTCAAGGAGGTGAACGGCGTTTTAAAAACCCTGGAAGACACTCTTGCTGACGCCCAGCGTGTGGACGCTAAATCTCAGAGCGCTCTAGACTTAAAAAAGCAGAATCTGAAAGATGAAACCAAGAAGCGAAAGGAGCTGGTGAAGAGCATGGAAGAGGTAATGAAACAATTAGGGCCGCAGCTAACCATTATTTTAGTAATCGGGTATTCTGATGATTAATTGAGGGATTGATAAATAATTGACACATTCTTCAGATTTTTAATTTAACAACTTAAGCTTATCTTATACAATAATAATAATACATAAAAAATGCAAAGAAGCAGTCATTCTTTTTTGTAAATAAGAAAAACATTTTATTTATAACAGAATTCTTTTTAGTGTACGATTGATCATTTGTAGCAAAGGATGCATCTGCGGTCTCAATAGATTTTATTTATTTATTTTTTTTACAGAATTTGAACCAGGTGAAGCTAAACCTTTAGAAGTTCTAGGTTAAACATGTTTACAGACAAAGAAGATTTTTCATCTTAAATGCAAAGTGTATACATTTTTTTTGTACAGCTTTGGCTTAATTAAATGTTTTGATTTTGTTGATCTATCAAAATATAGCATTTTTTTAAGAGTCTGTATATTTCAGTTAATGATTGTTTGATTTCTAAATGAGTTGACAATTTCAATGTGTATATTCAATGTGTATATTAATCAATTATTAATATAGATTAACTAGCTGGTTAAATGTTTCGGAACCAGCTAGTGTTCCCGGTGTGTTATTAAATGCGTCAGCAGAACCCAAAAAAATAGAAATATAAAACTTTTTTTTTTTTTTTGTTTCCTCGCTAGGATAAAAAAATGCTTGTGGTAAAGGAAAAAGAGGTTTCCAAATTGGCCGAGCAGCTTCGCACCGTGCAGGAGGAGGGACAGAAGGACAGCGCCGCCCTGGAGACCGCAGAGCAGCACTTCAAGGCCGTGTCGGCCGGTCTGTCCACCAACGAGGATGGCGAGGAGGATACGCTGGCTGGGCAGATGATGGCCTGCAAGAACGACATGAGCAAGGCCGACACCGAGGCCAAGCAGGTGAGAAAACTAACTCTGAGATGGAGGTTCGCTTTGTCGTGCTGCGCTGCTTTGTGGTGGTTTTGCATGTTTGGTCCTACTTATTGCACTAAAATCTTCTCTCTTTCTAGGCCCAAATGACCCTGAAGCACGCTCAGGCTGAGTTAAAGTCCAAACAGGCTGAGGTCAAGAAGATGGACAGCGGCTACAAGAAGGACCAGGACGCCCTGCAGGCCGCCAGAAGCAGCAGGGAGAAACTGGAGGCGGGGTTAGCCAAGCTCAACTACGAAGGTAACAAACGGTTACTTCCAAGCTTTAGTTTCATTTCTCCACTAAACCAGTGCGATAACCGTGGCTGTGTCTCTGCAGAGGGAAAGGAGGAAAGTCTGCTGGAAAACCGGAGGCAGCTGTCCAGACAGGTCTCTCAGCTCAAAGAGACCTACGAGCGCCTCATGTCCCGCTTCCCCAATCTGCGCTTTGACTACAAGTAACGGCTCATTTTTCTGCACACTGAACATGCAGGGCGGAGAGTCTTAATAGAAAAGGTTTTTTAGTTTGTATCACTAAGTGGGTTTAGACTTTATTTAAGACTCAAAGTCCAGCTAACCAGTTCACTACTTTGATGGTGAACTTCTTTTATTATCTAGATTACTTGCATCAGTTAAAAAAAAAAGAAAAAAGAAAATTAGTAATTTAGTTGCATTATGATGCAAAAAACTAAATAAAATACCAAACTGTATCTTAAAGAAATGAACGTTAATGAAGTGTCACACTTATCAGAGGGAATTCTTATGTCACGAGTTTTGAAAAACAGAAGTAATAGTTTTTTATGTAGTTAATTTTGCAGGAACAAGTAAAAGCACATCATTTTCCCAAGGTGCAGGGAGTGAAGAATAAACAATATTGACCATGGAAAATGTGTTTAATGAATATTTTTATTTCTTATTCCATAATTCAAAATATAAAAGTAAGTATTTCTGGTAAATAGATGTTCTAAAAATGATTTTCTATTTAGACGATGACACTCTCATTTTGTTTGCCCCATTAAACTTTGGTTTTTGTCCAACTTAAAATATTGTCTATTTAGTACATAATTGAGATAAGAACAACACATGTCTTAAGAAATAAATCTTTCAGTTTTAGTTTAAAAATAAAAAGTGTCCCTTCAGTTCCCTCAACCTAAGAATTTTGGCCCTACAGGCAAAAAGTTTGAACTCTTACTGGTTTACACGTGACTACTTTTTTTAATTCAGGTTTTGCTTGAGTTGAAATTAAATAGCTTCTTTAATTTCCGGGTTTTAAACCACATGACTGACCCCCACGCTAAAGCAAGACGATGTGATTGCCAGGGATCCAGAGCGAGGCTGGGACCGCAGCAAGGTGAAGGGGCTCCTCGCCAACCTGATCACCGTCAGCGACGTCACCTACGCCACAGCGCTGGAGGTTGTTGCCGGAGGTCGTCTGTACAACATTGTTGTTGATACGGAGGTAGGCGCGAGCAAAGACTTGAATATGGTAATAAAGGTTTTTCAGAAAGACAGCGGGACTCTTAACCCGCGGGTCGGTGCGTTCCTCCCGCGTAGGTGACGGGTAAAAAGATCCTGGAGAAGGGAGAGCTGCAGCGGCGGTACACCATCATTCCCCTGAACAAAATCTCTGCCAAGACGCTGAACGACAAAGTGATCAACGCTGCAAAGAGTCTGGTGAGAGAGCGGCTTCAGGTCGGAGTTAAATATCGACGTGTTTGCTTGTAACTCTTAAAGAGTTCTCCGTTTTCTTTGCACTTTTCTCTGTCAGGTTGGGCAGGATAACGTTCACACGTCCCTGTCTCTGGTTGGCTACGAAGCAGACCTGCGGAAAGCCATGGAGTACGTGTTTGGGTCCACCCTGGTGTGCGACACGCTGGACAACGCCAAAAAGGTGGCCTTCGACAAGCAGGTGATGACCAAGACGGTCACGCTCGGAGGGGACATCTTCGACCCTCAGGGAACTCTGAGTGGAGGTGAGACAGGGGGGGTGAAAATGCTGCTGCGCATGTTACTCAACAGGTTGTTGCTAGGTAACCAGAATGAGTGAGTTAGTTGTGTGAGGCGGAGCAGCAGCTAAAGACTTTCCTCTGCCTACATCTCCCAGAATGCCATTCCACAACGGAAATCTGAACACGTTAGAATCGCAACGCAATTCAGATCACGAAACTCTGATCTGTGCGTTCCTAAACATCTGGAGTCACACGCGACTTTTCCCCTCCAGGCGCCCGCTCTCAGTCGGCCTCCATATTGACGAGCCTGCAGGAGGTGAAGGAGGTCCAGGACCGCCTGGAGGAGAAGGAGGCCCAGCTGCAGGACGTCGAACGGCAGCTGGCCGATCTTAAAGGAACCGCTGAGAAGTAAGCAGCTTTCGAGGACGCTACCGCATGAATTTAACATGTTTGTTTGCAGAAGTTAATTAACTCTTTGCTCAAAAATCAGCACTCTCAGAGCAGTAATTAAGTCAAAAACATTTTAAATGAAAAACTTTCTACCCAGAACTCCTCGAGTGGTATAATCTTTAGCTTTTTCTTGCATATTTTAAATAGTGTATAAAATAAACTATAGTGGTTAAATGAAAACTCATTTTCATGTTTTTTTTTCTTCATCTGATTACCCGATTAATCGTTACTAAAACAATATTCGATTACTGAAATAATTGTAGTTATAGGAACCTTAAAAACGTGGTACAGAGTTCTGAGCCGGTCTCTTTAATCCGTCCAGGTACCGGCAGCTGAAGCAGCAGCATGAGCTGAAGCTGGAGGAGGAGCAGATCCTGCAGGCCAAAGTGCAGCAGAGCTCCTTCCACCAGCAGCAGGAGGAGCTGGAGAGGCTGCGCAAGGCCATCGGTCAGAACGAAAACACACACACACACGCTGTTCTCTTAAGGTAAAACGCTCTACGCCGTTTGACCCAACGGTGTGTGAAGCCTGTTTTCTGTTTGTGCGTTTGGCCAATCAGAGGAGAGCGAGGAGACGTTGCGCGTCACCAAGGAGGTGAAGAAGAAGGCCGAGGAGAAATACAAGGTGCTGGAGAACAAGATGAAGAACGCCGAGGCGGAGAGGGAGAAGGAGCTGAAAGCAGCCCAGGAGAAACTGAACACAGCCAAGGCCAAAGCAGACGCCTTCAACAAGAAGCTGAAGCAAAAGCAGCAGGTAAAACCGCCGACATTTTGTGGTACTGTAATTATAACAATAAAAATGATGATAAAGGGGAAAAAAATATTTAATACTTCTTTTTTAGTTAACTGCATGGCACAGCATTTATAGCGGCGCAAACATAAATGCTGGTTTCCAAAAACATTCCTATTTGATTTTTCTGGACGCCACATACTTAAAGATGTGTGATTTATATCACTCAACTGCACAAAGATATTTATTTAGTTATATTTTCAAATTTACTGATATTAAAAATTAACATTTAGTCAGTTTTTTTTTATTAACTGAAATTTATAGTGACGACGACATATGAAATTCTTATGAAAAGAAAATTTTCACAGAATATAATACATGCGCCCATCCTCAGTCCCTTCTGTTTGCCAATCTGTCCATCTACCTCCTCTTTTAATTTTTTATATGTTTTAAAAAAAACAAACACAACAACAACTGAGAACTCTGGGAAGTTGAGTCTGGACAAGTAACATGTAATCCTGACATGGAGAATCTTCTGCTTCTGAGTCTCCCTGCTGGGTGTTTTGATATTCAGGAGTCTGACGCTGTGGCCCTGGAGCTGGAGGAGCTGCAGAGGGAGCAGGCCGGCTACGAGCAGCAGATCCAGGCCGTGGACGAGGCCATGAAGGCCATCCAGGAGCAGATCGACAGCATGGCCTGCACCGTCTCCCAGAACAAGGTGCCGTTTACAGGACTGCGTTGAAACCAGTTCAGATAAAGTGAATCATCTACTGTGTTGAGTTCCGCTTCTGTTTCTGTCAGCTTATCTGCCATGTTTTTGAATTTCTTAAACGTATTAAAAGTTTTCGAACCACTTTTAACTCACAGCACAGTCATAAACTTTAATATGTTTTACTGGAAATACTCAGCTAAACTTACTTGCTGAGAAGTGTCTGATTTGTCCTGTCATCTTTAGGCCTGTCACAGTAACACGTTTTACTGGACGATTAATTGTCCTAGAAATTACTTCAATAGAGAAAAATGTTGTTGTTTGGGAGCATTTTCATGTGATATAAGCGTGTGTTGCACTACTAGGTGTGGGCAGGCGGATCATATCTAATAACAAAAATTATATTGACATTTATGGTGTCATGTGACTGTTAATACACTGTATGAGTGCAAAAGCTACAAATACTTCCTACTTTGTAACGTAGGAGACGGTGCGTAAAGCCCAGGAGGAGCTGAGCAAACAGAAGGAAGTGATCATGACGCAAGACAAAGAACTCAAGGTGACCTTTACGTTTGTCTCGATTGTTTTGGCTGCCAAACACCACAATTTACTCCTGTCTGTCGGGAGCGGAGTAATTACAGTGCCCTGACGGTTTATGGCATAAACACCTACCAACTTGTCACGTTGCCTCTCTTTCTGAATGCTCCAGGAGAAAAACACAGAGGTGAACAAGATGAGGGAGAAGAACAATGAAGCCCAGCTGAAGATCAAGGAGCTGGAGCACAACATCAACAAGCACCACAAGGAGAGCCAGGACGCTGCCGATAAGGTTCGCTCAGTCTCTGATGTCCATCCGCCCATTGCTGCGTCTCTTTGTTCTCCTAATCATGAAGCATCCTCCAGGTGAGTCGGATGCTGGAGGAACACGACTGGATCCATTCAGAGCGGCAGTATTTCGGCCAGCCGAACACTTCCTACGACTTTAAGACGAACAACCCCCGCGAGGCCGGGCAGCGGCTGAAGAAGCTGGAGGAGACCACCAGCAAGTTGGAGAGGAACGTCAACAAGAGGGCCATGAACATGCTGAACGAGGCGGAGGAGAGGGTGAGGAGACGGGGAGCAGGGCGCGGGGATGCAAAGCTCCGCACTCGGGGTTCCTTCGCTGTCCGGAGATGTTTGACAATCGACTTTCGGTATTTTCCAGTGGAAACATATTTATACCTCCACACTTGAATTTCATACATTTCTGTGGAGTTAGGCCTTAAAATCCATTCAGAATTATATTAAAAAGTCTCAAAAAGTCTTTGTGAAGCCTGCAGAAATCTTGTTTCCGTCATTCCTCGTATACGTCCATCTATCTTGCCTTTTCTTCCTTTATTCCTTTATCCATTTTCCATAAAACCTTCTCACTGCAGAAACATCTGTTACAACAAGAAGTTCTGAAAACAAAACGGTGCAGGACAGATTCACAATTGTGTTTGTCCTACTGCAGTACAACGATCTAATGAAGAAGAAGAGAATTGTGGAGAACGACAAGGCAAAGATCCTACAGACCATCAAGGAGCTGGACCAGAAGAAGAATGAGGCACTCAACCTGGCCTGGCAGAAGGTCTGCTTTTCGTTTTGCACCTGATTTCTCTGCAAACGTTGATTAAATTTACCGTTTTAAATTCATTTCCCAACATTTTCAGTGATGATAAAACCACCTTTTGAATGTTTTTATTTTTATTTATCAAAACAAAGAAGGGCAGCAGGGCTTAGTGCCATCTTCAATTTCAATCCTCCCTCTGCAGGTAAACAAGGACTTTGGCTCCATTTTCTCCACCCTTCTGCCAGGAGCCACAGCCAAGCTGGCTCCTCCCCAGGGATGTGGCGTCCTGGACGGTCTCGAGTTTAAAGTAGCTTTGGGCGACACCTGGAAGGAGAACCTGACTGAACTCAGCGGCGGGCAAAGGTTTGAAACCTTATGGTGCTCCTTAGTGTGTTTTCTCAACCTGTGTGAGAACATGACTTTGATCTCTCTCTCTCTCATCAGGTCACTTGTGGCTTTGTCTCTCATCCTGGCCATGCTGCTTTTCAAACCCGCTCCCATCTACATCCTGGACGAGGTGGACGCAGCTCTGGACCTGTCTCACACGCAGAACATCGGACAGATGCTGCGCACACACTTCACACACTCGCAGGTAAGTGACTCAAAAAAACGCCATTTATTGAGAGAACATACATACATACATACATACATACATACATACATACATACATACATACATACATACATACATACATACATACATACATACATACATACATACATACATACATACGGAGCAACAATAAAACCAAAATTGTACAAAAATGTATATATTTTGCACTTAAGATACAAATACTCCTGTCTGTAAATATGTTCTACCCAGAAATCCTCAAGTGGCATCATTTTAACTTCACCTGGTTTAAATTCTGTTAAAAAAAAAACTCATATTAAGCACCTTTAGGTTTCCAATTATTAATCAGATTTACACAATAGTGATGTCAAGTGAAGCAGAAAGGTCTGAGATTTTCACAATGGAAGTAGTTTTTTTTTTTAGATACAGATAAATCTCTTGCTACAAATCAAGTGTTCATTAGAGGAATGCTGTTATTGCATTGTAGGTGATGGAATGTTTTTCTGATTTAAATTTTTTTTAAATTAATTGTTTATTTGCGTCTTTTAATGTCTTTCTAATATACAGATATAAACAATTCTTAAATGAAAAATCACTCATTTAATCATTTGTTTGCAGAATGTGAAAACTTAACAGATAATCAGAATAAATCTCTAGAATAGATGACTAAAATAATTGATAGTTGCAGCCTTCTTGCAAACTTTGTGGAGACATAATGTTCCCCAAATGACCTGCAGCTGCAGTCAGAGGCGGGGAACTCTACAATTATGGACCCAGGAGGAAAGAATAAAAATGTGCAACACATTTTTTCTGATTTATTCTCCGAAGTTTGAAAACCACTCATTCTTGTTCTTCCACTTCCATTATGCACTACTTTTCTACTGGTCTATCTCAGCAAACCTCAATAAAATATACAGAATTTAGTGTTTTTGTCATGTGACAAGATGTGTAAAAGGTTTGAAAGACTAAATCGAGGACAAAACGGCGGCTTCTTCCTGCTACAATCTTTCTCTCCTCTCTTCAGTTTGTGGTGGTGTCCCTCAAAGACGGCATGTTCACCAACGCCAACGTCTTGTTCAAGACCAAGTTTGTCGACGGCATGTCCACGGTGTCGCGGACCGCGCTCAGCCAGAGCGACTCCAATGTTCCGCTTAAACTCCACGACAAGGCTCGACAGAAAGACAGGAGGAACAAGCAGCTCATCGGTTGATCACTGCACTGAAACCAGCAGGGCGGCCATCTTTGTCTTTACCTAAAACAATAGTAACTGCTTTTTATGTCTCACTGATGTCTGTGCATCTATTTAGCAATCCTGTCTAAATACTTCATTTGGGTCCGGTGCTTTGTGTGTTCTTTTTATGTGTGCAGCTGATGGATATTTGTGTTTTTTGTAAATAAAGCTGGTAAACTTAATTGTTGGAGGTTTTTCTGTCTAACCTAAGACTATTTATTTAAAAAAAATGTACTTGTGGAATCAAACAAATTCTATGGCAGGACGTTTTAACATATCTGGAATGTATGGTGAAAACAGATTTTATTAGTACTGGATGTATTAGTTATACATTATATCTTTATATATATCTTTATATATTTTGATTAGACAAACTATTTGAAATATCTTTATATTCTGACCATCATAAGTGTCAGATAAACCTGTACTTTGTAAGAAATATGCAATTTATGACTTGCTTATGGCAGGCCATTTTAACATAAAATTATTTAATCAGTAATTATTTTAGATATCAAAATGTATTTTGACTATCCTGAATGGCTATATATCCGCATTCTAATTCAATCCATCTTCACTTACATTTTGATGAGTGGAAATGTATTTCAATTATTCAATATTCAGATATCTAAGAAGTTATTACATGTAGACAGTCAATTTTATGTTAAAGCTGCCTGCCATAAACCTGCAGAGTTAATGAGAAGCTTCAAAACCAGGTCAGTGGTCCAAAGTTTTATTTCATGAAGGATAAACTGAAACAACCACAACATCACTTGAAGTCAACAGCAGGCTCACTCTTCTTTTCAGGCTTTAAATCAGGCTGACATCTCAGTCATCTGGCACATATTTTCAGCACTTTTATGAAAAACACACTTCACCATTTAACAGCAGTGAAGTCTTGTAGTCGGTCTTCCTATTGCTGATGTTTAGAGAAGTAAATTCATTATTAAGACAAACTCACAACAGTAGTAAAATCCCCATTTTGGGGCTAGAACTATACAGTGTCCACAAAGTCAACACACTGGCTTATAAAGCGTTTCTCATCGTCTCACGGCCCAGTTAGACAAATTTCACACATTGACGTCAAAGCCTTGTGCCCTGACATGTTCACCCGCAGCACCGTCACAGACTATGGATCGTTGGAGTAAATTAAAACAACACGGATGTATTATGGAGTTCAATCAGATATGTGCTAATGGATGGTCTGTGTTGCTGCTTAACACGTTTAATGGGCAGGTCGGTTTCTCCGCGCTCGCTCAGGGCTGGCTTTGGATGCGTCTGCGCAGCTCCTGCGCCTTGTCCCGCAGCTCGGGCCGGCTGTCGGACTGCAGTGTCGACAGGGAGCGCTGCAGCTGCTCCCGGCTCCTCACAGGCATGCAGTCCCACTGCTCACTCTCTGGTAATATCCACACAAAAATGTGTTACAAATCAGCTGCAGAGTAGGATGTTAAGGTTTCAAATAAATCACATCCCTTTGGAGAGAGACACGGAGAAACAAATCTGAAGTCCGAGAATAAAAACCAAGAGATATAAAGACAGAATTTCATCTGTTCTTTTTTGTTTGAATCAGCAATGCCAGGAAAAGTTGGGCAAGATTTCTGACCGGCACGTTCTGCAGCCCACCAAGCTTTTACTTGATGCACTGAACGCATCAAATAACAGCTATTATGAGGACCAGAATCTGCCTCCGTCTGTTCTTAATGGATAAATAAATAACGTCCCATTTTCAAGCCGATCAACAGGAGCACAGCGAAATTCATTTTCCAAGAAGGTTAAATAATGTAGACCTAAATTTGGAAACATTGAGGCTCGGACATAATGTATGCTCAATAATACAGAGAGCAGAATCAATAAAAGCCTACCTCCTGTTCTCTTAACAATCAGATCCACCACAGACAAGGCCTCTGTCCTCACAGAGGAGTAGCTTTTATTTTCTGTGGAGAAAATTAAACAGTCTGTGAAGACATGAGACTTTCAATTAAAGCCATTAGATTTTGAATTACCTCCTTACCTAAAGCATAAGTGAGAGCAGTGCAGGCCTCGGTGAGGATCTGCGATAGTGCATTTGTGTCTTTGTTGCCCTTCTCGAGCAGCAACAGGCTACAAAGGAAAAAAAAAAATACATCTTTGTTTTAACTAGCTAAATAATTCAAATTGTGGAAGACTTCCCAAATCCAGCGTGTACAGTTTGTGTGTTTTGTGATCCTCACCCCTCAAAATACGCCTTCATGGCCTGAAGAACAGCCAGCTGCACCTTCCATGTGCTCAGCTTAAGCTTCCCACACATCAGAGTGCACAAATCTGTCTGGAAACGCACTGCACACAAACATGCGCAACAAAGAGAGAAGTCTTTATCTTCGGTTCAGATTGACGAGAGCAGATATGACGAAGGACTGATGTGGGTAAACGCTCTAAACTGCGACAAACCAACAGAATTCACCTTGAGTTTGTGGGTTTCTGGGCCAGGTCTTCCCAAGTGTCTCAAAAGCACAGAGTATAGCTTCGGTGTGCAGCTCCTTATCTTTCACATCTTTGTCATCATCGTCGTCGTCGTCGTCATCCATCGACCTGGGAGAGGCGCCACCGCTCTCTGGACAGCTCTGTCATAAAAACATGAGATTAGGCTTCTTCCCAAGGCGAGTCTTTACAAAACTAGCCTCACAACAAACAGAAAACTCAGAAGCGAACCTTCTTGATCAGAGGGAAAAGGATCTCAGCCATGTCGGTGAAGCGGTCTTCCTTACTGCTGTGGAGAACATCTGCGGCGCAGCGCAGAGCGGCCATTTTGTAAAGCAGATTCTCCTTGCGGCATTCTTTGAACACGACATCCAGGACCTCTGGGATGCTGGGCTGGCCGCTGCACGGCTTTTGCAGCTCCGCACTAAAGACCGAAGAAGAGATGAGCTCAAGTTGACAGGAAGTAGTAAATGAAATGTATTTCATTTTCTACTTTTTACTACTTTTCATTTATGACTAAACTGTGAAATTAATTTGCACAGTTTACCATTATTAAAGCCCAGTGTTCATTACATGTATTTGATAAAGTTTTTAAATATGAAACCTGAAAGAACAAACTCAGGTGGATGATGACTGAATGGAGAGCTGGAAAAACAAGATGGTACTAAAGTCTGAAACTATAAAATCACTTCATTCCCCCCCACGCTGAAAAATCATGATGTCAAAGTTCAATCATATTCATCCAGAGCTGCACAGGAACCCAGGCAAGAGCAGGAAGAAGTTCTGCAAGATGACTGACCTGCACTTGGACACCACTGACCCGATGGCTTTCAACAGCTCCTCCTGCACAAAACCAAAACACCAAAATCTGAATCCAGTGTTGTGTTTTATTTCCAGGCTTTCTTAAAACGACAGGAGCAACACACACCTTGCCAGCCCAAGTTCGTCCGGAGAGTCCCTGCATCAAGGCTGTCAGCACCAAACCGAGGTGCGGTGCCACCAATGAGCCCGTCTGTTCCTTAGCAACAGTTGCCATGGCAGCTGCACCCTGAGCCTTCATCTTCCAGGACTGAGACTGCAGGGCTTTTTGGGTGATGGTGATCAGCTCCGTCATGTAAAGCCTGATGCCCCCGAAGCTTCCTGAAGTCAGAGAAAAGTATTAAAAAATGAAACGGCTTTTATTCCTGGGAAACAATCCTTTCCGTTTCGTAGCACCGGTATTTGTCATGCAACGGCATTCCCCACCTGGAACGTTCTCCTGCCACACCTCTGACCACAGGGTGGCATCGTGACTTTCTCCTTTCTCCTCATCAGGACCCGGCGCCTGATGCATGCCCAGGAAGGCCAGGGGCAGGGCCACGCCTGCGTGGGCTTTCAGCACATCCGGACTGTAGTGGCTGATGGCGTGCACCGTTTGCGCACACGACGACTTGTACACTGGCTCTGGAAGCAGGAGAAACGGAGTGAAAACATTTAATTTAAAAGGGAGTCAAGGCAGGAGAAGAAAGAAAAAAAAATCACAAGACAAACTAACATTTTCAACATCAAACTTCTGTGAATTTTACTGGAAGCAGCACAAAAGTGTAAAAATTGTGTGGCATTGACTTGTATTTAGATTCTCAATTTAATATAGGTCTTTACTTTGTCTAGACCATTTAAAAAAATAAATATTACTTATATTTGTTCACTCACAATCTCCAACAAACTTCACAAAACATCAGAATTTACATCACAATAATTTGGACACACTCCCTATGTAGGAAGAAGGGGACTTCTCAAGACAATGGGGAGCACTCCATTTTATGAAGGGGTCTTAGGAAAGAAGGGAGGCAAATATAAATGCACCCCACAGTTTATAGATTTAAATTTAAATGCAAAAACAGAAAGAAAAACTGTGTAGTTTTTCCAAACGCCACACATCTATGCACTGCTTTGTAAGATTCTAAGAAAATACACTCGATTTTGTAGTTTTAAAGTTATACAAAGGGAAAAACTTAAGGGGTATGAATACTTTTGCAAAGAACAATATCGTCACATTTTATTGCTGCGCTGAAAAAAGTTAATTTCAAAGTAAGATTCACCTTCTTTCTCCAAGTACCAGTTGCTGAGCTTCAGTAGTAGTTTTTCTACGCTGCTGTCCTTTGCTGACTAAAAAGGATAATAAATGTCGTCATGATAAAGTATGTGACAAACAGACAAATCCAGTGTTTAATAATCCTCCAAGGACTTCATGTTAACAGAGAGGCTTACCCTGACGAGGTGTCCCAGAGCAAAGGCGAAGGCTTTCTGTACGACTGTGCTCCTGTCATGAATGCCATTGAGCAAGGCACTCATCAGTTTACCTACGGATGAAAACTGATTAGCTTGTTCGACTCGAGTTATTAACCGAGTCAGATGGAGTGTCGCGTTGTACCTGAGTATGGGGTTAGGTCCTGAGGACACTGTACCGTCAGGGACACAATTACACTGGCGCAGCCTCCCTAAACCGAGAACAGAAGTCATTAATGCAACCGATGCGCTTCTGTGTGGTGGAGAATCCCTGATGGATGCTTGACTGCGGGACTTGGTTCTACCTTTGTGCCCAGGCCCACTCCGCTCTTCAGCAGCTCACAGAGTCTGGGAACCAGCTCTCCCAGCACAGAAACATCCAGATGCTGCAGACACTGGAAGAAGACACGTATTCAGAAGCTTTGCCTCGGTGAAACGTGAAGCTGCTAGTAATTGCAGAAACCTCATGACTAACTAAGACATCCCAACATTTGGGTTGGAAGACTCTACAGTGAATTAACTGGCATTTTTGGGTGAGCATTTATTTTTGTTTTACCATGTTAACAGTCTCCATCATTGGAGAAGACTTGGCAGCACTGAGCCTTGCAGCATCCATGGCACTCTGCAGAGAAAGAGCAAACATCTCATGTCACAGGGCTTCTGCAGGTTTCACCAGCACACATTTAAAGACACTTTAAGACCATTAATTGAATGTAAGACCTGTATCACGACAGAAATGTAGAAAAGTGATATGTAAAGTATATAGTGACAAGCTTTTTACCACAGAATAAATACACCATCATACAGGTTGGCAAGAGAAGTGAGCTAATGGCGAAGACGAACGTTTTCCAGCCAACCGGTGTTAAATTTACACTTTACTCATGATAGATGCAAAAAGGTGAGTTAGCTATGGTATGTCAGCAGCTAGTTAGCGGTAGCGCAAACCTCCTTTAGTCACAGAACGCAGTAAATATGTTTACAGGTGACTTAAATGTTTGCCTGAAAGAAAAGTCCCACGAGAAAAAAACAAATACAAAATTAAGTAGTCCTGACACGACAAAAATTGACATATTTAAAGCCAACTTTCATTTCTTTTTTTTTTTTATTAATTTGAGACATTTTAAGGCCTTAATTTTAGATACATGATATTAGGACTTTTTAAGGTAGCGCAGACACCCCTGTATCATCAAATGCAACTTCTGTATGATTTGCAGGTGAACTGAAAGTTGTTTACCTTTTCCTGCTCAGTGGCTCTGAGACTGAGGTAGTTGAGGACCTGAGGCTCCAGGGTGCTGAGGGCTTCCAGCAGGGCTGGAATCAGCCGAGCAGCGTGAGGCTTTAAGCGGGCACCAGCAGTCTTACTGATTTTCACCAGGGTCTGAATACTAGGGAGAGAAAAGTTGACAAAAAAAGTTATACATTTCCAAACTATGCAGAACAAAATCAACAAATGCACTCAAATAGCATGTAAAAAAAAAATCTAAACTGACATTTTGTAATTTTTCAGTCCTTTCCAAGACGACAAGGGGTAAATAGGCTCCAAATAATTGAATTCAAGGGGAAGTAGGAGGGTATTAGGGGCTGCTTTCAAAAATTCAGTCCTTTTAGTTTCAGTGAAAAAAACTCTCAACATGACATATTGGATTTTATGCTCCCAACTTTACGGGAACAGTTTGGTGAAAGCTCCTTCCTGTTCCAACATGAATGTGTACCAGTGCATGAAACAAATCAATAGACATGCATGAACTAGTCTGGTGTGAAGAAGCTGACAGGCCTGCAGAGCCCCAATCTCAACCTGGCAGAACACCTTTGGGGATGAATCAGACCTGAGACTGAGAGCCAACCTTCTCATCCAACATCAGTGTCTGACCACATGAAACGTGTTTCAAGAAGAATGATCAAAAAGTCCAATAAGCCCACTCCTGAAACTAATGGAAAGCACTCTTCTTATTTCAGAAGAGTTGAAGATGGTAAAGCTGTAAAGAGTGAACCAGCGTCATTCCGTATAGATTAAGAATGGGAAATCACACATGCCCGTGTGGGTTAAGGCAGATGAGCAATTACTTTTACAGTCTACTGTATTCCCCATTCACCTTTCAGCATCAGTTGAGAAACCATCTTAAGACATCTTTGTTTCATATCAATCAGTATTTATGTTGCACAAGTAAACAGATTTACCTGAGAGAGCGAACCTCGGAGACGTTGCTAACGATGCCTTTTTCCAGCAGAGTGGGTAACATCACAGCCACAGTCCTCTGGGCCGCAGAGCCAGTAGACTCACACATACGAACACACACCTGCACATAAAATCAAAGAGGCTGAAATACTTACACAGTGGAATTTAAACTTACACGCAGTCCAATGCGCTGACATAACATTACCTTACTGAGCGTTTTAAGTGCTAAGTCTGCAGCCTTTCGCACAGACTCCTAAAAACGAAAACAGACATTAAAAGTTCAGATGGAGATTAAATCATGAACCACTTTGAGATTTATTTCAGATTATTTTTGTCTGACCTTGATGTCGTCCAGGACTCTGAACAACGTCTCCCACATCTCTGCCAGGTGATCGATAAGGTCATCAGTCTGACGGCCACGGATCAAGTCGTTGAGGGCCAGACAGCTGCAAGACAAATCCATCAATTCACTTTAACCCATCTTGGAGAAGATAAACACTCTAAGTGAGTGGCCGGTGCAATCTACCTGGACTCACGCACTCTCCAGGTGTTGTTGGTCAGGTTGGAGATGACATCCTGCAGGATTTCCTTCAAGTATTTATCCACCTGCGCAAAAAGAAACAATTATTCCTGACGGTTCTTCACACCCACTGTCACGTCATTCTGTCTCTAGCCAATGTTTCAGTTGATGTACAAAACTACGAAGTCTCACCAGGGTTTTATCGGTGACTAAGGCATCCCAGATGCTGGTCATAGCCTGGCGAATGCTCAGGTTTGGGTCAAACTGGTAGCGGTACAAACGAGGCACTAACTGTGGCAGGAATGGAGCCAGCTGCTCCCCAGCCTTGGTAGCGATCATGTGGAAACCAAAAGCTGCTCCCTGGAAGAAACAGAACGTTGTTTTAAGTCATGGAGGAGAAGAAAACCTGGCAAAAATGGTGGAGGCAAAAGAGAGAGAGCCTTAGTGCGTTACCTTGCGTGAGTTCCACATGGCGTGGTGGTTTGCCAGGTTCATGAACTTATAGACCAGATCTGGTTGGTTCAGGTCGCTGGCCAGTGAGCAGAGCTCCTTGTATGTCGACAAGCTTTGACTGGAAGAAAATTACAAAACTTGTTTTACTATTGGTTGTAACTCAAACTTGTTACAAATCGACTATTTATAACCAAACTCACCCATCAGGCGTTTTCCCCAAATCCTGCCCTTGAAACACCTCGGTATCCTCTGAGACTGCATGTTTCACCCTGTTTACAAGAATAAATAATCATACAAACTCTCAATTTACTGCTTAGTTCAACCAGCAACTTACCTCTTTCCAGTCATGAGTGTTTCCACCAGTGTAGACACCAGCTCCTGCTGATCAGCCTCGCCACCCATCTCATAAACGAGCCCCAGGCCTTTAGATGCCACATCCTGACTGAGCTCTGAACAGAAAGGAAAAGAAGAATGGATGAGGAAATAGGGACGAGAGAAGCTGAAAGAGGTGTAATGCTACGAAGCTCAGTTCAGCTCAGCCATCCTTGTCTTACCATCCGGGTCTGAGAGAATGGAGATGAAGGCTATCTGAATCTCCTTCAAATGAGACTGCAGCAGCAGAGGAAGACGGGAAAATTATCGCTAAAGCTTGTGCTTTATAAATAAAGACAGTAATCCTACGGGTGGGTTATGTACGTACAGTAATTTCCTTGTGCTGGCTGAGTTTTTTGACCAGGGAGAGCAGCCAGATGCAGGCCGCCTGCCGCACATGAGGGTTCTGGCTGGGAATGTACCTGGACAGAATGGAGTTGAGGACCCAGGGAACCACGTCGTTGTTTTTAACATCTGATGGAAGAAAATGGAGAAAAGAAAAAAAAGAAGAGGCATTCAAGAATTACATTAAAACGGGTAACCACACACAAGCTGGATCTAGTTTGTATATTATGCAATTTAATAAATAAATTTTAAATTTGTCAACTGCAGTATTCATATGCATCTACATCTTGCATAAATTGCTTAAATTTCATACATGTAAGCAATTTAAACATACTAAGTATACATTTTATGTGCTTAAATGACCCAACAAACAGATTTGTAATGACTGAAAAAGTTTGTCAAACCTTTTTAATATTTTTTTTTCATTTCAACATGCTGAAAAAAACACCTATTATTACAAATGTATTAATTTGTATTCTGAATCCCTTTTTTAAATCTAGTTTGATCACTTTTTATGGTACTTGGGATACTCCTTTGTCAAATGTCTATGATGTGATGCTTATAGGAATGATGGACTGGACCTCACTTCCACTGTCGTTACTGGACAGATAATATCCATTATTAAAGCTACTGATCACCATACAGAGAGATCTCACTGGTTGTCTTAGTCCGGGATGTTTCTCTCCCTTTTATTTTAATTTGTTCATAAAAATATTTTAAATAATCTTTGTGGGAATTTGTGAAATGACTTCATCCCATTAGTGACTAAAATTCAGATCTATTTCACACCAGTAGGGATTAAACCTGTAGAGACTCACTGTGTGGCGGGCTGTACTGGTCCTCAGTGCAGGTCCACGGATCTCTGGCGGCTCCAGAACTGGTTCCTATGGCAGCGCTGGTGATGGCCTCTCCCACCGTGAACTGCAGCTCCACCTGCTTGGCCTGGAAGGTAGAAAGGAAGCAGAGAAGGGTTGGTATCGGATTGTGACAGTTTCACAGCAGAATAATTTGAATACTTCTAAAATCACTTCAAGAGAAAGTAAAAAAAAATTTAAAATCTAGTTTCATACCTCCACTGAATCCATGAGGCCCTGCAGCAGCTTCTTCTGGTGTGGAAAGTCTGGGTCTCCCACTGGCAGATAACCCAAGGTTGTAATGGATCGCTCCTTCATCTGGAACACGACGCGGACAAAATCAATCAGAGCAACAGCACAGCAAATCAAAGCCATTAAGAGTCACAGCTTACCTTTAGGCTCTCTTTGCCAGAAGTGATGCGAGCCAGCAGGTTTTCCGTGACGGAGAGTTTGGTGAAGCCGTCTCCCTCTGCAGGGATCAGCAGGGTGCCATTCCGCCCAATTTCTCCCAGAGCTGTGCAGGCTGCTACGGCCAACATGGCACTGCCGCTGTCCAGGAAGGTACCTGGATGCGAATACATGCGATCACTTTAGTGGGGAAATTATCAAACACTAATTATACAACTTTACTTTGTTTTTTTGTAAAAGAGGTTGCAAAAACATACAATAAAAGTTGTCTATAAGTCAGTAAAATCTGCACAAAAAGGATTTATGTAAAAAAAAAAAAAAAAGTTCATACCAATTGTCTTAGTAGCCATGGACACTAGCTTGTCATCATCTTGGGAAGTGATGCTCATCTCTTCCATCTTGTTTTCTGTCAACTCACAGGAGGCGATGGCTTTCTTTCTGCTCAGATTCCTTCCCACCATGTAGCCAAGAGCCAAGATGGCGCCATGCTGAGTCTCAGGACTCTGAGATTCAACCCATAAAATAAATATTAGCAGCGCAAGCTTATGACACAAATAACCGCAAGACTATGTGACATACATGGTTGTCTTTGGTGATTTTGACCAGATTCTGCACGGCTGTCTGCAGCTCGTTGCCAGTCATGGTGGAGATCACCAAAGCATATAGCTGGGCGGCGAGTTCCCTCATGTCTTCCTTATTGGTGTTCATCAGACTCTGAAAGAAGAATGTGATTACAGCTAATTTGGATAACAAAAGTGAAATATGCATGAAAGATAACTTGCTGAATGACTTTTAAAAACTCTGTACATGAAATAGAACTCACTTTGATCCAGTCTATTTTATCAGCAAACCTGGGGGCGAGTTTTTCTGGACACACAGACACCACTTCCAGTAAGCAGTACATGACTGGGATTCCTGCAGGGAAATTTAGATGTAGATACATTATGAATACTACAACTGACAAATATAAAATGTTTTTTTCTTTAGTAAGGACTGAATTAGTCTTAAAACAGAACAAATTAAAGTTTTAAGAGAGAAAGTACAGCTACTATGATTTAGACAACTCATAAATCCGACAAAAGAGAATAACCATCGCTTACTACCCGTTTATACCCCAAACTGCCTCCGAGGAAGGCAGGTTAAGTCTCACCTCCCACAGCAGAGAGCAGCTGCTGCAGTAGATCCATGTACACATGTACGGGGTTTCCCTCCAGGCCTTTTGGCGCTGAGGGTGGCAGTTCAGCCGAGAGCAGTGTGTGGACGTAGCGACCGATGGCTGGAGCATCGTCCTGCATGTCCAACAAGCGGGTGGACATGGGCCTGGCGCCAGCGCTGTGGGCCAGACACATCCTCAGGTACAACATTATCTGAAAAAACAAAAGAAATCCACCAGAAAACACACTTATATGGTTTGCCGAGTCATCTGGTTTTATCCTCAAATGAAATAAATATGTTTATTATTTACCTCTCCAAAGGCAGATGGGTTAAAAGGAATTGTGGAGGCCCCAACAATATATTTTGCAGGGGTTTTGATCCTCTGAGCTGCCTAAAAAAATGGTGAGAATGTGAAGAGAGTGGATCGTTATTTCTTGAATTAGAAGGGCAACATTATTTTGCAGGTGTGCCGTCTGTGAGATGCTCTGAGCCCCACTTTTTCCTGGATGTAGGCAACCATGTCGGGAAAGGACGGCATTGGCTTCGGTCCGTCCTGCTCCGAGCTTTTTGTGGGAAAAGGCCTCAGCACCCTTTGGGCCTCTGCAGACACTTCCTCTCGTCTAAAGCGCAGAGCATAAAAAAAATCTCACCGAATGCTAAGTTCACTACAAACATTTATCTTAATTAAGCCATTAAATTTTTCTTTCTGTATTACAAATAGTTAAGTGGTTCCATAAACTTACGGGTCTCCAGCAGCCAGCAGCAGCAGGTACCTTGATGGCACGTGGTCAGGAGCAAACACTGTGCTGGCAAACTTCATGGCCACCTGGCGAACTTGTACCTCCGGCTGCGTTGAAACAACAAGCGGCAGGTTTTTTATTTCTGCTTACTAAGCTTGTTACAGGGTTTTGTACACTGTTCCCACAGTAAAATTAAAACGTTTTCAAGGTACATTTTCAAACTTTTCCACACCATAGTTAACACTGGAGATAAAAACGATACCAGTGAGCTAAAGACAGTTTCAATTAACTATTATACTGTATGATGTAATTTATTACTGGAATCATTAGGGACAAGGTCAACTGAAATATAGCAAAATTTTATGTTTTGAAAGGTCTCTCTCACACATATCCTGTACACCTGACTAGTCAGAAAAAAACTAGTCAAAACAAAAATCTCTAACAAATATTCTCTCCAAGATGTCTGGCATTTGGCAAATAAAAATTATTTTGGTAATTCTAACTGACCTGAAATAAGATAAATTTGGTCTGATTTAACTTCAGACAGTGAGAAGAAAAATGTGCTTATCTTTTTATTACCTTTAATTATCTGGTTTCAACTATATTGCTTTCTAAATTGAGGCTGTGAATCAAACATCTGATTGCACTTTATTACAAAACTGTGCAGTTTAAATATCAAGTATGTTTTAGGACTTTTTACAGAAATGAATCACTTTCCAAAACTTAAAATACCTAATTAAAATTCAAGTATTTTCACGGATTTGATGGACACGTATGAACTCAGATGTTAAACCACACATTGAAGTTTTGAAAGAATCAAATTCTCTTCTTGACGTGGTAGAATACCTTTGAAATATATGCAGCTACCAGGGCTTCCATCAGATTCAGCAGCGCCCCCTGCAGGTTGGCATACGCTCCAACCATCATTGACAAAGCTTCCTGAATGGCAAGGCGAACATCCGGCTCCTCCTGATCAAGCAGACACAGTGTTTAAGGAAAAATACTAAAGTAGGTTCACCTCCAACTTTTCCAAAATGTGTTCCACCAACCTTACACATGGACTCAAAAAACTGCTGCACAAGAGCAATATCCTTTGTGAAAAGCTGAGGCATCCGACTGAAACAGGAAAAAATAAAAACAAGCGTCGGTTTGTCTGTTTCTAAATCGCTCCCAACTGAAATACCAATAAGATGTTATCGTAACCTTGACAGCTTTCCAACAGCAGAGTAGGCAACACATAATAACTTAGGATCCTGCAGAGAGAGACGTTGTGAGAGAAAGAAAACACGATAAACCAAACTGAAAGAATTACCAGTGAGGTGCAGGTTTTGATTAGACAAGAAATTTGATAATGACCAAAATAGGAACCAAGTTGTCTGCAAAGATTAAAACACTTGTTTAGAATAACATTCTTTTTGATCTGCTAAGAAACGTACTGAATCTCAAAGTGTCTGTCTTCACTCTACAATAAATATAAACAGACTGATATTTGCTAACCGCGATAAAACAAGGTGCTTAAAATGTCAAAGCTTTAATCATTTTGTTTCTGTTTTGAATATTATTTACATTTGGTAAATTGCAGATCTGTACATCACCAACTTTTCTCTCTCACACACGCACGCACGCACGCACGCACGCACACACACACACACACACAGTGTGATGTCACCTCTGCTTTTGATCTAAAGCATCAAAAGCAGACACCACTTCCAGTAAGCAGTACATGACTGGGATTCCTGCAGTGGGAATCACCTCTGCTTTTGATCTAAAGCAGAGGTGACAGATTATGGCAAAAGTTTCTTCAGGCTTCTTTGCTGCTACAATAAATGAACAAATGACTAAACAGTTTGATACGTCTGACCATAAATCAAAGCGTTTCGCTTTCAAATATCAAGTTGGACGAAGCTGTTATTAAAAAATAAATGGTGCAGTTTTATATTTTGAGATGTGCAAAAGAAAGTTCACGAGCAACAATCTACTAAGATGATACAATTGGTTTGTTGGGGGTTATTTGCACAGATACCTCTGCTCCATTACTTGGAGGATCTTTCAGTACAAGTACATTTACAGTTTGTAAAGAATGATCACTGCATAACTTGATGCAGATACATAGAAAAATCACAGTTTTACTTTAAACATTTTCTTTTAAAACAGTTACAGTTTCAATTTAGCCTCTTAATGAGACCTAATGCAATCAAAAACAGCTAACTATCAGTAGAGCAGAACTGAATTAGTCTTAAAACATTTTTAAATTTAATTAGCATCTTATTTACCTCCTTGTATTCGTTGATAAGTTTGGTCAGACCATTGAGCAGCATTAGTCCTAAAGGCTTGTTAGTGTCAGGGCATCTGTAAATTAGAAAAAAACATTTAGGCTTTATTCTTGAGAGGGAACACAGGTAAGCTGTTTGTGGACAGAGGAATAAGTGTGAATGTCTTACACCATGCAGATGTGATGGACAAACTGTAAGGTGAGAGACAGCAGTTTGTTGTTGGTGTTGGCCCCAAACAAACCGTCATAAACGACCTGCAGCGAAAAGTAAACCAGTAAAGACATTAGCACATCGCCACATAAAAGATGACGTGGATCTCTGAACAGGCAGCAACAGACATTCTGACGACTGATTGTCTAAAAAAAAAAAGAGTCAGCATGACCTGGATGTTTGCTGGGAAGCACTCTGCTGCCAGCCGGGAGCGTAGAAGATGTGGCAGGATTTTTAGTTTGACTCTGGTGCTCACTGGATCGTGTTTCAGCTCTTGCTTGACATTTCCACCCTGCAGAAAATGCGTGAACATTTTTACCTTGATCTGAATTTGCATCAAAATCTCTTTCATTGGCTTTTAAATTAAATGTAAATTACAAACCTTTGTTTTAAGAGGGACATCTCCCAGATACACCTTGAACATCTTGTTGATAATTAGAGGATTGTTCCAGTCAATGATGCTGGAATGAAAAAAAAATAAACATTAGGAAAACAGCTCTGCAATGTGTAAACAGAGCCATCTTGTCGTTCACCAACAGAAGCTAACGGGAAACAGAAACTAAAGACGTTCACAGTCTTTCTACACGTTTAACATAAAAATAAAAAGCTCTACCTCTGTTTGCTCCTCAGCTCCAGATCGGCTGCAGTAGCCACACTGTGTCTCGTGTCGCTCGAAGCCACCGCCAAGTGGACCACCGTCTCCACCTCTGGCACTTGCTGGGCCTCAATGAACTTCACTATGCCCAGCTTACACTGTTGGAACAACAACCAAGGGAGTTAGACAGAAACCTGCAATTAACAGCCAAGATAAAAACTAAGATTAAACTGAATGGACAATGACTGATATTCTCCATGACACACTAAACTGAGACAGATTATCTTGATATTTGGCAATATTTCCTTTAAACTGTATGACCTGGGCCAAACATTTTTAGTATCCTTCCAAAAGCTTGTCATTTTCTGTCCTGCAAGCTTTTATGTAATTACCATAGCAACCTATGGCATCTTCATTCATATATGATTCCAAATATCTGGTTTCAACTGGGAACAAAATATTTGATCAGACAGACCAAACATGACCATATGAATACGTTACTGTACCTGCTCTAGCTGCTCGGCGTTCCACTGGGCTTCTCCAATAACCCTCTTTGCAGCATAGACACTCATCCCTGGGGGAGGCTGGGGAAGACCCTGCCCGCTCCCAGTGACCGCCCCGTCCGAGGAACCTCCCTGGGAGGAGGATGGTGCAGGCCGAGTGGGAGACTCACTCAGCACAAACCTGATGATGTGGGAGAAAGAACTCTCCAGTTCAAAATGCTGTCATCCTCACGACTAACACTCATTTCCAGCCGCACGTTTTATTTTGACAACTCACCCATAAGGCATGAGCAAAACATCCAGCATGAACTCCAGTAGAAGGTGCATCATCTTTGGCCTTTCAGTTAAATTGAACGGAGACACGCTTTTGGACGAGTCTGCAGGATACTTCATGTGGTAAAGAGTGGGAATCAGAAGGTGCATCAGGCTGAAAACACAAAGAGAAAATGGAGAACTTGTGTCATGCACTGCTGGTTTTGAGTTAGATGCAGTCAGGGCTGGTTAATTTGTTTTTTTGGAGGGGATTTTTAAAAGTTCCCTGATAAATTCTTGTATTTCATTTTCATTCACTTTGAAGAAATATATAGATATATCCAGTTTTGCATTGTCACAGTTGTCCCACATTTTCTTCAATGAATAATCTTTACTGTGCTTTGGTACATGTAGAATGCAGAATGCTTTAGCGATGAGATTTATACCGTTGCTGTAAACTATGAACATGTCAGCAAAGCCCAACGAGAATAGATGAACGTTCTTTTAGATTAATCGGATTCACTAAAATTCATGGCCTGTGTGTCCTTAAGAAGGCTGAATACCAAAACTGAATCAAAAGTATTAGCTTGATGTGGTGCACAAATGCACAATCCTAAAATATGAAGAAAAAAATTATTTATTATGTTCTCCTTTTTTTTTTACATCTCAAAAACCTAGAGTTTCTAACAGGAGTGTTTAACACCTTTGGCATCCGGTCTAGAAGGTGACAGTACTTCACTGGATAGATATGTGAGAATATGCGCCCCCTCACCTGTCCTGTTGTGGCTGCGGTTTGCCTTCCATGGCAGTGATGAGAGTTGGGGCCAGCTCGCATTGTTTTGCCACCTCTAGACGAGGGTAACCCATTTTAATATAGATGATGGTGAAATTCTGTCAAAAAATGAAGTAGATTTCATTTTAATGAAACAGACCTGTTTTTGTTTCAGTTCAAATACCAAATCAATTAAAGATCACACAAAGTTAAAACACAATTTTTAAAAATCGGATTTATAATGAAGACAAAATCAACTCACACATGTGCCATTCATTTGATAACTAATACTGACTGAATGTTTGCTCAAGATATTTTACTTAACTGTAAAGTGACTGAACATAATAGGGACAGTAAACATCGTCTCTCACAAGGCAAATACTGTATTAATATCTTACTGTAACAAAAGAAGCAGCCGCAGGGTCCTGGTACTGCACCAGCAGCGTCTCCACCGGTAGCTGGATCTTTGGTCGGCTTTTAATCCTCTTGTTCAGGTGAACCAACAACTCCATCACCTAGTCAGAGACACATTTCTTAGTCCAGTTTCACGAAACAGATGCATGAATAAATAATGCAAGGAAACATATGGCCGCTGAAAGCAATCTTTAAAGTACAAACTGTTAACTTTTCCACATTTTGTGACTCTAAATCCACAAACTTCAATATATTTTAAGGGGGTTTTAATTGATAGACAAGTAGATCAATAAACAGCCGTGCATATTTGTGAGGGGCAGGGAAATGGTTTTCAAAGTTTATTAAAAATGTCAAATTCTACAAGTGGGGAGTCTAGTTGTTTTTAGCTCCCCTTTCTCTTATACCTCTAAAGAAACCTAGTGCAACCAGTGGACTTCACTGGTTGCCACAATTAGTAAATTAGGTCCACCTGGGTGTAGTATAATCAATGTATTAACACAGTTGTTCTTTGACCTGTTATGCTTCCTTAAACAGTTTAGGACTATGGACTATACAAAACATGTTCATTACATTTTTTTGTACAAAATCATTCTTAGATGATGAGATTTTAGTCTGCTCAGTTCTGCCTATATTGAGCCCATTTCAGAACAGAGCTGTTTTAGGGCCTTTTGTCACTTTAAATCCAAATAAGATGCTTCTGGCCACGCCCCCCACAACTCAACATTTACACTCACACATGAAAATGGCTGCAACCAGATACGCAATTATATAACTGTAGATCTTTGAAAAGCAAAAGAAGGTCATCCTGCGCAACCAACAAGAATGCAGCAAGTGATTTCTGGATGGTAAGTCAACAGCAAAACAGTTGTCTTTTCCAGCAGCCATTGGACAGTGCATACAGCTGTAAAACCCGGCTGACCAAACATGCTGGAGCTCTACCTGGGTTGCCGAGTGACAGCCTGGGCTTCGCTGGGGTTGCTAGGTGAGGGGAGGTGCATGCTGATTTGTAACTTGACATTACAGGGATTTTTTTAAATGGGTCATTTTTCAGACACCAAAAATCATTAACTTACTATTAAAAACCAGCAGGGTGTCGTTTTTTTCTGCTGTGGTTTTTATAAGCACTTGGGCTGGTTTTATCTATATATGAATAATTAGTGTTTTTTTGGGGCATAACTTAGTTACATAGATGTAAAATATTAAATTGTGTCTTACTCAGTTACTCAGTACTAGGAACCTTTTTACAGAACACTTTTTTACTCTTATTTCAGTCATTTCTTGGAAGTCTTTTTTATTTTTAATTGCTGCTTTTACTTAAGTGCAATTTCTGCGTACTCTACCCACCTCTGTTAATTCATCATGCAACAACAAAAAGTCTGGCACTACCTATAGGTGCCAAACCTATGTGACTACACACACCTAAACTGGCTGGCTGAGCACTCAACCATTATTTTTACTTTACTACTCACCTTCTTTCGCACCCCCTCCTGAACACTGGAGAGTTTGAGAAGAACAGGTGGCAGAAACTTGGAGATGATGTCCTGAAGCTGGTCATCAGTTTCTGCATGGCCCAAGCGAAGGAATACACGTTCCAGTTGATCTAATCGAAACACATTTTTACTTCACCGGCACACCAAGTCATGGTATCAGCAGCTCCTACTGTACAGTATCTTTCGGTTTTAATATGAATCTTTAACTCATTGGTGACTGCAGACACCCTCTGGGTTAAATGAACCATGTTAAGTCATACTTGAAAGAAGCATTTTGTCCCATTATGGCCGATGAGCTCAACCTGCCAGCTGCTGCACATAACCCAGCCATGCCTTCCTTCTCCTGGCTTAGCTTTCTAAGCCGTTAGCAACAAATAACAAGATAGTCCACGGAGGTCATCATCTCTTTTTTTTAATTAGCATGAAAGCAGCAAAATATTTTTCGAAGCAGTGACACGTCCGTGTAACTTAACCTAAATGTCACAAATGCCAAAAATACAAATATCCACTGTAAGGCATTGGTGAGAGGACATATACAAGAAGCCGATGTGATAGTTTTATTTTCACCATGACTGGGCAAACGGCCTCCTGACGTTAGCATGTCAGCTAGCTACGTAGCCTGTTCCCATCCTAGTTTTAAACTGAATTTGGCGTTATCATTACTTTAGAAATATCCTTAGTAGCAGGGCGAGCAAAAACACATCGCCACGTCTGTTTTGGCAACCACAAATGGGACATTTAAGAGGATATGAATCGTTAACAAGGCAGAAAGAAACTTACTGAGTTCATCCTGGGCAGCCATGTTTGCACTAAGTCATCAGTGACCCTCCCAGTTGACAGAGACTGCCGCTTCTCTGGAGTGCCAATAGTGCCACGACGTAATACACGAATTAATAATCGTAATTATTAAACAGTTATTTACGTCATTTAATTAAATGACGTCGGAAATAAGTACGTTTTATGAATAAACTGATTATGTTAAGTCATTAAGTATTTTGTTATATTTAAAAATATTTTAATGTAATGGTACACTTGAAGTTAAAACAATACAAAACTATATAACCATTTCTTTTTTATATTACTTTACGTGTTTCCATCCCATCTATTATGAAGAAAATTAAACTGTCCATCCATCCATCCATCCATCCATCCATCCATCCATCCATCCATCCATCCATCCATCCATCCATCCATCCATCCATCCATCCATCCATCCATCCATCCATCCTTCCATCCATTCATCTATACATCCATGATCTTCCGTTTATGTACAGCATGTTCTAGCATGCATTACTGCAGATGAGCCTATCCATCTATCCAACACCTACTCCAACGACCCATTATCGTAACTAACACTAAGACTCTTAAATCTCTTCGCTTCAGGCGCATGCTAGTCTTGACTTGCTATCAACCTTTTTCCAGTTTTAAACCAAGGGCTCAGACTTGGAGAAGTAAAGTCTTATTTACACTTAGCTCCACAGCATGCATATCACAGCATGCTATGTCTTAGTATCTTCAGAACATAGCATGTCCTGAAGATACCAGTACATGATATGCATAAGTCTTGACTTTTGGAAAAAGACAAGACTTATGGTCTTGTCTTTGCAAAAGAGCAAAGACAAGATCATAAGTTTCTAAGCAGACATCCTCCTCTCCATATACTCTTTCAGATCTTGCCCATCAAAACTGATTGGAAATCAGTACTGGTAGAATCCAATCTACACTGAAAACAAGCTTGGTAGATAACATCTAGCACAGATTGCCACAAGTGGCCCTGTCCATAAAACATGGTTCAACTGCATGTTTTTATGGCGATATGGGGTGAACCATTCAACGACCAAAAATATCCTCAGGGTTCAAGGTGTATGTGTATTCCCAAAAGGGGTTGCATGCAGTACTGTGCAAAAATTTAAACCACAACGGATTTGATTACATTTTGCTTCCAATATATCATAGAGTTTTTCTGTTTTTGTTTAGCTTTATTTATTTATTTATTTTAAATTTTTGAGGAAAAAATGTAATCAAACTGGATGCCATCTCTGAAAGCTGAGAAGTGGAAACTGATTCAACGACTGGCACACTGAACGCAGCATTACTGTAACCTGCCACCAGCACTTGTTCTTGGTTTACTGACCTCTGCATCAGTTTCTGCTGGGTGCTTGTTGAAATGTTTTCCACAGCAGTTTGCTCCAAACAGTTCTATCGGTTTGGATTACAGATCAATGTGTTGAACTACTGGAGTTTTTGACAGTTTGACTCCTTACAGCTAATTTGCTTTGTGTTACCTCGTAAATACGGTATTCAAAACCAACTTTTCTACTGTGTACCACAAAGAAAAGTGCTACACAGTAGAAAATATACTGCTAGTTTGAAAACCATGGATTGAAATCTATGTATTCCAATAAGACTTACATCCATTCATCCAGCCGTCGTCTACCTGCATGTCCTTGTAGACTCAAAGGGGCGCAGCAGTAGGGCAATTGGTGAGGTACACCCTGGACAGGTCATATTGAGATGAAAAGAAGTCAGTCCATTACACATATGTATATGAAATACTCAGCAAAATGTTTAACCAAACCATAATTTCTGTAGTTAGTAAAACTTTCTTCCAATTTTGGCACAGCAGAAATTCCCTAAATGAATCAATGATGGAATACAAGCTTCTCAAGAATAATCTGACCAAAAGAAGCAGTGGTAATTTTTGATATGGGCAAAATTTCTTTCTGCCTGGGGCAGCACGGCATAGAGAGTGCCACTGTTAGCACTAGAAAAAAAAAAAAAAAAAAAAAAAAAAAAAAAAAAATATATATATATATATATATATATATATATATATATATATATATATATATATATATGTGTGTGTGTGTGTTTTAATCTAAAAATAGAAGAGAATCTAATAGATAGATATAAAAATATTAAGTATGCTTCTTCTATTTTTTTTTCTTCAAAAGATCATGGAACAGAGATCATGGAACAATTGGGCTCTAAACAAAAGTTATTTAGCTGGACTGCGGGGGAAAATGGCTCTTAGGATTGTAAACGTTGCAGCCCCCTTCGCCAGCTGATTCGCAGATCTCAAAGTACATGGATGGGGCTACACCACTACGGCCATGACAGTAGCAGCAGCAGCGTAGAGCGCAGGCGATGTGGAGCGCAGCCCCTCTTCTTCACGGCACGAAGCAGCAGCTGTCATGTGAATCAGCTGGGTGAACAAGGAAGGAGATAAACAACAACACGACTGCGTCTCTTCATCAAGGTAGGTACAAACTGTTGAGCTTAGTCGGGTTCTCGACAGTTATAGAAAGAACAATGTACTGAGGCCTGTTTTGTAATCATAGTGTTTAGGAAGCAGGTTGCATATCGTGGCTCCTGTTGCAGAATGTTCGAAGCTATCAGCGGCTAACCCTTTAGCACTGGCAATCACTGAAGTTGGCAATCGTGCTTCTGTTGTGAGCATTCATGTCTTTATTCGTTTGTCTTACGAGTAAATCTGCAAGTCACGAACAAACACACCAGCACTGAAACTCCAGAATGAAGCAGTTCGACTACAAGAAGTCGGAAAGGATGTAGCTAAGGGCCTATGTGAAGCCACCTTGCGAGGGGCATTTAAACCCCATTCACTGTACTGTAACAAGTTAGCTAACGTTACAGCTAGGTTAGCCTACTAGTTATTTATACCTTCCCCTTTACTGCCACTGAAGGTAAGTACTAATAAACCGAGTTTTGTGAGTTCACATCTGAGAAGCCTGTTGACTGTTTAATTTTACGTGAGCTGGTCAGCTGAATTGGCAAGCTGCGCTGTTTGTTCAGCCATTACTCGGCATCATAACAGAACGTAGGCTAGCTGGCTAGTTACGTTTGGAGACAACAAAGATGAGCAGAGTACACACGCTGAAGTATTAACAGTCAAATGCAGCTCAGCATAGATTTAAACTCCTTCGAGTGTAGCCAGATTTGTTTTAGTTACATTAACTTGTTTCAGGAGGCTGTCAAGAATTTTAATTATTTGTTTAAAACCCAAAGTGTGAGATAAAACTGTACTTTGTCTTTTTTTAAATTATTTTTTACTTTGCTTGTTTTAAGTGATCTATTTTTAGTCTGAAAGCTGCTTTCTAAAATTTATGATTTATTATGCGGTAATGTAAATTTCAAAGAGGCAGCATCGAGAGGGAGTACAAAAGGGTGAGGAAATCTGAATTCACATGGTGCAATGTGATCCTTTGTGTACTGGCACAGTAAAGTTGGGAGTGGAACTGGGATGGGTGGCTGGGACAAAATGCTGCGAGGGGCAGCTGCAGGTTCAAATAATCAAAACAATATATGCTGGATCTCTACTGCCATCTAATGGTCTTTTTATATAAGAGATCTGCTTTCCTTAGATTGGGATTTCAGCCATCCCACTAAAAGGGGATGAGGTTGGGAAGGGGGGGGTAATAAAAAAAAAAAAGGCATTTAATATGATAGATTGCTTACATAATTTTGCTCATCGAATTGGGATTAAAAGGTTAAATTGTTTAGACATGTTTATATCAACCGATATTATTCCTTTAAGATTTAAAAAGTTGTTTTCATACCACAGGACCTCTTAAAATTAACCTAATTTTAGAGATAAAAAAAGTTTTTTTTTACTTCTAAAATGAAAGTACAATGACGGCTGAAACAAAAACAACAGTACTGTTACTATTACTATTAAAATGTATTATATATATATATATATATATATATATAGTAGTTGTTTCTAACAATATAGTTATTTATAAAACATTGAGATACAATGAAATCAGACTTTTATAGTGCTTTTCAACCCTCAAAGGGTTCTCAGACGCTTTACAATAAAATCGGTCACTTCCATTAGCACACACATTCACAAACTGAATAATGATGATGATAACGATATTAGTTATAATAACGATACAAATCATCGGCATGATGTTCATCATAAATGATAACGATAAGGAAAATGAACAATGTAGCTTTAAAGATGTATTGGTATTCCTGCAGAAGCAGAATGGGCTGTGTTTCTACTTAGTCGTACTTAATATGGCTTCTGATAAAAATCGACACACAACTGTCTATTGAAAAACAGCGAGAAATAACAGAAGCATTTGTTTTCCCGTCTCAGATTATAGCCACTGAGGAGGCAGGATGGCGGGAGCAGAGGTATCCGCCCCTGCAAACCCCACCTGCAAGATTATGACCTTCAGGCCCACGATGGAAGAATTCAAAGACTTCAACCGGTACCTGGTGTACATGGAATCTCAGGGTGCACACCGGGCAGGCTTGGCTAAGGTTGGTAGAGACTTTTTCTTCTTTATATGGGGTCTTTGAGAGGTATACATCATTGCTTCCTCTTTATTCATGTATCAGAGTTTTATTAACCTACTCAAGCGGGATTAAGAAAGTAAATCAGAGAGAAACCTTTTAATGAGTTTCTCTTTGAGAGCGAGACGACTGCAGTGTTACCGAATCGGCTCTCTTTTATCATTTAGATTTTACTGTTTCATTTTCAGTAACAAGTCTCTGTTTTTTTTGTTTTTTTTTGTTTGTTTGTTTGTGCCAAAGGTGATCCCCCCTAAAGGCTGGAAGCCACGTCGAACCTACGACGATATCGATGATTTAATGATCGACGCTCCAATTCAGCAGATGGTGGCGGGCCAGTCGGGGCTCTTCACTCAGTACAACATCCAGAAGAAGCCTCTTAGTGTGCAGGAGTTCAGGCGGTTAGCAAACAGTGACATGTGAGTATTATAGTATTGCATTTAATATTCAATATTATTAATTATTAGTGTTTTGCAAATGGGTATTTCTGTTCTGGTTCTGGCGGAGGAATATTTTAGAAAATGTTTCCTTATGGAGCACTTTGTTTGAATTTCACCTTTTGTAGGTGAATTTAATTTTTAAGAGTGACCTGCTCCAAGTAGCGACTGTTCCCACAATTAAGTGATCATAAACTTTCTTAAAATAAAAATAATACTCATTCAAAGATTAGTCTACATTTCATTAAAATTAGGGAGTAATTAAAGCATTTCTTTTACTCTTAAAGATTTTTTTTTGATTTAGGAAACTGTGAAATACATGCAGAGTAACATCTATGTCAAGGTTTAAAAAAAAACCAATATATTTTTCATTTTCTTTCTTTTTAAAGGTACTGTACACCTCGCTACCTGAATTATGAAGATCTTGAGAGGAAATACTGGAAAAACCTCACTTTTGTCTCACCCATATATGGTGCAGATGTGAGTGGCAGCCTCTATGATGAGGTAGGTGACCTGTCTGTCTCTCTTTACATTGGCTTTTTTTTTTGTGCCTATTTTTTCCTCGTAGTCGGTCATAATCGTCTGTCTGTGTTTAGGTTGGGTGCATGTAGCTTGCAGAGTCTGTAGAATCTTGTCTGAAACACTGAAATGCCTTTAATGCAAAGCATTGCAGAGTGTACATCACTGGAACGGTTTTATCTTTATATCTCTGGTTTCAGTTTTTATTTTTGTTGAGAGTATTGGTATAATATAGTCACAGTCATTTTTTACAGGAAGATCTGGGATTTCATTGGAACATAATATTTTATGTAGCTCACAAAAACCCCCCAACAAAAAACAGGATTGTAAATTGTCTGTAGCACCGGTTTAAGCCCCCGTTTCCAATTTTCTAGGACGTAGAAGAGTGGAACATTGGACATCTGAACTCCATCCTGGATGTTATCGAGGAGGACTGTGGTGTGTCCATACAGGGGGTCAACACACCGTATCTCTACTTTGGGATGTGGAAGACCACCTTCTCCTGGCACACAGAGGATATGGATCTGTATAGCATCAACTACCTCCACTTTGGAGAGCCCAAATCCTGGTGAGCATGTGTGTGTGTGTAAATGTGTAAATATTCAACAAAGTGGTGTAAGTGGTGCAACTTCCAGACAGATTCCACAAATCTCCAGTTAGTTAGGTTGGTGCTGGTATCTGAGAAAAAGAATCTGTAGCTTGATGAAACGTCATCTAAGATGTTTAGATTGCAGGATAAATTCAGACATTTTATGATTTGCATTTCCACATTTGGCAAATATACCTTTGAATTGTTGCATCACTAATACACTGATGATCAAATATGTTCCAATATTTATTACTTTACATATTAAGTCACTATGATATACAGTAAACCTCTTCAATATTTTAAATATGAATTAAATCCAAATTACTTGGTAAGCACATTTGATTAACATTTAAGAGTTGCTCTTTAAGACTAGACTATGGTTAACCTGAGATTATACAAGCAATGCAGAACCTTGCAGAAGTATTTCCAACCAGGAAGTTCTTTTACATTGTATCTCCTTAAAACCATACATTTGGGATTAGTGACAGACCAGCACAAAGTAGTGCACAACTGAGAAGGGGGAAGGAAAACGACCCTTTGTTTTCAGAAATTGTTCCAAATACAACAACCTGAAAGGTGTGAGATGCATTTGCATTCAGCCCCTCTGAGTCAATATATGGAATTGCTTGTTGCTGCAATTATAGCTGCAAGTCTTTTTATTGTTTTTCTCTACCAACTTGACAGATCTGAACATTTCCCCTCTACAATGTAGGATAGCTCAAACTCAGTTATATTGAGTAGATGGCATCTTTGAACACTGTCTCGCCATTGATTGGCGGTTGGATTTAGGTTTGGACTTTGACTAGGCCAACATACAAATAAGTTTCTATCTGAACCACACCGTTGTCACTCTGGCTGTATGTTCAGCAAGAGCATACAGCTCTGAAACAGACAGGAGGGTGAACCTCCACTCTCCTGCCTGTTCCTACAGTTTCATTTTCCAGAATTTTCTTGTATTTGGCTCCATTCGTCTTCCAGTTACATGACGACCTAACTTGTTCCTGCATCTCTATAGCATGCTGTTTCTCCCAACAGTTGGTTTTTCCTCTCCACTCTTTGATTTAGGCCAGTTTTGTGGTTTGCATAGCTATTAGTAGCCTTTTCAGTAGATTCTGTAGGCACTGTAGCTCTAGGTAGCTATTGCTAACATCCTTCAATGTTCCTTTCAACCAGATATTCTTCATGTTATTAAGATTTTTGTTGATGTGTTTCATTCAGCTCAAGGTTTCCTGTTCTCACTTGTTGTTTGCATAATTAGATCATTTGCATTCACTGTCAATGTGAGTTTACACACAGTTATGAATTAGTATGGCAATAGTATGGGATGAACCACTGTTATTCTCCAAGGTTTCTCAAATTTTTTATTTGACTTGTTTTTTAGGACACATCCTTTGTTGTCTCTAAAATTAAACGTGAGAGTTTTTCTTTTAGTCTCTAATTTATGTTGAATTATTGTTGCTTAATGCGTGGTATTGTTTGAGTTTTGAGTTGGGTTGGGTTATTTGGAGGTAGGATTGCAGTAAGAGACGAGGTGGGGAATGCAGATGGATCTGGACAGAGTTCTCTTTTCATTTCTTTGTCAGCTTGCCTTGCTCCATTTCCTTCTTTTGCCCTGGAGGTAGTTTTGCTCATTAGAGTGGGGAGCCCTGCAGCCCCCACAGGGATCAGTGTCGCAGCCAGACTGTGATACACACATATAAACACACACTCACTTAGTGCAGCCCCGTGTGCCAAGCACTTGCACGTATTTGCAGCCCCTTATCGTCTGGTGCACACGCTCACCGGCGCGCTCCTTTCATCCTGCTGCTTTCCTCAGCATCTCATCTCAGGAGGGGATCAGCTTAAAGATGGCAGCCTTCTCAACTCCCCTCCCGGTTCCCCGCTTCACCTCCACCGAAGGTTGTGGAGGTTTCTCCCACTTTCTGTGTCTCCCACTGCTGCATTAAGCTGACGGTGATGGAGATGCCACAGACCTGAGGGCGGATGGAGCTGGGCGGATGGAGTGCCAGTTGGATCCCTGAGGGGCCTCTGTCACACTGTCTGAGTTTCTGGCAGAGTTTCCACTTTTAAATCATATTGCATCAGTGGGGTTTCGTAGGAAAACACAGAATAGTTTCCTTTTTTCCATAAATTTATTGTGCCAGCAATCAGTAATTATTTTGACCTTTCCATTGCATTACAAAGGTTTTGGTTCTTGTGAAGCTGGAACTTATTAGAAAGTGTCAGTTATTCTGAAAACTTGAGCCTCATAGTAGGATAAGCAATGAAATTTCGCTGCTTTTATTAATCATTTTATACGTAACAGTTAAAAAAAAGTATATATTTCTTCCCCCATCTTTTCACTTATCCACCACTTGATGGCTGTCTTGAATTTCCTAATGTTGGCACTGAGGCAATAATTAAGTGCAGCCAGAAATAACTCTGTATGCCCCTCTCTAACAGGTATGCCATCCCCCCGGAGCACGGGAAACGACTGGAGCGCCTGGCTACAGGTACGAAAAACAACATACAAAAAAAGTTGTTGAAAACCCAGCCTTTAATTTAAACACACTAATTCCTTGGAGAATAAATTCCAAGTGAAGACATTTTTTTAAATGCGTTTTTAGACAAAATCACCAACACCACTCTGATTTTTATAGTTCCTTATAAAAATAATTTGAAAGACATTTTAAATCCGAATGCAGAAAGGAACTTTTTAAATAATTAAAATCCTGTTTTAATTATTTAAAACCGGATCTCTGGTGGGACAGACTAGAGATCCGGTCTCCAGTAGCCTCCACCATGACCAAGTCTGTTTACTATCTACAACTGCTTGTTTGTAAGGTGTCAGAGAAGCTTTTTCTGTCATCTAGAAGCATAAACGTGTTGAGTTTACTAAACACTTCTGGAGTGTTAACCGGAATCATATTAACTGGAACAAAGAAAGATTATGAGGAAAAGCAATGTTGAGGATCTGTGATGCTGTGGGCTTTATTCTCTTCCAGAAGCACTGGGAGTCTTGTTAGAGTGCAGGGCATTATGAACTTTTAGAAATGTATCCCATGGCCAGAGTGTACAAAGTGACAGCTAGAGATGGGCAGCGACTCCCCCTATAGAAGATGGATGGATACATTTCTATCACCCTTAATGTTAATCAGACTGCATTGGGGAATCATTTTGTTAAGGAAAGATACTGACGTTACTGTTTATTAATTCAATCATTCTTTTAGGTTTTGTTATGCTTGGAAACCGAGACTCTTTGTGTGCTGACATATTAAGATAATATCTTTTTATAGATCTCCTTTTTGTTTTTAGACTCTCTGTGATGGTGTGTGTGTGTGTTTTCCTCTTTCAGGTTTTTTTCCCAACAGCTTCAAGGGCTGTGAAGCTTTTCTGCGCCACAAGATGACCCTTATCTCTCCCTCTATACTAAAGAAGTATGGCATTCCCTTTGATAAGGTAAACTCCTCATTCTGTACACATTTAGCTTTCCCTGCCCTACCGCCTTTACTGAACCAAGGATCCAAACTATTGAAATTTCACTCTCTCCAATTTTTACTGTTCTGTCTACTCTATTTGTATAGTTTTTGTTTGGTCCCATTTCTCACCAACTCACTTCATGATTAATATTCAGATTACTCAGGAAGCCGGAGAGTTCATGATCACCTTCCCGTATGGTTACCATGCTGGATTCAATCATGGCTTCAACTGTGCGGAGTCCACAAACTTTGCCACTTTGCGCTGGATAGACTACGGCAAGGTGGCCACACAGGTAACATCACACTCAGGTCAATCTGAACACAAATCGTTTTAAAGCTTTGCACAAACAATTTTAATTATTATTATTTATTTATTTTTTCATTTTTAAAAGTATTTTAAATAAGAAATGGGAATGAAGTCTGAAATAGCCGACTGGCAATATGAAGTTGAGCTCATCAACAGCTCATATATATATATATATATATATATATATATATATAATATATATATAATAAAATGCTGCCTCCTTTTCTTTAGTGCACATGTAGCAAGGATATGGTGAAGATATCCATGGAGCCCTTTGTGAAGCGTTTCCAACCTGACCGTTACGCCAGCTGGATGCTGGGCAAGGACTCGACGCTCATCGACCACACGGTTCCCACTCCCAGTACGACGCCGGAGCTGCAGAGCTGGTTACAGAGGCGCCGTAAGACCAAGTCTGCAAACAAAGGGTACCGTATGCAATCTGTGGTGATCTTTCCTCTTTCTCTAAAAGATAAAAGCTTTTTGGTTTGACTCTTTTGCAATCTTTCTCCTGTCATGGCAGCGGTCACTCTCGTATGCGCTCCAAACGCCTCAGGACCACAGAGGAGCCGGTTGATCTGGATGGCAGCTTAGCACTGAGCAGCAGTAAGAGAAAACCTCTGGGTGGGCAGTCTGGGCCCAAAGCGAGGCGGTCCGCAGCAGGGACCGCCTACAAGGAGCTGGAGAAAGGGAAGAAAAAACAGGCCGAGCCAAAACACAACCAGAATCAGAACTTGCCTCAGCTTTCTGGTAAGATGGCTTGATTAACTTTTCTTAGTTTTTTTTTTCCCCCCACAAAAACGGGTTCATCATCAGCATGACTTCGAGCAGCAAACAATTTCAATGAGTTTTAAAAATAAGAAATGATAATACATGTTTGACTTTTCTTGTGAATTTTCTCTAATGCAAATGGGAGTCCAAATTTTACATACAAATATATACACACATCCTTACTAATATTTGAATAAAGGTCCATTAGCATTGTGCAGAAAATCCCCTCTTCTTGGTTTCCTGACCTTTTTTTTTTTTTGACAAAGCCCAAAAATCCCCAATAGTCAGATCATTCTAGAAGCTAACTGTTAGCCTGCTTTGTCCTTTCCAAACCAGACTGGGCATGTGAGATTATATTCCTGCTGGAACAGATGCTTTGTACGGGTGAAAGCACTGAGCAGCAGCAAGAGAACAGATACTTTCGCATGTTCACAATGAGTGATTGTAAAATTCTCTGTATGATCAGATGTGTTTTTTTGCATTTTAAGCCATTTCTATCTGATTTTTTTTCATCACTGACTGATATTTGCTTGTTTTATTTTTCTGCTTTGTTCTCACCAGCTTGCAAACAAATGTGTGTTGTCAAGGTAAACCGTGTTGAGAGTAAAAACGTGGAGATTTCTAAAAAGGACACGTCTCAGTTGAACCCCCAGGCTTTACCGGTGGAGGGCGAGCTAAAAGCAGCTGAGTCCGACCCCCAGGACCTCTTAGGAGTCACAAACTGGAGCCCTGAAGGACCCAGAGAGAGTCCCGGGGCTCCACCGCCGTATCTGGAAGTCAGCGATTCGAGGTTTTCTTCTACGCAGCAAGACCTTAACTCACCTTCCGGCACGAACCGGCCTGCAGAGACTCTAATGGACACATGTCTCTCTGAACCTCAGGCTCACGTATCATATTCCTCAACTTCAGCATTAACTTTGAGCACCGACACTGACAGGAGCACGCATACGGGTACCAGGAATTACACTAACGACACTGTAAAAGCAGAAAACATGGACGTAGATGTTGATCCTGAACATGTTAATCAACACTCCGACATGAAAGCACTTTATGAACCAGCAGAGGGCGATGGTTACACACCAAGTGGCTCCTGTGCTGCCTCACAACGCACTCAGAGTGTGGGAAAAGGCAGCACAGAGGAAAGCCTTTTGCCTCCCCTGTTGCAGAGGAATGCAGCGGATATGCCACAGCTCACACCGGAGCCGGCCGGGAAGGTGGGTGCTTCCCCGTTGCCACCTGTGTTGACCCAGGAGATGCCCTCCCTCACCCCGGCTGACGACGACTTCACTCATTTCCGCAAATCCGGATCATTAAGCCACCAGGTTGCACCTGTGCTTCAGAGGGAGACGCCAACTGGCTCACCGTCCTCACAGGAAGCCAGGGAGGAAGGGACTCGTTTACAGCCAGCAGAACCCTGTACAGGGGACCATGACAACCGCTGGCATTTAGAGGCTTCAGTTAATTGTGAGGAGACAGCAGAAGCAAACACAGATCATTTAGCTGCCAGTGGTTTGTGCAAGAGAACATCTGGCGACGTCCATGAAATGTTAATAAAATCTGCTGCGGAAGGAGATCACGCAACGCTGGAAAGTTTCATCCCTGAGCAAAGTGATACAACTCAGAGCCATCTGGTTCAAAGAAGCGCACAACTCAACTTGCCTGATCCAAATAAAGACAGCTACAGAACTCAGAGAGCCGGTGCCTGCAGTCCGAACGTCCTGCTGTCATCTGCTAACGCTGGTGTTCCCCAAACCCCTGAGTCTTCACTATACCCTCAGCATGAGAACCACTTGGCATTAAAACCCAACTACCACACTATGTACTCTAACTGTTCTTCCCAACACACTGAGCCTAGAACCTCCTCCATCAGTATCTGGAAGAACTTCACTTCCCAGAGTCCTGCGGTCCTCATCCAGAGTCTGCACCCAGATCTCTCGTCTGACTTCTCTCACGATCCTCTACCTTACACCATGTGGACCGAACCTCAGTGCAAAGAAGTCACGGACCTGGAGGACGCTGCGAAGGACCTATGCAGGTCAGAGAACCAGGAGGATGAAGGTGGCGGTCTCACCTGGGCCCAGCTGGAACCCACCTCGCTCCTTTCAGTTAGTGCTATCGAACCTCTGGGACTCTGTGAGAATTACGAGTTGCAGAAAGTCGAGGGGAACGGAGCTGAACCCGTGTCGAGACGGAGCGAGGCCGATGCGCGCTTACACCCCGAGAGGGTGGCATTGCTTCTCCGGACCGAACAAGACGAGACGGATATGGAAGATGAAGAAGCATCTGATCGTGAAGATGAAGAGCATCAGCATAGTTTGAAAGGACGCTGCAGCAGTGATTCTTCAGAGGAAGAGGAGGAGAATGATCCAAATAATTACAAATGTGATGCATCTGGCCTTGAACCTGGGGAAATTAGTGCTGTGAGTTCTTTTCCCTTTCTCTCTCTCTTTTTTTTTCTCCACAGTTTAGTTGATTTCTTATTCTTTTACACCAAGACAAATTGTGTGCATGGTTTAACCTCCCACTAATCCCTCTCTGTCCCAGTACCCAGCCCTGTCAGCCAAGAGGACCACTAAGAGCTGGCGTCACCCTCTCAGGAAACCCACCGCAAGAGCCGTCCCCACCGCTGTGAAACAACAGACTGCCAGTGACGAGGGTGGGCACATTCTCATACACACGCCCATCCACACATCGAGTTATTTTGAAGGCGACTGTTATGGCTAAGCATTGTAAAGAGGTGCAGACAGCAGTAAATGCTCCTATTGAAAGCCATGCTCAGCAATGCTCATTAAAAAAAAAAAAAAAAAAAGAAAATAAAAAAGATGTTGTCTGTTGTGGTTTCTGTTGTAAGGGGTGGCTCCAATCCAGAAACCAATATTTTCAATTTTTTTATGGCTAAATTGCAGTGACCCCAAACATAGCTGCCATAAACTTCCTTCTCCTTAATTAGATTTGGAGGCACAATCTCCTCAGAAATCATTAAACCGACTAAAGTTAACTCAAATTTACAGTCTGAAACGTGTTAAAACACCTTAATCGCTTTTCTTTTTTCACAATATGATCACAAACTTTAATGTACTATGTTGGGATTTCATATGAAAAACAAAATTAAAATTTTAGGTTAGTTTATTTAAAACGGGGACAATGTATAACATACATTAACTACAATAGGAGAGAAATGGTGAAACAGAAAGAAAAGCAAACATGTTTAAAAACATCCAAATAGTAAATTTGTTCTTTGCAACCTAAAATCAGTTTGCTTATAGAAGCCACATAAGTGTTCGCCTGTTTTGTGAGCCAACCCAAAGTCATCATGTGGACTAAATGACGGGATAAAACTGAGACGTTTCAAGCAAGCTTTAGACAATAAAACAATAACCCAGTTTAATAATATAACTTTTTGGCCTACAGGCAAAACGCTGTTTGTGGTGGAAAACTAACACTACACCTCACCCCCGAACACACCTTCCGCACCAGTGGTGGCAGCATCATGCTGTGGGAATGCTTTTCCTCAGGAGGGACAGGAAATCTGGTCAGAGTTGATGTGAAGACGGATGCAGATAATCCTGGGAGAAAACGTGTTAGAGGGTGCAAAAGACTTGAGATGGAGGCAGAAGTCCCCCCCCCCCTTCCAGCAGGACATCGCACCTAAACATACCGCTCAAATTGGATGCTCACCAGCAGATTCGCGTGTCACCATGACCCAGTCAAAGTCATGACCCAAATCCAATTGAGAATCTGTGGCAAGACTTGAAAATTGATGTTGACCGATGTTCTCCATCTGAACTGACTTGAACTGTTTTGCTAAGAAGAATGGACTAGAATACGAAACCGGTAGAGACACTACCCAGATGACTGTAATTGTAATTGCAGTGAACGGTGGATTTTGCTAAATATTGACTCAGGAGGTGCTGCAGACCATTTGCGCGCCACACTTTTTTTTTAGATTTTATTTATAAGCAAAGTTTTGAACTCGTATAAAACTTTTTCTTTCACATCAGTTGTGTATTATTTTTGAAGGTCTATTGAATAATATCCCAGTAAAATGCGTTGAAGTTTGTGATTATAATGTGACAAAATTCGAAAAAAGCTCAAGGAGTGTGAATACTTTTGTGAAGCGTTGTAACTAATAATTTCTGTATCATTAACTCAAATGTGTCTTCTCCCACAGTAAATCCTTCAGCTCTGTGGTCTGTTCCTTCCCTCCTTATATTCTAAATGATATGAACTCCCACCACCATGACCAGTATGATGCCTCTGACGTCAATGCACTCATAAACATTTAATTGTCTGGCCTACCACAGTGCAGTGACCTTTTGAATAGATGATCTGTTTGTTTTCAAAGTTTATACGAGGCAGACGTGAGGGGTCCCCCTTAGCAACACTCCTGATGCATGTATACACACAGAATCACATTCGTTATCTTCACGATTGTCAGGGTTGAATATTTCAGCACCCGCTGCAACGGTTTATCTTAATGACGGTAGAATGTCCATGGCTTTGTGAGGACTTTCATATTCAGGAAATAGCTTGGTCTGTGGAGAGATCAGATTGAACTGAGCAGCAAGTCCTCAAATGAGCATGAGTGCTAGAAACACAGATGAGTTATGCATGTTAGTAGGGTTGCTTGGATATGAAAGTTTAAACCAATAGCTACTTAACCATAATATGTAAATTTCCCTACACTCTTTCCTGACCAAAACACTTAAATTGCTTCTCTATTTTACTTGAACACCCCCACAATTCTGCACTGTATCACTGTCACATAACCAAATAAATATCACAAGGCCAACCCCTTTCTAGTCTCACCCCGCCTGAAACGCAAACAGTAACACGATGGAGATGAACATCAGTTGTGAATATCTTATCACCTTCATGCCAGTATGTTAAAAAAGTACTAACATCAGCCACTACAGATGTTAATACATCCCTGCAGGCTAGCACTATCAAAGCTCTGGATCGGCAATAATTTTAGGCTTAAAATAGTAGTAATTGACAAAGTCAAGCACTCTCGCTGGATGCATCATCACTTTCACCAATGTAGTGGATGAGTGCTCAGTCTGTGTAGTTGCCAGCTGACAAAAAAAATGTTTTGTGTGGAAAAACATACAACTTGTTATCCTTATAGTTACATAGAACATGTTGGATTAAGTGAAATTAGGTAAAAAAATAAAATAAAAATTCCTTCTGATGAGAATAGCTTCTAAAGGAAGTAATGACGAAAATTTGTCTGGATTAGACCAAAGATAACTAAATAATACACAGATCAGTTGATTAAGAAATTGGAACAAATATCATCTGTGACTTGGGGATATTTGGCATACTTATAAACAATTCTTTAGCAACAATTCACAAAGCGCAGGCCTGCTTGTGCAGATTCACTGGTTTTATTAGTAATATCTCCTTAATAAGTTTAAACACCCATGCTCACTTGTTAATGATTATTACAGCAGTTAGAAAGATTAACTATTATTTATTTAGCTTCGAAGAGCTTTTTCATCACTTCGCAGGCGTGTGAACTTATTGTAACCACGGCTGCGAGATATTAATTTTCATTTGATAAATGCAACCAATAATTATAGCCGTGCTAACAGAAAGCTATTAAAAATGAGGGGATTATTGTGAGATGAGAACAACGTGCTGAACGTTTTTGGCTGTAAATATAATCCAAAAACGTATTTTAGTCAACTCTTTTATCATCGGCAGGAAAGCAAAGAGTTTTGTTGTCATTTTGTTGACACAACAGTCCTGGGTGAAGACGTAATTAAAAATTGTTGCTAGGATTCTTTATAATTACAGGGATTAGATGCGACTGCACAGCAAGTCTGCATTAGAGAATGAAAACTGCAAACAGCAGTTATAAGATTAGCACATGCTGCATTTCCACACCCAAATAATAGACCTAATTAACTAACAATTGCTAAAACGATAAGCCGTTATTATTAAATGTCTCCCGATTTTGACCCTTGAGAAAGAATCAAATAAGCTAGAGCCGGCTGAGAAAATACATTATTAACTGATGTTTTATCTCATGTTAAAACTAAACAAGTCTATAATTGTGACGGTGCAATACCGATGTAATTTTTTTTTTGGACAAACTAACTTAACTGTTTTCAACTCAAGTTCAAGCTTGATTTGATATTCTATGTCAAAATTTCAGACTCCGATCTCCTGGATTCTTAGTCTTTTTTTTTTAGACTGAATTTGAAAGGAATACATACAAAAAGTCAGTGTGATGTAACAAATATGTGTATAATGGTCAATGCTTTGAATATGTAATCTAAATTAGTTAGAAAGCAGGTAGGTGAAAAAAAAAACTAAACAAATGGAAGGATGACACAAACACACACACGCATTCATACCTGAGGACAATCCAGAGAGGCTATTTAACCCAACAGTCATGTTTTTGGACTGTGGGAGGAAGCTGGAGTAACAGGAGAGAACCCACGCATGCACAGAGAGAACATGTAGGCCAGGATTCAAACCTAGCCTGGTGCTACCAACTCTTCCACTCTGCACTATGTTTCCAATTAAAACCTTTAATAATGTATTCAATGGTTGACGAATAATCACTGGATTGTTTTTAGTGTAGCACAGAAAAGGTTGAAAGCCACAAATCAAAATAGTGTTGCTGCTAAAAAATGACATCAGCTTAAACACCTTTCAGACTCCTATTCGTTCCACGGCGTGAGGAGAAAAATCTAATAATTTCCTCGGCATATGAACTATATCTTCCAATTTCTCTATTCTATTATGTGTTGCGTATTAACAGCTATTTTATAAACTTGCATTTGACCCTCTTAAAACAGAGCCTCCTGAAGGGAGCCTGGCAGACGAGGAAGAGGATGAGGAGGGGGAGAATGAAATGGAAGGATGGGCAAAGCCTCTCATCTACCTTTGGCAAAACAGAAAGAGCTGCTTCTCTGCGGAGAGGGAATACAATGCTCATGCAGCCACCATGGAGCCACACTGTGCTGTTTGCACACTCTTCATGCCATATTATCAGGTAAACGCACATCTATAGATGTATATCAAAACGGAAGTTCTAATTTCCGTTTTGCTACGTATTGTAAAACCTGCAAAACAAAGTATATTAAGGTTACTTGAACACTGGTTCTGCAAGACAGCACTCTTCAGTAGTGTTGATGTCCCTTGATAGTGTTTCTCTTGTTATTCGTTGGGTTGGAGTTTGACTGGGCCATTTTACTAACACATGACTATGGTTTAACCTACACCACTCAGTTGTAGCTCTAACTGTCTAACAAATGGTCAGTGAACACTTTGGCAGGATTTTGTTGGTGATTCCCATTTTTGTTAGTCTATATTACCTCGTCTGCATTTTATTTAAATTTAAAACCAACATGTAACCTAACAACGTGTTGTTTTATGTTCTGAAGTTACAGTGTTCAAATAACTTGAAGTATATTTGCTTATTTCAACACGTAATGTTGGTGGGAAAAGTGAAAACAAACAGTAAAGAAGAATCTTAGATTTCCTACTGAAGCAGAATATATTGTGTCGTAATCCTAATATAGTTTTTTCAAACTCACTTTTTGCCTTTGCACTGAAGTTGCTGCTGAACAATTACTGGTCAATTACATGAATAATAGAAGTAACACTAAACCCACAGGTCACAATAATCACATAGTTTTTCCACAGGGATGTTGCTGTTTATTACAGTCGGCCCCCTGTAATTTCCTGCTGGCTGAAATGCCACGTAGAGTGACAGCTCTCTTTACAACGCAGGGAGGCATATGTTTCATCACCCACATACCCTGTCAATGTTCCAGCCTCTTTAGGTTTTACAAAATTATGCTGCCTCTTTCTCCTGCAGGCTGACGACAAAACCGAGGACAGCAAATCTGTCACAGCGAAGGACCCCTCCAGAGCTTCGTCTCCATCGGAGAAACCCCCCACGCCTGGCTGTGGTGGGCTGAGGAGGTCCAAGCCCCTGGTCCCGGAGATCTGCTTTTCTTTCCGAGAACAGAACTGCCCCCCAACTCCTACGAACCCTCTGCTGCAAGAAGACGGCACCTCCCCTCTCCTGTACTGCCAGAGCTGTTGTCTGCAAGTTCACGCAAGTAAGTCTGCACAAGGAGGGATTAGAGTGGGAAGGACAGTGAGCGAGAGTGCTTTCTGTGGTACATGCCACTGTTTACTGTGGTCAAGCTTCATGGGACTTACCAGCCAGCAGAAAGTGTAGATGGAGTATGTTTTATGTATTTGGTAGAAGGTCGCTGGGTTTATACGTCCTGATTTTCTTTAGTCTGTTTTCTTTTCAGTCCACTCTCTCAGTCCCTCGCTTTCTCTCTCTCTCTCAGAGGTATTCTGCTTCCCTCATCAACCAATCAAATCTTCTCCCTTCACCACACATAGGCCGTGTTCTAAAGCCCCAAACCAGAAACAAGCCTTTAAATATGTATATCTTTTCATTTGACTGCATACAGAGTCTATGCATTTTACATTCAGCTTTAGCTTTGCTTTCCTAGAGACGCACCGAGAGATTTGTGGCTGATTTTCAATCGTTGCGTTGTCACACTGCTGACCATTTTACCCAATTAGATTTCTCTGTTAGACCTGCAATTAACAGCATTCAAAGTAGTTTGAAAATTTATATTTACATTTGGACACAACAACGTCACAGTTTTCTTTCTGAAGGTTATGTATGGGGACTGAAATGGTCATTTAATAAGGGACATATTGTGTCATGTGATCCCTTTATCCTCTTAAAAAGATCCAAATACGACACACTTCCAGTGCATTAATTGAGTAATGCAGATTTTTATTTAATTGCCTTTTAGGTGAAACCTTTATGGTTCAAAAAGAAAGGAGGAGAGGCAGAGAAACAGGCCCCACCGCATCTTGTATTGAGTAACTGTAGACATCAGTACTACTTAAACAACATAGATATTTGCCACAATGCTATGATTTCCAAAAGGTTGCCAGCATTTCTAAATCTAGCATGACAGACGGAGACTGAAAACTAAAAACAATAAAACAGGGACTTTTCTGAAACACCATCAAGCTCCTTGGTGTCGGTGGGTTCAAATTGAGATCTTGTGGCGAACCAAATTTAGTTTGCTGCAAAAGTACTAAATGGCAAACGGCAAACAACTAGCAAAAAGAACCAAGTGTTACCAAGTATTTTTATGTCTTGGCACACTTGAAACACAATTAGACTAACTTACAAGTAGCTTTTCAGCAAGACACTGGAGCTTGTTTTAAGTCAATAATTTCTTAATATTGATTTAAAAAAATACTTTTTTCAAAATCTGCTAGAGGAATTAATTAATTTGTAGCTTTTTATTAATATTAATGAGTTGCTGGTTCCTCCTGTGCTCCTATGTCTTGTTGAAAAGTTACTTGTAAGTTGGTTTCATCTTATTTCCAGGGTTCTAAGATATTTGTCTTGAAACCAGACAGAAAAAACTTAGTGAGATTTTATGTTTTTGAAGTGTAATAGTGGAAACATGCAAAATGCTCCTGAGCATTTAGAAAAAAGGTTTGATTACTGTAATGCCAACACAGGCTTCTCTCTTTATCACCGAGGAGGCTTATAGTTGTTATTAATAATGTCCACAGTAATGTCCTATTAAACATTACCTATCATTTCCCTTCAGAACCAAACTACTTGGTCCAATGAAGGAACCTGTAACAGTATGAATACTTCTGAGCCTGGCTGTTCTTTACATCTGGAAGTGTCTGACAGTCACTTTCTTTCTCTCTGAGTCAGAATCAATCCCTGATACTAGAGTTGATCCTGCCACATATCCTCTGAGATCCAGACATGTTGTGCACTGTGCGGTGACTGCGTAGCAGCTGTACTGCATTTGTAATTACTTGGTTTGTGCTAGCGTGTGGGAGAAAGAGATGAAGCTTATGTCATCTGACACCGAGGGAAAAAGCCACAAGCTTGATTTTGAGACACGGGAACGAATACACGTTAATGTAGCTTTCTCCCCCCGAACAGTAATCTGAACTCTGGGAAGGAAACGGAGGTGGGCTTGGATTTTATTTTCGGTTATGTGATGGATAGTCAAGGAAAAGATCATAGACTTTAAAATGTCCCTCTTCTTTACATGTCTGAAGGCTTTTAGTATTTTTATTGTAACCATCTGCCAGGTTTAAAGGAATCAAAGCAGTTTTATTACAGCAAAATCTGGAAAAACAAAAAATCTCTATTTGTGGAAAGTAATTTGAAATGTTTTTCTTGCAAAATGCACATTCTGCTTCTAAAACTAATCACAAATCACTAACACTAAAGTACTTAACATGAAAGTATCATTTAGCATAAAATAGACACAGAAACCACAGTTAAAAAAAACCTTGTATTGTTTTTTTTTTATTTTATTTTTTATCATGGCCACCCAGATAATCCCTCACACACGGCCACACAGACCACTAAGATCTCAATTTCCACTTAGTCTGCAATACTGGACTTGTCTACATAGAAACCCACCACTTCAATGCCATCAAGAACCTCTGAAAACAATGTGGCTATGGCATTTTGTCCGCTGTTTTGTAACAATAGACCTCGCTGTTCCTGTCGACTGTTGTTTTATCTCACTCTACTGGGACATTTTTTCTTTTTTTTACGTCTGATTTTCCCCTTGTCTCCTTCCTGTAGGCTGCTACGGTGTAGCTGCAGAAGACATCAGCGAACAATGGTCGTGTGATCGCTGTTCGGAAGGAGGCTTTGCAGCTGTAAGTCAGTTTATGTCCATATTTTAGCAAACCTGTCCTGTCTTGTATCAAAGTGGTAAAATATAGAAGTGACCCTAAATTGAATAATTTTTTTAATTGCAAAAGCATAATCTTACTCTGTCAATTTTAGAGAAACCCAACTTTTGTTTTAAGGAATTGATTTTTAACAAAAGAAAAGCCCTTATTCTTGTCTATTCATACATGTGAAATATGTTGGTATGTTTGACGTATACAGCATTTTTATAACAACTGAAGATAACATGGTCACTTGATTGTGCTATAAAATGGCACTATGTTCCTGGAAAATACATAATTCTTCCCTTTTATAACATCAGGCATCAGATGCTTTTTCTTATACTAACCTTTTCTTTTATGTAGAAGGCACCTGGAGTGTTTCTTTTTCTTTCTGAAAACCCTATTCTTACTTGACCAAAGGATATTATTTCCAATTAAAGTTATACAGGGTTTCTGATGGCAGGACAGAACGTCTTTTTCCAGGCATTCCTCCCTAACAACCAGTTTGCATGTACATACAGTCTAAGGGTCATTACAGAGACTTGGTAAACCCCAAAATGTCACTCACTCAGATTTATTTACCTTCCTTACCATCCTGCTCCGTGTGTGTAATAAACGTGAGTCTCTGTCCAGTCTTGTGGCCAGTGGCTAAAAGAAACGGGCTTCTGTTTCATCATATTTGTTATCGGTGGAAAGAGAAAGTCGTAGATCAACTATTAGAAGTTTGTAGAAACGCTGATCTGCCTCAAAAAACTTTTTTTTAAAGAGTTCAGCTACATTGTTTTGATTAAACACATTTCATAACATTGTTTTTCTCCCCATTTAATCAGTTTGGCCAAATATAGATTTTTTTAGACATCCTTGCCAAGGGTGCCTATAAACTGAATGATATAGAATCATATTTCCATGGGTTTTTATTTGTATTTTTTGCTAGACAAACTTCAAGTGTATCCAAGCACATGAGAACATTTTTGGTAGCTCGCCTCTCTTTATTGGTTTTCTCAGGAGTGCTGTCTCTGTAACCTCAGAGGTGGAGCCCTGAAGAAAACCCAAAACAACAAGTAAGCAATGCTTTTTGTTCACTTGGATTATCTCTGCGTTTTCATCCCTAATCTCAAGAAATCCACCAAATAAAGCGGCCATGTATCCTAATGATCGGTGTGTGCTGTTGTGGTTTGTTTTTCCACGTGGACCCGGCTGCAGATGGGCCCACGTGATGTGCGCCGTCGCTCTTCCAGAGGCCAGGTTCGGCGATGAAGCCAAGAGGAGTCCCATTGACACCAGTAGGATCCCCATGCAGCGTTTTAAACTGGTGAGAGGCCACACGCACACACACGGACATGCACACCCCCCCCCCCACACACACACACACACAGAGAGAGAGAGACGCAGAGTGTCCTTGAGGACTCGTCTGGTCTAATTAAGGAAGTATTCACAATCCTAATTAACAATGTGAAATTAACATGCCTGCAATCAAAGCTAGATAATTAACTACTAGTTGATGGGAATGGCAAAGCAGGGTGATGTGGGGAAGGCTTTCTATGTGGTGTATTATTTCTAGCATTTGTTGTGTGTTTGCTTAATGAGATATCGGAAGTGTGTCTCAGCAGAGCTGACATGTTGACGCAGGTTAGCTCTGCGGGAACCACGATGACTCAGCAGAACGCGAGGTGTGTGAGAAGTGCTTCCCAATATAGGATGAATAACAGAAATGTGATAAAGCTAGTTAAATTACAGCCACTGTTTCTGAACAATAAAGTGAAGTTCAAACGGTAAAATAGATTCAAAGGCAGAGCGTTACTTGCTCTTTGAAGTGTCGTATTATGTCAGATTTATGGAGCTCTCACTTGAAAAAACAATCTTTTGCAAGGCAAACAATATGAGCTCCTAACATAAAGGTTTATTCATGATTTCATAGGTTTTATTACTGCAGTGATGCAGACGGATCCGAGCGACATTACTCAGAATGTACTTTATATTTTCTCACACCACACTGAAATTAAGGCTCATTTAGGTTAGGGAATGCTGACCATAAAGTGATTTTTTTTTTTCACTTCCAAAATAAGCATTAAAGGCCAGACCAGGCTCATAAATGCTTTTGACACAACAATTTGGCGAGCGTACTGTAGGGACTTTCTTCGGTTTAGCGGCCAGATTACACTATTTGTACTGACTCTAAGTGGAGCACATTTTGTGTATACCTGCTCCTTTTTTAGTTATTAAAAACTTTACCTTTTACTTGTGTGCATCATGCATACATCACATTTGTTACCAAGTAAAATATGTTGACAAAAAAGAAAATTAGCGACAAGTACATAAATAAATAAATGAAATGTCTGGCATTAGCAGGAGCATTATCAGATCTCCATTAGCAAAAAATGGGTTAAACAAGGTGGAGGCAGATAGAGAGAGCTGCAGAGCATTAAATAAGACTTATTACCAAAGGGTAAATATTTTTCCCTCAGTTTCAGTTTTTGAATTTTCTATTACAGTGTGTTTTTGTTTTGTACTCACTTATTATTACTCGCAACTCTCAATCCAGTCCAATCCAACTTTGGCAAACTAGATTAAAAATACATGAGCAATACTTTAACCGGATGTTTTTGGTACGCACATTAGTAATAGTTGTAATTTTTAACCAGATCTGTGTTGTCCAACAGACGATAATTGTGAAATTGTTGCCATGAGACGAAACTGATTTTAAAAGGAGTTTTGGACACCATCTTTAATGTGATTCAGTGGAATTCCTCGCAGTATGATGATCATAGGTCAAACTCCCAGCGTTGCTGGATGAACACAGTTGTTTCATGTGTCTGAATTGCCTCCTCAGCAGGCCATCAATCTGTGCAGAGGGTCTGCTAATGACTCGTTCATTTAATTCAGATCTGTTGAACCATGTACATATCAACAACAACAAGAAACTGACCCTTGAGGACTAACTCTGGACACCACCTCCCCAATCATTTCAAATTGCTGTTTCTGGGAGCATTTTATTTTATCATGGCATTTTAATTTGTTATGCATTTCATTTGAATGAAACTGGTTGAAAATGAATGCCTTTTCAAACTGTACAGTAACATTTGCTCTGAGAACTTCTATGTTACTGGGGAAAATGTATTTTGAGGGAGTAACTAGAAATGCACCAATCATTGTTTTGTTAAAAAGACCGTCACAGAAATCCAGTCAAATTGAAACAAAACTGATCAGTGTCTCAGTTTTATCGAAAATTATTTCAGCCTCACAGGGCAAACTAAAATATATATTCAATAATTCATTTTAGAGAAATTGCTGTTTTAAGAAAAGAAAGCAGGGTTGGTTGTAACATTTAAACGAGTTGTCAGTGTCAGCCATCCATAGTATCTTATTTTTTAGAAATTAGCAAGGTAAGCAATAGTTCGGTAAATAGCAGTGTCTTCGTGCATTTCCAATAGACTTTAGATGCTAACCTAAACTCTAAGAGTTCATATATTGTGCTAACATTTTAATGTTTACTGTATACTATTACTGATGGAGGCTGAAGGCTATTTTCTATAGAGATATGTTGGCTGCTCAGTTTCATTTTAAATAGTTCCTTATACTTCTCAGCTTTTCTTGAGTTTTTTTTCTGAACACTTCACTTATATTTAAAAATAGTTAACATTAAGACTTTCTGAACAGTGGAAGATCAGCTGTTACAGATCAAAAAGAAAATTGTATGAAATCCAAGGTAGTATGTGATAAAAGATGACTAAACTGAAAATTTGTCACACTTTTCAAACACTTTTCTTCTAAATAAGTTGATGAAAACTGAACAGATAACACAGATTTTGTCTTTTGTTTTTAGATTTAATTGAATATTTTACCTTTACATACTGTCCACTTTCTATATTTGAATGTTCCTCCCACTCGCCACATATTTTGAAGTTCGCTGTCGCCACAGCAGCCCAGTGCATTCATAATTCACCGCAACACACGCGGACTTAGGCATTCATAATTTACTGTGGGAATGTTCTTAACGCATGGCTCCACATAGGCACCAGATGAACTTAGCAGAAGGAACAAGCACTGGAAAAATATCCTTAAAACACTGTTATGTTTACTGTCCTTTATCTTTGCATCTGAGTTGGTTTTTAACTATTGTACCAATTTATCTCGGAATTTGCGCATAATGAAGATTACGCTAGGTGCCAGTAAGAATCTTGTCAAACTGTATTCAGTGGATGAATGTTGACACAGGGGCCACTTTGCCTCGACTTTGCTGTCCATAACGGAGCAGGTATGGGAAAAGACTATTAAAATGTAGGTCAAGTTAGTTATCAAGAATCACTTCGTCCTTCATCTGAGAGAATGAGCAGCTAGGAAATGAGAGGCCTCATTATTTGGGAAAAAAAAAGAAAAACGTTATTAGGATTTTCATCATCCAGCTTATATTAGGCCTTTATGTTGCCTTTTACTTCATCTCACAAGAGAAAAAGAAGAAAGTCTCTCTTCACAGTATCTCCTGATACTTAACTGATAGTTAAATGAACTGATTAGCTGGTAATTGGGAAGATGAAGCCACTGCTGCTGCAGAGGGCATACAAATTTAATTAATTCTGTCTTGATGCACTAATTAGATCAGTTATTGATTTTTTTTTTTTTTCAAAGGGATTAACAGAGGGGATTGATTTCAGAGGCGTGACAGATAGCAGAGTTGGGAGAAAAGTTTTTTTTTTCTTTTTTTCCCCCCTGAACCTTCATAATTTCTTTATATATATCTACCATTCCAGACTGTTGAGTGTGAACTGCATTGTTTCTCATCTGCTCTTAAATAGCAGACGAGAGTGTGGCTTTCTGAGCTCTTAGCTTACTTTGTGTTGCCAGACCAGCGTCTGTATATGTGATTCCTGGCAGTAAATGAAGCCCGGGTGTGGCTTCTAAAATGGAACCAAAACCTTTGGTTAATCAGACTTAATTCATTTGTTAACAGGGACGCAAAAACATCCTGGACAAAACCAAATCCCTGGAAGGTCATTTTGTAAAATATAAAATCATAATTTCATTATTAAAGCTTAAAAACATTTTTTTAACGATTTGATTGCCCTTTATTCAAGAATGGTCGGTGAGTAATGAGAGAAGGGGAAGACATGCTTAAAGGTCATCAGGTCTGGACTCAAACCTGTGACTGCTGTGTTGAGGACATCATCCTGAGCTGAAACATTTAAGAGAAACAGAAAAGCAAAAACAGAAGTCGGTCAGTGGGTAATTTCTCCTCCACAGCATGGTACATGTTCCCTCACAATATAGGACAGTTTTTCTTTTATTTTTACCTACTGAAAAATAACTATTTGCACGTCAGCTTATTTCTATTTCACGTCACTTGCAAGCACAACTCATTCTTTTCCTAAACCTCCCCCCCCAAAAAATATCAAAATAGCATCTACAGATGGCTCAAAATGACTTTCCAGGGATTTGGTTAATGCATAAATTACATTACCACACCGCAAGAGGGAAGGCAGAAAGCAGGTAAGTGAAGTGAAAAGTAGAGCACAGATGAGTGTTTTAAAGAAATGGAGTGTGATGGGAGGTCTGTGTGAAAGGGGTGAAAGAGAGGAACAGCAAACATGTAGGGTTATAATGGGAGGGTGTCATCAGTTTTTCCCCCCCCCCCAAGAAGAGAAGGAGGAGTGGCTCTGTGGGAGAGACAGAGGCCACTGCCACAGTGGTGAGAAATTTAACTTGATGGGCCACTTAGTGCAAAAAAGCTGCAGGATAAATCTCAACAGTGTTGCATAAAAACTGGGCAAAGCTGGTGTGTTGAATACGCCTGTATGTGTGTCGGTCTGTTCTGGAAACCTTTAAACTCTGCTTTAACCTGATACATTTATTTTGGTGCCTCTTTGTATTAAACTAAACCAATAATTTGAATCTATTGAATGACATTGCCTTGTATTTATGAACAGCTGTACTGCAAAAAAAAAAGAAAAAAGAAAAAGGGTAACATTTGATGGGATGAATGCTTTTTATAGGCACTGTATTTTATTTCATCATGCACATTTTGTCCATATTTAACAACTGACCATTGGGAAGATTACATTTTTATACAGTATAAATATTTTTTTAATTTTAGGAGACGGAAGCATCTGTCAGAAAAATGTTGAGATGGAAATGTTTATTTTTTTCCCCCAACAGCTTGATAGACAACTCTTTATTTTGATTTTATGTTTGCTATGAACTCAGAGCATAAAGACAAAACACTTTTCAATTATTTGTTTATTTATCACAAGTCATATCACTGTCACAATGTCTACCAAGATTATTGGCATATATATGTTTTCCTAATATGACCGTAATGCTCTGGTTTGGCTTTTTAACATTTTTTTATTTTACATGCTTTACATGTGTGTGACTTTTGAAGCTAGGATGCATTTATCCTGCACACAGAAATGTTAGTCACAAGATTTTTGTTTTATGCTTATTACTAATAACGATGACAGTAAAAATCCTAATAGTCTGAATAATAAAGAAAACTTTAATTATTGCTTCTTGTGATCTCCTGTCAACTAGTGAACTGATTCTCACTTTTACATGTTGATCCTTGTTCCAGATTACAGCACCTCCTGTAGTTCTATATTGCACTTTACTTCTGTTTGGTGTTTATTGCTGTTAATTGTATCACATAATTTATATCAGCACTGAAGATTTCAGCAAGGAAAGGTAATTCCTAGCCTGTACAAACAGGCTAGAAAGTAAAAGAGTTTTAAAAATAAAAAATTTTGATTCTTCTTTTAGTGCAAAACCAAGGTTCAGACTGTGGAACTGACGGCTTCGGTATCGTCTGTGTGTGTTTACAGAAATGCATCTATTGTCGCAGCCGCTGTGCAGGGAAGTGGCAAGCGGGCGCCTGTATCCAGTGCTCATGTGGCCGCTGTCCCACCTCCTTCCATGTGACCTGTGCCCATGCTGCTGGTGTCACCATGGAGCCAGACGATTGGCCGTATGTGGTGTCAGTCACCTGCCACAGACATCAATCACGGAGTTCGTCTGCTGTAAGTTGCAGGATAGCGGTTCACTGCAGCGGATGAGACCCGCGCTGTGTTCAATAACAAACAGGCAGGAGTCGAACAATTCCTGCCATGTCTAGTTTTGCGAAAATGTTGGCCGCATTGTGGAATTAAACTCTGCTAAGTTTAGTTGAAAGTCGCCCTTAATCGCTGGGTTTTATTGTTGGAGTTGATGTGACTGTAATTGTAAAAATATTATGCATCAGGACATATCAGTTTTGGGTCGCCATCAGGTTAGAATGAATTTAATACAGCCTGCGATGAACATTAACGCATTTTGTGTGGTTTTTTTTTTACGTCAAAATGTAGTTGCGTGGACTGGTTGATGGTGCCTTTTCTTAACTTTATTATACAGATATATTTATTAGGAATAGAAATCTGTTATATGCATTTCTATGTGGTCTCATTTACTTTCATACCATTTAATACATTTCAGTGCAATGAACAGCCTTCAGAATAAATCCAGCTGTGCTTGGAAAATGAAACAAATTGAATCAATACCCCAGGGTTTGTTCATCTAATGTTTTACTGTTCAATCCATCCTTTGAAACAAACAAAATGTAGCTCAACCAAGACATGGCTGTCCACTGAAACTAACTTGCCGGGTAGAAAGAATCCTTTTAAATCCATAAGAAAGTAACACTGAATAACAGTCAGATGCTACTTTTTAGCATAGGCAATGAAATTGTCTTGGAAAATGGTCCGACGCGCCTAATCGTAGACAAACATGACAGTTCTACCGCTCTGAATAATTAACATTATATTTTGGGATTCTGCTCTAAAGAGGATAAATCAGAGAAGCAGCCAAGAGACCCTGGTTAACTCCAGAGGAGTCTCAGAGATACAGGCTGAAACATGGTGGCGGCAGTATCATGCTGTTGAGAGGTTTTTCATTAATGTGGGAAAGTTGGTCTGACCCTGGAAGATGAGTGAAAAACATTTGATGGAGGAACGCCTTTCTGAGGCTGCAAAAGACTTCACCTTCCTTCCGACAAGACGGCTTTAACCTTACAGACCAAGCTACAGTGGAATGGTTTCAATCAAACCAGGTCCAAGTGACGCAGTCAACATTTCTATCCAGATTGAGTTTGAGATGTTTATTTGGAAAGAAGAATATGTGAAAATTTCAGTCACAAAACAAACGTGTAACAAAAGGCCAACAGCTCTAATTGTACCAAAAAGTTTTTTTCTATGTATTTAGTCCACCTTGATCAAGGTGGACTAAATACAAAGGCATGACACACTTTTTTCCTAATTTTTATTTGTAAAATAAAAAAAAATTAATAAAGGAAATTATTTTCCTTCCCGTTCTTAATTATGTACTACTTTATCGGAGAAAGATTTGCTGTAATGTCTTCTCTAGAGACGACTGAAAACCGTCTTGGCTGCGTCCTGAAACAATCCTCCTCCTTGTTGCATGATGGAAGTTATATAGTTTGGAAAAGGCCCTGAACTCTTCTCAGATTGCTTCTCAGGCAGCAGAAGATCAGCAAACAGCTGCTTTTGACCCTTCAGAAAACAGTCTGTGCAGTGTTTGGTTCATCTGAAGTTGCGATGTTTACAGTAACTGCAACGGCTTGTTTATATAATAAAATATTTATTCCTCAATGTCCCGACGAGTAAATCCTTAAACTGGAAAAACTTGAACTTTCTTCGTGACTTGAAATCCCAGATCGGGCGGAACATTTAACCACAAATTATACTGTTTGCGAATAGATGTAAAAACATCCTCATCTTTCAAGAAAACATCAATTACTTCTGTTTATGTGGGTCAAATCAACACACAGCCATTGAACAGATAAAAATATCATTGATATATAATAGATTTCAGATTTGCAATGGAAGTGAAACTCATACATTCTTAACGGCACACCCTGTTCTCTTCCTGTTCCTACCAGAACCAGCGGTTGTGCCAACCTCCCATCTCACTGGGCCAGACGGTGATCTCCAAACACAAAAACCTGCGTTACTACAGCTCCAAAGTGACCGAGATCACATCGCAGACCTTCTACGAGGTCATGTTTGACGACGGCTCGTTCTCTAACGACACCTACCCCGAGGACATTGTGGTGAGGGTTTCTTTCATTTGATCCTCTCGTTTGTGAGATGTCATATCGGCTCCATTAAGATCCAAGATCTGATATGTCCTTTTATTAGCACTTTTAGTCTTTACACCAAAAATATTCAGTTGAAAGGTGTTATTTTATTAGAAACCTCTTTGTGGATTGTTTGTTAAGCAGTTATTGCTCTAAAAAAAAAAAACAAGCTAAAAAATAAAACATCAGAGACCTGCTGAGTGACATTGATCACAATTGTCTGAATCAGGATGTGTGTTACATCCAACAAATTTTGGTTAAATTAGAATCACCCAAATATTTTGCATGTATTTTCATATTTTTTTTGTTTTTATATGTCTGTACACTTGAAGTAGCAATTTTGCATTAAAACTAGTACTTTGCGGATGGCTTTAAAAGTGTTTTGTGTGTGGTACAGGAAAAAAAAAAAAGGCTCACTTCTTTTAAAGCTTGTCAGAAATCCCACAAGCATGAAAACTGTTTGGTACTGAGGCTTTTTATAAGTTCTCAGAGAAAAAAAACCTAAACATACTGAGCATATTCCAAACTTTCCAAGGTTTCCCATGTAGATTTTATAAGCGTAAACACAATACGCTGAAAAATGAAGCATGAAAACAATATTGGCGTGCTGAAAAAGGTTCAACTCCTTCCCCTTTTATACTTTTCCCAGTGAAGGCTGCCCATATTTCTATAAAATCAATTTCTTTTCCATTTTCTATGAGCTCATATAACAGGATTAGTTGCTTTTGTTTGTTCAGGAACTTGTACATTTTAGTTTTAGGTCGGTTTGGTTTACACAAATGATTTCTCTTTGTTTTTTTGTTAAAAAATTTTGTTTAAGCAAAAGGGGGCGAGAAATTAATTCTAAATCTAAACAGGTTACCAGAGTGTTAGTGGCAACCAGCTCTTTCAAATGAAGTGGCTTGTTTTGAAAAAAAAAAAAAAAGAAAAAAAAAAAAAAACCTCTCCCGCTGATTTTGCTATCATACATAACAAGTGGATGCTTATTCTCAGACTTACTCACATGATTGCTCAAATGTTATTTATATGCTTGATTAGCATGAACTTGTGCAGGGTAGAAATTAGCATCACTGCTACAACCTGGTACCGTACAACCTTCCTTTGAAAAGGTTGATGAGATGTTGCTCGTCGTTGGTGTATAATTTAAAAAAGGTCTATATCATATTTATTAAAGATATTGGCCAACACAAACTGGATGTTGATTTACATCACCAGATGTATGTAATCCCCAGGAGACCTTGTGATTATCTGCCTCCTTAAAAAACAGATGACATTTTTTTACTGAGTTATTTCTGAGATTTTCTCAATTTGTTTAAAAGTAGCTCTAAACAAGCTGAGACACGTCTCCAGCTGAAACGTCTTGAATTATGCAGATGTAAACTGAAAAATTAAGATAATTGGTCTTTTACATCTCACCTCTAATATTAGAAGACCTTGAGACTGCCATGTACGTATCTGATGATTTCCTCTTATGCTTCCAGAGTAGAGACTGTGTGAACTTTGGTCCTCCTGAAGTCGGGGAAGCTGTTCAAGTGAAGTGGCCTGATGGGCTTTTCTATGGTGCTAAATACCTGGGATCCAACGTTTCCTATATGTACCAGGTACACACGCACAACCTGCTCCAGAAAACTCTTAATCTGCCAAAGATAGTCGACAACAGCAAGAGTTGTAGGTCAAAGCGAAGAGCTGGACTTCTTGAAGTCCCTCAACGCCCGTGTCATCGCGACTCCTCTGACGTCGTCAGGGTCCCCTCGGCATCTGAACCGAGAGGCAGAGCGAGAAACGGAAGGAGATCACTGGGGAAGGAGAAGTTGTGACGGTTAGAGATGAAGGCAGTCAGAGAGACAGTGGTAGAAAATAGGTCAAGAAAAGAGAAGAAGGTGAGAAGCAGAGGATGATGAAAAGGAGGTGCCAATCTGCATTATTCAAACTCACTGAATTATTCACCTTGCTCAGGGTCTCAGGGCTTCCACTTAGAGCTTTATTTAGTGAGCCGGGCGTCAAGCATTAGTTATGCACAAATGCTTCTATGACGCACTTTCTCTGCTGGACATGGGTCAGAATTTTTATTTTTTATTTTTCCCAAAGCTTGAACAAGTATTTTCCATTGTCAAGGTGGGTTTAAATTTGGCACAGCTTTAGCCTCGGCCTCGCTTCCAAAAGTTACGCTTCCTGAACAGGACACTTTATGTTTTAAAGTGAACATCAGAGTCTTTAGAAAGGGTTAAGTAAGGCGCAGGTTTCCAATTACATCACTCTGTTTCTCTTCTGCTTTGGGTTGCAACGAAGTTGAAACAGGCTGTTTTGAATCCCAAAATAACGTACCCAGTAATACATATGGATCCCTACATGGTCAGACATTTTCATACCCATCAGGTTTACATCACCAACATGTTCCTATGTAGGTACCTGGGGGTTTACTGGTTGCTCAATCTATTAGATTTAAATCTAAAGGGCAGAGAGGCTCTGAGTCTGTGGGACAGAGATGGTGAAATGTGCTTCAACAGTTTGTGAGAGCTTCAAACACTTTTGACCTTTTTAAGAGAAAACTAAACGCATTTGTTTACGCAGACATTCCTAATTCGCAGCTATCTGCAGTGCAATTTCTTTGAATTATATTGTTTTCAGTATTTTTTATGTTTATATGGGAAATGTTCTTGGAATCTAACTTGTAAAGGGCTTTTCTTTTTCTCTTTCTGTCTTCCTTGCTTTCTTTGCTGCTCTTTCTTTCCTGGTTTCTTGCCCTTTCTTGCTTTCTTTCTTTCTTTCTCACTTTCTTTTTTGCGCTTTCTTAATTGCTTTCAGTTTTTTTGTTTTTCTTCTTTCTTTCTTGCTTGAAGTGACAGGATCTGGTGATTCGGTATAAATTATGTATGAATGGCAAGTGATCTGTTTGCACTTACACCCCTCAGATTTGCACAGTGAAACCTTAAATCATTTAAAAACACAAACAATATTTCAAACCCCTATTTTTGTTTTACTCAGGTGGAGTTTGAAGATGGATCTCAGGTGCTGGCCAAAAGAGAAGATATCTACACTTTAAATGAAGATCTTCCTAAAAAGGTGAAGCGTAGACTTGTAAGTATTAGGAAGTCACACCATAGGTTGGACCCTTTAAAGGTGGAAAAGCCAAGTGGAACCTTTTGCTCACTTGTTTCCTGTCATGTCTTGATTTCTAGTCGACAGCCTCAAGTATGCGCTTTCAGGATGCCTTCTTCACCACGCAGGGGGAGAGGAAAAGACAGAGGACACCAAACTCACGCTTCCAGAATGACTATGTGGCCCTGCCAGGCCTCCGTACGACTGCCAAAAGCACATGGGAGCACCGCAGCCACAAAGGGAAATGAAGTCATGGAGAGAGATCAATGGCAAACGAATGCACTGAGTTAACAGTGGATGAGAGCTGTTTCTTTTTTTTTTTTGTGTGTGTGTGTGTTTTTTTTTATTTCCCTCTGCGTGAGTGTATGCTTGTGCGTGAGTCTTCAGGATCTGCTTCCATCCATGCGGCCCACACAGATTCCTTGCGCAAAGATCACAGGAAGTGATGAAACGGAATCTCGGCTTGGTGGATGCCGATGTGCGAGCGGCTGGCTCTACGTTTGATTCCCGTGACGGGCGAGTGGGCGGTGTGACTGCAGGTTGGAGAGGAAGTCTGGTCGGACTCACTCAGAGGAGGCGAACAGAGGGGGCTTTGCTGCTTCCATCAGGGAAAACACACAGAACCCTTTTTTGAAATCACTAATCACGTCTTTGTACATTAAAAATTCAGAAGTAATTTTTTTTTAACAGCCCATTTATGAACTTTTTTTTTTGGGAGGGGTGGGGTTGGGGTAGGATTGGGTTGACCTGCTTGTTGAGTTTCCAGCTTTGATTTAGATGTTTATGTACCCTGCTTGTAATATTTTCACCCATTACATTTTTACTGCATGTTCAACACTGTCTAACTGCTTCTTCCCGGCCAAGTCCAAGCACACCTCCGCGGCCTCCTCTCTGCGTGGTTTTTCCTACCTTTTAATGATTAGAATATGTCAATTCTACCATTTGGCAAGTAACAGCATGTTAATCACTTCCTCTGGGAAACATTCAGTCAGGAAGCTGCAGCTCTGTGTTGGACTTGGCCTCCCACTGATGTGAAACGCTACTGTTGCTCTGTTAAATCAAAACCAGTGTTGAAATTATTTAAAATTTGTATTTATTATTTTTTTTGGCTTAATATTGGTAAAGTAATGCCAACTACTGTAAAAAAAAAAAAAAAAGGATAATTGCAAGTTTATTTTTCTTCTTTAAATGAGATGTCGATTACGACAGACTTCATCAGATAAAGGGAATCTTTGACGTGAGTTTGGGGAAAAAACTGTTTCTGAGGCTGATTACAAACAATGAACTGGATGTTGAACATCACATTGAAATGGTTATTAAAGTATTTCCTGAAAGCATTATTTATACACCGTTATTTACGCATCTTCCTTATCAGAGGAGAAGTAAAGGGAATTTGGTAACACTTTATTTGAAGGGGGGTGAATAAGACTATCATGACACTGTGATAAACATGACATAACACCTGTCATGAACATGAATAAGCCTTCGTGAATTTTTATGACTGTTGTCATAAAGCGTCATTCGGTAAATTATGACACTTTTAATACAAAGTTGACATTATTCAAAATGTCTTTGTTATCACAACTTGACATTAACCAAGAAATCATTACTGTTTAAATTTTACCTTTAATAACATAAAGTTAACTAATTTTTAAAGTGCAATCAATAATACTTTTATAACAAATTTATATCAGCAATGATTTCTTGGTTAATGTCAAGTTGTCATAACAGACATTTTGAATAATGTCAACTTTGTATTAAAAGTGTCATAATTTACCGAATGACACTTTATGACAACAGTCATAAAAATTCACGAAGGCTTATTCATGTTCATGACAGGTGTTATGTCATGTTTATGACAGTGTCATGTCAGTCTTATTCACTCCCTTTCAAATAAAGTGTTACCGTGAATTTTCTTTTTTATGCATATGTCATAACTGATCTGCAGGATTGGATTGTTTTTAAATTAGTTTTCAGAGAAAAAAGGCAGATTGTAGTACTACATTTAGCTAAGTTACAATTTTATCAAGAGGTCAACTAATGCAGACCAATAACCTAATGATCTTGTCCATTTTAAATTGGACATGTACATCACATGACTACTGTTCTCTTCCTGAATTGTTGGTCGTTCCACTAAGCGATCTACCAAATGTACTTTCCAGTAATAATTTAAATATTTGTCAATGCAGGAAATATAGAAAAAAAACAGCTAACGAACAATGTTTGAACTCGGTAAATATTTACTACAAGCATAGTAAATATTCTTGAATAACTGAAGATTCTAACTAAGTCATCATCTGTTTCTGTCTATGAGCAAACTGCAGGAAAAGAAAATGTCAAAGAAATGCAGTTCTGTTTATGTATGTATAATATTGCCTACTGCATTTATGGCATTTTTAAAGGACTTTTAATGCTCAACCATAATGTAGTTAATTGCCAATGATGTCATGAAAATTTGCGGCAATAACATTTTACCAATGAGGAAATAAGTTATGGGTCACTGCCTAACTGGCTCGATTACATTTTTGGTTTTATTGCGGTCATAAAATGACCAAAATTATGTATGCATCATAACTCATCTAGGGGGGAGAACCCAGAACAACATCTAGAGTTCTGCAGACCTCCCTTACTTAAGAAGAGGTCAGTCTTCGCGATTCATGATAGAAACTGGTCAAAACTGGCGTCAGTGGGACGAATTCAAAGGTAAAAACGTCTGCTGAGCAAAAGGACTCAAAAGAGACCAGATCTTATTTGCCAACAAGCATCTGGATTTTCCTCAAGACTTCAAGAAAAATCCAGATAAATGAACTTTTCAATAAAATTTTTATCTAACTAGATAAGAACTTACATATATATATATATATATATATATATATATATAGAGAGAGAGAGAGAGAGAGAGAGAGAGCTGGAAAAAAATTAAGTGATGTCAGTAGTTCATAGACTAAAAGAACAATGTTCATTTTACTCAAACATTAACCTATAAAAAGTAAAATCAGAAACTGATCATTCTGCAGTGGTCTGTAAATATACATACTTTATATATATATATATATATACACATAGATCATTTTATTGAAAAGTTCATTTATTTCAAGACCATATTCACTGAATGAATCATGTCGATTAATTCCGAACAGACTGATGTTTCTAAGTCTTTATTAAATTATGACTTTATAACCCCTGATGATAAAATAACTTCTGAGATGAACATTTTCAATACATCAATTTAGGCTTAATAAAAGCTTGTTTAAAACCTACTTAAAGATTAATTTCAAAATATTATCTTCAAAAGTGACAAGGGTCATTGTAATGCACATTCAAGTTTACTGAATATGACCTGAGCATGCAGCCGAGACACATTCGTTTAGCTAGATGTTTTTCTTTGAAGTTGGACTAAAGACTCTCCCTCTGCAGCTCTGTGGAGTCACTGGGAGCCATTTTGCTGTAATTTAACAATAAAAAGTCAAACATAAGTGAGCATTAGTTTCAGCTCTCCACCACAGCCCGAATCTGTTTCCTAATGTGGATTTAACGAGACTGAAAGAACTGCAGGACTTGAGGCCCTGTGAGGCAGGAATGCTCATTAAACTTCCCAACATCAAGTCAAATGCTGGATAGTAAACTCTGAAATAACAAGAAAGAGAGTGAAAATGAGGGGATATAATTAGCTTTTCGAAGGCATTTTACAATTGGCAAAGGGGGGAAAAAAATGCAAAATAACGAAAGAGAGTAAAGCATGAAGCTGTGCAGTGTTTGGATCAAGCTCTCTCATCATCACCTTTACTCTGAGTTGCTGTTGTATGGTTTCGGTTTATTGTTTCCTGGTCGGTGATAATAGATTCGTTCAAGGACATAAACTAAGTGGCATCCTGCGTGATGAAAGTCTGCCGTTCGAAAGCTCTCCTTCATTCATCCAATATTTACAGTTTCAGCATAAGAAAATACATTTTTACAAGGTTCGCGTCACTCAATAAACAGTCTGTTAAAACATATCTGGCAACCTTCTTGTAAAGTTTTGGTTGTTCGTGACGTATTTGAATTTTTGTGTAAATTAGAGCTTTGAGATGAGTGCCTTTGCATGTTATGCATGTTATATTGGAAAAAAGATGTCCAGTGAGAAACAAAGTAAATAAATAGTTAATATCCTTTTCTGCAGGAAGGCTCTCTGTAGTATTGAGACAGATTGTCATTAAACTTGGAGACATCACTTTGTGACCAGAAAGTCACAGTAAACTTTTCTACAGGGCTATATTTACACTACTAAAACATAAAGTTAAGGTTTTTTTTTTTTTTTTCTCACTTACTAAAAACCAGCTAACTATCTTGGCAGATTCTACCGGTCATTTTAAAATCAGATATTACCTTGAGCACAACACCATAACTTTGCATTTGAATGCCAAAATAAGTAGCAAAAGAAAAGACTATTTTTGTGTTTTGACCCCGTTATTAAAACAGTAGTTTTCTATTTAACATGTTCCCTGTTGTTCTATTTCCCATCAGTTTCTGTTCAGGGAAACTGAACACACGAAAAACAAAAAGGGAAAAAAAAGAAAGAAATAAAAACAGAAAATAATTAATTAAAGAAAATAAGATTGGAAATGAAACAGTGATAATGTTAATTGAATATGTTGCACTGTATAATCAAATAAATTGGGAAAGTTACTATTTTTTTGGATGCAATATTATTATTTTTTTTACTTATTGCCAATTATTATAGGATCTATCCTTCATATAACAAAGACAGCTTTGATTTTCAGACTCTCCCCCCCACATTTCCAAAGACTTATTCTATGTCGCAGTATGAACCTCTCACAAGGTTGTCGTTTAAAGGAAAAGATCAGAAATTCTTCTCGTCAGCACATCACGAACACTGACATCTGAGACTCCACTGTGAATTTTTCATGACTCTGTTTTCGCTTGGCGTGTTGTAAAGTGAAATGAGCTGCAAATATGCCTGGAAACTTGCTGCTGGAGTGAAAATAATCAGGAGCTCAAATAAGAGGTTGCTATTATAGGCATAAAACCTATTCTCTGACCATATTCTCAGGGTTCTGATCGCTAACTCTCCTGTGTTTAAGCTTTCAGCATTTTGCTAACAGGCCTTAATCATAATGTCCTACAATTTAAGAAAAATAAAGCTTAAACAAACTCATTACTGGCAGGAAAGTCTCCACTATTTTGGGGGTGTTTTCATCATAAATTTGAACTTGCTCTTTTCGCAGCCCACTAAAAATCCAACATACAATTGAGCTCACAGATTAGACTATAGAGTCGATTTTTTTCATCCACAAAGTTTCAAAGTTATATGCACAGATATGCTCAAATGCACAGTTGAAGCTAAATATTCTCATACATTGTGTGAGAAGGCAACTGTTTTCTCCTCACTGTCTGACTTAGCAGTAACTAAATTATTTGTGTTTGGTAAATATCAGAACAATGATTGGGAAGACAATTCCCCATACACTATAAGATTAAAAATAGGTGTTTTAAAACAAGTCTAAACCTAGATGATGATGTCTTGACTTTGCAAACATCTGATTTCTTAGGTCTTATACTCTAAGTGACTTTGAGTTCTCACAAACTGGAGGGAAATAAAAACGTCTGTGTCACATTTCTGTAATCTTTTTTTGTTGTTGACCAAGAAAAAAGTGGTAGTATGGAATCAAGACTTCAAATTAAATTTGCAGCTCGCATCACCAACAAGCTGGAGACGTATTTTATGGTCAGAATAAAAAAAACAGCAAACCTGAGCACCCAATTCCTGTTTTGTTTTATAAAACAGAAAAAAAACAGTTCACTTAAATCAGTCTCAAAAATAACGTGGCATTCTTGCCCATTATCATATATAAATCTTTATATCTAAAATGCTACAAAAGTCAAAATGTTCGGAAATGTTCCAATTGTAATAATATTTTATGACATTGCACTTGTATTTAGAAGAATATAAAGATTTGTTCTGCAGGATCATTTTTCACCTCCAATTTTCTACATAACAAGCTCTGTAGCTGTCAAACTGACCGTAATATGCATTTCCCCAAAAATTACTTTTTAAAACTGTCACGTTGCTGCTAAAACAAAAATCACACCAACACCAGTCATTTCACTTGAGTTTATTTGTAACAAATGAAACCTGTGTCAATATTGAACAGAAATCCATACAGACTGGGTTTTTGTGTTTTCCACACGCTCTGAGAACCAACATAGGAAAATAAAAAAAAGCACTTGTTGACTCAGAGCCCGTAACAAAATGAAAAAAATAAAATAAAATAAAAAGTTTTACATGTACAGACCAATTGGTGGTAACTGACCCAAGCAACACATCGTACGTTCATTTTATACAATTTATAAACTTCAGTTTTATCCATCTACATGACACATTTGAAGGAATGGGGGGAGGGAAGGGGTATTTAGAACAAGCTTTTAGTGAAACTTCTTGTTTGTGGGATAACAAATCCACAAAGTGGCGTATTGCACGATACAGCTGTGCCGTAAAACCGTGATTTCAGGTGCAACTTTGATATCACTCTTTATATCTCATAAATGTCTCTCTTTAACTTTAATTTATCTCTCCGTTTAGCGATGCATCTCAATTACTCTCTGTGTTTTGTGTTATTTACATATACACAACCGTGTGAGCATTACACAATCCACTTTAAAGAGTTCAAGTAAGTCTCCTTTTGGGGCGGGGGTGGGGGGGAATCCGTAGTGGGAGGGGCTGTTAGAGATCTTAGTAGTGCATAGTACAAAGAGAGAAAGTGCAAGTCTTCCCTTAAGCGGTGTGACCAATAGGGGGCATCTCAGAAGTGGTAACATGCATATGAAATAATAATAAAAAAAAGACAACAGGGTCACCGCTAGATGGTGGAAAACTTTTGACCGTCTCTTGTGCGGTCAAGCGTTGATGGAGATATATATATAAAAAAATGTGACTACATCTGTTCTGTGTTGGTAGCACCTGAACTTCTCTTTGCCTTCGTCATTATTGGATAAAAACACAGACATGGGGGACGAAAGAGTGGATTGAGGGACACAGATGAGGAGGCTGACTGACTTCAGGTGAATGGTTTCAGGTGGGTTACACAGGTGAGCTACGATGGTGTCAATTTTGTTCTTACTGACAGAGAGCTCCTCTGTTGTTCATCTTGTTGTAGATTACTGCATAGCTGAGCAATTCTGGCTTGTCGGAGCCGTTGTGCGGCCAAACCGTTCTGTCAGGCAAACCGAACTCTCCCTGTGAAGAGTTGTGCACGCTGCCTTGCAAAAGCATTCGTACTCCTTACAGATGTTCACATTTTGTCGCAGTACCACCACAAACCTTGATGTAGACCAACAATGCATAATTGTGAAGTGGAAGAAAAATGATACGTGACTTTCATTTTTAACAGTTCTAAAAAGTGTGTGCATGTGCATATTCAGCCCCCTTTACACTGATACTTGAATCCACAGATACCCACTGCCACCAGAAGTAACCGAGTTATTAAATAAAGTCCATATGTGTGTAATTTAATCTCAGAATGACTAAAGTGAAGGCAAAAGAGATTCGTCAGAGAACGTCAGAGAACAGGCATCATCATGAAGACCAAGAAACATAGCAGACAGGTCAGGTAGGAAGTTGAGGAGACGTTTAAAAAAAATAAAAATGTCCCAAGCGTAGAACATCTCCAATCTATGACTGAAACCTAAAGTGATGGCTGTCTTCCCAAACTGACAGGTAAGTGAGGAAAGTACTAAACAGACACGGTGGGAGAATCTCTTGATGGAGCAATTATTAGCTGTCCACAAGTTTGACTTTTATAGAAATGTAGCGAGAAGAGGAGAACAGTTGAGAAAAAGCTGGTTTCATCTTTGGAAATGAGTAAAAATGCAAAAGAAAAAAAAGATGAGATTAATGTCAGATTTTGAAAGTATTCTGTGTCATGTAGTGCTAACACTGCACATCGTTTTGAATGCTCTATCCCGACTGTGAATCAAGGCGGCGGTAGGGTCATGCTGAGGGAATAGATCTACATGAGAATCTCTATCATACCTGAAATAGAAGTTTACAATTCCTCTCCATTCAGTCTCACAGAGCTCGAGCTATTTTTGCAAACGAGAATGGGAACATGATTTAGTCCCTTGACGTACCAAGCTGCTAGAGACCAAAAGCTCAAAAGTCGCAACCACAGAAAAAGTTGATTAACAGAAGCTGAAAACAAATACAATACACACTTTTCAGATTTTTATTTGCATAAAAAAAAAAAAAGTAAATTGTGTGATTTTCTTTCCACTTCACAAATGCGCACGACTTACACATTAAAACCCTAAGAACATACACTGAGATTTGCGAATTACAATGTGACGATTTAAAAAACCTTAACGGAGGGAATACTTTTGCAAAGAGCTGTACATAAAACTCTTGCAAGCAACAGCTTAGACTTTATTTTGCCTAAATGATCAGTTCATCCAGATAAAACTCCTGTAACTGAGTCGTAAAAAATAACTCATTGAATAAAAAGAGCAATGCTGAAGCAGCTGCTGGGTTCGAAGCAAAGACCATCCAACCCACATGGAACCTTCAGTTTGACATTTTCACGACCAAAAAAACTGAACATTACAAAAAAAAAACAAACAAAAAAAATACTTTCACATACCGGAACAAAAATCATGAGCACAAACACTCAGATCACATACACACAAGCATACGTACATAAAATATACACACACACACACACACAAAAAAAAATCATTTAAAGTAACTTTATCAAAATAGGCGTGTAATATAAGGCACTATAAATCTAAAATCAAAAATACTCAATAGATGCTGTTTGAAATGTGACTTTGATCATTTCGTTCGCTTCGACGTGACCTCCGGAGTCGTGACGCTCTGTCCGGACACACTGAACCAAATCGAGTGTAAAACATCTTGTATCTGGAGTAAACGACACACCTTTTTATCAACATCGTCCTCATCATGGCGTATAACTGCAGTTAAGTGACTCGACACAAAAATATATAATACATCTACTTATTGCACACTGAATCAGACAGAGAGAAAAGTCTAAGGTGAGCATTCCAGTGAGAAATTTGTCCCCTTCCCCCCAAAAACCTAGACCCCCTGCATCCTTTTCTCGCTCTCTGGTAAAGAAATCTCTGTGAAAGCTTATTTGGACACATAAATAGTTGATTTCTCCCCTCCCCGTCGTATCTTGCCTTCTGTACATGCTTTCTGCACTTTTTGTGATTTAGGTGGCTTCAAATGAGCAAAAACGCACAACTCAGTGGTACTTTCCGCGTCCTCACATCTCCTTGCTCTGCTAGGCAAGACAGGCGTGTGCTGAGATATTAAGCCGCTGGGCACGAGTGTTTTCACAAAGATAGGAGGTGGAGAGTAAGTGACAGTGACACTCGAAGGTGGCGTTTGTCGCCAAACGGTGAACATCCTCCACGCTGGATTTGATTGTACACTTTAAAAAAACATGGCAACAGCTTTCAAACCTTGCTTTTTGTAGTCAGTGGGGACAAAAATGCTAAAAAAAAGATAAAAACAATAACAGAATGTGCCATTTTGTTTTTAAAAAAAACTAAATAGTCATATATCTTTCTAAAAAACTAAATTAATGTTTTGCTTTGCAGTTTAAACCTCTCTTCCCTTATTTGAAATGGTGAAGCGTAATAAGGTTGAACTGGTGGTGCTTATTACTGTAGAAATGTCCTCTTTTCATTCGCAGGAAACAAAAGTCTGTTTCCAACATGATCCAGAACTAAAAAAAAGGAAAAAGAAAAAAAAGAAAGAAAAATACTCCTCGGTGCTCCTTTTTAAAGTACGTGTTCTTTGTCTTTTTAATACTGTGTGCTCTGTGTCCTCAGTTCTTTCTGTTGGCAATTCTCTGGTGCGTAAAAACCCAGGAGGATTCCATCGGGTGGATGCGCGGACTTCAACCTGGCGCTCCTCGTGATAGAAAAATTTCCAACTTTTTCCCGCCGCTTGGTCCTGCCTTTTTTTTTTCAGTTTAGTGATGCTACACTGGTGGTGGACGAGGTGAGAGTTCCACACCGAAAACAACACAAAGCAATCTGGGTGCTCACAGAAGCACTGGAACCAAAACGTATTCATCATCATCATCATCATAACAAAAAAAAAAAAATCTATATTTGATAAAGTATTTTGTTTTGGAACAGTGGTTGAAGCTGCTTCTTCAGACTGACCCACAGGTGTGTTTGTGTTTGGACTGGGTGGAGGAGCAGGGGGAGGGCGAAACGAGTCTCCCACCCTCACCCCCCGGGGGTCGAGCAGGATCGCTATGGCTCAGTTAGAAGTGCTGTTTCTGGGTACGGGGCGGATAAGCCGGTGGTCTGCCGCCCCCGTTTAGACTCTGTAGGTGGTGGCGAAATCTTCACGCACACATTCCAGCCAAGTGCATGTATTCAGGTTGTGTGTGGCACTACAAAAAGGGAGCAGTCGGCTGAATGGGGCGAGACTAGACAGCAACTGGGTTTATGTTGCATAGTGATCGAAGCTTCCCAGGTACTCGAGACTGGCCCGGTAGCAGAACTGGTACTGATCCTGGTGGGAGGGAAAAGAAAACATGGATTAAGAATGAAACATAAAAAAGATGCATTGATGTTTTTTTAATGTCAAATTAGATATTATAATCTCACCTCTGTTTGAACGGTGGCAGGTCTCTGTGTGCGCAGCATCTTGACCGTCTGGAAGATGTCCACCACCCCTTCGTACCTCATCCTCTCCAGGACGATGCTCAGGGTGATGAACACGCCGGTCCTCCCGACTCCAGCACTGTTGGAAGATGGGGAACCAGTTAGATATGAATTTTTGTAGAAATGGTTTCTATTTTATCAGTCAGTCCGCTTTAAAGAGAACTAAACTGGATGTGCCTCTTAAATCATTGTGGTTCAAGGTAGCAAATCACTTTTTCAAATAAGGGACACTTACTCTTAATTTCAAACAGTTGGTAAAAAAAAAACTATTTGCATACAATGTAAAATATTTAACTTGCTTTTCACAATATGACTTTAATATTTAATTTAATTTTATTTTTTACATGAAATGGGATTACAAACATTATTCAGATTTACTAAATGCTAAAAGGATGTATGAAGACGTTTACAATACTTAGTTAATTACGGACATTTCCTTAGCACTGTATGACTTGGGTAACGTTTTTTGGTTATCTCTTTTACAGTATTTTGCTCTAAGTTTTGAATATTGTTCCTAATAGAATGCATGTAACAGAGTCATGTTTGTAGGCTGTGTTGTTTGCACACATCTTCCCAGTTCTGATCAACCAATTTGACAGAATGCTTGAAGTGACTGTATATTGAAAGACATTTTTATGTCAAGCTCTAAAGTCCTGGGTGACGTTTTGTGATGTGTCAATGTGTACAGATCGTCTTTCCCTACGATGCCATCTATTTTGTGAACTGCACCAGTCCCTCGTGCAGCAAACAACCACCCTTCATGTACTTCACATCTGGTATTTACAGGCTTCAGAGTTTCTCCATTTTCCTCCAAATGCCACGGTGTGCATTGCTGGCCATTTCTTATGCTTAGAAATATGTAGGACTAGACAAATATTTCAATAGGGACTTGAGGTACAAATAAAAACAACAAGAAAAACACTCCTACCTGCAGTGCACAGTAATTGGCCCATCCTGGCCAAATTGTTCTTTAGTTTTGTGAACTTGGCCAATAAAATCAATGAATCCTTCTCCCGATTTTGGCACTCCTTGCTCTGGCCAATCAGTAAACTGGAACTGACGAACCGTCCTTGATTGGCCGTCCTGAATGAAGAAAGTAAGTGGTTTGGGGGGGTTTTCTTGTCTTTGTGCATAAATCAAAACACTACACCAGCACGAATGCATAGAAGCAAACAGAAGACTCACTCGGGCATCAGTCACTTTGAACTCTCGGAGGATGTACTGAGGCATGTTATATTCAGCCATGGGATCAACCACAAAGTACTGGTACCTAGCTGATCTCTCTGCTGGCCAGTACTGGTGACACTTCTCCTGCAGAGGACAACACAAATCATTATCTTCAGATCGTCACATCAAGTTTCAGGGTGTCACTTTAAAAGCATAACAATTGTGGACTTTTTATCATGAGCAAATCTCAATTGTACAGTGCTGTGCAAAAGTGCTCAGAGCTCTTCAACTTTTTCCACATTTTTTACAAGTCCAGTATTTGAGAGTCGGTGTCCAGCAACCTTTAGAAGTGTCTCTGCTTCAACAAACCTGAATTAAGTAATGAGGCCATTAGCAGAACTTCTGTAAATGCTAAGGAGCAAATTGGGTTATTTGACTCAGTTGTGTTAGACCAGGACATTGATTAAGCACTGGCCTTTGTCACCTCTGCATTACAACAAACTAAGTATTTTGCTGTCATTGCTTGTGATAGACCAAAAAGTGGTACATAATTGAGCATAATACCAACAAAGGAAAATCTGAATTTGTATTTTACTGTCTGAGTCAATACTGCTTTACAGAAGCAACTTTTGCTTAAATTACAAATCCAGTCAATCAAGTCTTTTGGGACACATGTTTAACAGCTTTGCAGATTTAAAGACTCCTTTTTTTTACCCATTGTTTATAACAAAATAGCTCAAGCTTAGTCAAATCAGAGAGTGAAGAGCCACTTTCAAGTCTCCTCAGATATTCTCTCTTGGAATTAGGGCTAGACACTTCTAACACATTCACACTGCACTGGAAGATGAACCTATATGTGTTCTTTTATATTTCTCATGATTGCGCTGTAATTAGCTCCACCCATTTTCTCCTCAACTCCAGCCAGTTTCCATGTCCCTGCTGAAGGAAAGCCTCCTGACAGCATGATGGTGTCTCTCAGTAGGTTTAGGGTGTTCAGGGTGATGTGTGGTGTTACTTTGCTACCACACAGAGATTTGTATGTGGAGCAAAAAGTTCAATTATGATTTCATCCGATGCTTTGTGGCAAACTACATATGTAACTTCTTTCAACTTTCTCCCATAAGGAACAGATTTACAGAGGATATGACTAATAGTTGTCCATTTTATGGTTGTGGCATAAAAAATAAAAAAAAACTTCCACCATGCATGTTAGTCTTTGACGTACCCGTCCCATTTCTCTCAGTTTGGTCAGCATGACAACTATAGTGGAGTTGTGTTCCCACAGCATTCTCCAGTAGTCCTCTGTGGTCTCAGCCAGTGGGCCCTGGGTTGCTATGTAGGCCCGTTGTTGCCTGCAAACAAAAGTGCATGATAAATGTGTAGCGCACCCTTCAAACAAAGCAACAGCAATTTCAAGAATACCCACCTGTATCCATCGATGAAGCTGGCGTTTATGTAGTCAGACCCTTCCACCCCTCTGATTGGCTGCAGACACACGCGCGTCGTCTCATAGGGCATAATGTTCACCAGTCGGTTCTTGAACTTGTTGCATGGCAGATTGGCACTCACAAACCGAGACGTATGGGCCTTGGCACTGGCCAGACGCTGGAAGCAAACACAATATCCATCATATGTATATTACATCATTGCAAAATTACACACTTTTGATAACTTTTCAAAATAAGAGTCTGTGAAGTAACGCTGTGGGTCAACCGAAGGGGGAAAAAAAGTGTAAGCAAATTCAAGGAGCGTATTGAAATGGATTCAACACAAGGTCTGGACATCCTCTGGCGACCTGCACAAGTAAAACAGGAAGATTGGCTAAACCAGACAGGCCTCAGGATATTTAGCCAGACGTCTTAAATTGAATAAACAAAGCGGGGGCGACTCCAAGGGATCGGGGCAGCGGTTCAGGAATGGAAAGGGGCGAATATAATGAGACGAATAAGAGGAGGAGAAAATCAAGAGTTGGGGTGCAGGAAACCACAAGGCCCCACACTGTCTCAGCTCACATATGTGAACCACACATGAACCAGCACCGGAAGGGGGAAAAAAAGTAGAAAAATAAAAGAAAAGACCCTCACCCTGAGGAAGAAAAATAAAGACAAAGTCTTTTTTTTCTTCCTTTTTTTTAAAATCAAACCATGATTTTATGTAAGTACATGTGCAGACACGGGGAATACTCCCCTGACCCTCGGCTATTGGATGACATGGCTTTTAAATGGGAGACAGAACAACAGAAAAACGGGCCGAGGGAGAAACCGCAGACGCTGGCGGAACAATGGGGTCCGGTTAAGTGAGCGGCTGCGAAAGAACCAGCTCTACCTTGTTTTCTCACAGACGAGTTGAGACAGAAAATCCCCCCCCTGACCACAGCTCCACCAGTCATCCGGCTACGGCTGCGAACCGGCTTTCCAGCATCAACAACAGCAACTCTTCACGCCGCCTGCGCTGACTTTGATTCTGTTTTATCAGCAAACAAACACGACGTCTTTACCACTCCATTTGACACATGCCAATATCGGCTTTGAAAATGTTGAGCGAGGGGAAAAAAAACACGCCGCCTTAAACGTGGAGCCGCGGAACCGCATTTGTTGATTTTCTCGCACACATGCTTCAGCTTTTCTTTGATTTTTATGCGTTTGGATGTGACACCCATCATCCATGAGAAATCCCCCACGCTTTGTAGTGTTTTTCTAGTGGTGGGCGCTTCAGACGGCAACCCGCGACGTCCCGTGGGTGTTCCACCAAGATGAAACGCAACGAAAGAGACGATCCTGGCGTTTTGGTTCCTATTCGCTGTCTTTTGGAAGGAGACCACTGCTATTAAGGGGGGAATGTTGGGCCATTTCATGGAAGGAGACTATGCGGCGTTGCTTTATGTTGACTTTGCCCTCTGAGCGTTTGAGCAGACGTAAAACGTTTCCTGGAAAAATCTGAACCACCTGCTTTTGCTTTATGTATACCTGAGAAAGCCAGATCAGTTAGGCCTGCAGATATCTTATCAGATGACGTGGATATCAGAGTAAAAAAGCTAAAAGAGTAAAACGGCTTCAGCGCAACTGTTTTCTGCTGGTGTTTTCTGTGTTTAAACCACCTCCATAAGTCAGCAAAAGTTCTTTTATAAACGTTTTACTCAAAGTTTACAAAAGTACAACTTTGTATTAAAAAAACCCAAAAACATGTGCTCCCCTAGTTTCAGAGGAACCATCCTCTCTGGTAGCACCAGCAGATGTCTTAAGTCTCATAATGAAGAGCTGCAAACCAGCAGCCTCCTTGAGATTCAACCTTAATTCATATAACAACGTCTTTAAGGTGAACTGAAACGATAAAAACTAGTAAAACATAATAAGACAGGAAAGAAGCTTAGAGGTTGACAGTCAAAACATTCCTATGGAGGACAAATCCTGCCAAAAGTATCAATAAATATAGAAAAAAATAAATAAATGGCTTGATTTGCATCCCAAAAAAAAAGACATTTCCCAATTTATCTGACTACACGGTGTGACATAAATTATTTATCATTTCCAATAGTATGAATTAAACATTCATACATTCACACTGTTATTTAATTTCTCATTTTATTTCCAGTATTTTTGCATTACTATGTTTCATTTTTTATTTCATTATTTATTTATTTTTTCCATTTTCTATCTTAATACAATTTTATATACAATTTATTAAGTTATTTAATCTTTCTCATTTGTTAATGTTCCTAACTTATTTTTTTTATACACACTTTTTTTCTTATTAGACGTTTGGTGGTTTATTTTCCCTAACATTTAAGGTGATTTTTTTCAGATTCTTTATAGGTCGCTTCTACCAAAGCTAGTACATGTCATGTTTGTTTTATTTGTTGTATAAAACAAACACATCTAATAAATCTAATAAATCATCTTACATCTAATAAATTCTTCGGTGGTGCATGTATTTGTCCTTACCTTGAACTCCACCTCCATGCCAGTGACGTTCTCTCCCGGCTCAATTTGTGTCAGCCTCTGGATGTAGGAGTACAGATTTCTGGCGGGGACCTCGGTGTTCCCGCACGTCACGGCCTCCAGCAAAGCATCGTGGATGAAGATGTACTGGTCTTCCGTCTGGACCATGTAGTTCCTCTGAGAGCGCATCAGCGTGACGTGGCCGTAAATGTCGACAGTCTTCTCCTGCTTGATGCGCTCTGTCATGCCGTCGATGACGATGAAGCACCCGGTTCGGCCCACGCCGGCGCTACAACGATAATAAATAAATAAACAAACGAATAAATGGACCGACAGATGGTGATGTGATTGTCTCACCTAGGTTGGATGAGACCAATGTAAGCACTAAATCTGAGCTTGGAAAGCTCCGGTATTTGGCGCCTAAATGAAGCAAAACACGGCAATGGCGCCAACTGGCGACAGTACCAACATGGCATGTAAAAAAATCGAAATCAGCAGTGAGTCAGCATCATGATCATATCACCCCTATCAACATATAATCCAGAAATTTAATACATTTAGCTGCCGACCCAAACACTTCACGTTTCTGCTGCGCTGGTACCTAAACGGCGAGACGACCTGACTGAGCAGGTTTCTGCAAGCGAATACAGAACCCTTTATATGATTACATTAATATTACTCTGCATGTGCGTGTTGTTCAGGTGGAACGAGATCGGGCCCGTCGAGGCCGGTTGATGTGTTAAGGCCCATCATGATGGAGTCTTGCCGAGATAATTAAATTTGACTGATAATCCTGCTGGATACTCCATCTGACTGCGACAGAAGATTAGGAAGAGCTCCTCTCCTGCCAGCCTCCTGCCCTCATCCCCCTGCCTCTTTATCTTCGCCCTAAGTACCCGTCCAAAACTCGAACGCCAGCACTGCCACTTTTTCACTCACACATTTTTGCTTTTTTTTTTTTACACTCCATTTTCTCTCCATCTCCGTGATTCTTTAATTCATCATTTTCATTCACTGCGTCCAGGATTTTGCTTCACCTTCTCTCCCATTCTGCACAAATCTCCCCCTCTAACTTCCACTCCCCTTGGTACCACTTTCTCTCAATCATTGTGTCCGATTCCCCCCCTTTCTTCCTCCACGTCCATACTCCACTAATTCCTCCTCCTGAGAGCTTCTGCTCCATATTTTCCCCACTCAGCTCTATCTTTTTTTCCTCCCCTCGCTCGCTCTCTCTCTCGCTCACTGGTAAAAGCAAATAGCTGTTTCTTTCCAACTCTGGAGCTCGACACTGTGCCGTGACAGTAATGACACGTTTTCAGAATCTTCTTCCATCCAGCAAATGAGCCTCCCGCTGCTTAGACAGCAACTCATTTAAATGTAAACTTACGAACCCGGCTTCTCAGGCAGCATGAATAGCCAATTTTCAACACTGGAAAGTAATCATGGGAAATGTTTGAGATGGTGAATTTTGTTAAGAAAGGAATCCGGGAGCCTAAGCCAGTCATGGTGGTCTGGGGTTTGCATATTGGCAGGTAATTCCAGGCTGTCTAAAAAATTTTAAACAAGTGCTCTCCAACTCTGGCTGATTTTCATAAACTAAAACCCCAAACTGCCCCCTCAAAAACATCTTGAGGATCGGGTTTGTTTCCCTTTTGCATTCACTGAATAGGCATAAACGCACTTCCGTGGCTGATGAGACAATATTATAGAAAATCAGACACACCTGCAATGCACAATCATTGGTCCAGCGTCTGGGGGGTTGCAGGCTTTGACCCGGCGAAGGAAGGCCAGGAACGGGGTGGGATGTTCGGGGACCCCGTGGTCTGGCCAGGCTGTGAACTGGAAGTGACGAACCTCACGCTTCTCATTAGAGCCGCTCTGCAGGAGCAGAGAGGGCAGATCAAACACCGATTAAGATACAGTTATTCTTTTAGTACATTATTTTAAAATCATCAAGATAAAAAAAAAACAAAAAACGTTATCCTCCTGAATATTTAAATGTAGAAAGAATATTTACAAATTACTTGAAAAAAGTAAGTTCAGACAAATTTATTGCTACCTGTCATGACCCCTGGGTGTAAGATCAGTTTGGGATTTAGCTTTTTGTATTTAAATTTTATTTTCTTATCTTTTTTTTGTTAATAGATGCCTGTGTTCATGGTTAACAGTTATTCCCAGATCTGAGTGTCTTTGCTGGATTACTTTAGGTTTTGAGAAACAAACAAAACTGCCTGAACAATGTCATGCAGTTACCAAATTTATTACATGGTAATTTGAACAATTTAAGCAATCTAAAAACTCACCCATTTCTAATTACCATTTCAAAAATGTCTGAAATCAGAGTTGCCGGGACTTCAATGTGTTAATTTTGATCAATTGATCAAATAATTTATTTTTACATAAAAAATAATAAAATAATTTGGAATCAGCTGAAATCAGTATCAGCCGAGTTGAGGAGCATCTCTCTTCACAAAAAAAACGTGCACACTTGATTTTGAAAAAGAGGCATTACTGTTTCGCATGCTACCTTGTAAAGCGCGAAGGTCCTCATAGAGTAGGTGGCCAGCTCCACTGTGTCCAGTAGAGTGATCTGGATGAGACCGTAGGTCTCTGTGCCACGTGTTGGCCAGTACTGATCACATTTCACCTACAAAGGAGAAAACGAGGACTTGTGAGATGCAGAGGTTGTTTATTTCACATGTGTACATTTCTATAGAAAAAAACACAGAAGAGGGCACAAGTGCAAAAAGAAGTGAAAAAAAGAGAAGACAGTGATGAAGTAGATCAGTTTGAGATTTTAAATAATTCAGACAGATATATGCACACAGAATCAGACCAGTGTGGCGGCAGAAGGGTTTTAGTGAGCGTGTGCAGCGAACAGTCACAGCGAGAGGAAGAAAGTAGAGAGAAAATGGCCACCCGCTGACGAATCCTCCAACGGAACCACTTATTGGTTGTAAAAATGCCCAGGACGAGACTTGGCTATGCGTGTTCCCCTGTGCTCCATCACAAATACCTACAGAGGAATCTCATGGCATGCCACAACCACCAAAGCACCTGGAATTTCTTGGTCTAGGGCGGTCATATTTGTAGTTCTGCAACTCGGCTTCAGAGACTAAAGAGAAGGGAAGAAAAGAAAATCCCAGAGGAGATAAAAGAGGTTGGTGGGGGTTTGGTGGGGGGGCGGCGGGCCTTGGCAGAACCAGGCCAAACCAAACGTTATGTGCTGATCCCTCCAGTCCTCACATCAAAGACGGCTCAGTTTGCTCTGCATTCCACTGCTCCAAACTGAGGATTATGCTTTTTGGCCTGGGATGTTCAGGCTGTAATTACAGCTTTCCAACTGTTGTTTTCCCACCAGACCTTGAGACACTGCAGGGACACAAATGGTTGTACACGTAGGGGGGGCTGAGAGTGCTGCCAGCGAATAAAGAGGGCAGAATAAAAAAGGAAACTGGTGTGATGACTATATTAACCACAGATTTATGGCCCAACAGCGTGACTGTGGCTTGATTTGCGCTAGGAGGAAGGGCTCTGGCAAGATTCCCACGGTGGAACCATCTGTGATCATCTTTATACTTAATGGGTAAATACAAGACTGCGTAACGTTGAGAGGTATTAATAAGATCAAATGGTTTTCTCAAATGAGCAGCTCGCTACTCAGACATATACAGTCGTCCAGGGCTAGGAAGAAAGGAAAGAGGCAAATATGTCCAAATTAAAAGATGTCCCTTCAGGACCTTAATAACACAGATAAAAAAAAAAAATCTTCATTAATCTTTAGCCTCAGATGTTAACTAAGATTTTATGTAATGACTAATAAGCCACTCTTCTTTTTAATGGTGGGAGACAAAAAAGAAAAAGTGTTGTGATCATGCAAACTCTACACATTCATGTGCACTGTCTCTGACCTGCAGTGGCTGTAGTAAAACCCGTTTCAGAACATGTTGTGTTTTGGTAAATGAGTCTGCATTATCACTTAATACAGCCGAGAAAACAAACCAAACACGGGGAACAAAGGGGCAAAGGGATTAGGGTGCATTAAAAAGGGGAGGATTAGAAAAGGAGTGAAAGAGAGATCTTGCCTTAGAGAAGAAATAAGAGGGCATCTGAGGGTCAGAGAGACACAACAGAGACAGTTGGAAAAGGTTGAAACGGAAACAGAGTTTTAACACAAAGCATAGGTTAGTAGGAGAAGAAGCACAGACGGGGAGAAAGGATCGTTTTCTGAAAAGGACTCTGGACATAATTGGTTAGCACTTAATCATGATTCATACCTCGAGCCATTCTTGTTCATTTTACTCTTACATGACATTCTCATTATACTGGTTTTTCACTCAAGCGCACATTCAGTTAACAGCAAAATGCCTCGGAACCAAAAGACTTTCTAATTCATCACCGGCCGCAGTTTAGCTGTGTCTGTAATCCCCTTTCGGCCTTGCTCACCAACATATTCTGTTCTGCTCTATTCTGTTCTGATCCACTGCATGTGGCCTTGTGCTGCTCGCTGCTTTAAGCCAAACAAAATGATTTAAAACTAATGATTATTCGCAGAGCCTTGGAAACGTGTTCGTACCCCTTTAACTCTAGTCATGAGAGAAGCACAAGTTTTAATGTAATACAAATAGACTGAAGGGGGATGAAAAGGATACATGATTGACACTGTATTTCCAACAAACATTAAAAAAAATGTGGAGCTGCCCTCAATCAATACTTTTGTAGAAGCACCCTTTGCTTAAAATTCAGGTGCAAGTCTTTTGGGGTACGTCGGTACCACCTTTGCACAATCAAGACATTTTTAATAAATTCTTCATGCACGGAAACACAAGCTCAAATCAAACTGGGTTGAGAGCATTTGAAAGACAGAGTTTTCAAGTCTTGCCACAGATTCTCAGAAGCTTTTAGGTTTAGACTTTAACTAGGACATTTTCTAAAATTCCATTTTAGCTTTTACTGTGTGACTGAGCTCATTTTCCCGCTGAAAAGGGAGATTCTGCTCAACTCCTGGCTTTTTTGCTGCCTCTCTCAGGTTTCCGTTCAGGATTTTCTTGTATTTTAGCTCCATCCACCTTCATATTGACTCTTGCTTACCTTTTCATTTCCTGCAAATGAACAGGATCCCCACAGCATGATGCGTTTTACATATAGGTCTAAAAGTTGAGTTTCAGTCTCTTCTGACCAAAGAAATGCTTTTTTTTAAAATATGTTTGACCTGACCCATGGATGGTTTGTGGCAAACTTTAAGTCATGGTTTTCTTTCATCAACAGTTTTCTTCTTAGCACTCTTTGATGAGGGCAAATCTTTGTAACAAAAGACTAACTACTCTGCTGTCCACAATTCGTGACTTCTGAATTGGTTCTGCAAGATTTCTTCAGGGGTATCAGAGTGAGGAGGCGTGAATACAAATGTATGCCACACTTTCCAGCTTTTTACTTGTCATTTTCTTTACTTATCATTTTCTTTCCACTTCACATACGTGTGAAGTGGAAAGCAATATTTTGTTGATCTTTCAATTGATAAGAAAACACCCAACAACCTAATGAAGTACATTCCTATGATTGCCTACTAGTCTATGACACACCCTGTCTCTATATGCAGATAGAAAACTTAATTTACTATGCACTAACTTTATAAATCTGTCAACTTGCAGATGCAACTTGTTAGTGTGTGACAGAATCTAATAATTTTAAATATTTTATGTAACTTTATAAAATTCCTTCATGATAAACTTTTTTTTCTTCCCAGTCTGACTCCAAGTCGCTTCCAGTGCCACCATTAATCATTCTAGACATACATTCTAATGCGTTATTCACTTTATTTATTGGGCCTTAAGCAGTTAACTACACTTCCACAGTGTGTGAGCTTCCTTGACCTTTTTATTTTCCACTAGTGGTAAACCCGAGCATGTTGAATTGTCGTTATTCTACCGTGCTTATAGCTGTCTTATACTCCAGCGTAATTACACCACATCGTCTCACCCGTGACTTCTCCTCCAGCTTGGTCATCATGACGATGTTGGCTGTGTGCTGCTCCCAGACCATCCTCCAGAAATCCCCAAAGGTCTCTGGAAGAGGGCCTTGAGTGGCTATGTAGGCATTTTGACGGCGGTAGCCATCAATGTAGTTCGCATTGATGTAGTCGCTGCCAGGGACACCTGGACAACAAGAACACAAAGGAAATCATCAGGATTCTGGGGAATTAAGGGAAAGACCCATGAAAAATTACAAAATTCTTATAGTTTAAAATAGTTTGTGTGACAATATTGTGGATGTTCAGTAGGAAAACAAAACAATGAAAGACCAGATAAAAAAACAAAGTATATGTTTTCCAATCGGTTAACATTAAGGATGTCTGGACTACTTTGATCATCTCAAGTTAAAAATATTTAGACTTATCAAATCTGAACTGGATTGTTCTAAACTGGTTAGTGATTATTTGACTTATAACACTAAGATCTGGTGATGGTGAAGAACAATGACGCACAGTGAACAACTCACTGACATGTTCAGAAAATCAGATATACTGATCTGAGTCCAAAATATGATCTGACCATCTGAATGTTGCAGCTAAAGTCAAATTTCATCGAAGCAGGTAACATTTTTCCAGTTTGTTTTTGTCTGACAGCTAACGGGAATGGCACCTGGTGTTGCAGAGATGATGATATTCTGCATAGCTTGGTTGTAAGAATTTGTTATTGTTTCCTTGAACCAGTCTACCAATTCTCCTCATCAACTTTGTCATCAATAAGCCATTTTCACCCACACAATTGTGGCTCACTGGATATTTTCTATTTTCTTAAATTTCTCTCTAAATCATTGTGAGTAAACAAATAACAAGTTACTTCTTAAAAACTCAGACGTAGGGAGGGCTGAGAATCTGATTGGCTGATTCAATATTTATGTTAAAATACAACTGGACAGGTGTTCATAATAAATGGCTGGTGAGTGTACATTTCTAAAATAATAAAAAAAGAACCATAGTGTTCATTCAATTAATATCGAGTGCAATCACTACATCATGCAAGTTTTTAAAAAGCAGCTGATTAAAAAAACAATTGTGGTTCTTGATGCAAACATCCCAGTGAACATCAATTATTCTTATTATTAAGCTATATGACAGGGGAAAAAAATGAAATGGATTATTAAAGTCCACCACTCTGAGATGGTTTATGTCAAAGTAATAAAGGTTGAAAATCATATAAGTTCTTGGGATTAATGTTTTCACAAGGCCCAGTGTCCTCTGGTCTTGGATTGTTCCGTCGTCTTGTTTTATAATACAAGCTAAGACGATCATGGGCCTAATCTGAGTATACTGTGGATGTTTCGCCTACAACGGCAGTACGACTTTAAGGCTCTCTCTGCGTAAGACTCGGCTGACGCTGCCTGTCCTGCAGGGGATTGTGTGTGAGTGTGTGTGATGTGGGAGACCGTCAGTGTGTGTTTGATTTGGGATCAGGCCCGCTCATCTAGGGCCTAATACCATAATCCCAAAAATCACTGAGTCACAGCTCAAACATGCATGCATACGGCAAAACACCAAAGCACACGCAAAGACATGCGTTCAGAAATGTACGTTGCGCGTTGAGCCATGACCCGATTCTGCCGAGGTGGGAGACGAGAATCCTTTAGAGATTTCTGATGACAATTTACAGTTTAAAGCAAAGAAGAAGTCAAAGGGAGGAAAAAAAAAGCAGAATCCTCACAGAAAGAAAGTATCGCAGCAGATTTTCTGAGGGAGATTACTTTATGAGGACGACCCTTGCAGTCGTAAAACCCCAACCCGACATCACACACGGCACAAACCCGTTTAAATGAAAGTCTTTTTTTTTTTCACACATCTTAGTTCCAATGGGATGGGGACAAACAGTAAAGAGAAGCTTCTAACATGTGTTTATCAACCTCAGTCTTTAAAGGACAGACGGCTTTAATGGTCTGATGCGCTTTAACTTTATTGCAAGGGACTAAAACTGAGGCATTTTGCAGATAAACGCACAAAGACTTCCACTTTCTCGGTGGCTGTACTGGCTTGGCAGAGCTTGTGCTTTTATGAATGTGCGAAGGAGACTGGGAGCAAAAAGTGCATATCTGTGCTTTTGCACATTCTGTTTTTGTTTTTTTATTTTTTTCCCCCAAGTTTTTTTTATTTTATTTACAGCACAGTGAATGTGTGTGTGTGTGTGTGTGTGTGTGTGTGTGTGTGTGCGCGCGCGTGCGTGTTTGCATTGATGAATGTGTGGTACTGTGGGTTTGGACGTGCTCAAGAGTATATGTTTTCAAAGCTGAAAGGAAGACAGACAAGCCAGAGCTCCAGGACAGATGGGGGTGGAAGGGCTTCTCACACATGCTCTGCCCAGATAAGGCTCATCTGTTTGGGCTTGGCCTCCCACTCCCTCCCTCTCTCAGCATTGGAGCAGCCGGTTTTATTGCCTCGGGTCTTTCCCAGTTGAGGTGGGTGAGCATGCTTCAAATGCACAATCAGAACATAACTATGACAATTTTTTCTTATTTGCTTCCTGTTCTCATTTTAGATCAGTCACCACAGAAAAAGTGGTGCACAAATAATGTATTACCGAGTCTGAAGAGCATATTTTCATAACCAAATCCTCTGACGTTGAAGTTATTATGAAACCGGTTTTACATTAGGGTGCCATTATAGGTGGAAAGATTTCTGTGATTTATCGGCAATATTTGATATCTTTTATAGAAAACCATGTGAGACTTTATGAAATGCTTAATATAATTTATGTGATAAAATGCAGAATAAGAACATTAACATTAATATTTTTAAGCATATTATATAAATTCGATCAAGAGAGCCTTTTTCCACCCACCCCTTGTTAGTTGGTATATTTTTCTTCATTTTTAACAATTGTGGCTGAAAGCAGACTGGAGCTGCACCAAAAAAAAAATCAGTGGATGATTTTCAGCTTCTCGAGTCCAAATCAGTGACTGGCGGAAAATTAAAAAATATGATTTTTATCTGTCCACTAAGCTCAGCACTTTTAGATGAGGAAGTTGTTATTGCACTAAGAAGCGACTCTGAGAATGAGTGAGGTGTTTAAAATGAAGTCTAAATAAAAAGAAACTGTGCACAAAACCATTTAATATAGATTTTTAAGGAAGAATGTAAACTGTTAATTTTAGCTACAACAAAACAGAGTTACATTTCAGCTGATATTAGGAATTTCATGCCTTTGCCATTTCCTACTTTGGTAGTTTCAGGTTCTTCACTCACTGTTAAATTGTAAGAAACAAAAAAAAAAAAGATGGATTTGAAAATGTTTGTTGAAAAATCAATTAGAGGGGCTTTAAATTGGTTTTTTTGAGGTTCTAATGCGACCAACGCCTTCTTGAGCGCCATAGGTTCTGAAATCTCAGGTTGTTTTCACACCAGGGGATTTTTATTCGATTGAGTGGGTAATGTATAAAAGCTTAACAAATTCATTTGGCCTGATACACTTTCACTGCTTTATGAAAGTGGACCAAACTGTCTAGACACCATCATAGAGTTACAGTAGCTGGTCTGTTGGTGCTTTATCACTGCAAGAGCAGCAGGTGAAACAATGAGCTACCCAACATATTTCTCTTGTGTACTAGACAGATGTATAGGTACACAGAATGATGGCAGAGACCATGACAGACTGCTGGGGGTTGCTCAGAAATTGACAAATTGCAGGCCAAGTATTAGTAAATCTGTCACTTCCTCTCTTTGGTTTGCTAAACAGTCTGTTTACCTTATTCCAGGTTGCTTGCTTTTCACTTTTAGAAAAATAGTTTACTTGCAATGAAACCAAGATTCATTTTGTCTTTGATTTAAACAGTAAAATCCTACTTCACATTGGCTACTCTCTCACACACAAATGTCGACTATTTTCATTCTTATATAAATCACGAAAGACCATTCACCACAAAACGGCTGGAATATTTAAATGCTTTTAAATACTGCTGACAGCAGACAGGTTAATACAAAAATAAAAAAAACCCTGAATCGACTACAATCGGCATGAGCAGGACAAATCTCTGATCAGTGCACCTTTATTGCAGGTTCAACACACATCCAAAATTTCCAAAACACATAGAAGCAAAGAAAGGTTTTGGCCCTGGCTGCCTTATGAGCAGGTGTAGAGCCCAGGCATCCTTACCCTATCTGTGACAATAAACATTTTAGACACAGGGATAATGCGACCTGGGATTTGATGGAGATCCAGATGGGATGTTAAAGCCAGAACCATGTAAGATGGATAGTTGATAGCGGTTCACTGAATGTGCGCAGCTGCTCCAGTACCACCGTCAGCAGCAGCCCCTGGCACCGGCACAGGTGTTGTGCCAGGACACCGGTGAGTGAGACTAAGGAAAGCAGCATTGACAGGACGGCGAGAGATCCAGATCTATGTACATGGGAGGTTGCTTGTGTTTATTTCTTTTATCAAATCTGTCATTAATTTAATTGTATTTTTTCCATTTCTTTTTTGCGTTACTTCCTTGCATTAAATAGCTGTGTTGTTTGTGTGATTTTATAAAAACCATGTAAGTAACAACATCTTTATGTGCAGTATTCAAACTCCAGAAATGTAACTCTACTGCATCTGACAGCAATATTTGGTTCAACAGATATTAGATAATGTCGGTAATTAACAGCAACTAATTTCCCTTGAGAATTTCTTTAATCATTCGTCTCACTGAATGTGTTTTTAAAATCCTGTCACACTTGTGATTATGATGTTGCAAATTGTGCCTGCAATTCAGCATTCCTGGCATCAAAACCCGGCTGTGGTTCTACAGATTTTCTCTATTATTACACCGGTCCTAGCTTGGCTGCTGCTAAGATAAAAAAAAAAGAAAAAAAAACTCTTAAAAATTGCTATATGATGTAACTGGATGTACATGACTCAGCAAATTCTCCAATGTTTTTTCTCATAAAATTGACTTAGTAACTTCTTCATCCAACTGCATCCAAACCTAAAACTCTCAATATGCCTTTAATAAGAGCTGCAAGTCTGATGGAAGTGTTTCTTACCATCAATGCTGGAGAGTATGACCCTCGAGTGATCATATGCAATGACGTTAGCGTAGCGGTTCTTTGGTTTGTTGACCTCCAAGTTAGAGTTCTCCCATGTGAACTGCTGAGATGGGTCTATGGACTGGAAGACACAAAGGCAACACACAACATAGATTTAGAAATGTGTTGATTTTTTTCAGGTTTGGCAGGAAATGGATTTACATAATACCAAGAAAAGAAAAAAATGACTCATTCATCTTAGTTTTTATTTTTTAAAAATTATGTAATTTTCAAACAAAAATGTCAAAGTAACAGAAATATTGACTATCTTACAAATGCATGGATGTAGCAGCCATAGCTGTCAGTCTTTGAAAGATAAAAAAAAGCCTCATGCTATGCATTAGTGGTCAAAGTTTGGTTAGTAGGACCAAACAGAATCCTTTATTGATAGTTATGATGAGTTTCAGGTGGAATTAGAGTGAACAATGGCAAAACCCGAATGTTATTAAGTTCCTTTCCATACATCTGAAACCGCAAAATCTTTCTCAGAACAAAAGCAAAGAAATCATTTATACTTCTGATGTTTGTCAGCTGGCTGTACTGGTTCAGGCTTCTTGCTATATGTAGAAGTCTGATTTATTAGACTGATGATTTATCTTATCTTCTTTTTTAGCCTGCTCCCTTTGTGGATGGCTCTTGATTGCCCATCTGTCTTCACTTCACCTGCCTTGCCTGCTGATGGTAGCAAAAGGTTTGTATGGCAGCCTCAATTCCTACAGCTGTGGCTACAATGTAGCATACTACCATCATCATGTGGATGTGTGTGTGTGAAACACACACCAAAAATCAGAGAACCCTCATAACCACCTTGTAAACCTTCTCTTTCACAATACTTGTTTCTAACAAGTCCATCCAGTCTGAAGTCTCGTCTTCAACCCTCTGCTTTAGACAGTTGGCCCCGGGCACCTGAACTTATCCACATTCACTATATTTTACCACTTAAAAGCCTTGCTTTCCCTGTACACATCGTCTACAAACATCATGATGCACATGGATTCCTTTCCAACCCTGTTTGTCACGTTTTCCATCATCAGTGCATACAATAAGGGGTTAAGAGCTGAACCCTTGATGCTTTGAACTAGCGACAAACCAGTGTATTCCTGATGCTGTTCCCAAATCAGGAGAAAACAGGGAGCGCAACATTTTGAATTAAATTTTCTCATACAATTTTTTTAGGAGTTTTTTATTTCAATCTTCTGTGCTTTTATTCAAAATCAAAGCAATAAGTGTGGTTTCAAAGCAGTATACTAAAGAAAGAATTACTGTCTGATTAATGACATATGGGTACGGTGTTGCAAAGGGTATTGCTTTTCCTTTTATTGTCACATAAACACACAATGATCTATTTTATTAAGGCAGGAAGGTTTCCAAACCAG